>NC_086447.1:596962445-598162445 GCF_028390025.1 Pseudophryne corroboree
CTTTTTCAGAGTTTAAATTTCTACTTAATGTAGGGATCATTTTATACAGTGCACCAGGGGATCTTTCAGTTGTAAGGCATGCCGTCAGTGATTTTGGACTCTACCCTGCAGTATTAATAAAGAACTACTATATTTATTGTGCACTGGACCGCTTGTCAGGGCTTGCTACAGTACCTTGTTCAGTATTCTGTAGTGCCATATCCATTTGCTGCTATTCAGCACTCAATCGCCACCCAGTGGTGAAACTGTGTATTGCACGCTGTGGAACCTCTAGTGTTTTATCACGCCTTACTTCGCCTACCTGCGCTATTTGTATGGCGCAACTAGGACGCCTGTACAGCGCAGCAACAATAAGCGTGGCTACATCTGTAGGTACACCCTCGAATGATATAAAAAAACCGATGTGAACGGCGTTCCAATTTCTCATACAATCATATAATCCCAGAACACACACGATTTCTAGCAAATACACTACACTATGCAACCTTCAGAAAAATGACATGATTTATTGTATCCAGGCATTGGATTCCATTATTTGTTGCCCCTGTATGCACTTTGCAATCACCATGCAGAAGAGTGCCAAACTTCCAAGTCCACCATATAGTGTGGTCATGCGTACACAGTACCTGATGTGCACCACACTGCATCGTCCCATCTGACATGCAACACAACAGATGGGATGATGCGATGAACATGTATAAACGCAATATTGGGTGTACACACTATGCAGTATGATTGTCCTGCAGAAAGACTGAAACCAAAATTGCACAATATATTGCATAGTGTACTGTTTACAACTATATATACTCTCTTTTTGTCTATTTAAGACAGGTAAAGGGTAGCCAGAAGCAACTGAATTGCGTCAGTGTCACAAGATAAACACACCTAAAGATCATGAGCGCTCTTTTGACTGTGGTCGGTTACACTTTTAGCAAATGAACGATATAGCAGTAGCCGGTCGGTGAGTGTGCACATCCGATATATCTGTGAATGACATAGTTCATAGATATATTGTGTCTGCCCTGCAGCACAGCCGATATCTTCTAAACCGGCATGTCTGGCTGTGTGTACAGGCAACCCGCCGATAGCCCATACACTGGCTGCAGGGACTGACATCACAGCTGGGCGGCCAATACATGCCCACCAGTTGTGATGTGGACCGACATATAAAGCAGCCGAACAGTAAGAGTGTATGCTTATCAGAATCAGCCACTAGGTCTGCCAGTCATGTAACATATGTGCAGTGTGTACCCATCCTATGTTTAAAAACATTGTGGTTGTGTGCGAACACAAATGGGAAAACTAGACAAACTGCCGGCAATGGAGGTCTGTGAGACAACTATATGATACACTGCGAGTTTATGAAACATTCAATATCTGGAGTTAACAGCTGATATCTGCATTTGATAGTGATAGCTAGATCAGCGAAAACTATGCTGTTGAGGGGTCAATCAAATATGTTCCGTGTACACTAATGGCATAGAAACCACCAATAAAAAAGGGTCAGTGAGGGTTAAGCAAAAAGAAATGATGCAGAAGACCCAGAAACAGAGACCTAGCAAAATAGCCAAGAGCACTGGGATGGGTACACCCATTTAGAGCTATGAAAGAATTCCAGAAAGTCAGGCACTAGAAGTAGTTTTTTTTTTAAAGAGGGTAATGTCTTTGATATGCATGAAATAAGTGAAGTGCTTATATTCAACTTGATGTGACCACCATGCCCTATTTACTACTCTGCAGGCAGTTGCTGCAAAGTACATTACTCAGAACCTACCTGCCGAGCTGTGTGGATTAGTTAAGTCGTAAAACAAAGGACCAGTGATGTCCCAATCCATCAAATGAGTCCATTCTCAGCTTTTTTCTTACATCATTAGAACACATACATAAGCGGCAGATGTATTAAGCCTGGAGAAGTGATAAAGTGGAAGATGATAGGAGCTGACTGGCTGCTGCGTTATCACCTTCCACTTTAATCACTTAATACATGAACCCCTAAGAATTGTGGCACAAATGTATTAAGCCTTAACAAGAGAAAATTTAGATGGATAAAGAGTGATAAAGTACCAGCCAATCAGCTTCCTAACTGCCATGTCACAGGCTGTGTTTGAAAAATGACAGTTAGGAGCTGGTTGGCTGGTAGTTTATCACTCTTTTTCCATCTTAACTCTCTCTTGTTAAGGCTTAATACATTTGGGCCTGTATGTGCTAAAATGATATGAGAAGTGAAGATAACTTGTGCCAATGAAAAAGGTCCATTGGAGGTTAGGTGTATGCAGTTCAAAATATTGGAAGGAAATCAATAAGTTCCCAGAAGGGAGTCGTATCAAAAAGGGAAGTGTTCTAGCACTTCTCCAACCTTTGGTCTCAGGATATGTAGGATATGAGGGCTATCCTCCTCCCACCCCCCCCCCCCCCCCCCAAAAAAAAAGGGAAGAATACATAGTGTAAACTGGCCTTATTCAGGAGATGTTCACTATTGCTGCCGCAGCTGCAAATGTGTACGCAGCAGCAATGCAAAACATAAGATTTTACTTACCGGTAAATCTATTTCTCGTAGTCCGTAGAGGATGCTGGGGACTCCGTAAGGACCATGGGGAATAGACGGGCTCCGCAGGAGATAGGGCACTTTAAGAAAGCTTTGGATTCTGGGTGTGCACTGGCTCCTCCCTCTATGTCCCTCCTCCAGACCTCAGTTTGAGAAACTGTGCCCAGAGGAGATGAACAGTATGAGGAAAGGATTTTTGTATATCTAAGGGCAAGATTCATACCAGCCACACCAATCACACCGTATAACCTGTGATAAACTACCCAGTTAACAGTATGAACAATAACATAGCCTCGGTTCAAACCCGATCAACTATAACATAACCCTTATGTAAGCAATAACTATATACAAGTCTTGCAGAAGAAGTCCGCACTGGGGACGGGCGCCCAGCATCCTCTACGGACTACGAGAAATAGATTTACCGGTAAGTAAAATCTTATTTTCTCTGACGTCCTAGAGGACGCTAGGGACTCCTTAAGGACCATGGGGATTATACCAAAGCTCCCAAACGGGCGGGAGAGTGCGGATGACTCTGCAGCACCGATTGAGCAAACAGGAGGTCCTCCTCAGCCAGGGTATCAAACTTATAGAACTTTGCAAAGGTGTTTGACCCCGACCAAGTAGCAGCTCGGCACAGTTGTAGTGCAGAGACCCCTCGGGCAGCCGCCCAAGAAGAGCCCACCTTCCTAGTGGAATGGGCCTTAGCCGATTTAGGCAATGGCAATCCTGCTAAAGAATGCGCCTGCTGAATCGTGTTACAGATCCAGCGAGCAATAGTCTGCTTTGAAGCAGGAGCGCAAACCTTGTTGGCCGCATACAGAACAAACAGAGCTTCGGTCTTCCTGATCCTAGCTGTTCTGGTCACATAAATCTTCAAAGCCCTGACCACATCCAGGGACTCAATCCTCCAAGACCCGTGTAGCCACAGGCACCACAATAGGTTGGTTCATATGAAAAGATGAGACCACCTTTGGCAGAAATTGAGGACGAGTCCTCAACTCTGCCCTATCCACGTGAAAAATCAGGTATGGGCTTTTATATGATAAAGCCGCCAATTCCAAAACCTGCCTTGCAGAAGCTAAGGTCAACAACACGACCACTTTCCAAGTGAGGTATTTCAACTCCACTGTTTTGAGTGGTTCAAACCAAGGTGACTTGAGGAAACTTAATACCACGTTAAGGTGCCAAGGCGCCACCAGAGGTACAAAGGGAGGCTGAATATGCAGCACGCCCTTCACAAAAGTCTGTACTTCAGGAGGAGAAGCCAATTCTCTTTGAAAGAAAACGGATAAGGCCGAAATTTGAACTTTTATGGACCCTAATTTTAGGCCCAAATTCACTCCCGTTTGAAGGAAGTGAAGCAGACGGCCCAACTGGAACTCCTCTGTAGGAGCAGCTCTGGCCTCACACCAAGAAACATATTTTCGCCATATACGGTGATAATGTTTCAACGTCACGTCCTTCCTAGCCTTGATCAGGGTAGGAATGACCTCCTCCGAAATCCCTTTTTCCGCTAGGATCCGGCGTTCAACCGCCATGCCGTCAAACGCAGCCGCGGTAAGTCTTGGAACAGACAGGGCCCCTGCTGCAGCAGGTCCTGCCTTAGAGGAAGAGGCCACGGATCTTCTGTGAGCAACTCTTGCAGATCCGGATACCAAGTCCTCCTTGGCCAATCTGGAACAATGAGGATTGTTCTGACCCTTCTTATTCTTATTATCCTCAACACCTTGGGTATGAGAGGTAGAGGAGGAAACACAGACAGATCTGAACACCTAAGGTGTCACCAGAGCGTCTACCGCAACCGCCTGAGGGTCTCTTGACCTGGCGCAATACCTCTTTAGCTTTTTGTTGAGGCGGGACGCCATCATGTCTATCTGAGGCAGTCCCCACCGATCCGTGATCTGTGTGAAGACTTCTTGATGAAGTCCCCACTCTCCCGGATGCAGGTCGTGCCTGCTGAGGAAGTCCGCCTCCCAGTTGTCCACCCCCGGGATGAACACTGCTGATAGTGCGCTTACATGGCCTTCCGCCCAGCGTAGAATCCTGGTCGCCTCTACCATGGCCACTCTGCTCCTTGTGCCACCTTGGCGGTTTATATGAGCCACTGCCGTGACATTGTCTGACTGAATCAGAACCGGTTTGTTCCGAAGCCATTCCTCCGCTTGGTGTAGGGCGTTTTATATGGCCCTCAACTCCAGGACATTGATGTGGAGACCAGTCTCTAGGCTTGACCAGAGACCCTGGAAATTTCTTCCTAGTGCGACAGCTCCCCAACCTCGGAGGCTCGCGTCCGTGGTCACCAGGACCCAGTCCTGAATGCCGAACCTGCGACCCTCCAGGAGGTGAGCACTGCGCAGCCACCACAGGAGAGACACCCTGGCCCTGGGAGACCGGGTGATCCGTTTTTGCATGTGTAGATGGGACCCGGACCATTTGTCCAATAGGTCCCATTGAAAGGTCCTTGCATGGAACCTGCCGAAGGGGATGGCCTCATATGAAGCCACCATCTTCCCCAGAACCCTCGTGCAATGATGCACTGAAACCTTTTTTGGCTTCAATAGGTTCCTGACCAGAGCTACGAGCTCCTAATCCTTCTCCACTGGAAGAAAAACTCTTTTTTGGTCTGTGTCTAGAATCAGGCCCAAAAAGGTCTGACACGTTGCAGGGACTAGCTGGGATTTCGGTAAATTGAGAATCCAGCCGTGCCTCTGCAACGTCCTCACGGACAGAGACACGCTGTCCAGCAACTTCTCCCGAGATCTCGCCTTTATGAGGAGATTGTCCAAGTACGGGATAATTGTGACGCCCTGCCTGCGCAGGAGCACCATCATTTCCGCCATTACCTTGGTGAAAATTCTCGGGGCCGTGGAAAGACCAAACGGCAACGTCTGAAATTGGTAGTGACAGTCCTGTACTGCAAATCTCAGGAACGCCTGGTGAGGAGGGAAAATCGGAACATGAAGGTACGCATCCTTTATGTCCAGGGACACCATCCAATCCCCTCCCTCCAGGCTGGCGATGACCGCTTCCATTTTGAACTTGAACCTCTTCAAGTACAGGTTCAGGGATTTCAGATTTAAAATGGGTCTGACCGAACCGTACGGTTTCGGTACCACGAACAGGGATGAATAATAACCCTCTCCTTGCTGGAGATGAGGAACTTCGACTATCACCTGTTGAATGTACAATTTGTGAATTGCAGCTAACACCAGCTCCCTCTCCGACGGGGAAGCCGGCAGAGCCGAATTGAAAAACCGTCGAGGAGGCAAGTCTTCGAACTCCAGTCTGTATCCCTGGGAAACAATCTCTATTGCCCAGGGATCCACCTGTGAGAGAACCCAGACGTGGCTGAAAAGACGAAGACGTGCCCCCACTTGATCTGACCCCCCCCCCCCCCGGAAAGCCCCAGCGTCATGCGGTGGACTTTGCAGAAGTAGGGGAGGACTTCGGCTCTTGGGAACTAGCCGAGTGCAGCTTTTTTCCTTTGGCTTTACCTCTGGCAACAAAGGACGATCCTCGTACCTTCTTGCTTTTATTGGAACGAAAGGACTGCATTTGATAATGCGGTGCCTTCTTAGCATGCTGCGGGGGAACATAAGGTAAAAAAATAAGAATTTACTTACCGATAATTCTATTTCTCGGAGTCCGTAGTGGATGCTGGGGTTCCTGAAAGGACCATGGGGAATAGCGGCTCCGCAGGAGACAGGGCACAAAAGTAAAGCTTTCCGATCAGGTGGTGTGCACTGGCTCCTCCCCCTATGACCCTCCTCCAAGCCAGTTAGGTACTGTGCCCGGACGAGCGTACACAATAAGGGAGGAATTTTGAATCCCGGGTAAGACTCATACCAGCCACACCAATCACACCGTACAACTTGTGATCTAAACCCAGTTAACAGTATGATAACAGCGGAGCCTCTGAAAAGATGGCTCACAACAATAATAACCCGATTTTTGTAACTATGTACAAGTATTGCAGATAATCCGCACTTGGGATGGGCGCCCAGCATCCACTACGGACTCCGAGAAATAGAATTATCGGTAAGTAAATTCTTATTTTCTCTATCGTCCTAGTGGATGCTGGGGTTCCTGAAAGGACCATGGGGATTATACCAAAGCTCCCAAACGGGCGGGAGAGTGCGGATGACTCTGCAGCACCGAATGAGAGAACTCCAGGTCCTCCTTAGCCAGGGTATCAAATTTGTAGAATTTAGCAAACGTGTTTGCCCCTGACCAAGTAGCTGCTCGGCAAAGTTGTAAAGCCGAGACCCCTCGGGCAGCCGCCCAAGATGAGCCCACCTTCCTTGTGGAATGGGCATTTACATATTTTGGCTGTGGCAGGCCTGCCACCGAATGTGCAAGCTGAATTGTATTACACATCCAACTAGCAATAGTCTGCTTAGAAGCAAGAGCACCCAGTTTGTTGGGTGCATACAGGATAACAGCAAGTCAGTTTTCCTGACTCCAGCCGTCCTGGAACATATTTTCAGGGCCCTGACAACATCTAGCAACTTGGAGTCCTCCAAGTCCCTAGTAGGTGCAAGGCACCACAATAAGCTGGTTCAGGTGAAACACTGACACCACCTTAGGGAGAGAACTGGGGACGAGTCCGCAGCTCTGCCCTGTCCGAATGGACAAACAGATATGGGCTTTTTTGAGAAAAAACCACCAATTTGACACTCGCCTGGTCCAGGCCAGGGCCAAGAGCATGGTCACTTTTCATGTGAGATGCTTCAAATCCACAGATTTGACTGGTTTTAAACCAATGTGATTTGAGGAATCCCAGAACTACGTTGAGATCCCACAGTGCCACTGGAGGCACAAAAGGGGGTTGTATATGCAATACTCCCTTGACAAACTTCTGGACTTCAGGAACTGAAGCCAATTCTTTCTGGAAGAAAATCGTCAGGGCCGAAATTTGAACCTTAATGGACCCCAATTTGAGGCCCATAGACACTCCTGTTTGCAGGAAATGCAGGAAACGACCGAGTTGAAATTACTTTGTGGGGCCTTCCTGGCCTCACACCACGCAACATATTTTCGCCACATGTGGTGATAATGTTGTGCGGTCACCTCCTTTCTGGTTTTGACCAGGGTAGGAATGACCTCTTCCGGAATGCCTTTTCCCTTAGGATCCGGCTTTCCACCGCCATGCCGACAAACGCAGCCGCGGTAAGTCTTGGAACAGACCTGGTACTTGCTGAAGCAAGTCCCTTCTTAGCGGCAGAGGCCATAAGACCTCTGTAAGCATCTCTTGAAGTTCCGGGTACCAAGTCCTTCTTGGCCAATCCGGAGCCATGAGTATAGTTCTTACTCCTCTACGTCTTATAATTTTCAGCACCTTAGGTATGAGAAGCAGAGGAGGGAACACATACACCGACTGGTACACCCACGGTGTTACCAGAACGTCCACAGCTATTGCCTGAGGGTCTCTTGACCTGGCGCAATACCTGTCCCGTTTTTTGTTCAGACGGGACGCCATCATGTCCACCTTTGGTATTTCCCAACGGTTTACAATCATGTGGAAAAAACTTCCCGATGAAGTTTCCACTCTCCCGGGTGGAGGTCGTGCCTGCTGAGGAAGTCTGCTTCCCAGTTTCCATTCCCGGGATGAAACACTGCTGACAGTGCTATCACATGATTTTCCGCCCAGCGAAAAGTCCTTGCAGTTTTTGCCATTGCCCTCCTGCTTCTTGTGTCGCCCTGTCTGTTTACGTGGGCGACTGCCGTGATGTTTTTCCCACTGGATCAATACCGGCTGACCTTGAAGCAGAGGTCTTGCTAAGCTTAGAGCATTATAAATTTACCCTTAGCTCCAGTATATTTATGTGGAGAAAAGTCTCCAGACTTGATCACACTCCCTGGAAATTTTTTCCTTGTGTGACTGCTCCCCAGCCTCTCGGGCTGGGCTCCGTGGTCACCAGCATCCAATCCTGAATGCCGAATCTGCGGCCCTCTAGAAGATGAGCACTCTATAACCACCACAGGAGAGACACCCTTGTCCTTGGATATAGGGTTATCCGCTGATGCATCTGAAGATGCGATCCGGACCATTTGTCCAGCAGATCCCACTGAAAAGTTCTTGCGTGAAATCTGCCGAATGGAATTGCTTCGTAGGAAGCCACCATTTTTACCAGGACCCTTGTGCAATGATGCACTGTTTTTAGGAGGTTCCTGACTAGCTCGGATAACTCCCTGGCTTTCTCTTCCGGGAGAAACACCTTTTTCTGGACTGTGTCCAGAATCATCCCTAGGCACAGCAGACGTGTCGTCGGGATCAGCTGCGATTTTGGAATATTTAGAATCCACCCGTGCTGTTGTAGCAGTATCCGAGATAGTGCTACTCCGACCTCCAACTGTTCCCTGGACTATGCCCTTATCAGGAGATCGTCCAAGTAAGGGATAATTAAGACGCCTTTTCTTCGAAGAAGAATCCTCATTTCGGCCATTACCTTGGTAAAGACCCGGGGTGCCGTGGACAATCCAAACGGCAGCGTCTGAAACTGATAGTGACAGTTCTGCCCCACGAACCTGAGGTACCCTTAGTGAGAAGGGCAAATTTGGGACATAGAAGGTAAGCATCCCTGATGTCCCGGGACACTATATAGTCCCCTTCTTCCTGGTTCGTTATCACTGCTCTGAGTGACTCCATCTTGATTTGAACCTTTGTAAGTGTTCAAAAATTTTTTTTTTAGAATAAGTCTCACCTAGCCTTCTGGCTTCAGTACCACAATATAGTGTGGAATAATACCCCTTTTCTTGTAGTAGGAGGGGTAATTTAATTATCACCTGCTGGGAATACAGCTTGTGAATTTTTTCCCATACTGCCTCCTTGTCGGAGGGAGACCTTGGTAAAGCAGACTTCAGGAGCCTGCGAAGGGGAAACGTCTCGACATTCCAATCTGTACCCCTGGGATACTACTTGTAGGATCCAGGGGTCCTGTACGGTCTCAGCGCCATGCTGAGAACTTGTCAGAAGCGGTGGAACGCTTCTGTTCCTGGGAATGGGCTGCCTGCTGCAGTCTTCTTCCCTTTCCTCTATCCCTGGGCAGATATGATCTTATAGGGACGAAAGGACTGAGGCTGAAAAGACGGTGTCTTTTTCTGCAGAGATGTGACTTAGGGTAAAAACGGCGGATTTTCCAGCAGTTGCCGTGGCCACCAGGTCCGATGGACCGACCCCAAATAACTCCTCTTCCTTTATACGGCAATACACCTTTGTGCCGTTTGGAATCTGCATCACCTGACCACTGTCGTGTCCATAACATCTTCTGGCAGATATGGACATCGCATTTACTCTTGATGCCAGAGTGCAAATATCCCTCTGTGCATCTCGCATATATAGAAATGCATCCTTTAAATGCTCTATAGTCAATAAAATACTGTCCCTGTCAAGGGTATCAATATTTTTAGTCAGGGAATCCGACCAAGCCACCCCAGCTCTGCACATCCAGGCTGAGGCGATCGCTGGTCGCAGTATAACACCAGTATGTGTGTATATACTTTTTATGATATTTTTCCAGCCTCCTGTCAGCTGGTCCTTGAGGACGGCCCTATCTATAGACGGTACCGCCACTTGTTTTGATAAGCGTGTGAGCGCCTTATCCACCCTAAGGGGTGTTTCCCAACGCGCCCTAACTTCTGGCGGGAAAGGGTATACCGCCCATAATTTTCTATCGGGGGGAACCCACGCATCATCACACACTTTATTTAATTTATCTGATTCAGGAAAAACTACGGTAGTTTTTTCACATCCCACATAATACCCTCTTTTGTGGTACTTGTAGTATCAGAAATATGTAACACCTCCTTCATTGCCTTTAACGTGTGGCCCTAATAAGGAATACGTTTGTTTATTCACCGTCGACACTGGATTCAGTGTCCCTGTCTGTGTCTGTGTCGACCGACTAAAGTAAACGGGCGTTTTAAAACCCCTGACGGTGTTTTTGAGACGTCTGGACCGGTACTAATTGTTTGTCGGCCGTCTCATGTCGTCAACCGACCTTGCAGCGTGTTGACATTATCACGTAATTTCCTAAATAAGCCATCCATTCCGGTGTCGACTCCCTAGAGAGTGACATCACCATTACAGGCAATTGCTCCGCCTCCTCACCAACATCGTCCTCATACATGTCGACACACACGTACCGACACACAGCACACACACAGGGAATGCTCTGATAGAGGACAGGACCCACTAGCCCTTTGGAGAGACAGAGGGAGAGTTTACCAGCACACATCAAAAACGCTATAATTATATAGGGACAACCTTATATAAGTGTTTTCCCTTATAGCATCTTTTTTATACATTTCTAACGCCAATTTAGTGCCCCCCCTCTCTGTTTTAACCCTGTTTCTGTAGTGCAGTGCAGGGGAGAGCCTGGGAGCCTTCCCTCCAGCCTTTCTGTGAGGGAAAATGGCGCTGTGTGCTGAGGAGATAGGCCCCGCCCCTTTTTCGGCGGCCTCGTCTCCCGCTCTTAACGGATTCTGGCAGGGGTTAAATATCTCCATATAGCCTCCGGAGGCTATATGTGAGGTATTTTTTGCCAAAATAGGTATTCATTTGCCTCCCAGGGCGCCCCCCTCCCAGCGCCCTGCACCCTCAGTGACTGCCGTGTGAAGTGTGCTGAGAGGAAAATGGCGCACAGCTGCAGTGCTGTGCGCTACCTTTAGAAGACTGAGGAGTCTTCTGCCGCCGATTCTGGACCTCTTCTTACTTCAGCATCTGCAAGGGGGCCGGCGGCAAGGCTCCGGTGACCATCCAGGCTGTACCTGTGATCGTCCCTCTGGAGCTGATGTCCAGTAGCCAAGAAGCCAATCCATCCTGCACGCAGGTGAGTTCACTTCTTCTCCCCTAAGTCCCTCGTTGCAGTGATCCTGTTGCCAGCAGGACTCACTGTAAAATAAAAAACCTAAGCTAAACTTTTCTAAGCAGCTCTTTAGGAGAGCCACCTAGATTGCACCCTTCTCGGCCGGGCACAAAAATCTAACTGGCTTGGAGGAGGGTCATAGGGGGAGGAGCCAGTGCACACCACCTGATCGGAAAGCTTTACTTTTGTGCCCTGTCTCCTGCGGAGCCGCTATTCCCCATGGTCCTTTCAGGAACCCCAGCATCCACTAGGACGATAGAGAAATTCGATTTACCGGCCGTAGCAGTAGAGACAAGGTCCGAGAGGCCTTCTCCAAACAACTCCTCCCCCTTGTAAGGCAATGACTCCATGTGCCGCTTTGAGTCGGCGTCTCCTGTCCACTGTCGGGTCCACAAGAGTCGCCTAGCAGAAATAGACATAGCGTTTATTCTGGAGCTTAGTAAACAAATGTCTTTCTGAGCATCCCTCATATACAAGGCAGCATCTCTGATATGCTCAATGGTCATTAGAATAGTATCCCTATCTAAGGTGTCAATCTCCGTAGATAAGGAGTCTGCCCATGCCACGACAGCACTACAAACCCAGGCCGACGCCATAGCCGGTCTAACGATAGTTCCTGAATGTGTGTAAATGTGCTTCATGGTAATTTCCTGCTTGCGATCAGCAGGATCCTTGAGGGAAGCAGTATCCGGAGAAGGCAGTGCCACCTTCTTGGATAAGCGTGTCAGCGCCTTGTCTACTTTAGGCGAAGATTCCCATCGTATCCTATCCTTCTGTGGAAAAGGATACGCCATAAGAATCCTTTTGGGAACATGTAGTCTCCTATCCGGAGACTCCCAAGCCTTTTCGCACAATTCGCTTAGCTCAAATGAGGATGGAAACGTGACCTCAGGCTTTTTCCCTTTATACATGTGAACCCTCGTGTCAGGGACAGGGGGTTCCTCAGTGATAAGCAAAACCTCTTTTATGTCAATAATCATGTATCGAATACCCTTCGGCTGTAATTTTGCATCCTCAGTCGACACTAGAGTCAGTATCTGTGTCGGTATCTGTGTCAGCGACCTGGGATATGGGGCGCTTTTGAGACCCTGAAGGTCCTGGCACCACAGGGACAGGCACGGTCTGGCTACCTGACTGATCCCTAGCTTCAGCCTTGTCTAACCTTTTATGCAGGAGATTCACATTTGCATTTAAGACATTCAGCATATCCACCCAGTCCGGTGTCGGCGTTGCCGACGGCGACCTGACATTTAAACACTCCCCCTCCACATTAAGCGAGCCTTCCTCGTCAAACATGTCGACACACACGTACCGACACTTCACACACACAGGGAAACTCTTTTCTGAAGACAGTATCCCCTTTAAGGCCCTTTGGAGAGACAGAGAGAGAGTATGCCAGCACACACCCCAGCGCAATGACCCTGGAGACCAACACAAAATGTTTTTCCCCAGCAGCGCTGTATAATATCTTATCCGCCAATTATGTCCCCCCCCCCTCTCTTTTAAACACCCCTTCACCGTGTGTAAGCAGGGGAGAGTCCGGGGAGCTTCCTCTCAGCGTTCTGTGGAGAGAAAAATGGAGCTGGTGAGTGCTGAGGGAGAAGCCCCGCCCCCTCGGCGGCGGGCTTCGGTCCCGCTCAAATTTGTGTAAAAATGGCGGGGGCTCTTTTATATACATGTACAGTGCCCAGCTGTACATGTATATACCTTTTTGCCATGTTTTGAGGTGTTACTATTGCTGCCCAGGGCGCCCCCCCTGCGCCCTGCACCCATACAGTGACCGGTGTGTGGAGCAATGACGCACAGCTGCGGTACTGTGCATTACCTCAGTGAAGCCGCTGAAGGCTTCTGCCGCCTGAGACGTCTTCTTGCTTCTGTTCTTCTGGCTCTGTGAGGAGAACGGCGGCGTGGCCCCGGGGGTGGACGCCCAGGACGAACCTGTGTTCACCCCCTCTGGAGCTAATGGTGTCCAGTAGCCGAGGAAGCAGTTCCTATCATTTAAGTAGGTCTGCTCCTCTCTCCCCAGTCCCTTGATGCAGGGAGCCTGTTGCCAGCAGTGCTCCCTGTAAAAATAGAAAAATCCAAACAAAAATGCTTTCTAATGCAAAGAACTCAGGAGAGCTCCCTGCAGTGCGCCCATCTTCCTCTGGGCACAGTGTAAAACTGAGGTCTGGAGGAGGAACATAGAGGGAGGAGCCAGTGCACACCCAGAATCCAAAGCTTTCTTAAAGTTCCCTATCTCCTGCGGAGCCCGTCTATTACCCATGGTCCTTACGGAGTCCCCAGCATCCTCTAGGACGTTAGAGAAAATAAGAATTTACTTACCGATAATTCTATTTCTCGGAGTCCGTAGTGGATGCTGGGGTTCCTGAAAGGACCATGGGGAATAGCGGCTCCGCAGGAGACAGGGCACAAAAAGTAAAGCTTTAGGATCAGGTGGTGTGCACTGGCTCCTCCCCCTATGACCCTCCTCCAAGCCTCAGTTAGGATACTGTGCCCGGACGAGCGTACACAATAAGGAAGGATTTATGAATCCCGGGTAAGACTCATACCAGCCACACCAATCACACTGTACAACCTGTGATCTGAACCCAGTTAACAGTATGATAACAGCGGAGCCTCTGAAAAGATGGCTCACAACAATAACCCGATTTTTGTAACTATGTACAAGTATTGCAGATAATCCGCACTAGGGATGGGCGCCCAGCATCCACTACGGACTCCGAGAAATAGAATTATCGGTAAGTAAATTCTTATTTTCTCTATCGTCCTAGTGGATGCTGGGGTTCCTGAAAGGACCATGGGGATAATACCAAAGCTCCCAAACGGGCGGGAGAGTGCGGATGACTCTGCAGCACCGAATGAGAGAACTCCAGGTCCTCCTTAGCCAGGGTATCAAATTTGTAGGATTTTACCAACGTGTTTGCCCCTGACTAAATAGCCGCTCGGCAAAGTTGTAAAGCCGAGACCCCTCGGGCAGCCGCCCAAGATAAGCCCACCTTCCTTGTGGAATGGGCATTTACATATTTTGGCTGTGGCAGGCCTGCCACAGAATGTGCAAGCTGAATTGTATTACACATCCAACTAGCAATAGTCTGCTTAGAAGCAAGAGCACCCAGTTTGTTGGGTGCATACAGGATAACAGCAAGTCAGTTTTCCTGACTCCAGCCGTCCTGGAACCTATATTTACAGGGCCCTGACAACATCTAGCAACCTGGAGTCCTCCAAGTCCCTAGTAGGCGCAAGGCACCAAAATAAGCTGGTTCAGGTGAAACACTGACACCACCTTAGGGAGAGAACTGGGGACGAGTCCGCAGCTCTGCCCTGTCCAAATGGACAACAAGATATGGGCTTTTTTGAGAAAAAAACCACCAATTTGACACTCGCCTGGTCCAGGCCAGGGCCAAGAGCATGGTCACTTTTCATGTGAGATGCTTCAAATCCACAGATTTGACTGGTTTTAAACCAATGTGATTTGAGGAATCCCAGAACTACGTTGAGATCCCACAGTGCCACTGGAGGCACAAAAGGGGGTTGTATATGCAATACTCCCTTGACAAACTTCTGGACTTCAGGAACTGAAGCCACTTCTTTCTGGAAGAAAATCGACAGGGCCGAAATTTGAACCTTAATGGACCCCAATTTGAGGCCCATAGACACTCCTGTTTGCAGGAAATGCAGGAATCGACCGAGTTGAAATTTCTTCGTGGGGCCTTTCTGGCCTCACACCACGCAACATATTTTTGCCACATGTGGTGATAATGTTGTGCGGTCACCTCCTTTCTGGCTTTGACCAGGGTAGGAATGACCTCTTCCGGAATGCCTTTTTCCCTTAGGATCCGGCGTTCCACCGCCATGCCGTCAAACGCAGCTGCGGTAAGTCTTGGAACAGACATGGTACTTGCTGAAACAAGTCCCTTCTTAGCGGCAGAGGCCATAAGTCCTCTGTGAGCATCTCTTGAAGTTCCGGGTACCAAGTCCTTCTTGGCCAATCCGGAGCCATGAGTATAGTTCTTACTCCTCTACGTCTTATAATTCTCAGTACCTTAGGTATGAAAAGCAGAGGATGGAACACATACACCGACTGGTACACCCACGGTGTTACCAGAACGTCCACAGCTATTGCCTGAGGGTCTCTTAACCTGGCGCAATACCTGTCCCGTTTTTTGTTCAGACGGGACGCCATCATGTCCACCTTTGGTAATTCCCAACGGTTTACAATCATGTGGAAAACTTCCCCATGAAGTTCCCACTCTGCCGGGTGGAGGTCGTGCCTACTGAGGAAGTCTGCTTCCCAGTTTCCATTCCCGGAATGAAACACTGCTGACAGTGCTATCACATGATTTTCCGCCCAGCGAAAAGTCCTTGCAGTTTTTGCAACTGCCCTCCTGCTTCTTGTGCCGCCCTGTCTATTTACGTGGGCGACTGCCGTGATGTTTTATCCCACTGGATCAATACCGGCTGACCTTGAAGCAGAGGTCTTGCTAAGCTTAGAGCATTATAAATTTACCCTTAGCTATATTTATGTGGAGAAAAGTCTCCAGACTTGATCACACTCCCTGGAAATTCTTTCCTTGTGTGACTGCTCCCCAGCCTCTCGGGCTGGCCTCCGTGGTCACCAACATCCAAAACTGAATGCCGAATCTGCGGCCCTCTAGAAGATGAGCACTCTGTAACCACCACAGGAGAGACACCCTTGTCCTTGGATATAGGGTTATCTGCTGATGCATCTGAAGATGCGATCCGGACCATTTGTCCAGCAGATCCCACTGAAAAGTTCTTGCATGAAATCTGCCGACTGGAATTGCTTCGAAGGAAGTCACCATTTTTTTACCATGGCCCTTGTGCAATGATGCACTGATTTTAGGAGGTTCCTGACTAGCTCGGATAACTCCCTGGCTTTCTCTTCCGGGAGAAACACCTTTTTCTGGACTGTGTCCAGAATCATCCCTAAGCACAGGAGACTTGTTGTCGGGATCAGCTGCGATTTTGGAATATTTAGAATCCACCCCTGCTGTTGTAACAGTATCCGAGATAGTGCTACTCCGACCTCCAACTGTTCCCTGGACTTTGCCCTTATCAGGAGATCGTCCAAGTAAGGGATAATTAAGACGCCTTTTCTTCGAAGAAGAACCATCATTTCGGCCATTACCTTGGTAAAGACCCGGGGTGCCGTGGACAATCCAAACGGCAGCGTCTGAAACTGATAGTGACAGTTCTGTACCACGAACCTGAGGTACCCTTAGTGATAAGGGCAAATTTGGGACATGGAGGTAAGCATCCCTGATGTCTCGGGACACCATATAGTCCCCTTCTTCCCGGTTCGTTATCACTGCTCTGAGTGACTCCATCTTGATTTGAACCTTTGTAAGTGTTCAAATTTTTTTAAGATTTAGAATAGGTCTCACCTAGCCTTCTGGCTTCAGTACCACAATATAGTGTGGAATAATACCCCTTTTCTTGTTGTAGGAGGGGTAATTTAATTATCACCTGCTGGGAATACAGCTCGTGAATTTTTTCCCATACTGCCTCCTTGTCAGAGGGAGACCTTGGTAAAGCAGACTTCAGGAGCCTGCGCAGGGGAAACGTCTCGACATTCCAATCTGTACCCCTGGGATACTACTTGTAGGATCCAGGGGTCCTGTACGGTCTCAGCGTCATGCTGAGAGCTTGTCAGAAGCGGTGGAACGCTTCTGTTCCTGGGAATGGGCTGCCTGCTGCAGTCTTCTTCCCTTTCCTCTATCCCTGGGCAGATATGACTCTTATAGGGACGAAAGGACTGAAGCTGAAAAGACGGTGTCTTTTTCTGCAGAGATGTGACTTAGGGTAAAAAACGGTGGATTTTCCAGCAGTTGCCGTGGCCACCAGGTCCGATGGACCGACCCCAAATAACTCCTCTTCCTTTATACGGCAATACACCTTTGTGCCGTTTGGAATCTGCATCACCTGACCACTGTCGTGTCCATAAACATCTTCTGGCAGATATGGACATCGCACTTACTCTTGATGCCAGAGTGCAAATATCCCTCTGTGCATCTCGCATATATAGAAATGCATCCTTTAAATGCTCTATAGTCAATAAAATACTGTCCCTGTCAAGGGTATCAATATTTTTAGTCAGGGAATCCGACCAAGCCACCCCAGCTCTGCACATCCAGGCTGAGGCGATCGCTGGTCGCAGTATAACACCAGTATGTGTGTATATACTTTTTATGATATTTTCCAGCCTCCTGTCAGCTGGCTCCTTGAGGACGGCCCTATCTATAGACGGTACCGCCACTTGTTCTGATAAGCGTGTGAGCGCCTTATCCACCCTAAGGGGTGTTTCCCAACGCGCCCTAACTTCTGGCGGGAAAGGGTATACCGCCCATATTTTCTATCGGGGGGAACCCACGCATCATCACACACTTCATTTAATTTATCTGATTCAGGAAAAACTACGGTAGTTTTTTCACATCCCACATAATACCCTCTTTTGTGGTACTTGTAGTATCAGAAATATGTAACACCTCCTTCATTGCCCTTAACGTGTGGCCCTAATAAGGAATACGTTTGTTTATTCACCGTCGACACTGGATTCAGTGTCCCTGTCTGTGTCTGTGTCGACCGACTAAAGTAAACGGGCGTTTTAAAACCCCTGACGGTGTTTTTGAGACGTCTGGACCGGTACTAATTGTTTGTCGGCCGTCTCATGTCGTCAACCGACCTTGCCGCGTGTTGACATTATCACGTAATTCCCTAAATAAGCCATCCATTCCGGTGTCGACTCCCTAGAGAGTGACATCACCATTACAGGCAATTGCTCCGCCTCCTCACCAACATCGTCCTCATACATGTCGACACACACGTACCGACACACAGCACACACACAGGGAATGCTCTGATAGAGGACAGGACCTACTAGCCCTTTGGAGAGACAGAGGGAGAGTTTGTCAGCACACACCAAAAACGCTATAATTATATAG
This sequence comes from Pseudophryne corroboree, assembly GCF_028390025.1. Classification (NCBI taxonomy): domain Eukaryota; kingdom Metazoa; phylum Chordata; class Amphibia; order Anura; family Myobatrachidae; genus Pseudophryne; species Pseudophryne corroboree. Next base: position 596,980,823 of record NC_086447.1, read on the forward strand.
GGACAACCTTATATAAGTGTTTTCCCTTATAGCATCTTTTTTATATATTTCTAACGCCAAATTAGTGCCCCCCCCTCTCTGTTTTAACCCTGTTTCTGTAGTGCAGTGCAGGGGAGAGCCTGGGAGCCTTCCCTCCAGCCTTTCTGTGAGGGAAAATGGCGCTGTGTGCTGAGGAGATAGGCCCCGCCCCTTTTTCGGCGGCCTCGTCTCCCGCTCTTAACGGATTCTGGCAGGGGTTAAATATATCCATATAGCCCCCGGAGGCTATATGTGAGGTATTTTTAGCCAAAAATAGGTTTTCATTGCCTCCCAGGGCGCCCCCCTTCCAGCGCCCTGCACCCTCAGTGACTGCCGTGTGAAGTGTGCTGAGAGGAAATGGCGCACATCTGCAGTGCTGTGCGCTACCTTAAGAAGACTGAGGAGTCTTCATGCCGCCGATTCTGGACCTCTTCTTGTTTCAGCATCTGCAAGGGGGCCGGCGGCGAGGCTCCGGTGACCATCCAGGCTGTACCTGTGATCGTCCCTCTGGAGCTAATGTCCAGTAGCCAAAGAAGCCAATCCATCCTGCACGCAGGTGAGTTCACTTCTTCTCCCCTAAGTCCCTCGTTGCAGTGATCCTGTTGCCAGCAGGACTCACTGTAAAATTAAAAACCTAAGCTAAACTTTTCTAAGCAGCTCTTTAGGAGAGCCACCTAGATTGCACCCTTCTCGGCCGGGCACAAAAATCTAACTGAGGCTTGGAGGAGGGTCATAGGGGGAGGAGCCAGTGCACACCACCTGATCCTAAAGCTTTACTTTTTGTGCCCTGTCTCCTGCGGAGCCGCTATTCCCCATGGTCCTTTCAGGAACCCCAGCATCCACTAGGACGATAGAGAAAATATGCAAATGTCGCAATTGCTGGGATGATACTGCCACTAGTGTACAAAGACGCAACCATCAGAAGCACATTGGTCAAACATCAATCTGCTGAGTAACACTATGGACGCACAGCATAGCCACTGGAAGTACAATGTCACAACCCGTGTAACTGTACACTGTATTGCAGTTGCAAGGTGTAACATGCCCGTGAAATGGTTTAAACGCAGGCATGTCGCAGACGCCACTCAGATTACCCACCCGCAAACTGTCTGGCTGTCCATCACTTTGTAATAAATCCTTACAGTGAACGTCACTACAAGAACATCGCAGCGCATATGCAGTGGTAAAATATATAATTTTTTAATAATATCTCCACTGCATACAAAATCTACACTGCGTCCATCACTGAATCAGACTTCCTGTACAAATCCCAAAGCATACACTTAATATCAGGGTGTGCCGATTAGAAAAACAAAACAAAAAACATTGGGCACGATTCAATTTGAAGACAGTTTAATAGCACCGGGAATAAGCTCACGGGGCTATTCAATACAGCGCAGTGGTAAGTCGGAGAATGCCCGTTCTCCCGGACTAAACAGGGTGTTTTGTCGAAGGCCCGGCTTACTCCGACTTAAGTGCCTGGCGCAACGCTGTTTATGCCACGCTAAGAGCAGAAATCAGCATTGCACTGGAACTTTTGTCGGATTTCTGCTTGCACCCCTCCAGGGGTGCGAGAAGAAATCTCGTCGTCAGGTGTCATAGGCCGCTGTATTGAATAGCCCCGGGAGCCAATACCGAATTGAATTGTGCCCATCTATTTAAAATCAGGATTATTATTTTTTTTGTTTAAATCAAGATGTTTAAGGTATTGTTAAAATTAACTTTGATAATTAACATTTTTGACAGTCATGTAACAAAAATTCAATGTCACCTATCCCTGCTGGCTGTTACCATACCACCTAAGTATCCCCTGGAAGGGTAAGTTGTGTGTTCCCTGGACTCTAACTTACCTGCTGTGAAGTACCAACTCAGCATTCTGGTGGGATCTCTTGGCAGCCGTAGGAGGGGACATAAGGATTTGATATGCTTTCAACTATTTTTTTGTCATGTGAGGGCAACTTGTAAAAATAAAAATCTGTTCAACTTTTAAGAGGATCTGAGTCTCCTCTTTTTAATGTGTGTAAAAATGGTGTTCTGTCTGTAAGGCAGACCTAGGCACACTACCCACAGGTTGTGAACTGCGGGGAGAAAGACAGACTCTTTTGGCTATTTGGAGATCATCACCTAGAAAGAAACCATGATGTGCTTACAATCTTACATTGCTTTGTGAGTGTGAACTTGTTATATGAAAGCCAAATTAACATCATAAGGATCTTTGCACAGTGGGTGGGATTCAAATGATATATCACGCCCAATTTCCTTTCTAAAATGATCTCCGTTATCGCGCATATTGCGCCCATAGTGATCAGGTTTAGCTGTGTAAAGGGTTGGGTGCCTCCCTACTCCAGAGGTAGCAAGCTGAAATAATGATACCACGCCCCTGAAGGCAGAAACAGAACGGTTGTGGAAAGGGGTGAAAAGAATTGAATCCCGCCCCTATATGTCTGCTTTTTCTTTTTATGTGTGGTGAACCACGCTTGGTCTATATGACAAGCATGGACACAGTTTTTAGGTTGTAAATTCTAAAAGGAGAAATAACAGGGGTGTGAAGATACTTAATTGACGTGTCAAGTCATTTAAATGAAATACCTTAAAGTGACAGTAATTGAAAAGAACTAATCTATTATTGTTTTTACTTTTTTGTAAACTTAAATCCAATTTAAAAAAAATAAATAAATTTTTTTTTTTAAACAATCATGATTTTTTTCACACCCTCCTCAGTATGATATATGCACACCAATTCTTGAATGTAAGGGAGCCTTGGGTAATGTTACACCGTTACTCCACTGGTAGTGGTAGATTGCACTGGTGGCTTTCAGACCGGCTTGTACAGTAGGTGTCTCTGGATACTAAGGGTTACACTTGCCTGAATAGAGTAGACAGATCTGCGATACACATCCCGCTATTTTGACGTTACTACTTTCATCCCCGTATTTTTTATTTTCTATTGCATATTTAAATTTTTACTTTTTGTATTTTTTTGTTCTTATTTTAATACTTTACATTGCAATTACTTTATGTTCTATGGTTGACATATCTGCACCTTTGAATAAATAGTATATTTTTTTATATGGTCTCTTATTAAATTGGGAGGACATCCCTAAACAGACATTTTTTTTTCTAATACCCTAGCACGCTAGATTATTTAAGACCTCTTTAACTGGACATTATTCCATTACTATTAAACCAACGAATATCAGTATTATAAATTAAATGTCCAAGCCAAGTAACACATTTATAAATGGCGAGTATGAGCTTAAAAAGATTTATTTTGTCCAATTCACCATATGCGACAGTAGATGCTATTGTTTTTTCTGCAACCCTTTCCGAATATCCTGAAGTACACCTTCCAGAAGGTTTGAAAGCCACCAGTGTAAACAGATATGGCTATAATGAAGTACGGAGGGAGTATGCCTGTATAACAGAGCTGAGATGGAATATCAAGCTACCGCTGAAAAATGCATGTGACATTCAAGGTTCATATCTGAGATTCCAGGTGTGCAATGTGATGTTCATGAGAGAGAGATGTGTGCTGAGCGTGCAAGGGGGGGGGGGGGATCCTCATTTTACCCAGCGGGTGAAGTGAGCGACCCGCTAGATTTGCCAATCTAGCACCAGCGATAGCGATGCGCGGGGCTGCGCATCGCTATCGCTGTGAGGGGTACACACGGAGAGATCACGTCTTAAAATCTAGCTTAGATTTTAAGAAGCGATCGCTCCGTGAGTACCCCACTTACCTCCTTCTAGGATATGTATAGAATGTAACTTTGGTTTATAATAATTAAGTAGGTTAAAGAAAGAAATCTATTGAGAAACATTCTTCTGTAATTCCTAACTTATTTAACTCTCTCACTGCTTTCTAAAAGGTTTAAAAAAAAATAGTTTATATGACAACTATTACAGGTTGAGTATCCCTTATCCAAAATGCTTGGGACCAGAGGTATTTTGGATATGGGATTTTTCCGTATTTTGGAATAATTGCATACCATAATGAGATATCATGGCGATGGGACCTAAATCTAAGCACAGAATGCATTTATGTTTCATATACACCTTATACAGACACACACACAACCTGAAGGTCATTTTAGCAAATTTTTTTTATAACTTTGTGCATAAAACAAAGTGTGTGTACATTCACACAATTCATGTTTCTTATACACCTTATACACAGCCTGAAGGTCATTTAATACAATATTTTTAATAACTTTGTGTATTAAACAAAGTTTGTGTATATTGAGACATCAAAAAACAAAAAAGTTTCACTATCTCACTCTCACTCCAAAAAGTCCGTATTTCGGAATATTCCGTATTTCGGATATTTGGATATGGGATACTCAACCTGTACTGTAATATTTAACTATAGCAATAGCTTTGTGTGCAATTAATTGTTTCCAAAAACTGTTAATAAACAAGATGTACAAGGCCAATAGGTAAGAACATACAAAACGATCAGACGTCTAATCAGCAGTTAGCATATATAATCTGTTTGCACAAATACTGTTTGGTATATTGATAGCATAGGACAACTCTGAAGGACAAATTTTGGTACGCAGTTACTGTACTTCGTACATGTGACATTCCAACATACTCACATTCCACCACAGATTACATTTAGAAATGGCATGAAATAATTTAGCAGGATAAGCTTTTCATTATTTTCATTCTGAGAGTATATTTTAATGCATTCTTATGAATTGTAGGGTCCTACTTATCAAATTATTTAGGCTGATAAAACATGTGCAGAGAGCGGTACTCAATCTAAATTGCAGCATAAAAATAAATCTGTCTAATACTTGAGGTCTACATGCAAAAGCAGCCTGTATTTACCCTGCACAGAACAAAATATAATCCACCCAAATATAAATCTCTCTGCACGTTATATCAGCCCCCATCCGCAGTGCAACATAGATTTGCTTGCAACTCTGAAGCAGGCCCTAAGTATATGTTTGAATGATGAGAACGGTTTGCGGCTCTTTTGGTTTTACAAAGTATTTTTCAATTTGTTTTTTTCCCAAAAACATTGATGCCTATTTATCAAGGTGTTTAAGAAAATGATGCAGAAAGTACAGCTTCTGCATAATTTTGTCAACCATATGTACGAATAGTGTTTTCAAAGAAATCTGCAAAAGACTAACTTTGGGTTTACATCACAGTCCTCGTTGTTATCAATTGAAGCTACGATCTGACCTCTATATTTCATTAAAATTAATAATCATTGTTTTCCATCTAAAATATAGCTTAAAAAATAAGATTTTACTCACTGGTAAATCTATTTCTCGTAGTCCGTAGTGGATGCTGGGAACTCCGTAAGGACCATGGGGAATAGCGGCTCCGCAGGAGACTGGGCACAACTAAAGAAAGCTTTAGGACTACCTGGTGTGCACTGGCTCCTCCCTCTATGACCCTCCTCCAGACCTCAGTTAGGAAACTGTGCCCGGAAGAGCTGACACAATAAGGAAGGATTTTGAATCCCGGGTAAGACTCATACCAGCCACACCAATCACACCGTATAACTCGTGATACTATACCCAGTTAACAGTATGAAATATAACTGAGCCTCTCAACGGATGGCTCAACAATAACCCTTTAGTTAACAATAACTATATACAAGTATTGCAGACAATCCGCACTTGGGATGGGCGCCCAGCATCCACTACGGACTACGAGAAATAGATTTACCGGTGAGTAAAATCTTATTTTCTCTGACGTCCTAGTGGATGCTGGGAACTCCGTAAGGACCATGGGGATTATACCAAAGCTCCCAAATGGGCGGGAGAGTGCGGATGACTCTGCAGCACCGAATGAGCAAACTCAAGGTCCTCCTCAGCCAGGGTATCAAACTTGTAGACTTTTGCAAAAATGTTTGAACCCGACCAAGTAACAGCTCGGCAAAGTTGTAAAGCCGAGACCCCTCGGGCAGCCGCCCAAGAAGAGACCACTTTCCTTGTGGAATGGGCTTTTACAGATTTAGGGTGCGGCAGTCCAGCCGCAGAATGTGCAAGTTGAATCGTGCTACAGATCCAGCGAGCAATAGTCTGCTTAGAAGCAGGAGCATCCAGCTTGTTGAGTGCATACAGGATAAATAGCGAGTCAGTTTTCCTGACTCCAGCCGTCCTGGAAACATATTTTCAGGGCCCTGACTACGTCCAGTAACTTGGAGTCCTCCAAGTCCCACGTAGCCGCAGGCACCACAATAGGTTGGTTCACATGAAAAGCTGATACCACCTTAGGAAGGAATTGGGAACGAGTCCTCAATTCCGCCCTATCCATATGAAAATCAGATAAGGGCTTTTGCATGACAAAACCGCCAATTCTGATACACGCCTGGCCGACGCCAAGGCCAACCGCATGACCACTTTCCACGTGAGGTATTTTAGCTCTACGGATTTAAGCGGCTCAACCCAATGCGACTTCAGGAAATCCAACACCACGTTGAGATCCCACGGTGCCACTAGAGGCACAAACGGGGGCTGAATATGCAGCACTCCCTTAACAAAAGTCTGAACTTCAGGCAGTGAAGCCAGTTCTTTTTGGAAGAAAATGTACAGAGCCGAAATCTGGACCTTAACGCAACCCATTTTTAGGCCCGTAGTCACTCCTGACTGTAGGAAGTGCAGAAATCGACCCAGTTGAAATTCCTCCGTTGGGGCCTTCCTGGCCTCACACCAAGCAACATATTTTTGCCATATGCGGTGATAATATTTTGCGATCACATCTTTCCTAGCCTTAATCAGCGTAGGAATGACTTCCTCCGGAATGCCTTTTTCCTTTAGGATCCGGTGTTCAACCGCCATGCCGTCAAACACAGCCGTGGTAAGTCTTGGAACAGGCAGGGCCCCTGCTGCAGCAGGTCCTGTCTGAGCGACAGAGGCCATGGGTCCTCTGAGATCATTTCTTGAAGTTCTGGGTACCAAGCTCTTCTTGGCCAATCCAGAACCACGAGTATAGTTCTTACTCCTCTCCTTCTTAGTATTCTCAATACCTTGGGTATGAGAGGCAAAGGAAGGAACCCATACACCGACTGGTACACCCATGGTGTTACCAGAGCGTCCACAGCTATCGCCTGAGGGTCCCTTGACCTGGCGCAATATCTTTTTAGCTTTTTGTTGAGGCGGGACGCCATCATGTCCACCTGTGGCCTTTCCCAATGGTGTACAATCATTTTGAAGACTTCTGGATGAAGTCCCCACTCTCCCGGGCGGAGGTCGTGCCTGCTGAGAAAGTCTGCTTCCCAGTTGTCCACTCCAGGAATGAACACTGCTGCCAGTGCTAACACATGATTTTCCGCCCATCGGAAAATCCTTGTGGCTTCTGCCATCACCATCCTGCTTCTTGTGCCGCCCTGCTGGTTTACATGGGCGACCGCCGTGATGTTGTCCGACTGGATCAGCACCGGCTGGTGTTGAAGCAGGGGTCTAGCCTGACTTAGGGCATTGTGAATGGCCCTTAGTCCCAGAATATTTATGTGTAGGGAAGTCTCCTGACTTGACCATAATCCTTGGAAGTTTCTTCCCTGTGTGACTGCCCCCCAGCCTCGAAGGCTGGCATCTGTGGTCACCAGGACCCAGTCCTGTTTGCCGAATCTGCGGCCCTCTAGAAGATGAGCACTCTGCAGCCACCACAACAGCGACACCCTGGCCCTTGGAGACAGGGTTATCAGCCGATGCATCTGAAGATGCGACCCGGACCACTTGTCCAACAGATCCCACTGGAAGATCCTTGCATGGAACCTACCGAATGGAATTTCTTCGTAAGAAGCTACCATCTTTCCCAGGACTCACGTGCATTGATGCACCGACACCTGTATTTGTATTAGGAGGTCTCTGACTAGAGATGACAACTCCTTGACCTTCTCCTCCGGGAGAAACCCTTTTTCCTGTTCTGTGTCCAGAACCATACTCAGGAACAGTAGACGCGTCGTAGGAACCAGCTGCGACTTTGGACTATTCAGAATCCAGCCGTGCTGTTGTAGCACTTCCCGAGATAGGGCTACTCCGACAAACAACTGTTCCCTGGACCTCGCCTTTATAAGGAGATCGTCCAAGTACGGGATAATTATAACTCCCTTTTTTCGAAGGAGTATCATCATTTCGGCCATTACCTTGGTAAATACCCTCGGTGCCGGGGACAGACCAACGGCAATGTCTGGAATTGGTAATGACAGTCCTGTACCACAATTTTGAGGTACTCCTGGTGAGGAGGGTAAATGGGGACATGCAGGTAAGCATCCTTGATGTCCAGTGATACCATGTAATCCCCTTCGTCCAGGCTTGCAATAACCGCCCTGAGCGATTCCATTTTGAACTTGAACCTTCGTCTATAAGTGTTCAAGGATTTCAATTTTAGAATGGGTCTCACCAAACCGTCTGGTTTCGGTACCACAAACATTGTGGAATAGTAACCCCGTCCTTGTTGAAGGAGGGGTACCTTGATTATCACCTGCTGGAAGTACAGCTTGTAAATTGCCACCAGTACTACCTCTCCTCGAGGGCAGCAGGCAAGGCTGATTTGAGGTAACGGCGAGGGGAAGTCGCCTCGAACTCCCGCTTGTATCCCTGTGATACTATTTGCAGAACCCAAGGATCCACCTGTGTGCGAGCCCACTGGTCGCTGAAGTTCCCGAGACGCGCCCCCACCGCACCTGGCTCCACCTGTGGAGCCCCAGCGTCATGCAGCGGACTCAGAGGAAGCGGGGGAAGATTTTTGATCCTGGGAACTAGCAGTCTGGTGCAGCTTTTTCCCTCTTCCCTTGTCTCTGTGCAGAAAGGAAGCGCCTTTGACCCGCTTGCTTTTCTGAAGCCGAAAGGACTGTACCTTATAATACGGTGCTTTCTTAGGCTGTGAGGAAACTTGGGGTAAATATTTTCCTTCCCAGCTGTTGCTGTGGATACGACGTCCCAGAGACCATTCCCAAACAATTCCTCACCCTTATAAGGCAGAATCTTCATGTGCCTTCTAAAGTCAGCATCGCCTGTCCACTGCCAGGTCCCTAATACCCTCCTGGCAGAATGGACATTGCATTAATTCTGGATGCCAGCCGGAAAATATCCCTCTGTGCATCCCTCATATATAAGACGACGTCTTCAATATGCTCTATGGTTAGCAAATAGTATCCCTGTCCTGACAGGGTAATAGACCACGCTGCAGCAGCACTATCCATGCTGAAGGCAATTGCAGGTCTCAGTATAGTACCCGAGTGTGTATATACAGACTTCAGGATAGCCTCCTGCTTTTTATCAGCAGGCTCCTTCAAAGTGGCCGTATCCTAAGACGGCAGTGCCACCTTTTTGACAAACGTGTGAGCGCCTTATCCACCCTAGGGGATATCTCCCAACGTGACCTATCCTCTGGCGGGAAAGGGTACGCCATCAGTAACTTTATAGAAATGACCAGTTTCTTATCGGGGGAACCCACGCTTCTTCACACACTTCATTCACTCATCTGATGGGGGAACAAAACACTGTCTGCTTTTTCTCCCCAAACATAAAACCCCTTTTTTGTGGTACCTGGGTTAATGTCAGAAAAGTATAACACATTTTTCATTGCCGAGATCATGCAACGGATGTTCCTAGTGGATTGTGTATATGTCTCAACCTCGTCGACACTGGAGTCAGACTCCGTGTCGACATCTGTGTCTGCCATCTGAGGTAGCGGGCGTTTTTGAGCCCCTGATGGCCTTTGAGACGCCTGGGCAGGCGCGGGCTGAGAAGCCGGCTGTCCCACAGCTGTTACGTCATTCAGCCTTTTATGTAAGGAGTTGACACTGTCGGTTAATACCTTTCACCTATCCATCCACTCTGGTGTCGGCCCCACAGGGGGCGACATCACATTTATCGGCATCTGCTCCGCCTCCACATAAGCCTCCTCATCAACCATGTCGACACAGCCGTACCGACACACCGCACACACACAGGGAATGCTCTGACTGAGGACAGGACCCCACAAAGTCCTTTGGGGAGACAGAGAGAGTATGCCAGCACACACCAGAGCGCTATATAATGCAGGGATTCACACTACCCACAGTGATTTTTCCCTTATAGCTGCTATAATACACATATTTGCGCCTAAATTTAGTGCCCCCCCTCCCTTTTTAACCCTTTGAGCCTGAAAACTACAGGGGAGAGCCTGGGGAGCTGTCTTCCAGCTGCACTGTGAAGAGAAAATGGCGCCAGTGTGCTGAGGGAGATAGCCCCGCCCCTTTTTCGGCTGACTTTCTCCCGCTTTTTTATGGATCCTGGCAGGGGTATTTTACACATATATAGCCTCTAGGACTATATATTGTGTTATTTTGCCAGACAAGGTGTTAATATTGCTGCTTAGGGCGCCCCCCCCCCCCCCCCCAGCGCCCTGCACCCATCAGTGACCGGAGTGTGAGGTGTGCATGAGGAGCAATGTTGAAGACCGAAGTCTTCTGCCGCCGATTTTCAGGACCATCTTCATGCTTCTGGCTCTGTAAGGGGGACGGCGGCGCGGCTCCGGGACCGAACGATCGAGGTCGGGTCCTGAGTTCGATCCCTCTGGAGCTAATGGTGTCCAGTAGCCTAAGAAGCCCAAACTAGCTCAGGTAGGTTCGCTTCTTCTCCCCTTAGTCCCTTGTAGCAGTGAGTCTGTTGCCAGCAGATCTCACTGAAAATAAAAAACCTAAAATATACTTTCTTTTTCTAGGAGCTCAGGAGAGCCCCTAGTGTGCATCCAGCTCAGCCGGGCACAAGATTCTAACTGAGGTCTGGAGGAGGGTCATAGAGGGAGGAGCCAGTGCACACCAGGTAGTCCTAAAGCTTTCTTTAGTTGTGCCCAGTCTCCTGCGGAGCCGCTATTCTCCATGGTCCTTACGGAGTTCCCAGCATCCACTAGGACGTCAGAGAAAAAGAAAAAAAAAAACCTCCTATGCCAAATAGTTTACATTTTCCAGGTTACCTAGCAGGTACACAGCTGTATTCATTACTCACTGACATTTTAAAACATCCACAGGTGGACATAAGTATGTAATGTGTGATTCTGCGAGGAGACCTGGAAAAATAGGATTTTAATTAACTACCGGTAAATCCTTTTTCTCCTAGTCCGTAGAGGATACTGGGCGCCCGCCCGGTGCTTCGTTCTTCCTGCACTGTTACTTGGTTAAGTATTGCTGGTTCAGTTGTTGCTGTTCCTGTTTCCAGTTTGGTTAGCGTAGCTTTCCTCTGGTTTGTGTGTGCTGGTTCGTAATCTCACCACTATCCTTTTAAATCCTCCTCTCAAAGTATGTCCGTCTCCTCTGGCACAGTTTCCTAGACTGAGTCTGGTAGGAGGGGCACAGAGGGAGGAGCCAGCCCAGACTATCAAATTCTTAGTGCCCATGGCTCCTAGTGGACCAGTCTATACTCCATGGTACTAAATGGAACCCCACTATCCTCTACAGACTACGAGAAAAGGATTTACCGGTAGGTAATTAAAATCCTATTTCTCTTACTTCTTAGAGGATACTAGGGTTCCATTTAGTACCACAGGGAAGTATCAAAGCTCCCAAACCGGGTGGGAGAGTGCTGAGGTTCCTGCAGACATGATTGACCAAACTGAAGGTCCTCAGAGGTCAAAGTATCAAACTTACAGAACTTAGCAAACGTGTTTGAATCCGACCATGTGGCTGCTAGGCAGAGCTGTAAAGCCGAGACACCGCGGGCAGCCGCCCAAGAAGAACCCACTGTCCTAGTCGAGTGGTCCTGTACAGATTTTGGAATCGGCAATCCTGCCGTGGAAAAGCATGCTGGATAGTGAGCCTGATCCAGTGTGCAAAAGACTGCTTAGAAGCAGGACACCCAATCTTATTGGGATCATAAAGAGCAAACAGTGAGTCCGATTTTCTGTGACGAGCTGTTCTCTTTACATACACCTTTAAAGCCCTCACCACATCCAAAGACTTTGAAGTAGCAGAGGTGTCGGTAACCACTAGAACCACGATAGGTTGGTTGAAAACGCCGACACCACTTTAGGAAGAAATTGCTGACGAATTCTGAGTTCAGCTCTATCCTCATGGAAAATTAAATAGGGGCTCTTGTGAGACAACGACCCCAGCTCCAACACACACCTCGCCGAAGCTAAGGCCAACAGTGTGACGGCCTTCCACGTAAGATATTTTAGTCTACCTTCGGTCATGGTTCAAACCAGTCCGATTGTAGTAACTGCAGCACCAAATTGAGATCCCAAGGTGCTGTGGGAGGCACAAAGGGAGGTTGGATGTGCAAAACACCTTTCAAGAACATCTGGACCTCAGGGGATAAGCCAATTGTTTCTGAAAGAAAATGGATAAGGCCGAAATCTAGACTTTTATGGAGCCCAGGCGGAGGCCCACATCCACACCTGCCTGCAGGAAACGTCCCAGATGAAATTCCACCGCAGAATAATTTCTGCACTCACACCAAGAGACATAGTTCTTACAAATACGGTGGTAATGTTTAGACATTACCCCCTTCCTGGCTTGGATCATAGTCGGAATAACCCTGTCAGGGATCCCTCTCCTGGCTAGAATCAGCCGTTCAACTTCCGTGCCGTCAAAACGTAGCCGCGGTAAGTCTTGATAGATGAATGGGCCCTGTTGCAGAAGATCCTCGCGAAGAGGTAGAGGCCACGGATCTTCGAGAAGCATCTCCAGAAAGTACGCGTACCAGGCCCTTCTTGGCCAGTCCGGAGCAATGAGTATTGCTTGAATCTATTCCCTTTTTATTCTTTTGAGAATTCTTAGGATCAGAGGAAGTGAAGGAAACAGGTACACCATCTGATAGACCCATGGAGTCGTCAGAGCGTCTACTGCCACTGCCTGTGGGTCTCTCGACCTGTAACAATACCGCTTGAGCTTCTGGTGAAGACGAGAGGCCATCATGTCAATTTGTGGATATCCCGAACGACGTGTCAAGCACCTGAACACTTCCGGGTGAAGGCCCCACTGCCCCAGGTGCAGGTCGTGTCTGCTGAGGAAGTCTGCTTCCCAGTTCTACTCCTGAAATGAAGACCGCTGATGCCACAGCGTGTTTTCCTGCCCAGAGGAAAATTCTTGACACCTCCAATATTGCTGCTCTGCTTTTCATTCCACCCTGTCGGTTTATGTACGTTACTGCCGTCACATTGTCCGTCTGGACCTGAATGGCCTGATCTTGAAGAAGATATGAGGCCTGCAGAAGGGAGTTGTACATGGCCATGAGTTCCAGAATGCTGATTGGAAGGACAACTTCCTGACTTGACCATCTTTCTTGAAACTGCACCCCCAGGGTGACTGCTCCCCAACCTCTGAAGCTTGTGACAGTGGTTAACAGAATCCAATTCGGAATACCGAATCTCCGACGAGGTGAGAAATCTGTAGCCACCACAGAAGGGAGATCCTGGCTTTTGATGACAGACTGATCCTCTGGTGCATGTGAAGATGCTGTCCGGACCATTTGTCCCACAGACCGAGCTGGAAGGGTCTTGCGTGAAACTTTCCGTATTGAAGCGCCTTGTAAGATGCCACCGTTTTCCTCAGAAGGCGAATGCATAGATGCACCGATATCTGGGTGGGCTTCAGGACATCCAGAACCATTGACTGGATTACTAATGCCTTTTCCAATGGAAGGAACACCTTCTGCGACTCCGTGTACAGTATTATTCCCAGGAATGGAAACCTCCGTGTCGGCTCTAGGTGAGATTTCGAAAGGTTCAGAATCCACCCGTGATCCCGGAGAAGTCTGGTTGAAAGACCAATGCTGTCCAGCAACCTCTCCCTGGACGGCGCCTTTATCAGAAGATCGTCTAGGTACGGAATTATGTTCAGTTCCTGTTTGCGGAGTAGAAACATCATCTCTGCCATCACCTTGGTAAACACCCTTGGTGCCGTGGAGAGACCAAATGGCAGGGCCTGGAACTGGTAGTGACAGTCCTGCAGTGCAAACTGTAGATAAGCCTGATGAGGCGGCCAGATCAGAATGTGAAGGTACGCATCCTTGATATCCAGAGACACTAGGAATTCCCCCTCCTCCAGACCCGAGATAACCGCTCTCAAAGACTCCATCTTGAATTTGAACACTTCTAAGTATGGGTTCAACGACTTGAGGTTCAGAATCGGCCTTACCGAACAGTCTGGTTTCGGTACTACAAACAAGTTGGAATAGTACCTCTTGTTTTGCTGATGAGGTGGAACTGGGACAAAGACCTGAGTCAGTACCAGTTTTTTGCGTCCTGTACAGTTATACTTGCCTCTTATGAAACTGGTAAGCCTGATTTGAAGAATCTGTGAGGTGGGAGCTCTTGGAAATCCAGTTTGTAGCCCTGGGAAATAAGATCTATGATCCGGGGATCCTGGCACAACTGGTCCAGATGTGACTGAATAATTTTAGCCGGGCTCCCACCTGACAGTCTTCCAGGCATTGCGGTCCACCGTCATACGGAAGGCTTTGAGGAAGCAGAGCCTGAGCTCTGTTCCTGAGAACCGGCAGTTGCTGGTTTGCGTGGTTTACCTCTTGCGCCTCTGGTGGCTGTCGAAGCACCTCTGGATTTGCCCTTATACTTGGTCATCCGAAAGGACTGTAAATTTGAAGCTGAGTAAGCTTTCCTGGATTGGGGATCTGCGGTAGGAAGATATGTAGACTTACCCGCAGTAGCTTTGGAGATCCATTTGTCTAGTTTGTCTCCAAATAAGGCCTCTCCTGTGAATGGTAGACCTTCCATGCCTTTCCTGGAGTCCGCATCAGCAGTCCACTGGTGTAGCCACAAGCCCCTGCCATAGCAGTGATGTGTGCAGTAAGCAAGCCTATCTCTTTTATGGCTTCCACCATGAAGTTCACAGAGTCCTGTATAAATTGCAGGAGTAAAACAATATCCCTCCTAGCTAAGGAATCTAACCCCTCAATTAGGGTACCTGACCATTTAGCAACGGCTTTTGTGATCCACGCACATGCAATAGTGGGTCTCTTGGCCACCCAGCAGCTGTGTACAAAGATTTGAGTGTACTCTCAATTTTACGATCAGTCGTGACTTTTAGGGTGGCTGCACAGGAACAGGCAATACTATTTTCTGTGACAAATACAAAAAATATTCATCACCTGGCGCACACTCATATGCATAAAGGGTAAAGAAAAAAACTGCTTACACAATAATTAAATTGTGTGTCCCCAATTCTTATTTATCTGTGTTTTTTCCAACTCATAAATTTCGTCCGCAGGTAGAAATATTATCTCGGAGCAAGAGAAATCATCATCGTGCAATATTATCACACATAAAGAAAAGGGGTTAATTAATGCATCACACTCACAATAAAATAAAAACAGAATAAAAGCATATATCAACATATCAGTGGATGGGGCTTGCATCAGGGATAATCAGTTACCCTCCTAGGTGTAATAAGGTTAGGAAGTTGAGAATGTCCCAGGCACCTTCAACTCCCTCAGGAAAACAATGTCCCCAGCAAAAATCCCACAGAAAGTCACTGGCTTAACGCGTTTCGGACTTAAATGTCCTTCCTCAGAAGCATGCTTCTGAGGAAGGACATTTAAGTCCGAAACGCGTTAAGGGTCTGGGGATGTAGGTGACAGGTGATCGGAGTAGTCTGGGGGTGCATTTGACAAGATTAGTGCAGGGTTATTCAACAGCTCTAGATGTGCAAAATGAGTGAAGCAAGACAGAGCAAGTCTGGGGGTGGAGAGGGCAGGATAATTAATGAGTGATAGAGGGGGATCACAATTATTATTCATATAAATTTGATAGCTTTTGTTAGTTTATGTATCAGTAGCTCATGGTCCCTAAAAAGCATACCTCTCAACCATCCTGATTTAGTTTGAACAGTCCCCATGCCCATACTAAGGAAAATGTCCTTATTTGGTAGCTCACTAAAGATTTTTGGCCCTTTAGGTGTGTACACATGGTGAGCCTGACTTTTCTATTCTATGCGATATGGACTATGGTCGGTATTGCAAGCATAGACAGACTGTGCTTGCGATTTTGACTAACTGCCAATTTTGACTCTACTTTTATACTAAGACAGTCAAAATTGACTTGCCTGCATAGTCTATCTAGGCTTGCGATATGCACTAACTTTCCTTGCGATTTTGACTATATAGTCAAAACTGCAATTACATATTGCACCATGCGTACACACCATTAGAGTAGATCACCAGCTCAAAACTTCCGGCCACCCCTTCCTTAAATTATTCAACCACAAAATCTTAACTTTTGGGTGGAATTATATTTTAATGTAGCTAAAGGAGTCAGGACATTCTTTTTTTTTCTCATAACCCCTCCACAGGCAAAAATTTCCCAATTGATAAAACACACACTACAAATGTGTGGTGATATTATTCATTTGGGCTTGAACACAGCAATTCTGCACAACTAGTTTTTCACCGACAACAACTACTACTACTACACAAAAAGGTCAATCCGAGGACTCACAAAAACATTGCTGGTGCGCGTTTCAACGCGCAGATGTTTGTTCACAGTGTGGCAAGCAAAAATCTGCAAGTCAGGCACTAAAAGAGGTTCAAGTTCAGGTGGTGTTGCCGCTGTTTACACACCTTATCAATGGCAACAAGCACCCTTCGCCAGTAATTGGCTTGACCCCAATGTATTGAGTATTTTAGTTTAGGTGAACAACACTTGTCAGAAAGGAAGTGGTCTGACCGACTGCTAAAGAAAAAAAAAAAAAAAAAGAGCAACTGGGTGTTAAATTGAGAGGAGGGGGGAAAATATAGGTACCAACAGAAACAGCAGCCTGTAAACACACAAAAACAAGGTCTACTTGTTCATATAGTTGTAACCACCAAATTATGACTTGACTAGTTTAACAAGAACACTGGAAAAAACTTGAAATGTAATATTGTTGAGGGGTATAAGGAATGAGGGGCATAAGGAAAACAAAGCTGAACACAAAACTAACAATACTAAAAGTTCTATGTACTCAAATTGTAGTATTTTGAAAAAAATGTAAAAGAAAAAAAAATGCTTATATATTATAAACAAGAAAAATGCTCTATCTTAAGGCCCATACACACTGGGCGATTTTGAGCTGAAAGCAGCTCACTTTTGGTGTGTTGAGCTGCTTTCAGCTCAAAGCCGCCCACTGTGTATGCACAAGCGATTAACGCCGTTCATCTACTGGTATTACCAGTAGATGAACGGCTGGGTGAGCGGCTTTCCATAGCGTCCTGCTATGGAAAGCCGTTCACCCCCACTGACATCATTGGGCAGGGGGGGAAAGGCGCTCAAAGTGTGTATGCACAGAGCGCTTTTCAGCCCAGCGATGTCAGTGATCATCGCTGTGCATACACGATGGGCAAGAGTGCTTAATAAAGCACTCTTCCCCACTAAAGACCTGCCTCGATAAGAGACATGATCATTCCTAAGTAGACTAACCAACACATGGGAAAACCTTCACCAGAGAGATTTGGCAATTAGTGCTTTAGTATATAAGCCAAATAAGTAATCAACACTGCGGAGTCAAAAATATAAAGCAGGGAATCCAAATGTGGGCGATGTTCTCGCCTCCGCAAGTTGATGCGGCAACAGCCGTACTTAGACGCTTGAACAATTTTGTTCACAGCCTCATAGTGCTGCGTACCAATTTGCAAATTTGTAGTGAGAGCGAGCTGCAAGGAACGCGAGATGCAGTGCCGGTGTTCAACACTGCAACCTGCACACTTCAACCGCAATTAAATAAGCAGACCTTATGATAAGTGATACAGCAGTGGTAAGTGCAAGGTGATAACGCACCAGCCAGTCAGCTCCAATATGTAAATTGACAGGAGCTGATTGGTGCACTTATCACTGCTTTATCACTTCCCCAGGCTTAATACATCTGCCCCATGGTATGTTACACAGTATACAGAAGCAATGCTTGAAGATGCAAATCCCTAGAGGCTGTGAGGATTGATACATGTAGAAGGTTATGCCTGCACATTGCTCTGTAAGCAATGAAATAACCAAATTGGCAAGTAGGAAAAATAAGAATTTACTTACCGATAATTCTATTTCTCGTAGTCCGTAGTGGATGCTGGGAACTCCGTAAGGACCATGGGGAATAGCGGCTCCGCAGGAGACAGGGCACATCTAAAGAAAGCTTTAGGATCACCTGGTGTGCACTGGCTCCTCCCCCTATGACCCTCCTCCAAGCCTCAGTTAGATACTGTGCCCGGACGAGCGTACACAATAAGGAAGGATTTTGAATCCCGGGTAAGACTCATACCAGCCACACCAATCACACTGTACAACTTGTGATCTGAACCCAGTTAACAGCATGATAATAGAGAAGCCTCTATAAAAGATGGCTCACTACAACAATAACCCGAATTTTTTGGTAACAATAATTATGTACCAGTATTGCAGACAATCCGCACTTGGGATGGGCGCCCAGCATCCACTACGGACTACGAGAAATAGAATTATCGGTAAGTAAATTCTTATTTTCTCTGACGTCCTAGTGGATGCTGGGAACTCCGTAAGGACCATGGGGATTATACCAAAGCTCCCAAACGGGCGGGAGAGTGCGGATGACTCTGCAGCACCGAATGAGAGAACTCCAGGTCCTCCTCAGCCAGGGTATCAAATTTGTAGAATTTTACAAACGTATTTGCTCCTGACCAAGTAACTGCTCGGCAAAGTTGTAAAGCCGAGACCCCTCGGGCAGCTGCCCAAGATGAGCCCACCTTCCTTGTGGAGTGGGCATTTTAAGATTTTTGGCTGTGGCAGGCCTGCCACAGAATGTGCAAGCTGAATTGTACTACAAATCCAACGAGCAATCGTCTGCTTAGAAGCAGGAGCACCCAGTTTGTTGGGTGCATACAGGATAAACAGCGAGTCAGATTTTCTGACTCCAGCCGTCCTGGAAACATATTTACAGGGCCCTGACCACGTCAAGCAACTTGGAATCCTCCAAGTCCTTAGTAGCCGCAGGTACCACAATAGGTTGCTTCATGTGAAATGCAGAAACCACCTTAGGTAGGAATTGAGGACAAGTCCTCAATTCTGCCCTGTCAGAATGAAATATTAAATAAGGGCTTTTATATGATAAAGCCGCCAATTCTGACACACGCCTGGCTGAAGCCAGGGCTAACAGCATCGTCACCTTCCATGTGAGATATTTTAAGTCCACAGTGGTGAGTGGTTCAAACCAATGTGACTTTAGGAAACTCAACACAACATTGAGATCCCAAGGTGCCACTGGAGGCACAAAAGGAGGCTGTATATGCAGTACCCCTTTTACAAATGTCTGAACTTCAGGCACTGAAGCCAGTTCCTTTTGGAAGAAAATCGACAGGGCCGAAAATTGAACCTTAATGGACCCTAATTTTAGGCCCATAGACAGTCCTGTTTGCAGGAAATGGAGGAAACGACCCAGTTGAAATTCCTCTGTAGGGGCCTTCTTGGCCTCCCACCACGCAACATATTTTCGCCAAATGCGGTGATAATGTTTTGCGGTTACGTCCTTCCTGGCCTTGACCAGGGTAGGGATGACTTCATCTGGAATGCCTTTTTCCTTCAGGATCCGGCGTTCAACCACCAAGCCGTCAAACGCAGCCGCGGTAAGTCTTGGAACAAACAAGGCCCCTGCTGGAGCAGGTCCTTTCTTAGAGGTAGAGGCCACGGTTCGTCCGTGAGCATCTCTTGAAGTTCCGGATACCAAGTTCTTCTTGGCCAATCCGGAGCCACGAGTATCGTTCTTACTCCCCTTTGCCGTATAATTCTCAGTACTTTTGGTATGAGAGGCAGAGGAGGGAACACATACACTGACTGGAACACCCACGGTGTTACCAGAGCGTCCACAGCTATTGCCTGAGGGTCTCTTGACCTGGCGCAATACCTGTCCAGTTTTTTGTTGAGGCGGGACGCCATCATATCCACCTTTGGTTTTTCCCAACGGTTCACAATCATGTGGAAGACTTCTGGATGAAGTCCCCACTCTCCCGGGTGTAGATCGTGTCTGCTGAGGAAGTCTGCTTCCCAGTTGTCCACTCCCGGAATGAACACTGCTGACAGTGCTATCACATGATCTTCCGCCCAGCGAAGAATCCTTGCAGCTTCTGCCATTGCCCCCCTGCTTCCCGTGCCGCCCTGTCTGTTTACGTGGGCGACTGACGTGATGTTGTCCGATTGGATCAATACCGCCTGACCCTGAAGCAGGGGTTTCGCTTGACTTAGGGCATTGTAAATGGCCCTTAGTTCCAGAATGTTTATATGAAGAGATGTCTCCAGGCTTGACCATAAGCCCTGGAAATTCCTTCCCTGTGTGACTGCTCCCCAGCCTCGCAGGCTGGCATCCGTGGCCACCAGGACCCAGTCCCGAATGCCGAATCTGCGGCCCTCTAGAAGATGAGCACTCTGCAACCACCACAGGAGGGATACCCTTGTCCCCGGTGACAGGGTTATCCGCTGAAGCATCTGAAGATGCGACCCGGACCATTTGTCCAGTAGGTTCCACTGGAAAGTCTTGCGTGGAATCTGCCGAATGGGATTGCTTCGTAGGAAGCCACCATTTTTACCCAGAACCCTTGTGCATTGATGCACTGAGACTTGGTTCGGTTTTAGGAGGTTCCTGACTAGCTCGGATAACTCCCTGGCTTTCTCCTCCGGGAGAAACACCTTCTTTCTGGACTGTGTCCAGGATCATCCCTAGGAACAGAAGACAAGTCGTCGGAACCAGCTGCGATTTTGGAATATTGAGAATCCAATCGTGCTGCCGCAACACTACCTGAGATAGTGCTACACCGACTTCCAAGTGTTCCCTGGATCTTACCCTTATCAGGGAATCGTCCAAGTAAGGGATAACTAAAATTTCCTTCCTTCGAAGGGATATCATTTCGGCCATTACCTTGGTAAAGACCCGGGGTGCCGTGGACCATCCCTACGGCAGCGTCTGAACTGATAGTGACAGTTCTGTACCATAACCTGAGGTACCCTTGGTGAGAAGGGTAAATTTTGACATGAAGGTAAGCATCCTTGATGTCCCGAGACATCATGTAGTCCCCTTCTTCCAGGTTCGCAATCACTGCTCTGAGTGACTCAATTTTGAATTTGAACCTCTGTATGCAAGTGTTCAAAGATTTTAGATTTTGGATTTTAAAATCGGTCTCACCGAGCCGTCTGGCTTCGGTACCACAATAGTGTGGAATAATACCCCGTTCCCTGTTGCAGGAGGGGTATCTTGATTATCACCTGCTGGGAATACAGCTTGTGAATGGTTTCCAAAACTGCCTCCCTGTCAGCGGGAGACGTCGGTAAAACAGACCTTTGGAAACGGCGAGGGGGATACGTCTCGAATTCCAATTTGTACCCCTGAAATATTACCTGAAGGATCCAGGGGTCTACTTGCGAGTGAGCCCACTGCGCACTGAAATTCATTGAGAACGGGACCCCACCGTGCCTGAACTTGTAAAGCCCTAGCGTCATACTGAGGGCTTGGCAGAGGCGGAAAAGAGTTTCTGTTCCTTGGAACTGGCTGATCTCTGCAGCCATTTTCCTCTCCCTCTGTCACGAGCAGAAAAGAGGAACCCTTTTGTCCGCTTGCCAACCAGGACTGCGCCTGATAATACGGCGTCTTATTTTGAGAGGCGACCTGGGGTACATCCCCTTTTTTGTTAAGGCAATACTTCCAAATGCCGTTTGGAATCCGCATCACCTGACCACTTTACTGGTATAATTGGACAACGCACTTATACTTGATGCCAGTCGGCAAATATTCCGCTGTGCATCATGCATATATAGAAATGCATCTTTTAATTGCTCTATAGGCAATAATATACTGTCCTTATCTAGGATATCAAATTTCCAGTCAGGGAATCCGACCACGCCAACCCAGCACTGCACATCCAGGCTGAGGCGATTGCTGGTCGCAGTATAACACCAGTATGTGTGTAAATACATTTTAGGATACCCTCCTGCTTTCTATCAGCAGGATCCCTAAGGGCGGCCATCTCCAGAGAGGGTAGAGCCCTTGTTCTTACAAGCGTGTGAGCGCCTTATCCCCCCTAGGGGGTGTTTCCCAACGCACCCTAACCTCTGGCGGGAAAAGGTATACTGCCAATAACTTTTTAGAAATTATCAATTGTTATCGGGGGGAAACCCACGCATCATCACACACCTCATTTTATTTCTCAGATTCAGGAAAACTACAGGAAGTTTTTCCTCACCAAACATAATACCCCTTTTTTTGGTGGTATTTATATTATCAGAAGAGTGTAAACTTTTTCCATTGCCTCAATCATGCAATGTGTGGCCCTATTGGAAATCACGGTTGTCTCTTCACCGTCGACACAGGAGTCAGTATCCGTGTCGGCGTCTGTATCTGAGGTAACGGGCGCTTTAGAGCCCCTGTATGAGACGTCTGGACATGCACAAGCTGAGTAGCCGGCTGTCTCATGTCAACCACTGTCTTTTATACAAAGCTGACACTGTCACGCAATTTCAACAGTACATCCACTCAGGTGTCGACCCCCAGGGGGTGACAACACTATTACAGACACTCTACTCCGTCTCCTCATCATTTTTCTCCTCATACATGTCGACACAAACGTACCGACACACAGCACACACACAGGGAATGCTCTGATAGAGGACAGGACCCCACTAGCCCTTTGGGGAGACAGAGGGAGAGTTTGCCAGCACACACCAGAGCGCTATATATATACAGGGATAACCTTATATAAGTGTTTTTCCCTTTATAGCTGCTGTATTGTTTATACTGCGCCTAATTTGTGCCCCCCTCTCTTTTTTAACCCCTTTCTGTAGTGTAGTGACTGCAGGGGAGAGCCAGGGAGCTTCCCTCCAACTGAGCTGTGAGGGAAAATGGCGCCAGTGTGCTGAGGAGATAAGGACGCCGAGAAAGGGGCGGAGCCTATCATCCGTTTTCTTGTATGTTTTGGCAGGGGTTAAATGCATCCATATAGCCCAGGAGTTATATGTGATGCATTTATTTTAGCCATAAAAGGTTTTCTATCGATTTATTGCGTCTCAGGGCGCTGCCCCCCCCAGCGCCCTGCACCCTCAGTGACCGGAGTGTGAAGTGTGCTGAGAGCAATGGCGCACAGCTGCGGTGCTGTGCGCCTACCTTTATCTGAAGACAGGAAAGTCTTCTGCCGCCGATTTTTCCGGACCTCTTCGCTCTTCTGGCTCTGTAAGGGGGCCGGCGGCGCGGCTCCGGTGACCCATCCAGGCTGAACCTGTGATCGTCCCTCTGGAGCTAATGTCCAGTAGCATAAGAAGCCCAATCCACTCTGCACGCAGGTGAGTTCGCTTCTTCTCCCCTTAGTCCCTCGATGCAGTGAGCCTGTTGCCAGCAGGTCTCACTGAAAATAATAAACCTAAACTAAAACTTTCACAAAGAGCTCAGGAGAGCCCCTAGTGTGCACCCTTCTCGTCGGGCACAGAAAATCTAACTGAGGCTTGGAGGAGGGTCATAGGGGGAGGAGCCAGTGCACACCAGGTGATCCTAAAGCTTTCTTTAGATGTGCCCTGTCTCCTGCGGAGCCGCTATTCCCCATGGTCCTTACGGAGTTCCCAGCATCCACTAGGACGTCAGAGAAAAGTGTAATGTAATTCACCATTATGGAGGAGAAACAAATCTAGAACACCACACAAATGAGCCAATCACTAATTACAAGCATTCTGGCAGAGACATTTTAAGTCAGCGTGGGTAACGCAATATGGTCCAAGGGGTTGATTTACTTGAATGCAAAGTTAATAGCGCCTAAGAGGGTCCCAGCGCTATTCAATTCAGCAAGCTGCTTTGTCCAAGAATGTCCATACTCGCACCTTAAACAGGGTGTTTAGGCGTGAGAATGGGTACTCTTTGAAATAAGTGCCCCGGCACGATGCTGTTTGCACCCCGCAAGGGCACAAAACAGTACTACAGCACTAGTATTGTTAGATTTGGTTGCGAGCAGAAATCCACTTCCTGGCCAAAACAGCACGCTGAACTGAATAGCACCAGGACCACCTTTCCGGCGTTATTCACTTAAATTGAATGGACTCCCAAGTTTGCAAAAGTGTTTGACCTTATTACTATTTTTGGTGATTTTGGTGGACACTCTGACCTTACTGTATTCCTCCCAGAGACTTAAATTAGGTTGTTCTGTAGAGGGCAGTGACATTCTCCAGATCGCAACATGTACACTTTCCGAGGTTGGAAAATCTCACTGATGCGAATTAAAGCTGGGTACAGACATCGACGAACTGGGGATCTCAGTGTTCACGCTAAGTGGTTTTAGCCCTGCCCGATTTTTACAGGGCAACATGCACCCTGCCCCTTCAGCAGGGGCCTGATAAAGTAGCCTGCCGCCACTGCGTGAAATGTGCACACGCACGGCATCTATTCACAGGAAATGGAGTTCTTGGGGAAAGCCCAGCAACTCTGTAGAGATGTGGAGGTGCAAACCCGCCCCCAATTGTGACACCAGCAGGGCCGCGCCCCCTCCCTGGTCAGCCGTGCCCCCTTCTGTCGCACATGCACAATGTGCTCCTGCATGCTGCCAACTCAAAATCCTGAAAACACACCCACAAACACAACACGGACCGGTATGATGTAATGATCTCTCCTGTCCATGTACACACTACACAACCCGCTGTACAATGAAAATATATTGTTACATGAATAAAGCAACGGCACTAAATCCCCCATTCTGATGTGCAGCACAACAGATTAAAAAATGTGACCATACAATTCACCAAATGAGGAATACGGTGTAAAAAGTACACAATGGTTATGCATAGTGGTTGAAGGTACCATGATCGCAAACCTGTCCAGACCAACGTGCAATTAACTTCAAACTGTGAATGGAGGTTACCTCCATACAACGTGCAGTCAATGGATAACTTTACAAATACATGTTTTTCAGGTTTCCTTACAGAACAACAAGTAAAATAATTAGCACCACCTGTGGATCTTTGTCAAAGATTTCAGTACAGATGTAGCCTTGCTCAGCTTTGCCCCCAAGCGTCCTATGACAAAACACATGAGCGCACATGCATCCGCCGCCATAGGAAAAACATTGGCCTGTGGCTAGTCGCAGCCTGGCGTATTAAGTTGCGCTCGCGGCATGGCACGCCATGTGTGCCTGTGCGGCCAGGCCATGGATGCAATGAGCGTGGCTAGAGCTGTAAATAATAAGATTTTACTCACCGGTAAATCTATTTCTCGTAGTCCGTAGTGGATGCTGGGGACTCCGTAAGGACCATGGGGAATAGACGGGCTCCGCAGGAGACTGGGCACTCTAAAGAAAGATTTAGTACTACTGGTGTGCACTGGCTCCTCCCTCTATGCCCCTCCTCCAGACCTCAGTTAAGGAAACTGTGCCCGGAAGAGCTGACATTACAAGGAAAGGATTTTGGAATCCAGGTTAAGACTCATACCAGCCACACCAATCACACCGTATAACTTGTGATAAACTTACCCAGTCAACAGTATGAACAACAACAGAGCATCAAACAATGGATGCCCCATAACATAACCCTTTATTAAGCAATAACTATATACACGTATTGCAGAAAGTCCGCACTTGGGACGGGCGCCCAGCATCTACTACGGACTACGAGAAATAGATTTACCGGTGAGTAAAATCTTATTTTCTCTAACGTCCTAGTGGATGCTGGGGACTCCGTAAGGACCATGGGGATTATACCAAAGCTCCCAAACGGGCGGGAGAGTGCGGATGACTCTGCAGCACCGAATGGGCAAACACAAGGTCCTCCTCAGCCAGGGTATCAAACTTGTAGAACTTAGCAAATGTGTTTGAACCCGACCAAGTAGCTGCTCGGCAAAGCTGTAATGCCGAGACCCCTCGGGCAGCCGCCCAAGAAGAGCCCACTTTCCTTGTGGAATGGGCTTTCGCTGATTTTGGACGCGGCAATCCAGCCGCAGAATGAGCCTGCCGAATCGTGTTACAGATCCAGCGAGCAATGGTTTGCTTTGAAGCAGGAGCACCCAGCTTGTTGGATGCATACAGGATAAACAGAGAGTCAGTCTTCCTGACTCCAGCCGTCCTGGCTACATAGATCTTCAAAGCCATGACTACATCAAGCAACTTAAAATCCTCCAAGTCACGAGTAGCCGCAGGCACCACAATAGGTTGGTTCAAATGAAAAGATGACACCACCTTCGGCAGAAATTGCGGACGAGTCCGTATTTCTGCCCTGTCCATATGGAAAACCAGATGGCGGCTTTGTCATGTAAAAGCCCCTAATTCTGACACACGCCTAGCCGAAGCTAAGGCCAATAGCATGACCACCCTCCACGTGAGATATTTTAGCTCCACGGTCTTAAGTGGCTCAAACCAGCGAGATTTCAGGAAACCCAACAACACGTTGAGATCCCAAGGTGCCACTGGTGGCACAAAAGGGGGCTGAATATGCAGCACTCCCTTAACAAACGTCTGAACTTCAGGAAGAGAAGCCAGTTCCTTTTGCAAGAAAATGGATAGGGACGAAATCTGGACCTTTATGGACCCCAACTTCAAGCCCATAGTCACTCCAGACTGTAGGAAGTGCAGGAACCGGCCCAGCTGGAATTCCTCTGTAGGGGCCTTCCTGGCCTCACACCAGGCCACATATTTTCGCCATATACGGTGATAGTGTTTTGCTGTCACGTCCTTCTTAGCCTTTATCAGCGTAGGAATAACCTCATCCGGAATGCCTTTTTCCGCTAGGATCCTGCGTTCAACCGCCATGCCGTCAAACGCAGCAAGTCTTGGAACAGACAGGGCCCCTGTTGCAACAAGTCCTGTCTTAGAGGCAGAGGCCATGGGTCCACTGTGATAATTTCTTGCAGCTCTGGATACCAAGTCCTTCGTGGCCAATCCGGAACAATGAGTATTGTTCTCACTCCTCTTCTTCTTACGATTCTCAGCACCTTGGGTATGAGAGGAAGAGGAGGAAACACATAGACCGACTGGAACACCCACGGTGTCACTAGTGCGTCTACAGCTATCGCCTGAGGGTCTCTTGACCTGGCGCAATACCTCTGTAGCTTTTTGTTGAGGCGGGATGCCATCATGTCCACCTGTGGCAGTTCCCACCGACTTGCAATCTGCGTGAAGACTTCTTGATGAAGTCCCCACTCTCCCGAGTGGAGGTCGTGCCTGCTGAGGAAGTCTGCTTCCCAGTTGTCCACTCCCGGAATGAACACTGCTGACAGTGCGCTTACGTGTTTCTCCGCCCAGCGAAGAATTCTGGTGGCTTCCGCCATCGCCACCCTGCTCCTTGTGCCGCCTTGGCGGTTTACATGAGCCACTTCGGTGATGTTGTCTGACTGAATCAGCACCGGCCGTTTGCGAAGCAGGGTCTCCGCTTGACGTAGGGCGTTTTATATTGCCCTTAGTTCCAGGATGTTGATGTGAAGGCAAGTCTCCTGACTTGACCACAGACCTTGGAAATTTCTTCCCTGTGTGACTGCTCCCCACCCTCGGAGGCTTGCGTCCGTGGTCACCAGGACCCAGTCCTGAATGCCGAATCTGCGGCCCTCGAGAAGGTGAGCACTCTGCAACCACCACAGAAGAGACACCCTGGCCCTCGGGGACAGGGTGATCAGCCGATGCATCTGAAGATGCGATCCGGACCACTTGTCCAACAGATCCCATTGAAAAGTCCTCGCATGGAACCTTCCGAAGGGAATGGCCTCGTATGATGCCACCATCTTTCCCAGGACTCGAGTGCAGTGATGCACAGACACCTGTTTTGGTTTTAACAGGTCTCTGACCAGTGTCATGAGCTCTTGAGCCTTCTCCATCGGGAGATGAACCCTCTTCTGGCCTGTGTCCAGAATCATGCTCAGGAAGGGCAGACGAGTCGTAGGAATCAACTGCGACTTTGGAATATTCAGAATCCAGCAGTGCTGTTGTAACACTTCCCGAGAGCGTGCCACGCTGATCAGCAACTGCTCTCTGGACCTCGCCTTTATGAGGAGATCGTCCAAGTATGGGATAATTGTGACTCCTTGCCGTCGCAGGAGCACCATCATTTCCGCCATTACCTTGGTAAATATTCTCAGTGCCGTGGACAGACCAAACGGCAACGTCTGGAATTGGTAATGACAATCCTGTACCACAAATCTGAGGTACTCTTGATGAGGCGGATAAATGGGGACATGAAGGTAAGCATCCTTTATGTCCAGAGACACCATAAAATCCCCCTCCTCCAGGCTTGCGATGACCGCTCTGAGCGATTCCATCTTGAACTTGAACCTTTTCAGGTATATGTTCAGGGATTTTAAATTCAATATGGGTCTGACCGAACCGTCCGGTTTCGGTACCACAAACAAGGTCGAATAGTAACCCCTTCCCTGTTGAAGGAGGGGAACCTTTTCCACCACCTGCTGAAGATACAATTTGTGAATTGCAGCTAACACTATCTCCCTCTCTAAGGGGGAAGCTGGCAGGGCCGATTTGAGGTAACGGTGAGGGGGCATCTCTTCGAATTCCAGCTTGTATCCCTGAGACACAATCTCTATAGCCCAGGGATCCACCTGGGAGTGAACCCACTTGTGGCTGAAATTTCGGAGACGCGCCCCCACCGGGCCTAGCTCCGCCTGTGGAGCCCAAGCGTCATGCAGTGGATTTAGTGGAAGCCGGGGAGGACTTCTGTTCCTGGGAACTAGCTGTATTGTGCAGCTTCTTTCCTCTACCCCTGCCTCTGGCAAGAAAGGACGCATCTCGGACTTTCTTGCCTTTTTGTGATCGAAAGGACTGCATTTGGTAATACGGTGCTTTCTTAGGTTGTGAGGGAACATATGGCAAAAAAATAAGAATTTACTTACCGATAATTCTATTTCTCGTAGTCTGTAGTGGATGCTGGGGACTCCGTCAGGACCATGGGGAATAGCGGCTCCGCAGGAGACAGGGCACAAAAGTAAAAGCTTTAGGATCAGGTGGTGTGCACTGGCTCCTCCCCCTATGACCCTCCTCCAAGCCTCAGTTAGGATACTGTGCCCGGACGAGCGTACACAATAAGGAAGGATTTTGAATCCCGGGTAAGACTCATACCAGCCACACCAATCACACTGTACAACCTGTGATCTGAACCCAGTTAACAGCATGATAACAGCGGAGCCTCTGAAAAGATGGCTCACAACAATAATAACCCGATTTTTGTAACAATAACTATGTACAAGTATTGCAGACAATCCGCACTTGGGATGGGCGCCCAGCATCCACTACGGACTACGAGAAATAGAATTATCGGTAAGTAAATTCTTATTTTCTCTGACGTCCTAAGTGGATGCTGGGGACTCCGTCAGGACCATGGGGATTATACCAAAGCTCCCAAACGGGCGGGAGAGTGCGGATGACTCTGCAGCACCGAATGAGAGAACTCCAGGTCCTCCTCAGCCAGGGTATCAAATTTGTAGAATTTAGCAAACGTGTTTGCCCCTGACCAAGTAGCAGCTCGGCAAAGTTGTAAAGCCGAGACCCCTCGGGCAACCGCCCAAGATGAGCCCACCTTCCTTGTGGAATGGGCATTTACAGATTTTGGCTGTGGCAGGCCTGCCACAGAATGTGCAAGCTGAATTGTACTACAAATCCAACGAGCAATCGTCTGCTTAGAAGCAGGAGCACCCAGCTTGTTGGGTGCATACAGGATAAACAGCGAGTCAGTTTTCCTGACTCCAGCCGTCCTGGAAATGTATATTTTCAGGGCCCTGACATCATCTAGCAACTTGGAGTCCTCCAGGTCCCTAGTAGCCGCAGGCACCACAATAGGTTGGTTCAGGTGAAACGCTGACACCACCTTAGGGAGAAACTGGGGACGAGTCCGCAGTTCTGCCCTGTCCGAATGGAAAATCAGATATGGGCTTTTGTGAGACAAAGCCGCCAATTCTGACACTCGCCTGGCCGAGGCCAGGGCCAACAGCATGGTCACTTTCCATGTGAGATATTTCAAATCCCCAGATTTGAGCGGTTCAAACCAATGTGATTTGAGGAATCCCAGAACTACGTTGAGATCCCACGGTGCCACTAGAGGCACAAAAGGGGGTTGTATATGCAGTACTCCCTTGACGAATGTCTGGACTTCAGGAACTGAAGCCAATTCTTTCTGGAAGAAAATCGACAGGGCCGAAATTTGAACCTTAATGGACCCCAATTTGAGGCCCATAGACACTCCTGTTTGCAGGAAATGCAGGAATCGACCGAGTTGAAATTCCTCCGTGGGGGCCTTCCTGGCCTCACACCACGCAACATATTTTCGCCAAATGCGGTGATAATGTTGTGCGGTCACCTCCTTCCTGGCTTTGACCAGGGTAGGTATGACCTCTTCCGGAATGCCTTTTTCCCTTAGGATCCGGCGTTCAACCGCCATGCCGTCAAACGCAGCCGCGGTAAGTCTTGGAAGAGACAGGGTCCTTGCTGAAGCAAGTCCCTTCTTAACGGCAGAGGCCCTGGGTCCTCTGTGAGCATCTCTTGAAGTTCCGGGTACCAAGTCCTCCTTGGCCAATCCGGAGCCACGAGTATAGTTCTTACTCCTCTCCGTCTTATAATTCTCAGTACCTTGGGTATGAGAGGAAGAGGAGGGAACACATACACTGACTGGTACACCCACGGTGTTACCAGAGCGTCCACAGCTATTGCCTGAGGGTCCCTTGACCTGGCGCAATACCTGTCCATTTTTTTGTTGAGGCGGGACGCCATCATGTCCACCTTTGGTTTTTCCCAATGGTTCACAATCATGTGGAAGACTTCCGTGTGAAGTCCCCACTCTCCCGGGTGGAGGTCGTGCCTGCTGAGGAAGTCTGCTTCCCAGTTGTCCACTCCCGGAATGAACACTGCTGACAGTGCTATCACATGATTTTCCGCCCAGCGAAGAATCCTTGCAGCTTCTGCCATTGCCCTCCTGCTTCTTGTGCCGCCCTGTCTGTTTACGTGGGCGACTGCCGTGATGTTGTCCGACTGGATCAGCACCGGCTGACCTTGACGCAGAGGTCTTGCTAGGCATAGAGCATTGTAAATTGCCCTTAGCTCCAGTATATTTATGTGGAGAGAAGTCTCTAGACTTGACCACGTTCCCTGGAAATTTCTTCCCTGTGTGACTGCTCCCCAGCCTCTCAGGCTGGCATCCGTGGTCACCAGGATCCAATCCTGAATGCCGAATCTGCGGCCCTCTAGTAGATGAGCACTCTGCAGCCACCACAGAAGAGACACCCTTGTCCTCGGAGACAGGGTTATCCGCTGATGCATCTGAAGATGCGATCCGGACCATTTGTCCAGCAGATCCCACTGAAAAGTTCTTGCGTGAAATCTGCCGAATGGAATCGCTTCGTAAGAAGCCACCATTTTTCCCAGGACCCTTGTGCAATGATGCACTGACACTTTTCCTGGTTTTAGGAGGTTCCTGACTAGCTCGGATAACTCCCTGGCTTTCTCCTCCGGGAGAAACACCTTTTTCTGGACTGTGTCCAGAATCATCCCTAGGAACAGCAGACGTGTCGTCGGAATCAGCTGCGATTTTGGAATATTTAAAATCCACCCGTGCTGTTGTAGTACTTCTTGAGATAGTGCTACTCCGACTTCTAACTGTTCTCTGGACCTTGCCCTTATTAGGAGATCGTCCAAGTAAGGGATAATTAATACGCCTTTTCTTCGAAGAAGAATCATCATTTCGGCCATTACCTTGGTAAAGACCCGGGGTGCCGTGGACAATCCAAACGGCAGCGTCTGAAACTGATAATGACAGTTCTGTATTACGAACCTGAGATACCGTTGGTGAGAAGGGCAAATCGGGACATGGAGATAGGCATCCTTGATGTCCAGAGACACCATATAGTCCCCTTCTTCCTGGTTCGCTATCACTGCTCTGAGTGACTCCATCTTGATTTGAACCTTTGTATGTAAGTGTTCAAATATTTCAGATTTAGAATAGGTCTCACCGAGCCGTCTGGCTTCAGTACCACAAATAGTGTGGAATAATACCCTTTTCCTTGTTGTAGGAGGGGTACTTTGATTATCACCTGCTGGGAATACAGCTTGTGAATTGTTTCCAATAATGCCTCCCTGTCGGAGGGAGACGTTGGTAAAGCAGATTTCAGAAACCTGCGAGGGGGAGACGTCTCGAATTTCCAATCTGTACCCCTGGGATTCTACTTGTAGGATCCAGGGGTCCACTTGCGAGTGAGCCCACTGCGCGCTGAAACTCTTGAGACGACCCCCCCCCCCCCACCGCACCCGAGTCCGCTTGTACGGCCCCAGCGTCATGCTGAGGACTTGGCAGAAGCGGTGGAGGGCTTCTGTTCCTGGGAAGGGGCTGCCTGCTGCAGACTTCTTCCGTTACTCTACCCCTGGGCAGATATGACTGGCCTTTTGCCCGCTTGCCCTTATGGGGACGAAAGGACTGAGGCTGAAAAGACGGTGTCTTTTTCTGCTGAGATGTGACTTGGGGTAAAAAGGTGGATTTTCCAGCTGTTGCCGTGGCCACCAGGTCGGATGGACCGACCCCAAATAACTCCTCCCCTTTATACGGCAATACTTCCATGTGCCGTTTGGAATGTGCATCACCTGACCACTGTCGTGTCCATAAACATCTTCTGGCAGACATGGACATCGCACTTACTCATGATGCCAGAGTGCAAATATCCCTCTGTGCATCTCGTATATATAGAAATGCTCTATAGTCAATAAAATACTGTCCCTGTCAAGGGTATCAATATTTTCAGTCAGGGAATCCGACCAAGCCACCCCAGCGCAGCACATCCAGGCTGAGGCGATCGCTGGTCGCAGTATAACACCAGTATGTGTGTATATACTTTTTAGGATATTTTTCAGCCTCCTATTAGCTGGCTCCTTGAGGGCGGCCGTATCTGGAGACGATAACGCCACTTGTTTTGATAAGCGTGTGAGCGCCTTATCCACCCTAAGGGGTGTTTCCCAACTCGCCATAACTTCTGGCGGGAAAAGGTATACCGCCAATAATTTTCTATCGGGGGAAACCCACGCATCATCACACACTTCATTTAATTTATCCGATTCAGGAAAAACTACAGGTAGTTTTTTCACACCCCACATAATACCCTTTTTTGTGGTACTTGTAGTATCAGAAATATGTAACACCTCCTTCATTGCCCTTAACATGTAACGTGTGGCCCTAAAGGAAAATACGTTTGTTTCTTCACCGTCGACACTGGAGTCAGTGTCTGTGTCGACCGACTGAGGTAAATGGGCGTTTTAAAGCCCCTGACGGTGTTTGAGACGCCTGGACAGGTACTAATTTGTTTGCCGGCCGTCTCATGTCGTCAACCGACCTTGCAGCGTGTTGACATTATCACATAATTCCCTAAATACGCCATCCATTCCGGTGTCGACTCCCTAGAGAGTGACATCACCATTACAGGCAATTGCTCCGCCTCCTCACCAACATCGTCCTCATACATGTCGACACACACGTACCGACACCCAGCACACACACCGGGAATGCTCTGATAGAGGACAGGACCCCACTAGCCCTTTGGGGAGACAGAGGGAGAGTTTGCCAGCACACACCAAAACGCTATAATTATACAGGGACAACCTTTATATAAGTGTTTTCCCCTTATAGCATCTTAATATATAATCATATCGCCAAATAAGTGCCCCCCCTCTCTGTTTTAACCCTGTTTCTGTAGTGCAGTGCAGGGGAGAGCCTGGGAGCCTTCCCACCAGCAGTTCTGTGAGGGAAAATGGCGCTGTGTGCTGAGGAGAATAGGCGCCGCCCCCTTTTCGGCGGGCTTCTTCTCCCGTTTTTCTGACAACCTGGCAGGGGTTAAATACATCCATATAGCCCCAGAGGCTATATGTGATGCATTTTTAGCCAGTATAGGTATTTTCATTGCTGCCCAGGGCGCCCCCCCAAGCGCCCTGCACCCTCAGTGACCGTTGGTGTGAAGTGTGCCGAGAGCAATGGCGCACAGCTGCAGTGCTGTGCGCTACCTTAAGAAGACTGGGAAGTCTTCAGCCGCCGATTTCTGGACCTCTTCTCTCTTCAGCATCTGCAAGGGGGTCGGCGGCGCGGCTCCGGTGACCCATCCAGGCTGTACCTGTGATCGTCCCTCTGGAGCTAGTGTCCAGTAGCCTAAGAAGCCAATCCATCCTGCACGCAGGTGAGTTCACTCCTTCTCCCCTAAGTCCCTCGATGCAGTGAGCCTGTTGCCAGCAGGACTCACTGAAAATAAAAAACCTAACAAAACTTTTACTCTAAGCAGCTCTTTAGGAGAGCCACCTAGATTGCACCCTTCTCGGCCGGGCACAAAGATCTAACTGAGGCTTGGAGGAGGGTCATAGGGGGAGGAGCCAGTGCACACCACCTGATCCTAAAGCTTTTACTTTTGTGCCCTGTCTCCTGCGGAGCCGCTATTCCCCATGGTCCTGACGGAGTCCCCAGCATCCACTTAGGACGTCAGAGAAATTTGACTTTCCAGCCGTAGCTGTGGAGACCAGGTCCGAGAGACCGTCCCCAAACAATTCCTCACCCTTGTAAGGTAAAACCTCCATGTGCCGTTTTGAGTCGGCATCACCTGTCCATTGCCGAGTCCACAGGACCCTTCTGGCAGAAATCGACATTGCATTTATTCTAGAGCCCAGTAGGCTAATGTCTCTTTGAGCATCTCTCACATATAGGACAGCGTTTTTATATGCCCCAGGGTTAGTAATATAGTATCCTTGTCCAAGGTATCAAGTTCCTCAGATAAGGTATCTGTCCATGCTGCTACAGCACTACACATCCAGGCCGACGCAATCGCCGGCCTAAGTAAGGTACCTGAATGTGTATAAATGGACTTCAGGATACCCTCCTGCTTTCTAGCCGCAGCATCTTTAAGGGTGGCCGTATCCTGTGACGGCAGGGCTACCCTCTTGGATAAGCGTGTGAGAGCTTTGTCCACCCTAGGGGAGGATTCCCAGCGTAACCTGTCCGTTGGCGGGAAAGGATACGCCATAAGCATCCATTTGGAAATCTGCAGTTTTCTATCTGGAGATTCCCAAGCCTTTTCACATAACTCATTTAACTCATGTGAAGGGGGAAAGGTCACCTCTTGCCTTTTTTCCCCATACATATAAACCCTAGTCAGGGACTGGGGTTTCCTCTGTGATGTGCAACACATCCTTCATTGCTATAATCATGTAACGGATGGCTTTAGCCATTTTAGGCTGTAACTTTGCATCATCGCCATCAACACGAGTCAGAATCCGTGTCGATATCTGTGTCAACAATTTGGGATAGTGGGCGCTTCTGAGACCCTGACGGCCTCTGCGACATAGGATCAGGCATGGGCTGAGATCCCGGCTGTCCTAAGGCTTCAGCTTTATCCAACCTTTTATGCAAGGAAGTAACATTATCATTTAAAACCTTCCACATATCCATCCAATCGGGTGTCTGCGCCGTCGGCGGCCCCACATTCATTTGTTCCCGCTCTGCTTCCACATAGCCTTCCTCGTCAAACATGCCGACACAAGCGTACCGACACACCACACACACAGGGGATGCTCTTTTTGAAGACCGTTCCCCCACAAGGCCTTTTGGAGAGACAGAGAGAGAGTATGCCAGCACACACCCCAGCGCTATATGACCCAGGAATCACACAGTAACTTAGTGTTAACCCAGTAGCTGCTGTATATACTATTTTTGCGCCAAATTTATGTGCCCCCCCCTCTCTTTTTATCCTCTTCCACCGTGATTCTGCAGGGGAGAGCCTGGGGAGCTTCCTCTCAGCGGAGCTGTGGAGAGAAAATGGCGCTGGTGAGTGCTGAGGAAGAAGCCCCGCCACCTCAGCGGCGGGCTTCTGTCCCGCGTTTGTGTAAAAATATGGCGGGGGCCCATGCATATATACAGTGCCCAACTGTATATATGCCCACTTTTGCCAAGAGGTCTCTAATTGCTGCCCAGGGCGCCCCCCACTGCGCCCTGCACCCTACAGTGACCGGAGTATGTGGGTTTAGTGGGTTTAGTGTGGGAGCAATGGCGCACAGCTGCAGTGCTGTGCGCTACCTCATATGCAGACTGGAGTCTTCTGCCGCCGATTTCGAAGTCTTCTTGCTTCTGTCACTGGCTTCAGTCTT
This sequence comes from Pseudophryne corroboree, assembly GCF_028390025.1. NCBI lineage: Eukaryota > Metazoa > Chordata > Amphibia > Anura > Myobatrachidae > Pseudophryne > Pseudophryne corroboree. The sequence goes on from NC_086447.1 coordinate 597,016,840, forward strand.
CCGGCTCTGCGAGGGGGACGGCGGCGCGGCTCCGGGATCAGACGACCAAGGGTGCGATCCTGTGTACGATCCCTCTGGAACGAATGGTGTCCAGTAGCCTAAGAAGCAGTACCTATCTTCAGTGAGTAGGGCTGCTTCTCTCCCCTCAGTCCTACGTAGCAGAGAGTCTGTTGCCAGCAGATCTCTCTGAAAATAAAAAAACCTAACAAAATACTTTCTTTTTAGCAAGCTCAGGAGAGCTCACTAAGTAGCACCCAGCTCGTCCGGGCACAGATTCAAACTAAGGTCTGGAGGAGGGACATAGAGGGAGGAGCCAGAGCACACCAGTATCCAAATTCTTTCTTAAAGTGCCCTGTCTCCTGCGGAGCCCGTCTATTCCCCCATGGTCCTTACGGAGTCCCCAGCATCCACTAGGACGTTAGAGAAATGATAAATTAACTGTCAAGCCCAGAAGCAGAGCATTGTGTACCTGGTAAGAAGGAATAGGGATGGCCATCGGTGTGGACTCCAGAGATGGTTGCCACCAATAAAAAAGATGTCAGGGGCCATAAATGGTAGTAAACTATGTGATACCATACCATCGATGGTTATAACCATCAAAAGGTGCATGCACAGAAGAGACACACAGAATGAGTGGGTACAATTTCCTTTATGCATGCACAGGGGCTGGTGCTGCCATTTCATTTGTTCTGATAGGTGGCACAAGCTTTCTTTGCGTATGTGTGGCAACTGAAACTCTGCTAATTCTGGCACTTCATTGTATGTGAGCTAGGGGCAGGGCTGGACTGCTGACAGTGGAGCCCAGTTTAAGTTAGTGAGGCAGGCCAGCGGTACTGTATGTGTAGGTCAGAGCTGGGGGTGGTGGTTGGGGGGGGGGGGGGTCACTAGGGGTCTATGTTCTGAAGGTGCCCATACACTAGTGCGATTTTGCCCGATTTCATCCAATTCCAATGTTTCGGGACGATAAATCGGATGAAAACTGGCAAATCACAGGTGCTTTACGTCTGATCCGATGCGCAATCCTGTAAGCATCGGATCGGAGCCTCTAGATTGAAAGTACTGCACTACAGATATATCCTGCCACCGGGAAGCTACCAGGCGGTTCAAGGGTGATTGTATGTGACTTTTCCCCTCTGAGAAGTCGCATAAGTGTATGGCCAGCTTAAGCCTTGGAGATGAAGTGGATTGACAAGAAGTGCCAGTCAATCAGCTCCGAACTTCCATGTTACAGGGTGTGTTTGAAAAATGACAGTTGTGAGCTGGTTGGTTGGTACTTTATCTCCACTTTCTCTCTCTTCAAGGCTTAGTACATAGATCCTGGTCAAAATGGCAAAACTGGTAATTCTATGCCACTAGGATGACATCTAGTGTTAAAAATAGAAGTTTTTTTTTTATTCTGCTTTAAAGGTCATAAGGTGGGCACGCACTAGGCAATGTGCTCCGTGAATGACATCGCCTAGTGTGTCCCTCTCCCGAACCAGGGCTGCCCGACGTAGGCATACACACTGTGCAATATCGCACAGTGATGTCATGCTGCGACCAGCCCATGCATGCAGCTTTGGACGATGAGTACAAATTGAGCTGCATGTATGGGCGACACCAAGGGTTGTTAACGACCCGCGAGGTCATGCATCAGCCGTCGTCAGCTGCATACACACTGGGCGATTTAGTAAACAAAATCGCTCAGGAGGGGGAAATGAGCGAGTTTACTATATCGCTAAGTATGAATGCCCCTTAACAATTTGTTTCTTAAGGGCCCTACACACTGGCCGATCCGCCGCCGAGCTGCCCGACGGCGGATACGGCCGACGAGCGACCCGGCGGTGGGGGGGGCAGTGACGGGGGGAGTGAAGTTTCTTCACTCCCCCCGTCACGCGGCTCCATAGAAGTGCAGGCAAATATGGACGAGATCGTCCATATTGGCCTGCATGTACAGCCGACGGGGCACCAGCCATGAACGAGCGCGGGGCCGCGCATCGTTCATCGCTGGAGCCTCCACACTGATGGGCCCTACTCACTGGCCGAGGTGCCCGACGGCCGATACGGCCGACGAGCGACCCGGCGGGGGGGGGGCAGTGACGGGGGGAGTGAAGCTTCTTCACTCCCCCCGTCACCCGGCTCCATAGACGTGCAGGCAAATATGGACGAGATCGTCCATATTGGCCTGCATGCACAGCCGACAGGAGACCAGCGATGAACGAGCGCGGGGACGCGCATCGTTCATCGCTTAAGTCTCCACACTGAAAGATATGAACGAGATCTCGTTCATTTATGAACGAGATCGTTCATATCTTTCAAAATATCGGCCAGTGTGTAGGGCCCATGAAAGATATGAACGAGATCGTTCATATCTTTCAAACAAATCGGCCAGTGTGTAGGGCCTATTAGACCCTAAAGAGTTAATTATTTTGACTTTTTATCTTTTACCAAGTGTAAAGGTGTAGTTCAAGTTTTTCACACAGATTAAATAAACCTTAAAATGTATAAATAATAATGTCCAACCTGCAGCTAGTAATAGACAGCAACAGTAATGCAGAAATGTGGGGACTTAACTTGCAGATACAGCAAGAAGTAGATGTACTTCAGACAATTCCAATCACCCGGCCTCCACTACAGCCCTCAGTAATGTACAATGATAGCTCATGTGGCCTAATGGCACAAGCCATTCCAGCACAGAGACAGTACTGCCCACAGCGCTATCCGGTATCAACCATTGCAGCAATGTCACACCACGACCTTCTCCCACACCCGGCCATCACCTCATGAGATACTCCCGGAACTCCTTGCTCTTAACATAGTCCACCGCCTTGCGTGCCAGCACCCCTGCCATGATGGTTGGTTGGTAAGCTCAGTCACTGACAGGATAGGACACGACTCTGACTGGCCGGACCGTACAGCAGCTCCAGCTATCCACAAACCCACAACAATTCAGCAGCGCCGGCAACCCGGGAGCGCGCAATGGTCATGTGACGCTGCGTCATCCTCTCAGCTGGGATAGGTGCCCACGCACGCCCCCCGGCCATATTGGATTCTGGCAACTGTTTTGTTAATGCCTTGTTACTTAGCTTCGTGATTTATTGCCTCACTGTGGAGCTTTATATTAATTTTCGTTGAACGTGTATGCGTGACGTTGCGTTACTTCCATTTATTCCATTGCAATATGTGTCGTTGTTTCACACAAGTCTGACTCTTAAAAGATGGCGCCAAGGTGACCGCACTTGTCTTACACGGTCGCCTGGCTGTGGGCGAGCCGCTGATGGGGGCTTGTCCTCCCTTGTGCTTCCCATTGGCTGCCTGCCCTGTGCACGTGAGTGAGAGAGATCATCTTGCCTTTCAGTCTTTTTAGGTTTGTAGGCGGTACTAGCCCACTGCCCAGTAATGTATCTATTGGGGTTGGATTAGAAAGTCTGGCTGTCAGAATACCGACCGCGGCGTCCCGAAAGTGAGAATCCCGACAAGGGGACAAGGCTGAAGTTAGCTTCTTATTCGGCCAGCTTCTTATTCACTTCTTATTCAAGCTCCAGCTTCTTATTCGAGCTCCAGCTTCTTATTCAGATCATTCAGTTTTGCAAGGGTTAATGAGTCTTGGGCAATAAATTTGACACCTGAAATTCACAGAGTAGGGTCCCTTTCATATGACCCACATGTATTTTGGCTTGCCCAACGCTGGTTTGTGCATGAAATACGCTGGCAAAGTGGGCAGTGGCAAACGCAGGATTTCTAGAGGGGGGTTTCCAAATGAAGTACACAATCTCCCACTCTGCGGAACATTGGAGCAGGGCCGTTTCTTGGGGCAGGCGAGCAGTGCAACCGCACTGGGCGCCCGCCGCGGCACTAACTGTGGCTCCCTGCTTCCCCCTCCTATTTCTCCCCGAGTAACCCGCTCGGGCGGCGGAGTTTCACGGAATGACGCGGTTGCGTCGTTACGTCACGACGCAACCCTGTCACTCCGCGAAACTCCCCCCCCCCCCTTCCCCCGAGCGGAGTACAGAGGGGGATCCAAGTTAGGAAGAGGGAAAGGCCGGCGCGAGGAGCTACTGGTGAGGCGGGCCGAAGAGCGGTAATCGACTCTAAGTATTCTCTCTCTCTCCCTCAATGTGTAAATTGGGGACACCTGCCGTAATGTGTGAAATGGGGACTCTTGCCTGCCGTAATGTGGGGATTTAATGTATCAAGGGCATTGCGGTGTGTGGCATAATATGGTGCAGGGGCATTACTGTGTGGGGCTTAATATGGTAGAATTTTTTTTTCCTGTGGTGGTCGTGATCTGTTGGAGCCGGGTCAAAAACTGTGTGTGTGTGTGGGGGGGGCAAATTTTTTATGTCATGGGGGGCGCATTTTTAAATCTCGCACTGGGAGCCAAATTGGCTAGAAACAGCCCTGCATTGGAAGGGGTGGGGGGGAGTAACGAGCCAGGACATTAATGTAAACATTAATGTTTTTATACACTGGATAATGTATGGAATATACAGTAGTATTAATATTTAACACTATAGATGGTCTGTAATATAGGCTGTATCAAACAAATGTAAATAATATAAATAAGTGGTCAGGAAAAGGTTGAACATACCATGATAAATAAAGACACAAACATAATAATAAGATTTTACTTACCGGTAAATCTATTTCTCGTAGTCCGTAGTGGATGCTGGGGACTCCGTAAGGACCATGGGGAATAGACGGGCTCCGCAGGAGACAGGGCACTTTAAGAAAGAATTAGGATACTGGTGTGCACTGGCTCCTCCCTCTATGTCCCTCCTCCAGACCTCAGTTAAGGAAACTGTGCCCGGAAGAGCTGACAGTACAAGGAAAGAATTTTGGAATCCAGGGTAAGACTCATACCAGCCACACCAATCACACCGTATAACTCGTGATAAACTTACCCAGTTAACAGTATGAACAACAACAGAGCATCAGATTAACCCTGATGCAACCATAACATAACCCTTATTTAAGCAATAACTATATACAAGTATTGCAGAAGAAGTCCGCACTTGGGACGGGCGCCCAGCATCCACTACGGACTACGAGAAATAGATTTACCGGTAAGTAAAATCTTTTCTCTAACGTCCTAGTGGATGCTGGGGACTCCGTAAGGACCATGGGGAATAGACGGGCTCCGCAGGAGACAGGGCACTTTAAGAAAGAATTAGGAATACTGGTGTGCACTGGCTCCTCCCTCTATGTCCCTCCTCCAGACCTCAGTTAGAATCTGTGCCCGGACAGAGCTGGGTGCACTTTAGTGAGCTCTCCTGAGCTTGCTAATAAGAAAGTATTTTGTTAGGTTTTTTATTTTCAGAGAGATCTGCTGGCAACAGACTCTCTGCTACGTGGGACTGAGGGGAGAGAAGCAAACCTACTAACTGCGGATAGGTCGTGCTTCTTAGGCTACTGGACACCATTAGCTCCAGAGGGATCGAACACAGGAACTCACCCTTGGTCGTCCGATCCCGGAGCCGCGCGCCGTACCCCTCGCAGAGCCAGAAGGCAGAAGCCGGCGAGAGAAGCAAGAAGACTTCAAAATCGGCGGCAGAAGACTCCTGTCTTCATATGAGGTAGCGCACAGCACTGCAGCTGTGCGCCATTGCTCCCACATTACACCCACACACTCCGGTCACTGTAGGGTGCAGGGCGCAGGGGGGGGGGCGCCCTGGGCAGCAATTAGAGACCTCTTGGCAAAGTGGGCATATATACAGTTGGGCACTGTAGTGTTCATTCTAGCACCCTGCACCTTTCAAAATCCATGCAGTTCTCCTTCCTGCCTGGGGTGTTGCTCTCTGCTCTGGTGCTTCTCAGAACACTCTGGTCTGTATCTCAGCACTGAAATACAGACCAGAGTGTGCTGAGAAGCACCAGAGGAGAGATCGACACCCCAGGTAGGAAAGAGGAACTGCACATGTTTTGAAAGGTGCAGGGTGCTAGAATGAACACTAGCACTGTATATATGCATGAGCCCCCGCCATTATTTTACACAAAATCGCGGGACAGAAGCCCGCCGCTGAGGGGGCGGGCCTTCTTCCTCAGCACTCACCAGCGCCATTTTCTCTCCACAGCTCCGCTGAGAGGAAGCTCCCCAGGCTCTCCCCTGCAGAAGCATGATAGAAGAGGGTGAAAAAGGGAGGGGGGGGCACATAAATTTGGCGTAAAAACAATATACAGCAGCTACTGGGATAACACTACGTTACTGTGTGATTCCTGGGTCATATAGCGCTGGGGTGTGTGCTGGCATACTCTCTCTGTCTCTCCAAAGGGCCTTGTGGGGGGAACTGTCTTCAAATAGAGCATCCCCTGTGTGTGTGGTGTGTCGGTACGTGTGTGTCGACATGTCTGAGGTAAAAGGCTCCCCTAAGGAGGAGATGGAGCTAATATGTGTGTGGGAGGGTGTCTCCGTCGACAACGCCGACACCTGTTTGGATATGTGTAAGTGCTAAGGTGAATTTATTGCACAAAAGATTAGAGAACAGACAGGAAATCTACCCAGGTCTGTCCCTATGGCGCAGAGACCTTCAGAGTCTCACAATGCTCACTATCCAAAATAATAGACACTGATATCGACACGGAGTTTGACTCCAGTGTCGACTACGATAATGCAAAGTTCCAGCCAAAATGGCAGAAAAGTATTCAATATATGATTATTGTAATAAAGATGATTTGCATATCACTGATGACTCATCTGTCCCTGACACAAGGGTACACATTTTAAGGGGAAGAAAGCTGAGGTAAATTTCCCTTCTCTCATGAGGAAAAAGAGCGGGAATCTCCAGACAAGAGACTGCAGCTTCCCACAAAGAATTCTCAGGCAGTGTCCTTTCCCCAATAGGGCCAGGATGTGGTGGGAATCTTCCCCCAGGGTGTCACGTTTGCCCAAAAGGTAGCCCTAATTTAACAGCTATCCTCAGGGATCCTGCAGATAGCGTGCACATTTTGGTACACTACTCAGACCGGCAATTGAGTCGGCATGGGTTTATAGCGCTGTGGCAGCGTGGACAGGTACCTTATCAGCAGAAATTGAGACCCTAGTATGTATGTGTATATATATATATATATATATATATATATATATATATAAAATATGTATATGTAGAGATATTTCTCTATCGTCCTAGTGGATGCTGGGGTTCCTGAAAGGACCATGGGGAATAGCGGCTCCGCAGGAGACAGGGCACAAAAAGTAAAGCTTTAGGATCAGGTGGTGTGCACTGGCTCCTCCCCCTATGACCCTCCTCCAAGCCTCAGTTAGATTTTTGTGCCCGGCCGAGAAGGGTGCAATCTAGGTGGCTCTCCTAAAGAGCTGCTTAGAAAAGTTTAGCTTAGGTTTTTTATTTTACAGTGAGTCCTGCTGGCAACAGGATCACTGCAACGAGGGACTTAGGGGAGAAGAAGTGAACTCACCTGCGTGCAGGATGGATTGGCTTCTTGGCTACTGGACATTAGCTCCAGAGGGACGATCACAGGTACAGCCTGGATGGTCACCGGAGCCTCGCCGCCGGCCCCCTTGCAGATGCTGAAACGAGAAGAGGTCCAGAATCGGCGGCAGAAGACTCCTCAGTCTTCTTAAGGTAGCGCACAGCACTGCAGCTGTGCGCCATTTTCCTCTCAGCACACTTCACACGGCAGTCACTGAGGGTGCAGGGCGCTGGGAGGGGGGCGCCCTGGGAGGCAAATGAAAACCTTTTTTGGCTAAAAATACCTCACATATAGCCTCCGGGGGCTATATGGAGATATTTAACCCCTGCCAGAATCCGTTAAGAGCGGGAGACGAGGCCGCCGAAAAAGGGGCGGGGCCTATCTCCTCAGCACACAGCGCCATTTTCCCTCACAGAAAGGCTGGAGGGAAGGCTCCCAGGCTCTCCCCTGCACTGCACTACAGAAACAGGGTTAAAACAGAGAGGGGGGGCACTAATTTGGCGTTAGAAATATATAAAAAAGATGCTATAAGGGAAAACACTTATATAAGGTTGCAGTGGCGGAACAAGCAAGCGGTGGGCCCAGGTGCGACAAAATGCTTTGGGCCCCCCCACATCCAAGTCCACCCCGGGGGCAGTGCGCGCCGGGGGCGCGCGCAAAAATACATAGTGGCGTGGCTTCGTGGGGAAGGGGTGTGGCCACAAAATAATACCAACACAGTAGTCTCCATTATTCAAATTACGCCGCACAGTAGCACCACTACACCAGGTAGAGACCCTTTTACACCTTACAGCGAACAGATTCCTCTTTTTACACATTACAGCAGACAGCGTGCCCTTTTTACACATAACGGCAGACAGCGTGCCCTTTTTACACATAACGGCAGACCGCGTGCCCTTGTTACACATTACGGCAGACCGCGTGCCCTTGTTACACATTACGGCAGACAGCGTGCCCTTTTTACACATTACGGTAGACAGCGTGCCCTTGTTACACATTACGGCAGACAGCGTGCCCTTGTTACACATTACGGCAGACAGCGTCCCCATTTTTACACATTACGGCAGGCAGATTCCTCCTTTTTACACATAGCAGCAGGCAGATTCCCCATTTTTACACATAGCGTCAGGCAGCCCCCCTTTTTTACACATTACGGCAGGCAGATTCCCCATTTTTACACATAGCGTCGGGCAGATTACCCCTTTTTACACATAACGGCAGACCGCGTGCCCTTGTTACACATTACGGCAGACAGCGTGCCCTTTTTACACATTACGGCAGACAGCGTGCCCTTGTTACACATTACGGCAGACAGCGTCCCCATTTTTACACATTACGGCAGGCAGATTCCCCTTTTTACACATAGTGGCAGGCAGTCCCCCCTTTTTACACATTGCGGCAGGTAGTCCCCCCTTTTTACACATTGCGGCAGGCAGTCCCCCCTTTTTACACAGTGCGGCAGGCAGTCCCCCCTTTTTACACATTGCGGCAGGCAGTCCCCCCTTTTTACACATTGCGGCAGGTAGTCCCCCCTTTTTACACATTGCGGCAGGCAGTCCCCCCTTTTTACACATTGCGGCAGGTAGTCCCCCCTTTTTACACATTGCGGCAGGCAGTCCCCCCTTTTTACACAGTGCGGCAGGCAGTCACCCCTTTTTACACATTGTGGCAGGTAGTCCCCCCTTTTTACACATTGCGGCAGGTAGTCCCCCCTTTTTACACATTGCGGCAGGCAGGCACAAGAAAGAAAGAAGGAAAGAGAAAGAAAGAAAGAAAGAAAGAAAGAAAGCTGCTGCTGCCCCTCTGCTTCCCTATAGGCTGTTCTCGGAAGACAGCCTATAGGGAAGCAGAGGAGCAGCAGCAGCAGCGCCTCCACCAGTAACAAAGCGCTGCTGCGGCTCCGTCCTCCGGCTCCCTCCTCCTTCCCCCATCTGTACCGCTGCTCAGCTCCTATCTCCGGGCGGCTGTGCGCTGCGGGCAGCGGTTGCCTGCAGCGCACAGCGGCATGTAATGAGTCAGTTTGACTCATTACATGCTTGGGCCCCTGGACAGAGGCGGGCCCCAGTGCAGTGCACTGCCTGCACAGCCGGTAGTTCCGCCTCTGTAAGGTTGTCCCTATATAATTATAGCGTTTTTGGTGTGTGCTGGCAAACTCTCCCTCTGTCTCTCCAAAGGGCTAGTGGGTCCTGTCCTCTATCAGAGCATTCCCTGTGTGTGTGCTGTGTGTCGGTACGTGTGTGTCGACATGTATGAGGACGATGTTGGTGAAGAGGCGGAGCAATTGCCTGTAATGGTGATGTCACTCTCTAGGGAGTCGACACCGGAATGGATGGCTTATTTAGGGAATTACGTGATAATGTCAACACGCGCCAAGGTCGGTTGACGACATGAGACGGCCGACAAACAATTAGTACCGGTCCAGACGTCTCAAAAACACCGTCAGGGGTTTTAAAACGCCCGATTACTTTAGTCGGTCGACACAGACACAGACAGGGACACTGAATCCAGTGTCGACGGTGAATAAACAAACGTATTCCTTATTAGGGCCACACGTTAAGGGCAATGAAGGAGGTGTTACATATTTCTGATACTACAAGTACCACAAAAGAGGGTATTATGTGGGATGTGAAAAAACTACCGTAGTTTTTCCTAAATCAGATAAATTAAATGAAGTGTGTGATGATGCGTGGGTTCCCCCCGATAGAAAATATGGGCGGTATACCCTTTCCCGCCAGAAGTTAGGGCGCGTTGGGAAACACCCCTTAGGGTGGATAAGGCGCTCACACGCTTATCAGAACAAGTGGCGGTACCGTCTATAGATAGGGCCGTCCTCAAGGAGCCAGCTGACAGGAGGCTGGAAAAATATCATAAAAAGTATATACACACATACTGGTGTTATACTGCGACCAGCGATCGCCTCAGCCTGGATGTGCAGAGCTGGGGTGGCTTGGTCGGATTCCCTGACTAAAAATATTGATACCCTTGACAGGGACAGTATTTTATTGACTATAGAGCATTTAAAGGATGTATTTCTATATATGCGAGATGCACAGAGGGATATTTGCACTCTGGCATCAAGAGTAAGTGCGATGTCCATATCTGCCAGAAGATGTTTATGGACACGACAGTGGTCAGGTGATGCAGATTCCAAACGGCACAAAGGTGTATTGCCGTATAAAGGAAGAGGAGTTATTTGGGGTCGGTCCATCGGACCTGGTGGCCACGGCAACTGCTGGAAAATCCACCGTTTTTACCCTAAGTCACATCTCTGCAGAAAAAGACACCGTCTTTTCAGCTTCAGTCCTTTCGTCCCTATAAGAGTCATATCTGCCCAGGGATAGAGGAAAGGGAAGAAGACTGCAGCAGGCAGCCCATTCCCAGGAACAGAAGCGTTCCACCGCTTCTGACAAGCTCTCAGCATGACGCTGAGACCGTACAGGACCCCTGGATCCTACAAGTAGTATCCCAGGGGTACAGTTTGGAATGTCGAGACGTTTCCCCTGCGCAGGCTCCTGAAGGCTGCTTTACCAAGGTCTCCCTCCGACAAGGAGGCAGTATGGGAAAAAATTCACGAGCTGTATTCCCAGCAGGTGATAATTAAATTACCCCTCCTACAACAAGAAAAGGGGTATTATTCCACACTATATTGTGGTACTGAAGCCAGAAGGCTAGGTGAGACCTATTCTAAATCTAAAAAAATTTGAACACTTACAAAGGTTCAAATCAAGATGGAGTCACTCAGAGCAGTGATAACGAACCGGGAAGAAGGGGACTATCTGGTGTCCCAAGACATCAGGGATGCTTACCTCCATGTCCCAAATTTGCCCTTATCACTAAGGGTACCTCAGGTTCGTGGTACAGAACTGTCACTATCAGTTTCAGACGCTGCCGTTTGGATTGTCTACGGCACCCCGGGTCTTTACCAAGGTAATGGCCGAAATGATGGTTCTTCTTCGAAGAAAAGGCGTCTTAATTATCCCTTACTTGGACGATCTCCTGATAAGGGCAAAGTCCAGGGAACAGTTGGAGGTCGGAGTAGCACTATCTCGGATACTGTTACAACAGCAGGGGTGGATTCTAAAGATTCCAAAATCGCAGCTGATCCCGACAACAAGTCTCCTGTGCTTAGGGATGATTCTGGACACAGTCCAGAAAAAGGTGTTTCTCCCGGAAGAGAAAGCCAGGGAGTTATCCGAGCTAGTCAGGAACCTCCTAAAATCAGTGCATCATTGCACAAGGGCCATGGTAAAAAAATGGTGACTTCCTTCGAAGCAATTCCAGTCGGCAGATTTCATGCAAGAACTTTTCAGTGGGATCTGCTGGACAAATGGTCCGGATCGCATCTTCAGATGCATCAGCGGATAACCCTATATCCAAGGACAAGGGTGTCTCTCCTGTGGTGGTTACAGAGTGCTCATCTTCTAGAGGGCCGCAGATTCGGCATTCAGTTTTGGATGTTGGTGACCACGGAGGCCAGCCCGAGAGGCTGGGGAGCAGTCACACAAGAAAAAAAAAAAATTCCAGGGAGTGTGATCAAGTCTGGAGATTTTTCTCCACATAAATATAGCTAAGGGTAAATTTATAATGCTCTAAGCTTAGCAAGACCTCTGCTTAAAGGTCAGCCGGTATTGATCCAGTGGGATAAAACATCACGGCAGTCGCCCACGTAAATAGACAGGGCGGCACAAGAAGCAGGAGGGCAGTGGCAAAAACTGCAAGGACTTTTCGCTGGGCGGAAAATCATGTGATAGCACTGTTAGCAGTGTTTCATTCCGGGAATGGAAACTGGGAAGCAGACTTCCTCAGTAGGCACGACCTCCACCCGGCAGAGTGGGAACTTCATGGGGAAGTTTTCCACATAATTGTAAACCGTTGGGAATTACCAAAGGTGGACATGATGGCGTCCCGTCTGAACAAAAAACGGGACAGGTATTGCGCCAGGTTAAGAGACCCTCAGGCAATAGCTGTGGACGTTCTGGTAACACCGTGGGTGTACCAGTCGGTGTATGTGTTCCATCCTCTGCTTTTCATACCTAAGGTACTGAGAATTATAAGACGTAGAGGAGTAAGAACTATACTCATGGCTCCGGATTGGCCAAGAAGGACTTGGTACCCGGAACTTCAAGAGATGCTCACAGAGGACTTATGGCCTCTGCCGCTAAGAAGGGACTTGTTTCAGCAAGTACCATGTCTGTTCCAAGACTTACCGCAGCTGCGTTTGACGGCATGGCGGTGGAACGCCGGATCCTAAGGGAAAAGGCATTCAGGAAGAGGTCATTCCTACCCTGGTCAAAGCCAGAAAGGAGGTGACCGCACAACATTATCACCACATGTGGCGAAAATATGTTGCGTGGTGTGAGGCCAGGAAGGCCCCACGAAGAAATTTCAACTCGGTCGATTCCTGCATTTCTTGCAAACAGGAGTGTCTATGGGCCTCAAATTGGGGTCCATTAAGGTTCAAATTTCGGCCCTGTCGATTTTTCTTCCAGAAAGAATTGGCTTCAGTTCCTGAAGTCCAGAAGTTTGTCAAGGGAGTATTGCATATACAACCCCCTTTTGTGCCTCCAGTGGCACTGTGGGATCTCAACGTAGTTCTGGGATTCCTCAAAACACATTGGTTTAAAACCAGTCAAATCTGTGGATTTGAAGCATCTCACATGAAAAGTGAACATGCTCTTGGACCTGGCCTGGACCAGGCGAGTGTCAAATTGGTGGTTTTTTTCTCAAAAAAGCCCATATCTGTTTGTCCATTCGGACAGGGCAGAGCTGCGGACTCGTCCCCAGTTCTCTCCCTAAGGTGGTGTCAGTGTTTCACCTGAACCAGCTTATTGTGGTGTCTTGCGCCTACTAGGGACTTGGAGGACTCCAAGTTGCTAGATGTGGTCAGGGCCCTGAAAATATAGGTTCCAGGACGGCTGGAGTCAGGAAAACTGACTTGCTGTTATCCTGTATGCACCCAACAAACTGGGTGCTCTTGCTTTTAAGCAGACTTTTGCTAGTTGGATGTGTAATACAATTCAGCTTGCACATTCTGTGGCAGGCCTGCCACAGCCAAAATATGTAAATGCCCATTCCACAAGGAAGGTGGGCTCATCTTGGGCGGCTGCCCGAGGGGTCTCGGCTTTACAACTTTGCCGAGCGGCTATTTAGTCAGGGGCAAACACGTTTGTAAAATCCTACAAATTTGATACCCTGGCTAAGGAGGACCTGGAGTTCTCTCATTCGGTGCTGCAGAGTCATCCGCACTCTCCCGGCCGTTTGGGAGCTTTGGTATAATCCCCATGGTCCTTTCAGGAACCCCAGCATCCACTAGGACGATAGAGAAAATAAGAATTTACTTACCGATAATTCTATTTCTCGGAGTCCGTAGTGGATGCTGGGCGCCCATCCCAAGTGCGGATTATCTGCATTACTTGTACATAGTTACAAAAATCGGGTTATTATTGTTGTGAGCCATCTTTTCAGAGGCTCCGCTGTTATCATACTGTTAACTGGGTTCAGATCACAGGTTGTACAGTGTGATTGGTGTGGCTGGTATGAGTCTTACCCGGGATTCATAAATCCTTCCTTATTGTGTACGCTCGTCCGGGCACAGTATCTAACTGAGGCTTGGAGGAGGGTCATAGGGGGAGGAGCCAGTGCACACCACCTGATCCTAAAGCTTTACTTTTTGTGCCCTGTCTCCTGCGGAGCCGCTATTCCCCATGGTCCTTTCAGGAACCCCAGCATCCACTACGGACTCCGAGAAATAGAATTATCGGTAAGTAAATTCTTATTATTTATAGATATATTAAAGATGCTGTCTTAAGAGATATATATCATAAAACATGCCCAAAGAGACATGACTATACTGGGTCCTAGAGGCAAAGCTATGTCGATTTCTGCTTGACGTATCCTGTAGAATATGCAATGGACAGATGATGCCAACTTAAGTGGCATATGGAAGGCTGAAGATTGTGTGGAGAAGGGTTCTCGGACCTGGTCTTCACAGCTATAGCTGGTAATTCTGATATTTTGCCTTCTATTCCTGCACAGCCTAGGAAAGCACGTCATTATCAACTGCAGCCTTTCGAACAAAGAAACAAGAAAGTCCGAGGTGCGTCCTTTCTTGCCAGAGGCGGGGGCAGAGGAAACCAGCTGCACAACACAGCTAGTTCCCAGGAACAGAAGTCCTCCCCGGCCTCTACGAAAATCCAGGCGGAGCTAGGCCCGGTGGGGGCACGCCTTCGTAAGTTCAGCCACAAGTGGGTTCACTCCCTGTTAGATCCCTGGGCAATAGATATTGTGTCTCAGGGATACAAGCTGGACTTTGAGAAGATGCCTCCTCACTGAAGGCCCTGCCGGCTTCCCATCCCCCCGAGAGGGAAACAGGGTTAACTGCAATTCACAAATTGTATCTTCCACAGGTGGTGGTCAAGGTTCCCCTCCTTTAACAAGGAGGGGGTTATTATACGACCATGTTGTAGTCCCGAAACCAGACGGTTCGGTCAGACCCATATTGAATTTAAAATCCCTGAACATATACTTGAAAAGTTCAAGATGGAATCGCTCAGAGCGGTCATCGCAAGGGAGGGGGATTTTATGGTGTCTCTGGACATAAAGTATGCTTACCTTCATGTCCCCGTTTATCCACCTCATCAGGAGTACCTCAGATTTGTGGTACAGGATTGTCATTACCAATTCCAGACGTTGCCATTTGGTCTGTCCACGGCACCGAGAATATTTACCAAGGTAATGGCAGTAATGATGGTGCTCCTGCGTAAGCAAGGAGTTACAATTATCCCATACTTGGACGATCTCCTCATAAAGGCGAGGTCCAGAGAGCAGTTGCTGATTAGTGTAGCACGCTCTCGGGAAGTGTTACAACAGCACGGCTGGATTCTGAATATTCCAAAGTCGCAGCTGATTCCTACGACGCGTCTGCCCTTCCTGGGCATGATTCTGGACACAGACCAGAAGAAGGTTTTTCTCCCGACGGAGAAGGTTTAGGAACTCATGACACTGGTCAGAGACCTCTTAAAACCAAAACAGGTGTCGGTGCATCACTGCACGAGACTCCTGGAAAAGATGGTGGCGTCATACGAGACCATTCCCTTCGGCAGGTTCCATGCGAGGACCTTTTCAATGGGATCTGTTGGACAAGTGGTCCGGATCGCATCTACAGATGCATCGGCTGATCACCCTATCCCCCAGGGCTAGGGTGTCTCTTCTGTGGTGGCTGCAGAGTACTCAACTTCTCGAGGGCCGCAGGTTCGGCATTCAGGACTGGGTCCTGGTGACCATGGATGCAAGCCTCCGAGGGTGGGGGGCAGTCACTCAGGGAAGAAGTTTCCAAGGGCTGTGGTCAAGTCAGGAGACTTGCCTTCACATCAATATCCTGGAACTAAGGGCCATATACAACGCCCTAAGTCAAGCGGAGACCCTGCTTCGCAACCAATCTGTGCTGATTCAATCAGACAATATCACCGCAGTGGCTCATGTAAACCGCCAAGGCGGCACAAGGAGCAGGGTGGCGATGGCGGAAGCCACCAGAATTCTTCGATGGGCGGAGAATCATGTATGAGCACTGTCAGCAGTGTTCATTCCGGGAGTGGACAACTGGGAAGCAGACTTCCTCAGCAGGCACGACCTCCCCCCGGGAGAGTGGGGACTTCATCAAGAAGTCTTCGCGCAGATTGTAGGTCAGTGGGAACTGCCACAGGTGGACATGATGGCATCCCGCCTCAACAAAAAGCTACAGAGGTATTGCGCCAGGTCAAGAGACCCTCAGGCGATAACTGTAGACACACTGGTGACACCGTGGATATTCCAGTCGGTTTATGTGTTTCCTCCTCTTCCTCTCATACCCAAGGTGCTGAGAATCGTAAGGAAAAGAGGAGTGAGAACAATACTCATTGTTCCGGATTAGCCTAGAGGGACTTGGTATCCAGAGCTGCAAGAAATGCTCGCTGAGGACCCATGGCCTCTGCCTCTAAGGCAGGATCTGTTGCAGCAGGGACCTTGTCTGTTCCAAGACTTACCGCGGCTGCGTTTGACGGCAGGGCGGTTGAACGCCGGATCCTAGTAGAAAAAGGGATTCCGGATGAGGTTATTCCTACGCTGATAAAGGCTAGGAAGGACGTGATGGCTAAACATTATCACCGTATACGGCGAAAATATGTTGCTTGGTGTGAGGCCAGGAATGCCCCTACAGAGGAATTCCAGCTGGGCCGTTTCCTTCACTTCCTGCAGTCGGGAGTGACTTTGGGCCTGAAATTGGGGTCCATTAAGGTCCGGATTTCGGCCCTATCGATTTTCTTTCAAAAAGAACTAGCTTCTGTACCTGAAGCTCAGACGTCTGTAAAGGGAGTGCTGCATATTCAGCCCCCGTTTGTGCCCCCAGTGGCACCTTGGGATCTTTACGTGGTGTTGAATTTCCTGAAATCACACTGGTTTGAGCCACTTAAAACCTGGAGTTAAAATATGTCACGTGGAAGGTGGTCATGCTATTAGCCTTGGCTTCGGCTAGGCGTGTGTCAGAATTGGCGGCTTTTTCACATAAAAGCCCCTATTTGGTTTTCCATATGGACAGGGCCAAATTGCAGACTCGTCCGCAATTTCTGCCAAATGTGGTGTCATCTTTTCATATGAACCAACCTATTGTGGTGCCTGTGGCTACTCGTGACTTGGAGGATTCCGAGTTACTGGATGTAGTCAGGGCTTTGAAGTTTTATGTAGCCAGAACGACTTGAGTCAGGAAAACTGAGTTGCTGTTTATCCTGTATGCATCCAACAAGCTGGGTTTTCCTGCTTCAAAGCAAACTATTGCTCGCTGGATCTGTAACACGGTCCAGCAGGCTCATTCTGCGGCTGGATTGCCGTTTCCAAAATCAGTAAAAGCCCACTCCACAAGGAGGGTGGGCTCTTCTTGGGCGGCTGCCCGAGGGGTCTCGGCATTACAGCTTTGCCGAGCGGCTACTTGGTCGGGTTCAAACACTTTTGCAAAGTGATACAAGTTTGATACCCTGGCTGAGGAGGACCTTGTGTTTGCTCATTCGGTGCTGCAGAGTCATCCGCACTCTCCCGCCCGTTTGGGAGCTTTGGTATAATCCCCATGGTCCTTACGGAGTCCCCAGCATCCACTAGGACGTTAGAGAAAATAAGATTTTACTTACCGGTAAATCTATTTCTCATAATCCGTAGTGGATGCTGGGCGCCCGTCCCAAGTGCGGACTTCTTCTGCAATACTTGTATATAGTTATTGCTTACATAATGGTTATGTTATGGTTGTATCAGGTTGGTCTGATGCTCTGTTGTTGTTCATACTGTTAACTGGGTAAGTTTATCACGAGTTATACGGTATGATTGGTGTGGCTGGTATGAGTCTTACCCTGGATTCCAAAATTCTTTCCTTGTACTGTCAGCTCTTCCGGGCACAGTTTCCTTAACTGAGGTCTGGAGGAGGGACATAGAGGGAGGAGCCAGTGCACACCAGTATTCCTAATTCTTTCTTAAAGTGCCCTGTCTCCTGCGGAGCCCGTCTATTCCCCATGGTCCTTACGGAGTCCCCAGCATCCACTACGGACTACGAGAAATAGATTTATCGGTAAGTAAAATCTTATTATTTTCTCTAACGTCCTAGTGGATGCTGGGGACTCCGTAAGGACCATGGGGATTATACCAAAGCTCCCAAACGGGCGGAAGAGTGCGGATGACTCTGCAGCACCGAATGGGCAAACACAAGGTCCTCCTCAGCCAGGGTATCAAACTTGTAGAACTTTGCAAAAGTGTTTGAACCCGACCAAGTTGCTGCTCGGCAAAGCTGTAATGCCGAGACCCCTCGGGCAGCCGCCCAAGAAGAGCCCACCTTCCTTGTGGAATGGGCTTTCACTGATTTTGGTAGCGGCAATCCAGCCGCCGAATGAGCCTGCTGAATCGTGTTACAGATCCAGCGAGCAATAGTTTGCTTTGAAGCAGGAGCACCCAGCTTGTTGGGTGCATACAGGATAAACAGTGACTCAGTTTTCCTGACTCTCGCCGTTCTGGCTACATAAACCTTCAAAGCCCTGACCACATCTAGCAACTCGGAATCCTCCAAGTCACGAGTAGCCACAGGCACCACAATAGGTTGGTTCATATGAAAAGATGACACCACTTTTGGCAGAAATTGCGGACGGGTCCGCAATTCCACCCTGTCCATATGGAAAACCAGATAGGGGCTTTTATGTGACAAAGCCGCCAATTCTGACACACGCCTAGCTGAAGCCAAGGCTAACAGCATGACCACCTTCCACGTGAGAAATTTCAACTCCACGGTTTTAAGTGGCTCAAACCAGTGTGATTTCAGGAAACTCAACACCACGTTAAGATCCCAAGGTGCCACTGGAGGCACAAACGGGGGCTGAATATGCAGCACACCCTTTACAAACGTCTGAACTTCAGGAAGAGAAGCCAGTTCTTTTTGAAAGAAAATGGATAGGGCCGAAATCTGGACCTTAATGGAACCCAATTTTAGGCCCAAAGTCACTCCCGACTGTAGGAAGTTAAGGAAACGGCCCAGCTGGAATTCCTCTGTAGGGGCATTCCTAGCCTCACACCAAGTAACATATTTTCGCCATATACGGTGATAATATTTAGACGTCACGTCCTTCCTAGCCTTTATCAGTGTAGGAATAACCTCATCCGGAATGCCTTTTTCTGCTAGGATCCGGCGTTCAACCGCCATGCCATCAAACGCAGCCACGGTAAGTCTTGGAACAGACAGGGCCCCTGTTGCAACATATCCTGTCTTAGAGGTAGAGGCCATGGGTCCTCTGTGAGCATTTCTTGCAGCTCTGGATACCAAGTCCTTCTTGGCCAATCCGGAACAATGAGTATTGTTCTCACTCCTCTTTTTCTTATGATTCTCAGCACCTTGCGTATGAGAGGAAGAGGAGGAAACACATAAACCGACTGGAACACCCATGGTGTCACTAGTGCTTCTACAGCTATCGCCTGAGGGTCTCTTGACCTGGCGCAATACCTCTGTAGCTTTTTGTTGAGGCGGGATGCCATCATGTCCACCTGTGGCAGTTCCCACCGACCTGCAATCTGCGCGAAGACTTCTTGATGAAGTCCCCATGCTCCCGGGTGGAGGTCGTGTCTGCTGAGGAAGTCTGCTTCCCAGTTGTCCACTCCCGGAATGAACACTGCTGACAGTGCTCGTACGTGATTCTCCGCCCATCGAAGAATTCTGGTGGCGTCCACCATCGCCACCCTGCTCCTTGTGCCGCCTTGGCGGTTTACATGAGCCACTGCGGTGATGTTGTCTGATTGAATCAGCACCGATTGGTTGCGAAGCAGGGTCTCTGCTTGACTTAGGGCGTTGTATATGGCCCTTAGTTCCAGGATGTTGATGTGAAGGCAAGTCTCCTGACTTGACCACAGACCTTGGAAATTTCTTCCCTGTGTGACTGCCCCCCACCCTCGGAGGCTTGCATCCATGGTCACCAGGACCCAGTCCTGAATGCCGAATCTGCGGCCCTCGAGAAGGTGAGCACTCTGCAATCACCACAGAAGAGACACCCTGGCCCTGGGGGATAGGGTGATCAGCCGATGCATCTGTAGATGCGATCCGGACCACTTGTCCAACAGATCCCATTGAAAGGTCCTCGCATGGAACCTGCCGAAGGGAATGGCCTCGTATGACGTCACCATCTTTCCCAGGAATCGCGTGCAGTGATGCACCGACACCTGTTTTGGTTTTAAGAGGTCTCTGACCAGTGTCATGAGTTCCTGAGCCTTCTCCGTCGGGAGAAAAACCTTCTTCTGGTCTGTGTCCAGAATCATACCCAGGAAGGGCAGACGCGTCGTAGGAATCAGCTGCGACTTTGGAATATTCAGAATCCAGCCGTGCTGTTGTAACACCTCCCGAGAGCGTGCTACGCTGATCAGCAACTGCTCTCTGGACCTCGCCTTTATGAGGAGATTATCCAAGTATGGGATAATTGTGACTCCTTGCTTTCGCAGGAGCACCATCATTTCTGCCATTACCTTGGTAAATATTCTTGGTGCCGTGGAGAGACCAAACGGCAATGTCTGGAATTGGTAATGACAATCCTGTACCACAAATCTGAGGTACTCTTGATGAGGCGGATAAATGGGGACATGAAGGTAAGCATCCTTTATGTCCAGAGACACCATAAAATCCCCCTCCTCCAGGCTTGCGATGACCGCTCTGAGCGATTCCATCTTGAACTTGAACCTTTTCAGGTATATGTTCAGGGATTTTAAATTCAATATGGGTCTGACCGACCCGTCCGGTTTCGGTACCACAAACATTGTCGAATAGTAACCCCTTCCCTGTTGAAGGAGGGGAACCTTTACCACCACCTGCTGGAGATACAATTTGTGAATTGCAGCTAACACTATTTCCCTCTCTATGGGGGAAGCTGGCAGGGCCGATTTGAGGTAACGGTGAGGGGGCATCACTTCGAATTCCAGCTTGTATCCCTGAGACACAATCTCTATAGCCCAGGGATTCACCTGTGAGTGAACCCACTTGTGGCTGAAATTTCGGAGACGCGCCCCCACCGGGCCTGGCTCCGCCTGTGGAGCCCCAGCGTCATGCGGTGGATTTAGTGGAAGCCGGGGAGGACTTCTGTTCCTGGGAACTAGCTGTATTGTGCAGCTGCTTTCCTCTACCCCTGCCTCTGGCAAGAAAGGACGCACCTCGGACTTTCTTGTGATCGAAAGGACTGCATTTGGTAATACGGTGCTGTCTTAGGTTGTGAGGGAACATATGGCAAAAAATTTGACTTTCCCGCCGTAGCTGTGGAGACCAGGTCCGAGAGACCGTCCCCAAACAATTCCTCACCCTTGTAAGGTAAAACCTCCATGTGCCTTTTTGAGTCGGCATCGCCTGTCCATTGCCGAGTCCACAGGACCCTTCTGGCAGAAATCGACATTGCATTTATTCTAGAGCCCAGTAGGCTAATGTCTCTTTGAGCATCTCTCATATATAGGACAGCGTCTTTTATATGCCCCAGGGTTAGTAATATAGTATCCTTGTCCAAGGTATCAAGTTCCTCAGATAAGGTATCCGTCCATGCTGCTGCAGCACTACACATCCAGGCCGACGCAATCGCCGGCCGTAGTAAGGTACCTGAATGTGTATAAATGGACTTCAGGATACCCTCCTGCTTTCTATCCGCAGCATCTTTAAGGGTGGCCGTATCCTGTGACGGCAGGGCTACCCTCTTTGATAAGCGTGTTAAAGCTTTGTCTACCCTAGGGGAGGATTCCCAGCGTAACCTGTCCGTTGGCGGGAAAGGGTGCGCCATAAGCATCCGTTTGGAAATCTGCAGTTTTCTATCTGGAGATTCCCAAGCTTTTTCACATAACTCATTTAACTCATGTGAAGGGGGAAAGGTCACCTCTTGCCTTTTCTCCCCATACATATAAACCCTCTTGTCAGGGACTGGGGTTTCGTCTGTTATGTGCAACACATCTTTCATTGCTATAATCTTTGCATCATCACCATCGACACTGGAGTCAGAATCTGTGTCGATATCTGTGTCAACAATTTGGGATAGTGGGCGCTTCTGAGACCCTGACGGCCTCTGCAATGTAGGATCAGGCATGGGTTGAGACCAGGGACGTGCAGTCCGGGGAGGCAGGGGAGGCAGTGCCTCCCCTGTCATTTATGAGGAAAATAATACAAGGAAGATACATATGACACATATTATGACTTTAGACTAGTATAGGAGGCACTGCTAGCAGTGCCTCCCGTTGTCAGTGTTAATGGGCATAAAGTGGGGGGCGGGGCCAAGGACTGGGCTGCAAAAGCCCATTGAAAAAACGACGATACAGCGGCACTAGTAGAAGTGCCTCTGGGACAGGGCCTGATGTGATTGGACAGCGGATCCAGGGCTGGATCCGCTGGTCCAATCACCCACATGCTGCGGCGTCGCTCACCTCCCTCTCGTCCTGTCATAGCGGCGCCGCTGGTGTGTTAACATCCGTGACCCCGGCGGAATGTGAGGTGGCCGCTGCTACTGATCCACAGCTGGTGGAGGGTTGGAGCCTTCCGCTTCCCTCCCCCGTGTAGTTGTCTCCCCTGCAGCGGGCCGATGATTTCAGAAGGCACCTGCTGCTTCCGCCGGCAAGTGGCGGCGGCTGGCGGGTCCTCTTTCAGCGGCGGCTGGCGGGGCTCCTTTGGCGGCGGCTGGCGGGTCTCGTCATCCGTCACGGCTCCCGGCTCTCCGCAGCACCTGTCGTCTCCACGGCGCTTCCCGCAGCGATGCTCAGGCCGGCTTCCTCCTCTGCGCGGCAGCCTGGGGGAGTCAAACAGAAGCCTTTTCAGCTTTGCAAGGTATAGGAAAACGTCATCTGAAGATGCCATTACCCAGCGATGAAAAGACCTCTCTCTCTCTCTCTCTCTCTCTCTCTCTCTCTCTCTCTCCTTTTTCTTTCCTTTGTTATAAGTAGCTAATTTCTGTACTCCTTCCTCCTACTTCTCTTTCTCATCTCTTTCCCATTCCTTGTGTCTTTTTTTTGGGTGGGATGTACTAACTAACCTCCCCCGCAGCGTTAAATGCCATTTCTGCTCTCCCCAGACATCTCGGTAACCTGGCTCCTCCCCGTCCTGGCGCTGCTATTCGCTCCTGTTGTTTCCGCGTCACAGCTACCTCTCCGGATGATGTGATATGAGCACATGCGTCGCCAGTGAATACCAAGGCTCAGCGCGGCATCCGCAATGCTGAGTCCTGAGTGGTTGCGGCAGTGAGGAGGCGGTGCATGTGAACAACAAGAAGCGAATAACAGCGCTGGGACGGGGAGGAGCCAGGTTACCGAGGAGATGTCAGGGGAGCGCAGAGAAAGCCAGTTAACGCTGCAGGTTAGCACACCCCGCCCTTTCTCACATGTTTATTCTCTCTCTCTCCTCTCTTGTTTTTTTTTTTTACTTTTCTCTCCCCTACAGGTCCCCCTATTGGATTCTACTGGACAAGTGGACGTCATTATCGGCGTGGGATATAGGTAAGTAATCTCTCATTTTTACAGGTCCCACTATTGGATTCTACTGGACAAGTGGACGTGATTCTCGGCGTGGGATGTAGGTAAGTATGTGTGAGTGCGTAAGTGTGTTTTAATAAATTTATACTTTCACGGTGTGTGAGTTGTGTTTTTATTTGGGTATTTTTTTTGTTGTAGAACTACAGGTACCAGCGGACCCGTTATTTCCCTGCGTGCTGGTACTTGTGGTTCTCCAAGTACCAGCAAGTGGGGGAGGCTTGCTGGGCCTTGTAGTTCCACAATAAAAAACAATATCCTTTTTTATTTACACACTTATGGCTATCAGCCCGGCACCCACCGCCCAGGGGTGCTGGGGACAGCCTCGGGCTTCACCCCTGGCCCTTGGGTGCCTGGAGGGGGGACCCCTTGATTTAAGTGGTCCCCACTCCTCCAGGGAACCCCGGCCAGGGGTGACTAGTTGGGGGGTAATGCCACGGCCGCAGGGACCAATATAAAAGTGTTCCCCGGCTGTGGCATTATCTCTCTGGCTAGTGGAGCCCGGTGCTGGTTTTAAAAATACGGGGGACCCCTACATCTTTTGTCCCCCGTATTTTTGGAACCAGGACCGGACTAAGAGCCCGGTGCTGGTTGTCTAAATACGGGGAACCCTGTCCAATTTTTCCCCCAGTATTTAAACAACCAGGACTGGCTCAAAGAGCCCGAGGCTGGTTATACTTAGGAGGGGGGACCCCACGCATTTGTTTTTAAATTTTAACCCCTTCACACCCTTTTTCACAGATAAGCATGCACAGATCTCACTGATCTGTGCATGACTATCACACCACGCCAGCAAAAAGCTCAATTTTATTAGGAATTCCATACTTTCTCGGAAGTGTTTGACTATTGTCGTCAGTGACTGAGAATGCAGTGATGCAAATTAGTGGCGGAGGGCTGGGTCAGTTGATGGTGGGCGCGTTTGTAAGCCATTGGCTGTGGAAGCGGGCATCGGCTCAGGCAGTAGTGGACATTGGCTCGGCGGCGGTAGGGGTCTTCGGCAGGATTCGGCGGACATTATGGCTGCAGTGCCTCACCAGCCACTGACCTCACCGCACGCCACTGGTTGAGACCCTGACTGTCCCAAGGCTTCAGCTTTATCCAACCTTTTATGTAAGGAATTAACATTATCATTTAAAACCTTCCACATATCCATCCAATCGGGAGTCGGCGCCGTCGGCGGCGACCCCACATTCATTTGTACCCGCTCTGTTTCCACATAGCCTTCCTCGTCAAACATGCCGACACAAGCGTACCGACACACCACACACACAGGGGATGCTCTATTTGAAGACAGTTCCCCCACAAGGCCTTTTGGAGAGACAGAGAGAGAGTATACCAGCACACACCCCAGCGCTATATGACCCAGGAATCACACAGTAACTTAGTGTTAACCCAGTAGCTGCTGTATAAACTGTTTTTGCGCCAAATTTATGTGCCCCCCCTCTCTTTTTACCCTCTTTCTACCGTGATTCTGCAGGGGAGAGCCTGGGGAGCTTCCTCTCAGCGGAGCGGTGGAGAGAAAATGGCGCTGGTGAGTGCTGAGGAAGAAGCCCCGCCCCCTCAGCGGCGGGCTTCTGTCCCGCGTTTTGTGTGTAAAATAATGGCGGGGCTCATGCATATATACAGTGCCCAACTGTATATATGCTGTTTTTTGCCAAGAGGTTCACAATTGCTGCCCAGGGCGCCCCTGCGCCCTGCACCCTACAGTGACCGGAGTGTGTGGGTTTAGTGTGGGAGCAATGGCGCACAGCTGCAGTGCTGTGCGCTACCTCATATGAAGACTGGAGTCTTCTGCCGCCGATTTCGAAGTCTTCTTGCTTCTCACGCCGGCTTCTGGCTCTGCGAGGGGGGCGGCGGCGCGGCTCCGGGATCGGACGACCATGGGTGCGTTCCTGTGTACGATCCCTCTGGAGCTAATGGTGTCCAGTAGCCTAAGAAGCAGGACCTATCTTCAGTGAGTAGGGCTGCTTCTCTCCCCTCAGTCCCACATAGCAGAGAGTCTGTTGCCAGCAGATCTCTCTGAAAATAAAAAAACCTAACAAAATACTTTCTTTTTAGCAAGCTCAGGAGAGCTCACTAAGTTGCACCCAGCTCGTCCGGGCGCAG
Source organism: Pseudophryne corroboree (assembly GCF_028390025.1). Taxonomy (NCBI): domain Eukaryota; kingdom Metazoa; phylum Chordata; class Amphibia; order Anura; family Myobatrachidae; genus Pseudophryne; species Pseudophryne corroboree. Next base: position 597,042,382 of record NC_086447.1, read on the forward strand.
ATTCAAACTGAGGTCTGGAGGAGGGACATAGAGGGAAGAGCCAGTGCACACCAGTATACTAATTCTTTCTTAAAGTGCCCTGTCTCCAGCGGAGCCCGTCTATTCCCCGTGGTCCTTACGGAGTCCCCAGCATCCACTAGGACGTTAGATAAAGAAACATTACTGCACTTTCTAAACACACATTCTCCCACCTGATGGTAAGGCTGTGTCTTCTTCCTGGTAGCTACTCTGCTCCAGTGTACTGACTGAGGACTCAGATCCACACACACACCACAAACTTGGTAGCAGAAGCTGCTACCATGGGCTTGTGCAGCAGCTCTGCTCTGTCCCTTAAACTGCAGGATGTGGCGGCAGCTCTAGTAATTGTATTTTCTCTATCGTCCTAAGTGGATGCTGGGGTTCCTGAAAGGACCATGGGGAATAGCGGCTCCGCAGGAGACAGGGCACAAAAAAGTAAAGCTTTACTAGGTCAGGTGGTGTGCACTGGCTCCTCCCCCTATGACCCTCCTCCAGACTCCAGTTAGATTTTGTGCCCGAACGAGAAGGGTGCAATCTAGGTGGCTCTCCTAAAGAGCTGCTTAGAGAAAGTTTAGTTTAGGTTTTTTTCTTTACAGTGAGTCCTGCTGGCAACAGGATCACTGCAACGTGGGACTTAGGGGGAAAGTAGTAAACTCACCTGCATGCAGAGTGGATTTGCTGCTTGGCTACTGGACACCATTAGCTCCAGAGGGATCGAACACAGGCCCAGCCGTGGAGTCCGGTCCCGGAGCCGCGCCGCCGACCCCCTTGCAGATGCTGAAGCGTGAAGAGGTCCGGAAACCGGCGGCTGAAGACTCCTCAGTCTTCATAAGGTAGCGCACAGCACTGCAGCTGTGCGCCATTTTCCTCTCAGCACACTTCACTGGGCAGTCACTGAGGGTGCAGAGCGCTGGGGGGGGGCGCTCTGAGAGGCAAATATAAACCTTATACAAGGCTAAAAATACCTCACATATAGCCCATAGGGGCTATATGGAGATATTTAACCCCTGCCTGACTGGAAAAATAGCGGGAGAAGAACCCGCCGAAAAAGGGGCGGGGCCTATCTCCTCAGCACACGGCGCCATTTTCTGTCACAGCTCCGCTGGTCAGAACGGCTCCCAGGTCTCTCCCCTGCACTGCACTACAGAAACAGGGTAAAACAGAGAGGGGGGGCACATTAATGGCTATATATATATATATTAAAGCAGCTATAAGGGAGCACTTAATATAAGGATATCCCTTGTATATATAGCGCTTTGTGGTGTGTGCTGGCAGACTCTCCCTCTGTCTCCCCAAAAGGGCTAGTGGGTCCTGTCTTCATTAGAGCATTCCCTGTGAGTTTGCGGTGTGTGTCGGTACGTGGTGTCGACATGTATGAGGACGATATTGGTGTGGAGGCGGAGCAATTGCCAAATATGCAGATGTCACCCCCCAGGGGGTCGACACCAGAATGGATGCCTTTATTTGTGGAATTACGTGATGGTTTATCTTCCCTTAAACAGTCAGTTGAGGACATGAGGCGGCCGGACAATCAATGAATGCCTGTCCAGGCGCCTCAAACACCGTCAGGGGCTGTAAAACGCCCTTTGCCTCAGTCGGTCGACACAGACCCAGACACGGGCACTGATTCCAGTGACGACGGTAGAAATTCAAACGTATTTTCCAGTAGGGCCACACGTTATATGATTTTGGCAATGAAGGAGACGTTACATTTAGCTGATACTACAGATACCGTAAAACAGGGTATTATGTATGGTGTGAAAAAACTACAAACAGTTTTTCCTGAATCAGAAGAATTAAATGACGTGTGTGATGAAGCGTGGGTTGCTCCTGATAAAAAGTTGATAATTTCAAAAAAGTTATTGGCATTATACCCTTTCCCGCCAGAGGTTAGGGCGCGCTGGGAAACACCCCCTAAGGTGGACAAGGCGCTCACACGCTTATCCAAACAAGTGGCGTTACCCTCTCCTGAGACGGCCGCACTTAAGGATCCATCAGATAGAAAGATGGAAGTTATTCAAAAGAATATATACACACATGCAGGTGTTATACTACGACCAGCTATAGCAACTGCCTGGATGTGCAGTGCTGGAGTAGTTTGGTCAGAATCCCTGATTGAAAATATTGATACCCTAGATAGGGACAATGTTTTACTGTCGTTAGAACAAATAAAGGATGCATTTATCTATATGCGTGATGCACAGAGGGATATTTGCACACTGGCATCTCGGGTGAGTGCTATGTCCATTTCAGCCAGAAGAGCCTTATGGACACGACAGTGGACAGGCGATGCGGATTCAAAACGTCACATGGAGGTTTTGCCGTATAAAGGGGAGGAGTTATTTGGAGTTGGTCTATCAGACTTGGTGGCCACGGCTACTGCCGGGAAATCCACTTTTTTACCTCAAGTCACTCCCCAACAGAGAAAGGCACCGACCTTTCAACCGCAGCCTTTTCGCTCCTACAAAAATAAGAGAGCAAAGGGTTTGTCGTACCTGCCACGAGGCAGAGGAAGAGGGAAGAGACACCAACAGGCAGCTCCTTCCCAGGAACAGAAGCCCTCCCCGGCTCCTGCAAAAACCTCAGCATGACGCTGGGGCCTCTCAAGCGGACTCGGGGACAGTGGGGGGCCGTCTCAAAAATTACAGCGCGCAGTGGGCTCACTCGCAGGTAGACCCCTGGATCCTGCAGATAATATCTCAGGGGTACAGGTTGGAATTAGAGACGGATCCTCCTCATCGTTTCCTGAAGTCTGCCTTACCAACCGTCTCTTCCGAAAGGGAGAGGGTGTTGGAAGCCATTCACAAGCTGTACGCTCAGCAGGTGATAGTCAAAGTACCCCTATTACAACAAGGAAAGGGGTATTATTCCACTCTATTTGTGGTACCGAAGCCGGATGGCTCGGTAAGGCCTATTCTAAATCTGAAGTCCTTGAACCTCTACATAAAAAAGTTCAAGTTCAAGATGGAGTCACTCAGAGCAGTGATAGCGAACCTGGAAGAAGGGGACTTTATGGTATCCTTGGACATCAAGGATGCGTATCTACACGTTCCGATTTACCCCGCACACCAGGGGTACCTCAGGTTCATTGTTCAAAACTGTCACTATCAGTTTCAGACGCTGCCGTTCGGATTGTCCACGGCGCCTCGGGTCTTTACCAAGGTAATGGCCGAGATGATGATTCTTCTTCGAAGAAAAGGCGTATTAGTTATCCCATACTTGGACGATCTCCTAATAAGGGCAAGGTCCAGAGAACAGCTGGAGACAGCTTTAGCACTATCTCAAGAGGTGCTAAGACAACACGGGTGGATTCTGAATATTCCAAAATCCCATTTAATCCCGACAACTCGTCTGCTGTTCCTAGGAATGATTCTGGACACGGTTCAGAAAAAGGTTTTCCTTCCAGAGGAAAAAGCCAAGGAGTTATCCGATCTGGTCAGGAACCTCCTAAAACCAGGAAAAGTGTCAGTACATCAATGCACAAGAGTCCTGGGAAAAATGGTGGCTTCTTACGAAGCAATTCCATTCGGCAGATTCCATGCAAGAATATTCCAAAGGGATCTGTTGGACAAATGGTCAGGGTCGCATCTGCAGATGCACCTGCGAATAACCCTGTCACCAAAGACAAGGGTGTCACTTCTGTGGTGGTTGCAGAAGGCTCACCTATTAGAAGGCCGCAGATTCGGCATTCAGGATTGGATCCTGGTGACCACGGACGCCAGCCTGAGAGGCTGGGGAGCAGTCACACAAGGAAGAAACTTCCAGGGAGTATGGACGAGTCTGGAAAAGTCTCTTCACATAAACATTCTGGAACTAAGAGCAATCTACAATGCTCTAAGCCAGGCGGAACTTCTCCTGCAAGGAAAGCCGGTGTTGATTCAGTCGGACAACATCACGGCGGTCGCCCATGTAAACAGGCAGGGCGGCACAAGAAGCAGGAGTGCAATGGCAGAAGCTGCCAAGATTCTTCGCTGGGCGGAGAATCACGTGATAGCACTGTCAGCAGTGTTCATCCCGGGCGTGGACAACTGGGAAGCAGACTTCCTCAGCAGACACGATCTTCATCCGGGAGAGTGGGGTCTACATCCAGAAGTCTTCAACATGTTAATAGACCGTTGGGAAAGACCAATTGTAGACATGATGGCGTCTCACCTCAACAAGAAACTGGACAAATATTGCGCCAGGTCAAGAGATCCACAGGCAATAGCTGTGGACGCACTGGTAACTCCTTGGGTGTACCAGTCAGTGTATGTGTTTCCTCCTCTGCCGCTCATACCAAAGGTATTGAAGATCATACGGCAAAGAAGAGTAAGAACAATACTAGTGGTTCCGGATTGGCCGAGAAGGACTTGGTATCCGGAACTTCAAGAGATGCTCACGGACGAACCGTGGCCTCTACCTCTGAGAAGGGACCTGCTACAGCAGGGTCCCTGTCTTTTTCAAGACTTACCGCGGCTGCGTTTGACGGCATGGCGGTTGAACGCCAGATCCTAAAAGGGAAAGGCATTCCAGAAGAAGTCATTCCTACCTTGATTAAGGCACGGAAGGAAGTCACCGTGAAACATTATCACCGCATTTGGCGAAAATATGTAGCGTGGTGCGAGGATCGGAGGGTTCCGACGGAGGAATTCCAACTGGGTCGTTTCCTACATTTCCTGCAATCAGGATTATCTATGGGTCTCAAATTGGGATCCATTAAGGTTCAAATTTCGGCCCTGTCAATATTCTTCCAAAAAGAATTGGCCTCTGTCCCTGAGGTCCAGACTTTTGTCAAGGGAGTACTGCATATACAGCCTCCTGTGGTGCCTCCGGTGGCACCGTGGGATCTAAATGTAGTTTTAGATTTCCTCAAATCCCATTGGTTTGAACCATTGAAAAAGGTGGATTTGAAATATCTCACATTGAAAGTGACTATGTTACTAGCCCTGGCCTCTGCCAGGAGAGTATCTGAATTGGCGGCTTTATCTTATAAAAGTCCTTATCTAATCTTCCATTCGGATAGGGCAGAACTGCGGACTCGTCCGCATTTTCTCCCTAAAGTGGTATCAGCATTTCATCTGAACCAACCTATTGTGGTGCCTGCGGCCACTAGCGACTTGGAGGACTCCAAGTTGTTGGACGTTGTCAGAGCCTTAAAAATATACATTGCAAGGACGGCTGGAGTCAGAAAATCTGACTCGCTGTTTATATTGTATGCACCCAACAAGTTGGGCGCACCTGCTTCTAAGCAGTCGATTGCTCGTTGGATTTGTAACACAATTCAACTTGCACATTCTGTGGCAGGCCTGCCACAGCCTAAAACTGTAAAAGCCCACTCCACAAGGAAGGTGGGCTCATCTTGGGCGGCTGCCCGAGGGGTCTCGGCATTACAACTCTGCCGAGCAGCTACGTGGTCGGGGGAGAACACGTTTGTAAAATTTTACAAATTTGATACCCTGGCAAAGGAGGACCTGGAGTTCTCTCATTCGGTGCTGCAGAGTCATCCGCACTCTCCCGCCCGTTTGGGAGCTTTGGTATAATCCCCATGGTCCTTTCAGGAACCCCAGCATCCACTTAGGACGATAGAGAAAATAAGAATTTACTTACCGATAATTCTATTTCTCGGAGTCCGTAGTGGATGCTGGGCGCCCATCCCAAGTGCGGATTATCTGCAATACTTGTACATAGTTATTGTTAACTAATTCGGGTTATTGTTAAGGAGCCATCTTTAAGAGGCCCTTTCTGTTGTCATACTGTTAACTGGGTTTAGATCACAAGTTGTACGGTGTGATTGGTGTGGCTGGTATGAGTCTTACCCGGGATTCAAAATGCCTCCCTTATTGTGTATGCTCGTCCGGGCACAGTACCTAACTGGAGTCTGGAGGAGGGTCATAGGGGGAGGAGCCAGTGCACACCACCTGACCTAGTAAAGCTTTACTTTTTTGTGCCCTGTCTCCTGCGGAGCCGCTATTCCCCATGGTCCTTTCAGTAACCCCAGCATCCACTACGGACTCCGAGAAATAGAATTATCGGTAAGTAAATTCTTATTATATACTATTGCTATTGTTGTCATAATTTGAGCCACATGCCAACAGGAAGGGGATTTCTGGCCAACCAGATACCCCCCCCTGCGTTTGTCTATGGTGGGCACATACACAGTATTAAGAATTACTATTTCTCCTTACGTCCTAGAGGATGCTGGGGACACTTCAAGATCCATGGGGTATAGACGGGATCCGTGTAGTATATGTGCCTATGCTTACTCTTTCAGAAGGAGTCGGAGTTGGAAAAGCCGTTTTTCTTGTTTCTCTCTTATGAATTCACTTATGTATAACAATAGAGAAAACAAGAGATTTCAAACTTTCGCTTTGATTAACGTCAAATATCAATACTCACTTAAAATACAGTGGGTGTGCAGACAAACCTTCTGCCACCTACCCCACAACAAGTGAGTAACACATCGTTACATTGTTATTTAATACTTTTTTAAATCATTGTTGTGGATATAATACAACAATATTTTCGTCTGTTTTGATTAATAAAAGTTAAGTTTATCCTTACACTCACAGTGTACCACATATCCTAATCTTACCAGCAAGTTTATTGATACAAAGTGTGCCCCAGTGAGACAATAAAACAGTCTTCTTTTTGCTTCTCTGCAAAAAAAACCCCACAATAGTTTGCTCTGAACTGATGTCCGGGAGCACCGCCAACTCTGTTCTACCTCAAAAGCCTAGCAGGCGAAGTCGGTAGCTTCATGTTGGTCATTATTCATGCCTTTTATGGTATAAAAATTGTTTGACATCTATTTACAATCCGGTCCAGTGCAGATTCCAAAACCCCAACTCATTACTGGGATCCGCAGGAGACATGGGCACTTTAAGACTTTAAAAGGGGTGTGAACTGGCTCCTCCCTCTATGCCCCTCCTCCAGACTCCAGTTAGATGCTGTGCCCAGTGAGACTGGATGCACACTGAGGAGCTCTCCTGAGTTTCTCTGAAAAAAGACTTTTGTTAGGTTTATTATTTTCAGGGAGACCTGCTGGCAACAGGCTCCCTGCATCGTGGGACTGAGGGGAGAGAAGCAGACCTACTTCTGTGAGTTTCAAGGCTCTGTTCTTAGGCTACAGGACACCATTAACTCCTGAGGGTCTGATTGCTAGGTACGCCTAGATGCTCGTTCCCGGAGCCCGCCGTCACCCCCCTTACAGAGCCAGAAGTCAGAAGACGGTTGAGTAGAAGAAGATCAGAAGACTTCAGTGACGGCTTTGAGGTACCGCACAGAGACCGCGCTGCGCGCCATGCTCCCACACACACAGCGGCACTACAGGGTGCAGGGCGCGGGAGGGGGGCGCCCTGGGCAGCATAAATCCTCATTTAAGTAACTGGCAAAAGTGGTATATAGTGCCTGGGCACTGAATCTGAACCCCCGCCAGTATAAATATTTGAAAAATAGTGGGGCGCCATTAAGGGGGCGTGGCTTAGCCCTCACAGCTTTCATCAGCGCCATTTTCTCTCACAGAGCTGCAGAGACGCTGGTCCTGTCCTCCTACACTGCTGTACAAGTAACGGTGAAAAACAGGGGGGGGGGGGACAGTTAATTTGGTGCTGTTTTAATAATAATATAAGAGCTAACAGGTCTGAGGCATTGTATAAAATGTTTCAGTGCCGGGATAGGCGCTGGGTTGTGAGCTGGCAAACTCCCTGTGTGTTTCTCTGACAGCCTTTACTGTGGGTCTGTCCCCTATATGCCCAGTGTGTTTGTGGTGTTGGTACACGTGTGTCGGCATGTCTGAGTCTGAGTGCTCTTCCCAGGAGGAGACTGGATTAGAGAAAGAAATGACTGTGGGAGTGACCCTGTCGGCATCGCCGACGCCTGATTGGGTAAATGTTTTGAGTGCTTTGAATGCGAATGTGGCTCTATTAAATAAGAGATTGGATAAGTCTGAGTCTCAGACCCAGGCATGGAAGAAATCTGTGGAGGATGTGTATTCACAAGTTCAGACCCCCTCAGGGTCACAAAAGCGTTCTTTTACCCAGATAGCAGATACAGATACCGACACGGACTCTGACTCCAGTGTCAACTATAATGATGCCAGATTAAATCCAAAACTGGCTAAAAGCATTCAGTACATGTTTGTGGCAATAAAAGACGTGTTACATATCATGGAGGACCCTGCTGTTCCTGATACAAGAGTCTGTATGTTTAAAGGAAAGAAACCTGAGGTAACGTTTCCTCCCTTTCATGAACTGAACGCTCTTTTTGAAAAGGTTTGGGAAAATTCTGACGAGAAGTTTCAGATTCCCAAGAGAATTCCGGTGGCATATCCGTTCCCCTCTGGGGATAGGGAAAAGTGGGAGTCACCTCCCACTGTGGACAAAGCTCTGTCACAGCTGTCCAAAAAGGTGGCGCTTCCGTCTCCTGACACGGCAGCCCTAAAAGAACCTGCGGATTGTAAGCAGGAAAATACATTGAAATCCATTTATCTCACTACGGGTACGCTACTCAGACCTGCCGTTGCTTCAGTGTGGGTGAGTAGCGCTATTGAAAAGTGGGCAGATAACTTGTCATCTGAGTTTGATACCCTGGATAGGGATAACATTCTTTTGACTCTGGGTCATATCAGGGATGCTGCAGCCTACCTTAAGGAAGCTGCGAGGGACATTGGCCTTTTGGGATGAAGAGACAATGCTATGGCAGTCTAAGCTAGGAGAGCATTGTGGATTCATCAATGGAATGCTGATGCTGACTCTAAGAAGGCTATGGAGTCTCTGCCGTATAAAGGTGGTGTCTTGTTTGGTGACGGCCTCACTGACCTGGTATCTACAGCTACCGCGGGTAAGTCATCCTTTTTACCTTTTGTTCCTGCACAACAAAAGAAAACGCACCACTATCAGATGCAGTCCTTTCGGCCCAATTAATACAAAAAAGGATGAGAGTCTTCCTTCCTTGCTTCTAGAGGAAGGGGAAAGGGAAAAAGGTCACCGGCTGTGGCAGGTTCCCAAGAGCAGAAGTCCTCTCCGGCTTCTACCAAATCCACCGCATGACGCTGGGACTCCTCTGCGGGAGTCCGCACCAGTGGGGGCACGTCTCCTACTCTTCAGTCATTAATGGGTTCGTTCGACCCTAGACCCATGGGTATTAGAATTAGTGTCCCAAGGGTACAAGCTGGAATTTCAAGACGTGCCCCCTCGACGATTTTTCAAATCAGCCTTACCAGTTTCTCTTCCGGACAGGGAGGTGGTATGCGGTGCTATACAAAAAATATGTCAAAATCAAGTCATTGTCACGGTGCCCCCGTCACAACAGGGAGAAGGCTTTTATTCGAGCCTGTTCGTGGTCCCAAAACCGGACGGCTCGGTCAGACCTATTCTGAACTTGAAATCCCTCAATTTCTATCTAAAAAACTTCAAATTCAAGATGGAGTCTCTCCGAGCAGTGATCTCCAGTCTGGAGGAAAGGGATTTTATGGTGTCGGTCGACATAAAGGATGCCTACTTACACGTCCCCATATATCCTCCACATCAGGCTTACCTGAGGTTTGCCGTTCAGGATTGTCATTACCAATTTCAGACGTTGCCGTTTGGTCTGTCCACGGCTCCGAGGGTTTTCAACAAAGTAATGGCGGAAATGATGGTTCTCCTGCGCAAGCAAGGAGTCACAATTATCCCGTACTTGGACGATCTCCTGAATAAAGCGAGGTCCATGGAACAATTACTGCAGAGCGTGACGCTCTCCCTGACAATTCTGCAACAACATGGTTGGCTCCTAAACTTGCCAAAATCACAGTTGGTTCCGACGACAAGACTGTCGTTCTTGGGTATGATTCTGGACACGGAATTACAGAGAGTTTTTCTTCCAGTGGAAAAGGCTCTGGAAATTCAGAACCTGGTCAAACAGATTCTGAAGCCAGCAAGAGTGTCGATTCATCAATGCACTCGGTTGTTAGGGAAGATGGTGGCGGCCTACGAGGTCATTCAGTTTGGCAGATTCCATGCCAGAGTGTTTCAGTGGGACCTGTTGGACAAATGGTCCGGATCTCATCTGCACATGCACCAACAGATAATCCTGTCTTCCAAAACCAGAATCTCACTCCTGTGGTGGCTGCACAGCTCTCACCTCCTAGGGGATGCATATTCGGGATCCAGGACTGGATCCTGGTGACCACGGATGTGGGTCTCCGAGGCTGGGGTGCAGTCACACAGTGGGAAAATTTCCAGGGAAAATGGTCAAGCCAGGAAGCTTGTCTACACATAAACATTCTAGAGTTAAGGGCCATTTACAACGGCCTTCTACAAGCGGAGCATCTTCTTCGCGATCTGCCCATCTTGATTCAGTCGGACAACATAACAGCAGTGGAGTACATAAACCGCCAGGACGGAACGAAGAGCAGAGCGGCAATGGCAGAAGCCACAAAAGTTTTCCGCTGGGCGGAAAGGCATGTAAGCGCTCTGTCAGCAGTCTTCATTCCGGGTGTAGACAACTGGGAAGCAGACTTCCTCAGCAGACACGATCTCCATCCAGGAGAGTGGGGTTTTCATCAAGAGGTCTTTGTAGAAGTGACAAGATGTTGGGGAATTCCTCAAATAGACATGATGGTGTCTCGCCTCAGTAAGAAACTTCCGAGATATTGTTCCAGGTCGAGGGCCCCTTAAGCGATAGCAGTGGACGCCCTAGTGACACCGTGGGTGTTTCAGTCGGTATATGTGTTCCCTTCGATTCCACTCATTCCAAAAGTGATAAAGATCATAAGATGAACAAGGGTTCAGGCAATCCTCATTGTACCAGACTGGCCAAGGAGGGCTTGGTATCCAGATCTTCAGGAATTGCTCATAGGAGATACCTGGCCTCTTCCTCTATAAGAGGATCTGTTACAGCAGGGGCCGTTTGTGTACCAAGACTTACCGCGTCTTCGTTTGATGGCTTGGAGGTTGAGCGCAGGATCCTAGCCCGAAAGGGTATTCCCGGTGAAGTAATTCCCACACAGCTTCAGGCTAGAAAAGAGATAACGGTGAAACATTATCACCGTATTTGGAGAAAAAATGTGTCTTGGTGTGAATCCAAGAAGGCTCCTACGGAAGAATCTCATTGGTTTGAACCTTTACGTAAGATAGAGTTGAAATTCGTCACTTGGAAAGTGATCATGCTGTTTGCCTTGGCCTCTGCAAGGTGAGTGTCTGAATTGGCGGCTTTGTCTCACAAGAGCCCCTATTTGATCTTCCATGAAGATAGAGCGGAGTTGAGAACTCGTCAGCAATTTCTGCCTAAAGTGGTGTCATCGTTTCACATGAACCAACCTATTGTGGTGCCAGTGGCTACTGACACCTTTGAGGAATCAAAGTCTCTAGATGTGGTCAGAGCTTTGAAAATTTATGTAACCAGAATGGCTCAGATTAGGAAAACGGAGGATCTGTTTGTCCTGTCGGCTCCCAACAAGATTGGGGCTCCTGCTTCCAAGCAGACTATTGCACGCTGGATCTGTAATACAATTCAGCAAGCTCATTCTACGGCTGGATTGCCGTTACCGAAATCGGTGAAGGCCCATTCTACCAGAAAGGTGGGCTCATCCTGGGCGGCTGCCCGGGGGGTCTCGGCAGCTACTTGGTCGGGTTCAAACACTTTTGCAAAGTTTTACAAGTTTGATACCCTGGCTAAGGAAGACCTCTTGTTTGGTCAATCGGTACTGCAGAGTCATCCGCACTCTCCCGCCCGTTCTTGAGCTTTGGTATAAACCCCATGGTTCTTGAAGTGTCCCCAGCATCCTCTAGGACGTTAGGAGAAAATAGGATTTTAATACCTACCGGTAAATCTTTTTCTCTTAGTCCGTAGAGGATGCTGGGCGCCCTTCCCAGTGCGTACTGTATCTGCAGTTTTTGGTTATGGTTACACACGTGTTGTGTTGCGGTTCTAGTCAGCCTGTTGCTGTCATTATTAATGCCGTTGCATGCGTTGGGTTGAATGCCATGTTGTACGGCATGTTTGAGGTGTGAGCTGATATGTATCTCACCTTAGTTTAAATAAAAATAAATCCTTTTTCCTCGAAATGTCCGTCTCCCTGGGCACAGTTCCTATAACTGGAGTCTGGAGAAGGGGCATAGAGGGAGGAGCCAGTTCACACCCCTTTTAAAGTCTTAAAGTGCCCATGTCACCTGCGGATCCAGTCTATACCCCATGGTTCTTGAAGTGTCCCCAGCATCCTCTACGGACTAAGAGAAAATAATTTACCGGTAGGTATTAAAATCCTATTTTTGAATAAGTAGCTGTAGTTTTGCAAGGGTTAACGAGTCTCGGGCAACAATTTTGACACCTGAAATCAATAGAGTCGGGTCACTTGCATATGACCCACATGGAGTTTGCCTTGCCCAACAAGGGTTTGGGCATGAAATACGCTGGCCAAGTGGGCACCTTAACACTATCATTTTCTATTATGAATAAGTAGCTTTAATTTTGCAAGGGTTAACGAGTCTCGGGCAACAATTTTGACACCTGAAATCAATAGAGTCGGGTCACTTGCATATGACCCACATATATTTTGCCTTGCCCAACTCTGGTTTGGGCATGAAATACGCTGCCCAAGTGGGCACCTTAACACTATCATTTTCCATTATGAATAAGTAGCTGTAGTTTTGCAAGGGTTAACGAGTCTCGGGCAACAATTTTGACACCTGAAATCAATAGAGTTGGGTAACTTGCATATGACCCACATGGATTTTGCCTTGCCCAACAATGGTTTGGGCATGAAATACGCTGGCAAATTGGGCACATACACAGTATTATGAATTACTAATTTGAATAAGTAGCTATAGTTTTGCAAGTGTTAACGAGTCTCGGGCAACAATTTTGACACCTGAAATCAACTGAGTCGGGTCACTTGCATATGACCCACATGGATTTTGCCTTGCCCAACACTGGTTTGGGCATGAAATACGCTGCCCAAGTGGGCACCTTAACACTATCATTTTCTATTATGAATAAGTAGCTGTAGTTTTGCAAGGGTTAATGAGTCTAGGGCAACAATTTTGACACCTGAAATCAATAGAGTCGGGTCACTTGCATATGACCCACATGGATATTGCCTTGCCCAACACTGATTTGGCCATGAAATACGCTGCCCAAGTGGGCACCTTAACACTATCATTTTCTATTATGAATAAGTAGCTGTAGTTTTGCAAGGGTCAACTAGTCTCAGGCAACAATTTTGACACCTGAAATCAACTGAGTCGGGTCACTTGCATATGACCCACAATTATTTTGCCTTGCCCAACACTGGTTTGGGCATGAAATACGCTGCCCAAGTGGGCACCTTAACACTGTCATTTTCTATTATGATATGTAGCTGTAATTTTGCAAGGGTTAACGAGTCTCGGGCAACAATTTTGACACCTGAAATCAACTGAGTCGGGTCACTTGCATATGACTCACATGGATTTTGCCTTGCCCAACTCTGGTTTGGCCATGAAATACGCTGCTCATATGGGCACCTTGACACTATCATTTTCTATTATGAATAAGTAGCTGTAATTTTGCAAGGGTTAACGAGTCTCGGGCAACAATTTTGACAAATGAAATCATCTGAGTCGGTATCTTTTTAATAAGAAAATTGCAACATCTATTATACAAATATGGTAAAATTCATAAAACAAGACACACAGTATACACTGAATTGTTGTCTAGCTAACCAAACAGAAAGCAACAAAGCTTGTATGGCTGCACACACTGCCAGTACAGCTTAACACAAATCATCTAGACAAAACCAACCTACTATACAAACAATACACATCATCATAACCACAAGCAATGAAAAAATGAATGAAACCTTTTAGCCACATGTAAACCGTCTCAACAAAAAAAAACAAGAAAAAGAAAATCTACGGGGAGGTGAAGAACAGAAAGCCAGAAGATGAACAAGGAAGGGACTTCTGCTACCCAATCAAGGGGGTTTCAAGTGGCGCCAGAGCCTGGACCACTCGACAGCATCCAACCTCCTCCTGTCCATATCCATCATCCCCCTAATCTCGTGTAGAATATTTCCCACCACCACTTCACAGGGGAGAACCTTTGCTCTGAGGGAAACCTGACACCGTGCACCCCATGTGTGAAACCTAATTGCTAAACTAACTAAAAAAATTGTGGTTAAATCATATCCTTTATACCCTTTGAACGTCCCATAAACCCACTCAGGGTAACTATGCCCCGAAAGGCACGGGATGCGTAAGGCCCTTGAAACCGCTTTACAAACCTTTATATTGATGGGACACTCAAGGAGGAAGTAGTCCATTGTCTCCTCCTCCCCTAGACATTCCTCACGTGGGCAACCACGATCATCGCCACTTCGGCACTTGAGATTACCCCGCACATAAAGTCTCCCTTGGAAGGAAAGCCAGGCAATATCTCTGAACTTCAGTGGGATTCTCTGATAATTAATCAGAGACAACCCATCTGAGCAGACACTGCCCGGGCAGTCCCTTAACGACAGCGGAGCATAGAAGTGAGTCTGTAAAATTCTTCTCTCTAACTCCCTTCTAGAGAAGTTTTTTCAACCACCTCCAGCCCCCAAAGCCTTGTCATCTTCAAGTACAGTATAACATAGATCGGGAGGTAGCCATGCCGGACTCCAAGGGTTTTTTTTTTTAATATTAAATTTTTATTGAGTTTTCACACAGATTACAGATACATTCAAATTGGTAAACAAACTCAAAAGGGGGGGGGGGATAACATGTACAAAACAAAACTAATAAAGACATGAGGGAGGGAGGGAATGTATCAGGGACGTCTTAATACAACAATAACATCAAAGGGTAATGAATAAGAAAAGGTCTGTATCTCTTAACTAGTTAAGGTCCAGTATGGACCGGGGAGTGAAGCACAGAAAGGTCAGGTAGGTCATTCGGGGCACCAGATACACCCATGTGGCCCGATCTCTACCTATACATGGACCATTTCAACCACTTCCTATTAATAGAGGTAGAGTCTGAAAAATATTTGCCCTCCGCTGTTTCAAAAACATAATGTTGATGGATTTTATTTTCTATCATTGATAGACTGGGGATAACCGCCGACCTCTACTTGGAGGCAATGGCGGCTTTAGAAGCTATGAGAATGTGGCCCAAGAGGTATCTATCACCGCTAGACATCTCACCCTCATAATAATGAAAGAGTGCTAAAAGGGGGTCGGGTATAAGGACCACTCCCAGTATGTGGGAAATGAAAAGGAACACCTCCCTCCAGAGCGACTGGATTACCGGACATAACCAGAAAACATGAAGGATATCTCCCACCATCCCACAATTCCTCCAGCACCTGGCGGAGACATCAGGCCAAATCTTATGCAAACGTTCCGGTGTAAAATATACCCTATGAACCAGTTTATAATACATTTCACAATGATTTATACATCTGGAAATTTGGATGCAGAAAAAGCATTCGATAGGCTTCACTGGGACGATTTACGGGCTACGCAGGGCCGTTTTGGATTTGCGGGTAGGATTCTTGATTCCATTTTAGCTTTGAACTCCTCACCCTCGGCTTCGGTTTTCACCAATGGTTGCAATTCTTCTACATTCAATATTACTAATGGGACTCGTCAGGGATGCCCGCTATCCCCTCTCATCTTTGTTTTAGCTGTGGAGCCTCTGGCGGAGCAGATTAGGATGTTGGACTCAATTGTAGGCCCAGTGGTGGGACGGATGCCTCATAAAATATGTCTTTTGTCAGGTCCGGGTGTTTTTGTGAATCCGTTAACCCGGAACCAACCACAGGTGTAGGTGCTGGGCTATGAAGAAAGCAGGGAGGACGAAGAAAGTTCCGATTCATATATTTATTCAAAATAACAATTCAGTAAAGAGTTAACTGACAAGTTGTTAATCATCATATTATACTGAAGTATTGCAGGAATAATATGCAAGAGAAAACTCAAAAATACATAAAAGAAATGTTCATGGAAACATATGCAAAACAAGCTGATGAATAAATGTTGGATTGTCCAAATATAAACAAGCTTTGATGCTGAACTGCAGAATATGATTAACTGGATAATGCAGACATGAAGAGATAACTGTAAGGATTTGCAATGGAGTTTTGAGAGTTAACTGAGAGACTGTGAAGAATTATCCTTGTTATGACAACATAGCAAATATAAACAAGCTTTGATGCTGAACTGCAGAATGTTATTAACTGGATAATGCAGACATGAAGAGATAACTGTAAGGATTTGCAATGGAGTTTTGAGAGTTAACTGAGAGACTGAAGAATTATCCTTGTTATGACAACATAGCAAATATAAACAAGCTTTGATGCTGAACTGCAGATTGTGTTTAACTGGTTAATGCAGACATGGAGAATTAACTGTAAGAATTGGCAATGGAGCTTTGAGAGTTAACTGAGAGACTGTGATGAATTATCCTTGTAATGACAACATAGCAAATAAAAGTACTGAATTGGGTTACTTGCGGGTTCCGGAGATCACTGTGAAACTGTAGTAGAAGACAAGGTGATGAATGGGTTAAATGCAGAGTTGAACAAACGAACAGCTGAGAGAAACGGAATCCTCCAGACTTTGAATGATAGGCAGACTGACAAGGTAACCTCATGCAGGACACTGGGAATCCAACTATTTCCAATAGGAGTGCAATTAACTGACAGCACAGCGGAGAGCCGGTGGATCTTTCAGCAGTGAAGGCTGCAGACGGACCTCTGGGAACGGAGGCGATATCTGGACCACGGGAATCACACAGGAATGCACGGAGAGAGCTCAGAGCTAGAGCACAGCTTTGATACAACAAAGCACTGGCCCAGAGTAACATAATCCCAGCCTACTTAAAGGCAGCACAAGCACGGGATTGGCTTACACCTGCCCACAGGTGTTTTCACAAGTGCTCAGTATTAGCTATTTGGTCTCCAACATGGCCACCTCCTATACAGCAGACACACCGCAGTGCCTTAGGCCATTTGGTCCCCGCACTCACAGTTCCCAGACTCTGCATTACCTGTGCCATTGATCACGCCGTGTCCCCACACGGGCGCACAGCACCGCGAGCAACCGCACTGGCAACGGATGAACCCCAGAACCCGCAGAGGTAAGAGACCGGTTCGTGACAGTACCCCCTCCTCTAAGGGTGGTCTCCGAACACCTTTGAACCTTATCAGGATTTTTGGAGAAGTATTTCTGTACCAGTCTTGGAGCATGAACATCTTCAGAGAAAACCCAGGATCTTTCCTCTGGACCGTAACCCTTCCAGTCGACCAGAAACTGTAAACGTCCATATCGGGAACGTGAGTCCACAATCTCTTTAACTTCAAATTCCTCATTCTGCAAAGAGTGAACTTTAGGAGATTTGGACTGGGTAGTACGGAACTTATTGAGAATCAAAGGCTTCAGTAAAGATGTATGAAAGGCGTTAGGAATTCTCAAAGACGGTGGCAACTTGACTTTGTATGACACAGGGTTGAGTACCTTAACAATGGGAAATGGACCAATAAACTTGGGAGCAAATTTCTTAGAAGGAACTTTGAACTTGAGATTGCGCGTAGAAATCCAAACTTGGTCTCCCACTTTGTAACTCGGTACAGCTTTACGTTTTCTATCTGCAAAAGATTTATAACGAGCGGAAGTTTTGACCAAGGACTTACGTACACAACTCCAGATGCTAGATAGACGTTGAAGCTCTTGATCTGCTGCTGGAACCTCTAGGGCTGGCAATGGATGAAACTCTGGTGGAGAACTTCTTGGACTCTTATGTTGGGCACATTTAGGACATGCTGCTATAAACTCTTGGACATCGGCTTTGAGACGTTGCCACCAATATGACTGTTGAATAAATTTGAGAGTCTTTAGAACCCCAGGATGACCCATGAAGGAAGAGGAGTGAGCCCAGGTAAGCAGCCGTTTTCGAAGACTTGTGGCGACAAAGGTCTTGCCAGGCGGAGGAACTGGAGAGGTTCGAGTCATTAAGAAGGACGTAGGATTCACAATGGCTTGATTCGTGGTAGCATCATCTAATTCAGAAGAAGCAAAGGACCGGGAAAGGGCATCTGCCTTTTTGTTCTGAGACCCTGGACGATAGGTGAGCTTGAAATCAAATCGTGTGAAGAAAAGCGACCATCTAGCTTGTCGTGGATTCAAACACTGAGCTGACTGCAGATACAGAAGATTCTTATGATCAGTATAAACTGTAATGCGATGTTGTGCTCCTTCTAGAAGGTATCTCCACTCCTCAAATGCCAACTTGATGGCAAGTAATTCTTGCTCACCGATTGCATAATTACGTTCGGCCGGGAGGAACTTACGGGAGAAATATCCGCAGGGATGGACCTTTTTATCTTCAAAGACTTGTGATAACACAGCTCCTACTGCTTCTGTAGATGCATCCACCTCTAGTAGAAAGGGACGATTCAAATCAGGCTGTCGAAGAATGGGGGCTGACACAAAGGCTTGCTTTAAATCAGAGAAGGCTTTGATTGCTTCAGAAGACCAGTTCGTAGGATTTGCTCCTTTGCGAGTTAGGGCTGTGATGGGAGCAGCTAACGTAGAATAATTCTTAATGAATCTCCTATAGAAATTAGCAAAGCCGAGAAATCGCTGAATCCCCTTGAGAGTTGTAGGAGTGGACCAATCCCGGATAGCTCGCGTCTCTGGGATGGATAGCGGATGAATTTGTCCCCTAGGAGGGGTCTTGCCCGGAACCAGGACGACTGGGCAGTCCCATTCACGATGAGGAGGTAGAGAGTCTGCTGCTTGCTTACTGGAAACATCCGCAAGGGATTGATACACCGGAGGTAGATCGGAAAGGCTAATTGACCGAAGAGGTACAATTGTAGCTACACAGTCCTTGGTACAAGATTTACCCCATGAAAGGACTTCCATGGTTTGCCAATTAAGTTGAGGATTATGTTTCTGCAGCCAAGGTAAACCAAGTATCACATCTTGAGAGGCTTTGGGAATCACGTAGAAGGAGAGGTATTCGGAATGGAGCTCACCAACTTTCATCTTGAGACATACGGTTCGATGAGTAATTATACCATCTGGAATTCGACTTCCATCCACTGCTGTAACAGCAACTGCTGCTTCCAGGGGCATGGTTTGAACTTTAGACCGTATGACAAAGGCTGAGGAGATGAAGTTCTTGGCTGCCCCGGAATCTAGGAGGGCTGAAACTTTCACTGTAGAACTTGGAACTTCTAATTGAATAGACAAGGTTGGCTCTTTCCCAGAACGTGATTCTAAAGTAACTCCTAGCTTAACCTCTCTTGAATAAGCTAGGAGGCGAGAGTTTCCCGGTCGGAGTTTGCAGAATTTAACTAAATGTTCGGAGGACCCACAGTACATGCAGAGGTTACCCTGTCGACGACGAAGTCGTTCCTCCTCTGTGAGGCGAGAGTGCCCAATCTGCATAGGTTCTTCAGTCATTACTGGAGACTGTGATGAAGAATCTTGTCGAGGTCTAGGATGATCACGTGGACTGGATCGCTCTGCCCTGGATTTCTCTAAACATCGCTCCCTGTAACGTAGATCAAGTTTGTTACAGAGAGAAATCAATTCATCCAGTTTAATTGGCACATCCCGGATAGTTAAATCATCCTTGATTCTTTCTGAAAGTCCATTCCAAAACGCGGCGATCAGGGCCTCCTCATTCCAGTTTAACTCTGAAGACAACGTGCGAAACTGAATAATATATTGACTGACAGGACGTAAACCTTGACGTAGACGGAGAATCTCCAAGGATGCTGAGGTGGTCCTGCCTGGTTCGTCAAAGATTCTCCGGAAGGAAGATACGAACTCTTTGTAATTAGAGAGGATAGGATCACCTCTCTCCCATAATGGTGATGCCCACTCCAGAGCCTGACCGGAGAGGAGGGCAATAATATATGCAACCTTAGAACGAGCTGATGGGAAACTGGCAGACATCAGTTCAAACTGGATCTCGCATTGATTCAGGAATCCTCTGCAAAGTTTTGGAGTTCCGTCAAACTTACTCGGAGAGGGTAACTGCAAGCGGGACGTAGGCAGCATCACAGGAGAAGCTGTAGTGGTAACTGGGACAACCGGAGTTGGAATCTGAACTTGAGACGTTTTAATAGCTGTATGAAGAGTCTCTAAACGGTCTGCCATAGTTTGCATAAACTGCACTATTTGTGTCTGTATAGACTCCTGGTTTTCCAGACGGGAAAGGATATCTGACGTAGCACCGCCTCCTGCGAATTGGTCACTTGACGGATCCATGTGGCCAGTGCTTACTGTCAGGTCCGGGTGTTTTTGTGAACCGTTAACCCGGAACCAACCACAGGTGTAGGTGCTGGGCTATGAAGAAAGCAGGGAGGACGAAGAAAGTTCCGATTCATATATTTATTCAAAATAACAATTCAGTAAAGAGTTAACTGACAAGTTGTTAATCATCATATTATACTGAAGTATTGCAGGAATAATATGCAAGAGAAAACTCAAAAATACATAAAAGAAATGTTCATGGAAACATATGCAAAACAAGCTGATGAATAAATGTTGGATTGTCCAAATATAAACAAGCTTTGATGCTGAACTGCAGAATATGATTAACTGGATAATGCAGACATGAAGAGATAACTGTAAGGATTTGCAATGGAGTTTTGAGAGTTAACTGAGAGACTGTGAAGAATTATCCTTGTTATGACAACATAGCAAATATAAACAAGCTTTGATGCTGAACTGCAGAATGTTATTAACTGGATAATGCAGACATGAAGAGATAACTGTAAGGATTTGCAATGGAGTTTTGAGAGTTAACTGAGAGACTGAAGAATTATCCTTGTTATGACAACATAGCAAATATAAACAAGCTTTGATGCTGAACTGCAGATTGTGTTTAACTGGTTAATGCAGACATGGAGAATTAACTGTAAGAATTGGCAATGGAGCTTTGAGAGTTAACTGAGAGACTGTGATGAATTATCCTTGTAATGACAACATAGCAAATAAAAGTACTGAATTGGGTTACTTGCGGGTTCCGGAGATCACTGTGAAACTGTAGTAGAAGACAAGGTGATGAATGGGTTAAATGCAGAGTTGAACAAACGAACAGCTGAGAGAAACGGAATCCTCCAGACTTTGAATGATAGGCAGACTGACAAGGTAACCTCATGCAGGACACTGGGAATCCAACTATTTCCAATAGGAGTGCAATTAACTGACAGCACAGCGGAGAGCCGGTGGATCTTTCAGCAGTGAAGGCTGCAGACGGACCTCTGGGAACGGAGGCGATATCTGGACCACGGGAATCACACAGGAATGCACGGAGAGAGCTCAGAGCTAGAGCACAGCTTTGATACAACAAAGCACTGGCCCAGAGTAACATAATCCCAGCCTACTTAAAGGCAGCACAAGCACGGGATTGGCTTACACCTGCCCACAGGTGTTTTCACAAGTGCTCAGTATTAGCTATTTGGTCTCCAACATGGCCACCTCCTATACAGCAGACACACCGCAGTGCCTTAGGCCATTTGGTCCCCGCACTCACAGTTCCCAGACTCTGCATTACCTGTGCCATTGATCACGCCGTGTCCCCACACGGGCGCACAGCACCGCGAGCAACCGCACTGGCAACGGATGAACCCCAGAACCCGCAGAGGTAAGAGACCGGTTCGTGACATCTTTTTGCTGACGATATTTTGGTATGTCTTAGAGAGCCTGAAGCGTCTCTACCACATTTACACTCTCTCTTAGACTCTTACGCAGCGGTCTCCTACTACAATATTAATAGAAAACTGCTATGTCTAGGGAGGCGCCAGGCAAAATACCCAGAAAAAAAAAAAGAGAAAACACTGGGCAACTAGTAAGTCAAAGTATACAATCAGGAAAATATTTCTGAAACATGGACTAATCGCCCACTATACTCAGCGCCTCCCCTGACACATCACGGTCCGTCATATAAGGGTAAAGGTAACAGTGATAAAGCGAACAAATCTAACTGGAGAGTCCCCTGAGTAGTAACAGAAGAAATCTAGCATCTATCGAGGCTGTTCGACCCCGAGCAGGTAACTTCACTTCACCGAGGACCAGTCCTGCTGAAGTCGGCGAGGGGAGGAGTTTGCAGCGGGCTCCATAATGTTCCATGATTTAAGTAACTTCAACCCCTCGTCCGCAGTAGGAACAGAGACAGTGGAGCCATCTCGGGGGATCAGCAGCTTGGTAGGGAAACCCCAGCGATAAGGGATGTCCGCCTTTCTGAGGGCCGTAGTGATAGGGTAAAACGACCGTCGTTTGTAAAGGGTGGCTGCAGACAGGTCGCCGAAGAGCTGAAGACCGTGAAGGGCTGAGGAGGTGTCTGATGTCGGTCTAAATGCTTTCAGTAAGGCCTACTTAACGTGAAAATAGTGCATTTTCATTAAGACATCTCTGGGGGCATCTCCTGGGGCCGCCCTGGCCTTTGGCAACCGGTGTATTCGGTCAATTAGGAAGTCTGTCGATGGAGACTGAGGTAAAAGAGCTTTAAATAGGGCCACTGCGTAATCGTGTAAACTGCTGTGTGACACCGATTCGGGGACTCCACGTAGCTTAAGATTGCTGCGGAGCGATCTGTCCTCCAGATCTGTGACTTTATCCCGCAAAAGCCTCACCTCCGCCTCTAATGCATCATGAGAGTCCAGTAGGCCGTTATGGGACCCCACGACTTCCTCCATTTTAGTTTCCAAATGGTCAGTTCGGCCACCCAGGTCATCTATAGATTGTTGACACGCCGATAATGTCGTATGGAACTCAGCCGCCACTTCCTCCTTAAAGCGTGACAAAAGTAGCTTCATAGTGCCCACAGTGAGGGCATCTCCATCTCCGACCTTGTCCAGACTCGAGGCACTTATAGTTGTGGAAGGAGGCACCTCTAGTGAGGGAGTGTTATGCACACCAGTGCCAGCAGGAATGTACTGGTGTCTGAACGGAGAGGGATGCAAAACAAATGAACTCACAGACAGACTGGGGAATATGACATTACATACACAGAAGGTGATAGGGTAACAAAATAAACACAAAGTGAACAGAGAAGCCCAAAGGCTAAGAAACTGGGTGTCTCCCTAGTATTAGGAATGCTCAGATGGAAAGAAGCGAGATGTAGTGATTTAATACGTAGAGAACCCGAAATGCTGTTGCTAAGGGCAACAGCAAAACCCTAAAGGGTTACCAACGGGTGTGGCAGTAAACTCCTTGGTCAGAGATGGAATAATAGACACAAGGAGAGTCTCCACAATCCTAGTCCTCACTTGCAGTGCACTGGTTCAGCTTACTGCCACTAAACTGACACCTGAACACCTTGCACAGTGAGAAAGGATTTTGGCAGGCAAGTCTGAGAATACAGCCGCAAACTTGCTAGGTTCACAGAGTAGCAAAAGAACCCCAGCAGGTTAAACGACTGACTCCAGTCTTACTGCTAGGTCTGGATTGGCAGAGTGTAATACCAAATCCCAAGGCCTATTTGCAGTGAGCAACAAACAAATACAAAGTTTACACAGTACTAGCTAGCTTTCAGGAACTGACTAACCAACAAAGATTCAGCAGCATCTGCCTAACCTGAGAAGAGGGTTTATATAGCAGGTGCTGTCCACGCCCCACTCAGACCTCACAGACTGTGAGCACAAAAACCAGCACCGGATCCCCTGCCGTGCACAGAGCCTGTAACCACTGCACAGCAAAAGACCCGAACCGGAGTATCAGCTACGCTCAGGTTACTCCGCTAGCACTTGTCTCCCGGTTGCCATGACGACGTGGCAGCACAGAGCAGGAGACCCTAACAGGGAGGAGTCTGAGGGACTGGATCTTTTGAAGAGGCCCCGGTGGATTTAGGGCCCGGCATTCTCGGAGATGACTTGAAAAATGAAAGCTGCTGTGCAGGCTTAGCCGGCTTGCTGCGTCTAGAAGGCATACTAAGACCCGAAGGAAGATAGCTCAACGATTCCCGACACCTCAAACGAAAGATGGCTCCACCGACTCCGGGAAAACCAGGACGTCACGTAGATAATGGCAGGGGTGGGAAATACGTCCCGGTTTACATTGGCATGAGCAGGGCTGACCAGGCTATGAGGCTAGCCATCTTCTTGTGCATGCAGATGAAGCACATGGGATAGCTCCGTCCCCGCAAATCAAGCATCCCAGGGACACTCAGGTCAGGGGTCATAGAGGGTCGAGATCAAGGACTAGGCCCCCCAAAGGGGTATTATAACTGTGTGAGGGAGAATCCCAGTCGTCTCCAAATGGAGAGTTAGGGGTGCCGCCCAACCACCAGGGAGAATTTCAAATGCCGGGAGGCGTGTCGGTAATGCTGGGGGGCAGGTTCGTCACTTTCGCCCCAGTCGCCCCTTTGACTGTAGTATAATGGGCGGCCACCCCCGGCTCCCCAGCCCAGCGCGGAACAGTCGAGGGCCGCAGGAAGCCGCGTCGATCTTTCCCCGCCGCCCTGCGAGCCCCCCACAGCCGCGGGCGGACTCACAGAGATGCAGGAGCTCCACGGATCCCCCAGGCATCCAAGAGTAAGCTGATGAAGTGAGTAGAAGAGGGGGGGGAGGGGGGTCCCCGCCGTCCGTACAGGGCAGGGTTGACCACAGAGTGCGGAAAGATGTAGCACCAGGGCCCCAAGTAGCCGGGGGGCACCAGCAGTACGAGCCGCCAAGCTGATGACAGGCAGAGGGAGGTCGCTGTAAAGCCGCCCGCAGCAGTGCGCCACGGGCTTCCGGGTAAAGCGCATGAGGAGGGGAGGCTCAGTCACCTTCCTGATGCCGGGTCAGCAGGCCGCTCAAACCCGGGGGCCGCCGGACGTCTCCTCCGTGCCGCCGTCCAGTCTCTCCGCAGCGCTCAGCTCCCAAGATGGCCCCCGCCCGTCCTCCGGGGTGCACCTCTCGGCCCCGATCAGGTCCTGGATCACCCCCGTCCGGCAGGTATGAGCACCGGGTGTGTTATAGTGTTGTCCCAGCAAGGGGTAGGGTGAAGGAAGGCTCCAAAGGCGACCCGGGCGGGCCAGCAGCGCGTCCGTGGGTATTGTATAAATTGAGGCCCCGGCTTCAGGGCAATGGATAGGCCGCAGTCCGCAGGAGCCAGGAAACCGGCTCCCCGACTCCGCAGCACCGTCCCACTACCTGCTCCACTGATAATAGTTAGTAGATAAGAGCACTTAGGGCCGGTGGTAGGCTTAAATAGGTCGAGTTATTACATAAAAACTCCCAGGTCCCTGGGAGCTCACACAAAGTGCAGCCTGCTCAGCCAAACTCCAGGCCACGCCCCGACTCCAAGGGTTTTTACTCGGCCGCCATCCATCCATAATCCGAGGAAGGGAGACACCCAGGCCCTAAAACTTTCTACCCATCGAGGGGGGAGTTTCTAGAAACAAACTCCTTAGATTTAGCTTTAAAAAAGTTGTAGCGAAAAACACTACAGGGTTGACCATACTCAGCCCCCCTTGTTCCCTCGATCTGTAGGTAATCCCTCTCTTGACCAGATTTATTCCATTCCCCCATAACATCAGGAAGAATAAAGAATACATCCTGGTCCACAAAGATTGTGGCAAAAAGCACACATAACTGACATACAAGAAAAGCGGAACCAAGTAGGTTTTGCACAAATCAACCCTTTCCCTGAAAGAGAGCTGCCACCCTCTCCAGGACTGCACCTTTCTAGTAGCATCTTCCAGCCTATTATCCCAATTTTGAGAAGCATAATCACCACGGCCAAATTTAATACCTAGAACTTTTATCTCTGGACTGTCGCGGGGGAGACTATCCGGAAGGGCAAACTCGTCACCTTGCTCCCCCATCCAGAAAGCTTCACACTTGTCCTGATTTGATCCTGGAGCACGAAGCCTCAGAGTACTCACAGATAAGACGTTCCATGTCACGCACCTCTGCCACAGACGACACGAATACAGTAACGTCATCCGCGTAGGCCACCACCCTCAGTGGTAGCCCACGGCCCAGCTGCACGCCTGCAACAGTACCACACTCAATCCTCCGCACAAAGGGGTCAATTGCGAATACGTACATAAGGGGGCTCAGGGGACACCCCTGACAGACACCCGAGTAAACCGAAAACGCGGGCCCAACCCAACCGTTGACAAGCGGGAAGCTCTCAGCCTGATTGTAAATGACACGTAGCCAATCTACCACCCTTACTGGAAGATCATACCTATCCAGCACAGCCCACAGGTACTGATGATTAACCCGGTCACAAGCCTTGGACTGGTCCAACGCCAGCAAATACTTACCCCATTTTTCAGCACGACATTGCTCCACAGCCTCCCGGATGACAAGGACAGCACTAAAGGTGCTTTGACCCTTTACAGTGTGATGCTGAGACGGGGAAAGTAACAGTCCGGAAACTTTCATTAGCCGATTAAAGAGTACCTTTGACAGAATAATTCTGACTGTATTGAGAAGAGCGATGGGGCGCCAATTCTCAATACGGGCTGGGTCCTTGCCTTTAAACAATAATATGAGAGCAGAGGATCTCATAGAGGGAGGGAGCACTCCCTCACCCACGCTTTCATTAAATACCTCTACAAGACGAGGAGCCAAGATGTCTGAGAAAACTGTAAAAAATTCAGATGTTAACCCATCTGGGCCCGGAGATTTTTTTATAGACAAACCATCTATAGCCTTCTTGACCTCCTCCACTGTCACATCATTCCCCAAAGAGTCAAAAAAAGGATCAAGCTGCTGAATCCCAGGTGTCTCCCCCATGAACCAATCCATCCTCTCTATAATGAGTGGCTGCTCAGACAAAAGGTCGGAGTAATAAGACCTGATGACTCCCAAAATACCCTCCCTGTCTCCATGAAGAGTACCCTGATCATCAAACAGGCCCTGGACAGCCCTCAAATCAACTGATTTTCTGCAACTCTGGTAGGGATCAGGCGAGTGGTATTTTCCATAATCCCTCTCCAAAATCAAAGAAGCCAGACGATCATACTGATTTTCTCTCATCTGAGCCTTCACTTGGGAGATTTACCCACAATCCCCACGCCCAGAGATCAAGAAATATAGTTCCTTTCTCAGGCTCTGGTAGATACATCTTTTTGTCAAGTTTCTCCTGACTACCAGCCTTTGAAAAAACCTTTGAGTCCTCTTTTTACACTCCTCCCACCACTCATATCTACTCCAACCAGCCTCCAGAAGTGTTTCCTGCAGTTGAAAAAAGTCTCGAAAGGACTTTCTAACTCCCTCCTCCTTCAGGAGCCCGGAATTCAAACGCCAAAGGCCCCGCCCTTTCTGAGGGGTTTCTGAGACATTCACAGCAAGACACAGAAAAACGTGATCGGAGAACTCTACTTTCTTTGTCTCAGGAGGCAAAGTTTTCGAGGACTCCTTAACAAAAAACCTATCTATCCTAGACCTGTGGCTACCACAATGATAGGTGAAACCGGTGAGGTCTGGGAAATGGCGAACATGCACATCGACCAGACCAGCCTCTCTAATCATGCTAACTAAAAAATTGGAATCATAGCCCAGGGTCATCTTTGTGACTCCCCTATCTTTTGGCCTAATGACAGTGTTAAAATCACCACCAAAGACGATCTGCCGGGCCGAAAAGAGAAACGGTTTTATCTCCCTGAAATGACATTTCCTGTCCCAAGCTGTTTGGGGCCAATAGATGTTTATTAATCTCAGGTCATGTCCTCTCAGGTTGACATCCAAACCATGCACCTACCTACCTGTAATTCTATAATACTGTGCACGTTTGCCATATCAGTAAAAAGCACTGATAACCCACCGTACGGCTCGGCCGCAAGAGACCAGAAGGAAGGCCCATGCTTCCACTGATCTTTGGAATGTGGCCAGGTCAC
This sequence comes from Pseudophryne corroboree, assembly GCF_028390025.1. Lineage (NCBI taxonomy): Eukaryota > Metazoa > Chordata > Amphibia > Anura > Myobatrachidae > Pseudophryne > Pseudophryne corroboree. The sequence continues at coordinate 597,070,167 of NC_086447.1, forward strand.
CTATCCTGGTCTCCTGCAAAAATAAAAAATCAACATCAACCGTATTGAAAAAATCAAAGGCTAAGAAACGAGCACGTTCGGAAAACACGGAAGCCACATTAATGGCACATCGCATAGGTTGGGGATCCATGTTTCTTGGATTATAGAAGTAGGATCCCATTCACTTTTTCTTTGCTTGTCTTTCAGAGTCCTCATTCGAGGATCCAATTCTTTTACATGCCACCCCAAAAGGGATAGCATCCTCATCAGAAAGGGAGATTTCTTCCACCCCCCCTCCACCTCCTCACTCACACTATCAGCAACAGGGACCACAGTCTCACTAAGTAGACTCTCTGACCCCTTCCTATCAATCCCCTCCCCAACAACACACCCCTCCTCCTTTACCACCTCGTCCGGGGGAGGATCCGGATCAGGGGCCTTTGGGGTACTAATAAAGGAGCAGCCTCCAGGACCACCCCCACCAGGGGACCCAGTTGTTTCATCAACCACCAACACCTCATCTAAAGAATGAGGGACTTCCCCTTCTGGACACTGAGCTACTTCAACCACGTCTAACAGGGGTCCTACAGCTTGGCTCAACTCTATCCTCAAAGGATACTACTCCAGCTTCCCCTGAGAACCATTTCTTTCCAAGTGTTTAGTTTTGCTTTGGGCTTTACTTTGTCCCATTTTTTCCTGTTTATCCTTAGCTACAGCCTCCTTCCCAGCAACTGACAGATTAGAGGCTTGCTTTGGCTTTCTATTTTTGGAGACATTTGGGACAAAAACTAATTCTTTTCCCCCAACCATGACCACCTCCCCCGGCCATCGAACCTATTTGAGCAAACAACATCTGCCTCCTTTTTTTTAGGCTTCCTCCTCCTCCCTTTATTGACGATCTGAAAGGATGCCTCCCCCTTTTCAGGCTGAACCTTCTCTTTCCCACCATCTTCTATTCTCTTTGAGATGTCCTGATGCTGCACAGTTACTTGTACGCTATCTTCGCGACCAGGACCAACCTCCGGCACCACTTCTTCCACCCCTGCACTATAATTATGCAAAGCCTTAGGGCATCGACTGTAGGGATGACCAACTGCACCGCAAAGATTACACCTGACCTTGCTGCATTCCCGGGACCCATGCCCCAACTGGCCACACAAAGCACATTTAATCACCCCACAATCGCTACTGAGGTGACGGAAGTCACCACACTTATGACAGGTTCTGGGTTGCCCAGGGTAAAAACACTAGAGCCGATCACGGCCAAAGTAAGCGGCGGAAGGTATGTGTCTAGTCTCAGCCCCTACCTGGTATAACCTCACAAAGGCCGAATAGGCACCACCCCAGACCCCCCTAGTATGATCAAACTTTACCAAAGGAGATAGTACTGTACAAGACCTAGACAACCAATATTATTATTATTATTATTATTATTATTACATTTTATTTATAAGGCGCCACATGTGTTTTGCAGCGCCGTACAAAGGACAGTACAGGGAGACAAAACATATTATTACAGTAAACAAATAACAGATATAGAGTACAGGTAACATAGAGTACCACACATTCTCAAGACATAATACAGCTGAGATGTAAGTATTGAGGGAGTGATCATCGTACTACTAGAGGCTGGTGGCCACAGATGGAGATGAGCCTTTACTAGCAGGGTAAAGATAGTCTTTGAGTAGGGGAGAGCTGCGAGTGAAATGTGTCGAGACGAGGGCTTAGATAACAAGAGGAAAGAGGGCCCTGCTCTGAAGAGCTGACAATCTAGTGGGGAGGGGCGACAGACAGATGACAAGAGATGCAGGCAAGCGGGAGTTAGCCTGATGGCAGTATCCAAGCAAAGCCGAGATGTTCACGGCATGAGGCAGGCGGGTGGAGGCGTGGCTTCAATATATAATATCAGCAGGGGGCAGTGATTCATTACGCACTAACACAGTGATCTTAACCCTGCCCCGCCTCGTGATGGTATGGGCTTACGCATCCTGTGCCTTTCGGGGCATAGTTACCCTGAGTGGGTTTATGGGACGTTCAAAGGGTATAAAGGATATGTTTTAACCACAATTTTTTTAGTTAGTTTAGCAATTAGGTTTCACACATGGGGTGCACGGTGTCAGGTTTCCCTCAGAGCAAACGTTCTCCCCTGTGAAGTGGTGGTGGGAAATATTTTACACGAGATTAGGGGGATGATGGATATGGACAGGAGGAGGTTGGATGCTGTCGAGTGGTCCAGGCTCTGGCGCCACTTGAAACCCCCTTGATTGGGTAGCAGAAATCCCTTCCTTGTTCATCTTCTGGCTTTCTGTTCTTCACCTCCCCGTAGATTTTCTTTTTCTTGTTTTGTTTTGTTGAGACGGTTTACATGTGGCTAAAAGGTTTCATTCATTTTTTCATTGCTTGTGGTTATGATGTGTATTGTTTGTATAGTAGGTTGGTTTTGTCTAGATGATTTGTGTTAAGCTGTACTGGCAGTGTGTGCAGCCATACAAGCTTTGTTGCTTTCTGTTTGGTTAGCTAGACAACAATTCAGTGTATACTGTGTGTCTTGTTTTATGAATTTTACCATATTTATATAATAGATGTTGCAATTTTCTTATTAAAAAGATACCGATGATTTCAGGTGTCAAAATTGTTGCCCGAGACTCGTTAACCCGTGCAAAATTACAGCTACTTATCATAATAGAAAATGATAGTGTTAAGGTGCCCACTTGGGCAGCGTATTTCATGCCCAAACCAGTGTTGGGCAAGGCAAAATCCATGTGGGTCATATGCAAGTGACCCGACTCTATTGATTTCAGGTGTCAAAATTGTTGCCCGAGACTAGTTGACCCTTCCAAAACTACAGCTACTTATTCATAATGGAAAATGATAGTGTTAAGGTGCCCACTTGTGCAGCGTATTTCATGCCCAAACCAGTTTTGGGCAAGGCAAAATCCATGTGGGTCATATGCAAGTGACCCAACTCCATTGATTTCAGTTGTCAATATTGTTTGCCGAGACTCGTTAACCCTTGCAAAACTACAGCTATTTATTCCTAATGGAAAATGATAGTGTTAAGGTGCCCAATTTGCCAGCGTATTTCATGCCCAAACCAGTGTTGGGCATGGCAAAATACATGTGGGCCTATACGCAAGTGACCCGACTCTATTGATTTCAGATGTCAAAATTGTTGCCCGAAATTCGTTAACCCTTGCAAAACTACAGCTACTTATTCATAATGGAAAATGAAAGTGTTATGGTGCCCACTTGGGCAGCGTATTTCATGGCAAACCAGTGTTGGGCAAGGCAAAATCAATGTGGGTCATATGCAAGTGACCCGACTCTATTGATTTCAGGTGTCAAAATTGTTGCCCCGAGACTCGTTAATCCTTGCAAAACTACAGCTACTTATTCAAAACAGTAATTCATAATACTGTGTATGTACCCACTTGGCCAGCGTATTTCATGCCCAAACCAGTGTTGGGCAAGGCAAAATCCATGTGGGTCATATGCAAGTGACCCGACTGAGTTGATTTCAGGTGTCAAAATTGTTGCCCGAGACTTGTTAACCCTTGCAAAACTACAGCTGCTTATTCATAAAAGAAAATTATAGTGTTAAGGTGCCCAATTTGCCAGCGTATTTCATGCCCAAACCAGTGTTGGGCAAGGCAAAATCCATGTGGGTCATATGCAAGTGACCTGACTCTATTGATTTCAGTTGTCAGAATTGTTGCCCGAGACTCGTTAACACTTGCAAAATTACAGCTACTTATTCACAATAGAAAATGATAGTGTTAAGGTGCCCAGTTGGGCAGCGAATTTCATGCCCAAACCAGTGTTGGGCAAGGCAAACTCCATGTGGGTCATATGCAAGTGACCCGACTCTATTGAGTTCAGGTGTCAAAATTGTTGCCCGAGACTCGGTTGCCCTTGCAAAACTACAGCTACTTCTTCAAAATAGTCATTCATAATACTGTGTATGTATCCACTTGACCAGCGTATTTCATGCCCAAACCAGTGTTGTGCAAGGTAAAATCCATGTGGGTCATATGCAAGTGACCCGACTCAGTTGATTTCAGGTGTCAAAATTGTTGCCCGAGACTGGAGGAGGCTGCACAGGAGAGAGCTCTTAGGCCCTGGTCCTTTTCTGAAGCCTATAGTGTTTCCCCTGGGAGCCTCCCAGGGGAGGATGGATCCTCCTGGGGAGGACGATGACGGCGAGTGCTGGGCTGCTGGGCCCGAAGGAGGCCCTGGGATTTCTGGCCTGCAAACAGCCTTGGAAGTTCCAGCATTGGGAGATTCGGTCAGTGTGGCAGCCCCAGTGAATGTGGACCCTGTGAAGAAACAGGATCCCCAACTGGTGACCCCCAAACCACGGGACGCTGGCTCTCCAGGTGAGGAAACCCGGGGGGGGGGGGTGATAAGTTACTTGCCTGTGGAGAAGCGGGGGATGCAGTGGTCTCTGATAGCAGCTCAGAATCCTCTATGGATGAATATGTGAATATGAGCCTGGAAGAGTTAAAAATGGAGCAGACTCGTTTAACCTCGCATCTTTCCTACAAGAGAAGGAAACAAAATACTTGTAGCAGTCGTGAGAGAGCTCTCCTAAAGGATGAGATTTGGGAGCTAAGTACTAGCCTGGCTGAAGTAAAGGAAATAATTAAAGTGTTATGTAATCTGGCTCTTTCTCAGGAGAAAGAAGTGTTGATAAAGTCCTTACCTGAGCAGGATGGTGGGAGCAGTAGCAGCTCTGTCCTGGCAGTTTCAGTGACTGCGTCAGCATTGTGTAGTCAGGTTCTGTCTCAGGGGAAAACTGAGTTGCAGGAATCTCTGCCTGAACAGGATAGCAGTGGCGGCCCGGTCCTGGCAAGTTCAGTAGCGGCATCAAAGCCTCCAGTGGAGGGTATGGAGGTGGGAGTCCAGCCTATGGAGAAGGAAGTGGCTGTCGGGAGATGTGATGGAAGTGATGTTTCTAAGATCATGCATGATGCTGCAGATATCGTGGAAAGGCCAATGATGGCAGTATCTAGTGGCTTCCAAACAGGGGAGGCATCTCTCCTGGAGGGAGTGCTGGGTAGTGACGGTGCGGGGGGCGTGGCGGTTGCTGGGGTAACGGCGGATGCTGGGACTCTGGTGACTGTCGCTGCTCCCTGTGGACTTGTCCCCGAAACGCTTGCCTCTAAAGTTGCAAGTGTGGGTGTGGTGCGGGCTGTGGTTGATGCTGAGGCTGGCCATCCCTGTAAGCCTGCGGTGGCTGGCTCTGGCTTAGTCGCCGTGATGGCTGTTGGAGGTGGGGCCAAAGACGCATCGGGTATGATATCGCAGGTGACATCATTACCCACGTCGATGGGTGTTTCAAAGCATGAAGCCATACTGAAAGAGGGGCAGAGATTGACTCAAGGACTGCCAGCTGTAGATAAGTGCAAATTAACCCCTGAAGAAGTTATGTTGGTAGAAACTGTATATGGTAACATGGATATGCCGGTGAGGGCTCTTGCAGCTGTGAATTTGCTTCAGGCGAACCAGGTCAGGATACAAGAAAGGATAGAGAAGATTGGGGCAGATGTATTAACCTGGAGAAGGCATAAGGAAGTGATAAACCAGTGATATGTGCAAGGAGATAAAGGCACCAGCCAATCAGATCCTAACTGTTAATTTACATATTGGATCTGACTGGCTGGTGTGTTTATCAGCTTGCACATATCACTGGTTTATCACTTCCTTATGCCTTCTCCAGGTTAATACATCTGCCCCAGTGTCTCTTGGTTGGCGCACAAAAGGAAGAAGAAGTTAATTAATCTAAAATATAACTTTTAATGATAATTAATTAAAACGATGTGAAATATAAATGGAGAATTTTTTTTCAATAAAAGGTACCGTACCTATTAAAAATTATATTCACTGTATGTCATTTATTGTGTTCCCATTTATGGTAGTGTTACTATTTAAGAATCTGGACCACTCGTGATAGTCTGAACATTTCCAATACAGTTATGTGGATAGGGGTCTAATAAATTACTGCAATTTTTGATAGTCTCAAGGTTCTCTTACATATGAATCTAAATTAACACTTAATTGAGGTGAAAAATTCCCTGTATTTCTATCTAACCCTGATGTCTAGCAACATAGTGGGTTAATCCGTTCAAATTCCCTATCCACATTCTTGTCGTTTGCAGAGAGAGCACCCTGTGATATATTGAGCTATGTACTGGTGCAGTTCTATTATCCAATACCACAGCCCCGTAATGATCCTTTCAAAATCTCCTATCAGCATTACCAGAGGGATTTATTGGGAGAAAACAACTGTAACATATTAGACCATACAATGTTGCGGTTCTCTTTTTCACTACCGCAACACTGTAACTGGTTCGATGTAGTTAAACCTTATGCTGGCATGCGCAGTGTTCTCACATTCCACTTCAAAAGCGTGTCACTGGTGCAGCTCTATTTATCACAGCCCCGTATTTATTCATATAGAATTGAGTCCTTTCAAAATCTCCTGTCAACGTTACCAGAGTAATTTGTTCATTGTAACGTATTAAACCATAATATGTTGTGGTTCTTTTTACCAGTCCCACAACACTGTAACTATTTGATGTAATTATAACTCATCTGTTACAGAGAGATTCATAAGCAGATTGGGACAGGCTGATATGCGCAGTGTTCTCACATTCAACTTCACGAGCGTGTCACTGATGTTGTTAAACCCAACTTGTTACCCTTGCAAATTGTTTATTAAATTGTGTATTTATATGACATGTTACTACTGCGATTAACTTTATAGCTTAATCCTGCTATTCCAGTTTTTAGTGAGAAACCACTAATACGTGTTATGGACCACAGACTGTTTGTTACAGCATTTTCATACCGAACATCATATCATTTTTCATGCTGCTAGAATAACAGTCTTTATATTTAAAGTGGTCAGCTACACGTAATTACGAGGGCTTATAATAAAGAGTGTTTGTGTATGGCTGCCATTATGCACCATTAATTGTGTCCACACAAACGTCTTTTATCTGTGTTATATACTTCAATGGGTAGAGTTAACCCCGAAGGTAAATCCTGTCCTAAATATTGATTATAAAGTATATAATCAGGTGCTGCTGCCAGACGTGTTTTATCAAAGTAACTAGTAAGTGCTGTCAGATCACCTATCACAGGTTCTCACAATTAGATAATCAACTTAATGGGATTGCAGGAATTAATCATGAAGTATAATGACATGCGGCTACTGATTTACACATACACTGTCCCGTTTAACATGTGCCGTATATGTAGCACATTATTAATAATGTGATTAGTTTCTTCATATGAATCTTGAAGAGTAGGGGCAAGGGGCCACTAAGGTATACACACTAGGGATGTGCACTTGAAATTTTTCGGGTTTTGTGTTTTGGTTTTGGGTTCGGTTCCGCCGCCGTGTTTTGGGTTCGAACGCGTTTTGGCAAAACCTCACCGAATTTTTTTTGTCGGATTCGGGTGTGTTTTGGATTCGGGTGTTTTTTTCAAAAAACCCTAAAAAACAGCTTAAATCATAGAATTTGGGGGTCATTTTGATCCCAAAGTATTATTAACCTCAAAAACCATAATTTCCACTCATTTTCAGTCTATTCTGAACACCTCACACCTCACAATATTATTTTTAGTCCTAAAATTTGCACCGAGGTCGCTGGATGACTAAGCTAAGCGACCCAAGTGGCCGATACAAACACCTGGCCCATCTAGGAGTGGCACTGCAGTGTCACGCAGGATGGCCCTTCCAAAAAACACTCCCCAAACAGCACATGACGCAAAGAAAAAAAGAGGCGCAATGAGGTAGCTGTGTGACTAAGCTCAACGACCCAAGTGGCCGACACAAACACCTGGCCCATCTAGGAGTGGCACTGCAGTGCCACGCAGGATGGCCCTTCCAAAAAACACTCCCCAAACAGCACATGACGCAAAGAAAAAAAGAGGCGCAATGAGGTAGCTGTGTGACTAAGCTCAACGACCCAAGTGGTCGACACAAACACCTGGCCCATCTAGGAGTGGCACTGCAGTGTCACGCAGGATGGCCCTTCAAAAAAATACTCCCCAAACAGCACATGACGCAAAGAAAAATTAAAGAAAAAAGAGGTGCAAGATGGAATTGTCCTTGGGCCCTCCCACCCACCCTTATGTTGTATAAACAGGACATGCACACTTTAACCAACCCATCATTTCAGTGACAGGGTCTGCCACACGACTGTGACTGAAATGACGGGTTGGTTTGGACCCCCACCAAAAAAGAAGCAATTAATCTCTCCTTGCACAAACTGGCTCTACAGAGGCAAGATGTCCACCTCATCATCATCCTCCGATATATCACCGTGTACATCCCCCTCCTCACAGATTATCAATTCGTCCCCACTGGAATCCACCATCTCAGCTCCCTGTGTACTTTGTGGAGGCAATTGCTGCTGGTCAATGTCTCCACGGAGGAATTGATTATAATTCATTTTAATGAACATCATCTTCTCCACATTTTCTGGAAGTAACCTCGTACGCCGATTGCTGACAAGGTGAGCGGCGGCACTAAACACTCTTTCGTAGTACACACTTGTGGGAGGGCAACTTAGGTAGAATAAAGCCAGTTTGTGCAAGGGCCTCCAAATTGCCTCTTTTTCCTGCCAGTATAAGTACGGACTGTCTGACGTGCCTACTTGGATGCGGTCACTCATATAATCCTCCACCATTCTTTCAATGGGGAAAGAATCATATGCAGTGCCAGTAGACGACATGTCCGTAATCGTTGGCAGGTCCTTCAGTCCGGACCAGATGTCAGCATCAGCAGTCGCTCCAGACTGCCCTGCATCACCGCCAGCAGGTGGGCTCGGAATTCTGAGCCTTTTCCTCGCACCCCCAGTTGCGGGAGAATGTGAAGGAGGAGATGATGACAGGTCGCGTTCCGCTTGACTTGACAATTTTCTCACCAGCAGGTCTTTGAACCCCAGCAGACTTGTGTCTGCCGGAAAGAGAGATCCAAGGTAGGTTTTAAATCTAGGATCGAGCACGGTGGCCAAAATGTAGTGCTCTGATTTCAACAGATTGACCACCCGTGAATACTTGTTAAGCGAATTAAGGGCTCCATCCACAAGTCCCACATGCCTAGCGGAATCGCTCTGTGTTAGCTCCTCCTTCAATGTCTCCAGCTTCTTCTACAAAAGCCTGATGAGGGGAATGACCTGACTCAGGCTGGCAGTGTCTGAACTGACTTCACGTGTGGCAAGTTCAAAAGGTTGCAGAACCTTGCACAACGTTGAAATCATTCTCCACTGCGCTTGAGACAGGTGCATTCCACCTCCTATATCGTGCTCAGTTGTATAGGCTTGAATGGCCTTTTGCTGCTCCTCCAACCTCTGAAGCATATAGAGGGTTGAATTCCACCTCGTTACCACTTCTTGCTTCAGATGATGGCAGGGCAGGTTCAGGCGTTTTTGGTGTTGCTCCAGTCTTCTGTACGTGGTGCCTGTACGCCGAAAGTGTCCCGCAATTCTTCTGGCCACCGACAGCATCTCTTGCACGCCCCTCTCGTTTTTTAAATAATTCTGCACCACCAAATTCAAGGTATGTGCAAAACATGGGACGTGCTGGAATTTGCCCAGATTTAATGCACACACAATATTGCTGGCGTTGTCCGATGCCACAAATCCACAGGAGAGTCCAATTGGGGTAAGCCATTCCGCGATGATCTTCCTCAGTTGCCGTAAGAGGTTTTCAGCTGTGTGCGTATTCTGGAAACCGGTGATACAAAGCGTAGCCTGCCTAGGAAAGAGTTGGCGTTTGCGAGATGCTGCTACTGGTGCCGCCGCTGCTGTTCTTGCGGCGGGAGTCCATACATCTACCCAGTGGGCTGTCACAGTCATATAGTCCTGACCCTGCCCTGCTCCACTTGTCCACATGTCCGTGGTTAAGTGGACATTGGGTACAGCTGCATTTTTTAGGACACTGGTGACTCTTTTTCTGAGGTCTGTGTACATTTTCGGTATCGCCTGCCTAGAGAAATGGAACCTAGATGGTATTTGGTACCGGGGACACAGTACCTCCAACAAGTCTCTAGTTGGCTCTGCAGTAATGATGGATACCGGAACCACGTTTCTCACCACCCAGGATGCCAAGGCCTCAGTTATCCGCTTTGCAGCTGGATGACTGCTGTGATATTTCATCTTCCTCGCAAAGGACTGTTGGACAGTCAATTGCTTGGTGGAAGTAGTAAAAGTGGTCTTACGACTTCCCCTCTGGGATGACCATCGACTCCCAGCAGCAACAACAGCAGCGCCAGCAGCAGTAGGCGTTACACGCAAGGATGCATCGGAGGAATCCCAGGCAGGAGAGGACTCGTCAGAATTGCCAGTGACATGGCCTGCAGGACTATTGGCATTCCTGGGGAAGGAGGAAATTGACACTGAGGGAGTTGGTGGGGTGGTTTGCGTGAGCTTGGTTACAAGAGGAAGGGATTTACTGGTCAGTGGACTGCTTCCGCTGTCGCCCAAAGTTTTTGAACTTGTCACTGACTTATTATGAATGCGCTGCAGGTGACGTATAAGGGAGGATGTTCCGAGGTGGTTAACGTCCTTACCCCTACTTATTACAGCTTGACAAAGGCAACACACGGCTTGACAAATGTTGTCCGCATTTCTGTTGAAATACTTCCACACCGAAGAGCTGATTTTTTTGGTATTTTCACCAGGCATGTCAATGGCCATATTCCTCCCACGGACAGCAGGTGTCTCCCCGGGTGCCTGACTTAAACAAACCACCTCACCATCAGAATCCTCCTTGTCAATTTCCTCCCCAGCGCCAGCAACACCCATATCCTCCTCATCCTGGTGTACTTCAACACTGACATCTTCAATCTGACTATCAGGAACTGGACTGCGGGTGCTCCTTCCAGCACTTGCAGGGGGCGTGCAAATGGTGGAAGGCGCATGCTCTTCACGTCCAGTGTTGGGAAGGTCAGGCATCGCAACCGACACAATTGGACTCTCCTTGTGGATTTGGGATTTCGAAGAACGCACAGTTCTTTGCTGTGCTTTTGCCAGCTTGAGTCTTTTCATTTTTCTAGCGAGAGGCTGAGTGCTTCCATCCTCATGTGAAGCTGAACCACTAGCCATGAACATAGGCCAGGGCCTCAGCCATTCCTTGCCACTCCGTGTGGTAAATGGCATATTGGCAAGTTTACGCTTCTCCTCCGACAATTTTATTTTAGATTTTTGAGTCCTTTTTTTACTGATATTTGGTGTTTTGGATTTTACATGCTCTGTACTATGACATTGGGCATCGGCCTTGGCAGACGACGTTGATGGAATTTCATCGTCTCGGCCATGACTAGTGGCAGCAGCTTCAGCACGAGGTGGAAGTGGATCTTGATCTTTCCCTATTTTTGGAACCTCAACATTTTTGTTCTCCATATTTTAATAGGCACAACTAAAAGGCACCTCAGGTAAACAATGGAGATGGATGGATACTAGTATACTTATGGATGACGAGCGACTGCCGACACAGAGGTAGCTACAGCCGTGGACTACCGTACTGTGTCTGCTGCTAATATAGACTGGATGATAATGAGATAAAATTAAAATATATATATATATCACACTCGTACTGCAGCCGGACAGGTATATATTATGTAATGACGGACCTGCTGGACACTGTCTGTCAGCACTGCAGACTCCTAAAGTAAGCTACTAGTATCAAGAAGATAGAAAAAAAAAAACACGGGTAGGTGGTATACAATTATGGATGGACGAGCGACTGCCGACACAAAGGTAGCTACAGCCGTGGACTACCGTACTGTGTCTGCTGCTAATATAGACTGGATGATAATGAGATAAAATTAAAATATATATATATATCACACTAGTACTGCAGCCGGACAGGTATATATTATGTAATGACGGACCTGCTGGACACTGTCTGTCAGCACTGCAGACTCCTAAAGTAAGCTACTAGTATCAAGAAGATATATAAAAAAAAAAACCACGGGTAGGTGGTATACAATTATGGATGGACGAGCGACTGCCGACACAGAGGTAGCTACAGCCGTGGACTACCGTACTGTGTCTGCTGCTAATATAGACTGGATGATAATGAGATAAAATTAAAATATATATATATCACACTAGTACTGCAGCCGGACAGGTATATATTATGTAATGACGGACCTGCTGGACACTGTCTGTCAGCACTGCAGACTCCTAAAGTAAGCTACTAGTATCAAGAAGATAGAAAAAAAAAAAACCACGGTTAGGTGGTATACAATTATGGATGGACGAGCGACTGCCGACACAGAGGTAGCTACAGCCGTGGACTACCGTACTGTGTCTGCTGCTAATATAGACTGGATGATAATGAGATAAAATTAAAATATATATATATATCACACTAGTACTGCAGCCGGACAGGTATATATTATGTAATGACGGACCTGCTGGACACTGTCTGCAGAATGCGTTTATAAAAACACCACACTACGAGTGTTTAACTTTTTCAGGCAGACAATCACAATATACTGGTGGTCAGCAGACAATCACAATATACTGGTGGTCAGTGGTCACTGGTCAGTCACACTGGCAGTGGCACTCTGGCAGCAAAAGTGTGCACTGTACTTAAAATATGTACTCCTGCTATAACTGCTCCCCAGTCTCCCCCACAATTAAGCTGTGTGAGCAGTGAGCACTCAGCACAGTCAGATAATGATATACAGTATTACATATGATGCAGCACACTGGGCTGAGCACAGATATGGTATGTGACTGTGTCACACTGTGTATCGTTTTTTTTCAGGCAGAGAACGGATTAATTAAACTGGTGGTGGTCACTGGTCACTGGTCACACTATCAGCAAGTAGTACTCCGTCCTAAGCAGACAATCACAATATACTGGTGGTCAGTGTGGTCACTGGTCAGTCACACTGGCAGTGTGGCACTCTGGCAGCAAAAGTGTGCACTGTACTTAAAATATATTATTTATGTACTCCTGCTCTAACTGCTCCCCAGTCTCCCCCACAATTAAGCTGTGTGAGCAGTGAGCACTCAGCACAGTCAGATATACAGTATTACATATGATGATGCAGCACACTGAGGCTGAGCACAGATATGGTATGTGACTGTGTCACACTGTGTATCGTTTTTTTTTCAGGCAGAGAACGGATTAATTAAACTGGTGGTCAATGGTCACTGGTCACACTATCAGCAAGTAGTAGTACTCCAGTCCTAATGTGCTCCCCAAAATTAGTAAATAGTGTCTCTAACTCTCTACTCTCTTCTCTATAAACGGAGAGGACGCCAGCCACGTCCTCTCCCTATCAATCTCAATGCACGTGTGAAAATGGCGGCGACGCGCGGCTCCTTATATAGAATCCGAGTCTCGCGATAGAATCCGAGCCTCGCGAGAATCCGACAGCGGGATGATGACGTTCGGGCGCGCTCGGGTTAACCGAGCAAGGCGGGAGGATCCGAGCCTGCTCGGCCCCGTGTAAAAAAAGCTGAAGTTCGGCGGGTTCGGATTCCGAGAAACCGAACCCGCTCATCACTAATACACACTGGATTTTGTCTCTATTAGTAGATTCATGTATCGCTTCTATTGCGTGTGTAATTTAATCACCGTTAATTTCTCATATGAATCTTAGGGGTTTATTCATGCTGAAAACGAAAACAGAATTGCTACTTATCACTATACATCGCATCGCTTCGATGCGATGTATAGATGTGATAAGTAGCAATTCATGTATACTTACCCTTCCGACGATGCGCTGCGGTGTCTGGGGCTCCTGCGGTGAGGTCATCTCCAGCGGTCCTTCTCAGCGATGCGCGGGGTCCAGCGGCGGGTCCCTTTGCGCATGCGCAGGGTGTTGACCTCCCGGCCGGCCGCAGTGGTTGCTGGGAGGTCGGGGGGCGGAGCCAGCACGAGGTGCAGAGCAGCGATCAGGGAAGCATTGAGCTTCCCTGATGTCTCCGCACCACAGTTCAGGTTACGCCGTCCTGAGATGGCGAACCTGAACTCCATGGAGAAGCGGAAAACAGAGATTTCCGCACCTTCATGAATCGCACTCACCATACAAAGGTATGGTGATGCGATTCAGCCACAGAGCGGGGGTGCCGCTGGGGAAGTCAGGGACTTCTCCACGGTAACCCGCTCTGTGAATTGCGGTAAGCAGAGAAAAGCCCTGTTTAACGCAAAACAGGGCTTTTCTCTGCTGCATGAATAGACCCCTTAGAGAGTAGAAACGAGGAACCGCTGAGGTGAGTATCTTCCACACATCTATTGCTGCACACACAGTTAACTCTGACGAAGCTGATGTGAAACATGCACGCTGGGTGGCGTTTCAGAGCGGCATGAATTTGCCTGCTATATTCACTGTATAAAATGTTATAATCATGCAATGGAAATGTAGCTAATAGTTATGTTCAATAGGATCAGGATCACTCGTACGGAAGGACTATCGACTTAGTCAGACAAGGAGAGAGTAGAGGGAACTATTTGTGAAGAGAGTTAACTGTGTGTGCAGCAATAGATGTGTAGAAGATACTCACAGAAATGAGCCCATGTGAACCAGTGTAATATATGGTAGACACGCACTAATAGCTGCTACAGGGATATGCTGACGGTGATCAAGACACACATGCAAGCAGAGCCGGCCCTAGCCAATTTGATGCCCTAGGCAAAATTTTGTCTGGTGCCCCCTAGCTCCACCGCTAGTTCTGCATCTGTACCTGCAACGCTCAGGTAGTGGGGCCCACCGGGGGGTTACCCTGTGGGCCAGTTCAACTCTGCACAATGCCACACAGTAATGACCATAATACATATAATTCCACACAGTAAAGGAACCTTACACATATGCCCCACATTAGTAATGCCCATAATACACATATACTGCCACAGATACTGCCACAGATACTGCCACACTTGCTGGTTATACAAAAAGATCAGTATCAAACATGTAGAAACTGTCCATTCTCTTCACTATTCAGTGTGTTTGCTGGTGTCTCTTACTCCCGTTAACTGCATGCACTTTACTTTATACTGTGGGAGCTAAATGCTCTGCCCTCCAGTCTGATGTGTCTGAAAGTCACGCTGCACTGATGTTTCATATAGAAATAGCACAACGCAACTTACTGACCACGTTACAGTGCTAGCTGGCAGGGGAATTTTACGGTATGGACTGACTAGGAAATAAAGTGTGGGGAGAACACTGCCCATGTTATGTCCCTGCAGACACCTGGGGTTTGCACAGGTATAAGGGACACACACAGGATGGCAGGGTCCCCCTCCCCCATGTGCACAAGCAGTATAGGTGATGTCAGGTTTCTGTGAAGCAGTCTTCCAAAATACACGTGGTATCATAAGAAGCCATCCAGTAATAACCTTATATAGTCAGTAAAAATGTCACAGGTCCAGGAATTGCATTTACTGGGCTTCTGCTGTCTGTCTGAGGTCTCACAAGTCAGGGGCATTCAAGCATGTCAGAGGAAGTTTAAGGCACAGTGTGCATTTTTTTTGACAAATGTAAACAGCAGTGTATACAAGTACTGATTGAATACATTTGGAAAGTAACAGTTAGTTTGCGGACTGTCCCTCTCAGCATGAGATACTGCAGGGACATGCTTGGATGCCCCTAGACATGCTTGAATGCCCTAGGCAAATGCCTAGTCTGCCTATAGCTAAGGCCGGCTCTGCATGCAAGAGAAGCAGTCACACGAACTTGTCAATAGAGATAAAATTTAGTGCATATGCCTCAGCGGTTCCTCGTTTCTACTCTCTAAGATTCATATGAGAAATTAACGGTGATTAAATTACACACGCAATAGAAGCGATACATAAATCTACTAATAGAGACAAAATTCAGTGTGTATACCTTAGTGGCCCCTTGCCCCTACTCTTCAAGATTCATATGAAGAAACTATTCACATTATTAATAATGTGCTACATATACGGCACATGTTAAACGGGACGGTGTATGTGTAAATCAGTAGCCGCATGTCATTATACTTTATGATTAATTCCTGCAATCCCATTAAGTTGATTATCTAATTGTGAGAACCTGTGATAGGTGATCTGACTGCACTTACTACAGGTTGAGTATCCCTTATCCAAAATGCTTGGGACCAGATGTATTTTGGATATCGGATTTTTCCGTATTTTGGAATAATTGCATACCATAATGAGATACCACGGTGATGGGACCCAAGTCTAAGCACAGAATTCATTTATGTTTCATATACACCTCATACACACAGCCTGAAGGTCTTATAATACAATATTTTTAATAACTGTGTATTAAACAAAGTTTGTGTACATTGCGCCATCAGAAAACAAAGGTTTCACTATATCTTACTCAAATAATTCCGTATTTCGGAATATTCCGTATTTCGGAATATTTGGATATGGGATACTCAACCTGTAGTTACTTTGATAAAACACGTCTGGCAGCAGCACCTGATTATATACTTTATAATCAATATTTAGGCAGGATTTACCTTCGGGGTTAACTGTACCCATTGAAGTATATAACACAGATAAAAGACGTTTGTGTGGACACAATTAATGGTGCATAATGGCAGCCATACACAAACACTCTTTATTATAAGCCCTCGTAATTACGTGTAGCTGACCACTTTAAATATAAAGACTGTTATTCTAGCAGCATGAAAAATGATATGATGTTCGGTATGAAAATGCTGTAACAAACAGTCTGTGGTCCATAACACGTATTAGTGGTTTCTCACTAAAAACTGGAATAGCAGGATTAAGCTATAAAGTTAATCGCAGTAGTAACATGTCATATAAATACACAATTTAATAAACAATTTGCAAGGGTAACAAGTTGGGTTTAACAACATCAGTGACACGCTCGTGAAGTTGAATGTGAGAACACTGCGCATATCAGCCTGTCCCAATCTGCTTATGAATCTCTCTGTAACAGA
This sequence comes from Pseudophryne corroboree, assembly GCF_028390025.1. Classification (NCBI taxonomy): domain Eukaryota; kingdom Metazoa; phylum Chordata; class Amphibia; order Anura; family Myobatrachidae; genus Pseudophryne; species Pseudophryne corroboree. Next base: position 597,087,074 of record NC_086447.1, read on the forward strand.
TGAGTTATAATTACATCAAATAGTTACAGTGTTGTGGGACTGGTAAAAAGAACCACAACATATTATGGTTTAATACGTTACAATGAACAAATTACTCTGGTAACGTTGACAGGAGATTTTGAAAGGACTCAATTCTATATGAATAAATACGGGGCTGTGATAAATAGAGCTGCACCAGTGACACGCTTGTGAAGTGGAATGTGAGAACACTGCGCATGCCAGCATAAGGTTTAACTACATCGAACCAGTTACAGTGTTGCGGTAGTGAAAAAGAGAACCGCAACATTGTATGGTCTAATATGTTACAGTTGTTTTCTCCCAATAAATCCCTCTGGTAATGCTGATAGGTGATTTTGAAAGGATCATTACGGGGCTGTGGTATTGGATAATAGAACTGCACCAGTACATAGCTCAATATATCACAGGGTGCTCTCTCTGCAAACGACAAGAATGTGGATAGGGAATTTGAACGGATTAACCCACTATGTTGCTAGACATCAGGGTTAGATAGAAATACAGGGAATTTTTCACCTCAATCAAGTATTAATTTAGATTCATATCTTAGAGAACCTTGAGACTATCAAAAATTGCAGTAATTTATTGGACCCCTATCCACATAACTGTATTGGAAATGTTCAGACTATCACGAGTGGTCCAGATTCTTAAATAGTAACACTACCATAAATGGGAACACAATAAATGACATACAGTGAATATAATTTTTAAAAAGGTACGGTTCCTTTTTTTGAAAAAAAAAATTTCCATTTATATTTCACATTGTTTTAATTAATTATCATTAAAAGTTATATTTTAGATTGATTAACTTCTTCCTTTTGTGCGCCAACCAAGAGACAATCTTCTCTATCCTTTCTTGTGTCCTTAACCTATTGTCTATGGCGGCACCCCCAACATAGGAATGTGAATTAACATTACAGTATATGTATTAATGGGGTTTGTAATATATCAGAATAAATATTTATGGATCTTTTGACTAGTGCAGAAGTTTTCCCCTTCCCCCTTGTCCCTTACATATTGCCATTGAACCAGGTCAGGATGACTGGTGGGGTTGGGAGTATGGGAATAGGAGCTGGTAGTGGTCTGGCACCTGAAGGGCTCCCTGTAACTCCCTCTGAGGTTATGCCGGGTGCTGGTTCATATGCTAATTCTTTGGCGGCTCCTGGTAGGGCGAGTGCTGGTCCTCAGTTCGGGGTGAGTGGGGGTCAGCCCATAAAAAGAAGAAATGTGGTACAGTTCAGATGGGTAGGGGATGGGGTGGCTCCTTCGAAGTCGGAGTTCTTAGGTATGATCTTCTCCCTGGGGTTTGAGGCTGTAGATCTTTTTGCATGTATTCACCCAGTGAGAACTCCAGATTTCGACCTGAGCTTCCTCTCCCTGAATGGCCTGCAGGCCTTTGGCTCCCGTTGGGAGAAAAACAAGATGAAGGAACCATATTGGTTTTTCAAAGCCCATACCATCACAAGGCAGGACAGGGTTAAGATCACTGTGTTAGTGCGTAATGAATCACTGCCCCCTGCTGATATTATATATTGAAGCCACGCCTCCACCCATCTGCCTCATGCAGTGAACATCTCGGCTTTGCTTGCATACTGCCATCAGGCTAACTCCCGCTTGCCTGCACCTCTTGTCATCTGTCTGTCGCCCCTCCCCACTAGATTGTCAGCTCTTCAGAGCAGGGCCCTCTTTCCTCTTGTTATCTAAGCCTTTGTCTCGACACATTTCACTCGCAGCTCTCCCCTACTCAAAGACTATCTTTACCCTGCTAGTAAAGTCTCATCGCCATCTATGGCCACCAGCCTCTAGTAGTACGATGATCACTCCCTCAATACTTACATCTTAGCTGTATTATGTCTTGAGAATGTGTGGTGCTCTATGTTACCTGTACTCTATTTCTGTTATTTATTTACTGTAATAATATGTTTTGTCTCCCTGTACTGTCCTTTGTACGGCGCTGCGAAACACATGTGGCGCCTTATAAATAAAATGTAATGATAATAATAATAATATTGGTTGTCTAGGTCTTGTACAGTACTATTTCCTTTGGTAAAGTTTGATCATACTAGGGGGGTTTGGGGTGGTGCCTATTCGGCCTTTGTGAGGTTATACCAGGTAGGGGCTGAGACTAGACACATACCTTCCGCCGCTTACATTGGCCGTGATCGGCTCCAGTGTTTTTACCCTGGGCAACCCAGAATCTGTCATAAGTGTGGTAACTTCCGTTACCTCAGTAGCGATTGTGGGGTGATTAAATGTGCTTTGTGTGGCCAGTTGGGGCATGGGTCCCGGGAATGCAGCAAGGTCAGGTGTAATCTTTGCGGTGCAGTTGGTCATCCCTACAGTCGATGCCCTAAGGCTTTGCATAATTATAGTGCAGGGGTGGAAGAAGTGGTGCCGGAGGTTGGTCCTGGTCGCGAAGATAGCGTACCAGTAACTGTGCAGCATCAGGACATCTCAAAGAGAATAGAAGATGGTGGGAAAGAGAAGGTTCAGCCTGAAAAGGGGGAGGCATCCTTTCAGATCGTCAATAAAGGGAGGAGGAGGAAGCCTAAAAAAAAGGAGGCAGATGTTGTTTGCTCAAATAGGTTCGATGGCCGGGGGAGGTGGTCATGGTTGGGGGAAAAGAATTAGTTTTTGTCCCAAATGTCTCAAAAAATAGAAAGCCAAAGCAGGCCTCTAATCTGTCAGTTGCTGGGAAGGAGGTTGTAGCTAAGGATAAACAGAGAAAAATGGGACAAGGTAAAGCCCAAAGCAAAACTAAACACTTGGAAAGAAATGGTTCTCAGGGGAAGCTGGAGTAGTATCCTTTGAGGATAGAGTTGAGCCAAGCTGTAGGACCCCTGTTAGACGTGGTTGAAGTAGCTCAGTGTCCAGAAGGGGAAGTCCCTCATTCTTTAGATGAGGTGTTGGTGGTTGATGAAACTCCTGGGTCCCCTGGTGGGGGTGGTCCTGGAGGCGGCTCCTTTATTAGTACCCCAAAGGCCCCTGATCTGGATCCTCCCCCGGACAAGGTGGTAAAGGAGGAGGGGTGTGTTGTTGGGGAGGGGATTGATAGGAAGGGGTCCGAGAGTCTTCTTAGTGAGACTGTGGTCCCTATTGCTGATAGTGTGAGTGAGGAGGAGGAGGGGGGGTGGAAGAAATCTCCCTGTCTGATGAGGATGCTATCCCTTTTGGGATGGCATGTAAAAGAATTGGATCCTCGAATGAGGACTCTGAAAGACAAGCAAAGAAAAAGTGAATGGGATCCTACTTCTATAATCCAAGAAACATGAAACCCCAACCTATGCGATGTGCCACCATTAATGTGGCTTCCGTATTTTCTGAACGTGCTCGTTTCTTGGCCTTTGATTTTTTCATTACGGTTGATGTTGATTTTTTATTTTTGCAGGAGACCAGGATAGGTGACCTGGCCACATTCCATCGGGCCTAAGATCAGTGGAAGCATGGGCCTTGCGGCCGAGCCATACGGTGTTTTGGCAGTGCTTTTTACTGATATGGTAAACGTGCACAGGATTATAGAATTACAGGTAGGTAGGTGCATGGTTTGGATGTCAACCTGAGAGGACATGACCTGAGATTAATAAACATCTATGGGCCCCAAACAGCTTGGGACAGGAAATGTCATTTCAGGGAGATAAAACAGTTTCTCTTTTTGGCCCGGCAGATCGTCTTTGGTGGTGATTTTAACACCGTCATTAGGCCAAAAGATAGGGGAGTCACAAAGATGACCCTGGGCTATGATTCCAATTTTTTAATTAGCATGATTAGAGAGGCTGGTCTGGTCGATGTGCATGTTCGCCATTTCCCAGACCTCACCGGTTTCACCTATCATTGTGGTAGCCGTAGGTCTAGGATAGATAGGTTTTTTGATGAGGAGTCCTCGAAAAACTTTGCCTCCTGAGACAAAGCCAGTAGAGTTCTCCGATCACATTTTTCTGTGTGTTTCTTTGAACGTCTCAGAAACCCCTCAAAAAGGGCGGGGCCTTTGGCGTTTGAATTCCGGGCTCCTGAAGGAGGAGGGAGTTAGACAGTCCTTTGGAGACTTTTTTCAACTGCAGGAAACACTTCTGGAGGCTGGTTGGAGTAGATCTGAGTGGTGGGAGGAGTGTAAAAAGAGGACTCAAAGGTTTTTTCAAAGGCTGGTAGTCAGGAGAAACTTGACAAAAAGATGTATCTACCAGAGCCTGAGAAAGGAACTAGATTTCTTGATCTCTGGGCGTGGGGATTGTGGGGAAATCTCCCAGGTGAAGGCTCAGATGAGAGAATATCAGTATGATCGTCTGGCTTCTTTGATTTTGGAGAGGGATTATGGAAAATACCACTCGCTTGATCCCTTCCAGAGTTGCAGAAAATCAGTTGATTTGAGGGAGGTCCAGGGCCTGTTTGATGATCAGGGTACTCTTCATGGAGACAGGGAGGGTATTTTGGGAGTCACCAGGTCTTATTACTCCGACCTTTTGTCTGAGCAGCCACTCATTATAGAGAGGATGGATTGGTTCCTGGGGGAGACACCTGGGCTTGAGCAGCTTGATCCTTCTTTTGACTCTTTGGGGAATGATGTGACAGTGGAGGAGGTCAAGAAGGCTATAGACAGTTTGTCTATAAAAAAATCTCCGGGCCCAGATGGGTTAACATCTGAATTTTTTTAAGTTTTCTCAGACATCTTGGCTCCTTGTCTTGTAGAGATATTTAATGAAAGCCTGGGTGATGGAGTGCTCCCTCCCTCTATGAGATCCTCTGCTCTCATATTATTGTCTAAAGGTAAGGACCCTGCCCGTATTGAGTATTGGCGCCCCATCGCTGTTCTCAATATGGACTGAAAGATTCTGGCAAAGGTACTCTTTAATCGGCTGATGGAAGTTACCGGGCTGTTACTTTCCCCGTCTCAGCATTGCACTGTAAAGGGTCGAAGCACCTTTAGTGCTGTCCTTGGCATCTGGGAGGCCGTGGAGCAATGTCGTGCTGAAAAATGGGGTAAGTATTTGCTGGCGTTGGACCAGTCCAAGGCTTTTGACTGGGTTAATCATCAGTACCTGTGGGCTGTGCTAGATAGGTATGGTCTTCCAGTAAGGGTGGTAGATTGGCTACATGTCATTTACAATCAGGCTGAGAGCTTCCCGCTTGTCAACGGTTGGGTTGGGCCCGCATTTTCGGTTGACTCGGGTGTCCGTCAGGGGTGTCCCCTGAGCCCCCTTCTGTACGTATTTGCAATTGACCCCTTTGTGCGGAGGATTGAGTGCGGTACTGTTGCAGGGGTGCAGCTGGGCCCTGGGCTACCCCTGAGGGTGGCGGCCTACGCGGATGACGTTACTGTGGTTGTGTCGTCTGTGGCAGAGGCGCGTGACATGGAACGTCTTATCTGTGAGTACTCTGAGGCTTCGTGCTCCAGGATCAATCAGGACAAGTGTGAAGCTTTCTGGATGGGGGAGGAAGGTGACGAGTTTGCCCTTCCGGATAGTCTTCCCCGCGCCAGTCCAGAGATAAAAGTTCTAGGTATTAAATTTGGCCGTGGTGATTATGCTTCTCAAAATTGGGATAATAGGCTGGAAGATGCTACTAGAAAGGTGCAGTCCTGGAGAGGGTGGCAGCTCTCTTTCAGGGAAAGGGTTGATTTGTGCAAAACCTACTTGGTTCCGCTTTTCTTGTATGTCAGTTAACAAGGGGGGCTGAGTATGGTCAACCCTGTAGTGTTTTTTGCTACAACTTTTTTAAAGCTAAATCTAAGGAGTTTGTTTCTAGAAACTCCCCCTCGATGGGTAGAAAGATTTAGGGCCTGGGTGTCTCCCTTCCTTTGGTTATGGATGGATGGTGGGTGAGTAAAAACCCTTGGATTCCGGCATGGCTTCCTCCCGATCTACGTTATACTGTGCTTGAAGATGACGAGGCTTTGTGGGCTGGAGGTGGGTGAAGTCAAAAACTTCTCTAGAAGGGAGTTAGAGAAAAGAATTTTACAGACTCACTGCTATGCTCCGCTGTCGTTAAGGGACTGCCCGGGCAGTGTCTGCTCAGATAGGTTGTCTCTGATTAATTATCAGAGAATCCCACTGAAGTTCAGAGATATTGCCTGGCATTCCTTCCAAGGGAGACTTTATGTGCGGGGTAATCTCAAGTGCCGAAGTGCCGATGATTGTGGTTGCCCACGTGAGGAATGTCTAGGGGAGGAGGAGACAATGGACCACTTCCTCCTTGAGTGTCCCTTCAATATAAAGGTTTGTAAAGCGGTTTCAAGGGCCTTACGCATCCTGTGCCTTTCGGGGCATAGTGACCCTGAGTGGGTTTATGGGCGTTCAAAGGGTATAAAGGATATGATTTAACCACAATTTTTTTAGTTAGTTTAGCAATTAGGTTTCACACATGGGGTGCATAGTGTCAGGTTTCCCTCAGAGCAATGGTTCTCCCCTGTGAAGTGGTGGTGGGAAATATTCTACACGAGATTAGGGGGATGATGGATATGGACAGGAGGAGGTTGGATGCTGTCGAGTGGTCCAGGCTCTGGTGCCACTTGAAACCCCCTTGATTGAGTAGCAGAAATCCCTTCCATGTTCATCTTCTGGCTTTCTGTTCTTAACCTCCACGTAGATTTTCTTTTTCTTGTTTTATTTTGTTGAGACGGTTTACATGTGGCTAAAAGGTTTCATTCATTTTTTCATTGCTTGTGGTTATGATGTGTATTGTTTGTATAGTAGGTTGGTTTTGTCTAGATGATTTGTGTTAAGCTGTACTGGCAGTGTGTGCAGCCATACAAGCTTTGTTGCTTTCTGTTTGGTTAGCTAGACAACAGTGTATACTGTGTGTCTTGTTTTATGAATTTTACCATATTTATATAATAGATGTTGCAATTTTCTTATTAAAAGATACCGACTCAGTTGATTTCAGGTGTCAAAATTGTTGCCCAAGACCCGTTAACCCTTGCAAAATTACAGCTACTTATTCATAATAGAAAATTATAGTGTTAAGGTGCCCATATGGGCAGCGTATTTCATGCCCAAACCAGTGTTGGGCAAGGCAAAATCCATGTGGGTCATATGCAAGTGACCCGACTCAGTTGATTTCAGGTGTCAAAATTGTTGCCCGAGACTCGTTAACCCTTGCAAAATTACAGCCACTTATTCATAATAAAAAATCATAGTGTTAAGGTGCCCACTTGGGCAGCGTATTTCATGCCCAAACCAGTGTTGGGCAAGGCAAAATCCATGTGGGTCATATGCAAGTGACCTGACTCAGTTGATTTCAGGTGTCAAAATTGTTGCCCGAGACTAGTTAACCCTTGCAAAACTACAGCTACTTATTCATAATGGAAAATTATAGTGTTAAGGTGACCACTTGTGCAGCGTATTTCATGCCCAAACCAGTGTTGGGCAAGGCAAACTCCATGTGGGTCATATGCAGGTGACCCGACTCTATTGATTTCAGGTGTCAAAATTGTTGCCCGAGACTCATTAACCCTTGCAAAACTACAGCTACTTATTCATGATAGAAAATGATAGTGTTAAGGTGCCCAATTTGCCAGCATATTTCATGCCCAAACCAGTGTTGGGCAAGGCAAAATACATGTGGGTCATATGCAAGTGACCCGACTCTATTGATTTCAGATGTCAAAATTGTTGCCCGAGACTCATTAACCCTTGCAAACCTACAGCTACTTATTCATAATGGAAAATTATAGTGTTATGGTGCCCACTTGGGCAGCGTATTTCATGCCCAAACCAGTGTTGGGAAAGGCAAAATCCATGTGGGTCATATGCAAGTGACCCGACTCAGTTGATTTCAGGTGTCAAAACTGTTGCCCGAGACTTGTTAACCCTTGCAAAACTACAGCTGCTTATTCATAAAAGAAAATGATAGTGTTAAGGTGACCAGTTGGGCAGCGTATTTCATGCCCAAACCAGTGTTGGGCAAGGCATAATCCATGTGGGTCATATGCAAGTGACCCGACTCTATTGATTTCAGGTGTCAAAATTGTTGCCCGAGACTAGTTAACCCTTGCAAAACTACAGCTACTTATTCATAATGGAAAATTATAGTGTTAAGGTGACCACTTGTGCAGCGTATTTCATGCCCAAACCAGTGTTGGGCAAGGCAAACTCCATGTGGGTCATATGCAGGTGACCCGACTCTATTGATTTCAGGTGTCAAAATTGTTGCCCGAGACTCATTAACCCTTGCAAAACTACAGCTACTTATTCATGATAGAAAATGATAGTGTTAAGGTGCCCATATGGGCAGCGTATTTCATGCCCAAACCAGTGTTGGGCAAGGCAAAATCCATGTGGGTCATATGCAAGTGACCCGACTCAGTTGATTTCAGGTGTCAAAATTGTTGCCCGAGACTAGTTAACCCTTGCAAAACTACAGCTACTTATTCATAATGGAAAATTATAGTGTTAAGGTGACCACTTGTGCAGCGTATTTCATGCCCAAACCAGTGTTGGGCAAGGCAAACTCCATGTGGGTCATATGCAGGTGACCCGACTCTATTGATTTCAGGTGTCAAAATTGTTGCCCGAGACTCATTAACCCTTGCAAAACTACAGCTACTTATTCATGATAGAAAATGATAGTGTTAAGGTGCCCAATTTGCCAGCATATTTCATGCCCAAACCAGTGTTGGGCAAGGCAAAATACATGTGGGTCATATGCAAGTGACCCGACTCTATTGATTTCAGATGTCAAAATTGTTGGCCGAGACTCATTAACCCTTGCAAAACTACAGCTACTTATTCATAATGGAAAATTATAGTGTTATGGTGCCCACTTGGGCAGCGTATTTCATGCCCAAACCAGTGTTGGGAAAGGCAAAATCCATGTGGTTCATATGCAAGTGACCCGACTCAGTTGATTTCAGGTGTCAAAATTGTTGACCCGATACTCGTTAACTCTTGCAAAACTACAGCTACTTATTCAAAATAGTCATTCCTAATACTGTACCCACTTGGCCAGCGTATTTCATGCCCAAACCAGTGTTGGGCAAGGCAAAATCCATGTGCGTCATATGCAAGTGACCCGACTCAGTTGATTTCAGGTGTCAAAACTGTTGCCCGAGACTTGTTAACCCTTGCAAAACTACAGCTGCTTATTCATAAAAGAAAATGATAGTGTTAAGGTGCCCAGTTGGGCAGCGTATTTCATGCCCAAACCAGTGTTGGGCAAGGCAAAATCCATGTGGGTCATATGCAAGTGACCCGACTCTATTGATTTCAGGTGTCAAAATTGTTGCCGGAGACTAGTTAACCCTTGCAAAACTACAGCTACTTATTCATAATGGAAAATTATAGTGTTAAGGTGACCACTTGTGCAGCGTATTTCATGCCCAAACCAGTGTTGGGCAAGGCAAACTCCATGTGGGTCATATGCAGGTGACCCGACTCTATTGATTTCAGGTGTCAAAATTGTTGCCCGAGACTCATTAACCCTTGCACAACTACAGCTACTTATTCATGATAGAAAATGATAGTGTTAAGGTGCCCAATTTGCCAGTGTATTTCATGTCCAAACCAGTGTTGGGCAAGGCAAAATACATGAGGGTCATATGCAAGTGACCCGACTCTATTGATTTCAGATGTCAAAATTGTTGCCCGAGACTCATTAACCCTTGCAAAACTACAGCTACTTATTCATAATGGAAAATTATAGTGTTATGGTGCCCACTTGGGCAGCGTATTTCATGCCCAAACCAGTGTTGGGCAAGGCAAAATCCATGTGGGTCATATGCAAGTGACCCGACTCAGTTGATTTCAGGTGTCAAAACTGTTGCCCGAGACTTGTTAACCCTTGCAAAACTACAGCTGCTTATTCATAAAAGAAAATTATAGTGTTAAGGTGCCCAATTTGCCAGCGTATTTCATGCCCAAACCAATGTTGGGCAAAGCAAAATCCATGTGGGTCATATGCAAGTGACCCGACTCTTTTGATTTCAGTTGTCAAAATTGTTGCCCGAGACTCGTTCACACTTGCAAAATTACAGCTACTTATTCATAATAGAAAATGATAGTGTTAAGGTGCCCAGTTGGGCAGTGTATTTCATGCCCAAACCAGTATTGGGAAAGGCAAAATCCATGTGGGTCATATGCAAGTGACCCGACTCAGTTGATTTCAGGTGTCAAAATTGTTGACCCGATACTCGTTAACCCTTGCAAAACTACAGCTACTTATTCAAAATAGTCATTCCTAATACTGTACCCACTTGGCCAGCGTATTTCATGCCCAAACCAGTGTTGGGCAAGGCAAAATCCATGTGCGTCATATGCAAGTGACCCGACTCAGTTGATTTCAGGTGTCAAAACTGTTGCCCGAGACTTGTTAACCCTTGCAAAACTACAGCTGCTTATTCATAAAAGAAAATGATAGTGTTAAGGTGCCCAGTTGGGCAGCGTATTTCATGCCCAAACCAGTGTTGGGCAAGGCAAAATCCATGTGGGTCATATGCAAGTGACCCGACTCTATTGATTTCAGGTGTCAAAACTGTTGCCCGAGACTAGATAACCCTTGCAAAACTACAGCTACTTATTCATAATGGAAAATTATATTGTTAAGGTGACCACTTGTGCAGCGTATTTCATGCCCAAACCTGTGTTGGGCAAGGCAAACTCCATGTGGGTCATATGCAGGTGACCCGACTCAGTTGATTTCAGGTGTCAAAATTGTTGCCCCGATACTCGTTAACCCTTGCAAAACTACAGCAACTTATTCAAAATAGTCATTCCTAATACTGTGTATGTACCCACTTGGCCAGCGTATTTCATGCCCAAACCAGTGTTGGGCAAGGCAAAATCCATGTGGGTCATATGTAAGTGACCCGAATCAGTTGATTTCAGGTGTCAAAACTGTTGCCCGAGACTTGTTAACCCTTGCAAAACTACAGCTGCTTATTCATAAAAGAAAATGATAGTGTTAAGGTGCCCAATTTGCCAGCGTATTTCATGCCCAAACCAGTGTTGGGCAAAGTAAAATCCATGTGGGTCATATGCAAGTGACCCGACTCTTTTGATTTCAGTTGTCAAAATTGTTGCCCGAGACTCGTTAACACTTGCAAAATTACAGCTACTTATTCATAATAGAAAATGATAGTGTTAAGGTGCCCAGTTGGGCAGTGTATTTCATGCCCAAACCAGTATTGGGCAAGGCAAAATCCATGTGGGTCATATGCAAGTGACCCGACTCTATTGATTTCAGGTGTCAAAAATGTTTCCCCGAGACTAGTGAACCCTTGCAAAACTACAGCTACTTATTCATAATGGAAAATTATAGTGTTAAGGTGACCACTTGTGCAGCGTATTTCATGCCCAAACCAGTGTTGGGCAAGGCAACATCCATGTGGGTCATATGCAAGTGACCCGACTCTATTGATTTCAGATGTCAAAATTGTTGCCCGAGACTCATTAACCCTTGCAAAACTACAGCTACTTATTCATAATGGAAAATTATAGTGTTATGGTGCCCACTTGGGCAGCGTATTTCATGCCCAAACCAGTGTTGGGCAAGGCAAAATCCATGTGCGTCATATGCAAGTGACCCGACTCAGTTGATTTCAGGTGTCAAAACTGTTGCCTGAGACTTGTTAACCCTTGCAAAACTACAGCTGCTTATTCATAAAAGAAAATGATAGTGTTAAGGTGCCCAGTTGGGCAGCGTATTTCATGCCCAAACCAGTGTTGGGCAAGGCAAAATCCATGTGGGTCATATGCAAGTGACCCGACTCTATTGATTTCAGGTGTCAAAATTGTTGCCGGAGACTAGTTAACCCTTGCAAAACTACAGCTACTTATTCAAAATGGAAAATTATAGTGTTAAGGTGACCACTTGTGCAGCGTATTTCATGCCCAAACCAGTGTTGGGCAAGGCAAACTCCATGTGGGTCATATGCAGGTGACCCGACTCTATTGATTTCAGGTGTCAAAATTGTTGCCCGAGACTCATTAACCCTTGCAAAACTACAGCTACTTATTCATGATAGAAAATGATAGTGTTAAGGTGCCCAATTTGCCAGTGTATTTCATGTCCAAACCAGTGTTGGGCAAGGCAAAATACATGTGGGTCATATGCAAGTGACCCGACTCTATTGATTTCAGATGTCAAAATTGTTGCCCGAGACTCATTAACCCTTGCAAAACTACAGCTACTTATTCATAATGGAAAATTATAGTGTTATGGTGCCCACTTGGGCAGCGTATTTCATGCCCAAACCAGTGTTGGGCAAGGCAAAATCCATGTGGGTCATATGCAAGTGACCCGACTCAGTTGATTTCAGGTGTCAAAACTGTTGCCCGAGACTTGTTAACCCTTGCAAAACTACAGCTGCTTATTCATAAAAGAAAATGATAGTGTTAAGGTGCCCAATTTGCCAGCGTATTTCATGCCCAAACCAATGTTGGGCAAAGCAAAATCCATGTGGGTCATATGCAAGTGACCCGACTCTTTTGATTTCAGTTGTCAAAATTGTTGCCCGAGACTCGTTCACACTTGCAAAATTACAGCTACTTATTCATAATAGAAAATGATAGTGTTAAGGTGCCCAGTTGGGCAGTGTATTTCATGCCCAAACCAGTATTGGGAAAGGCAAAATCCATGTGGGTCATATGCAAGTGACCCGACTCAGTTGATTTCAGGTGTCAAAATTGTTGACCCGATACTCGTTAACCCTTGCAAAACTACAGCTACTTATTCAAAATAGTCATTCCTAATACTGTACCCACTTGGCCAGCGTATTTCATGCCCAAACCAGTGTTGGGCAAGGCAAAATCCATGTGCGTCATATGCAAGTGACCCGACTCAGTTGATTTCAGGTGTCAAAACTGTTGCCCGAGACTTGTTAACCCTTGCAAAACTACAGCTGCTTATTCATAAAAGAAAATGATAGTGTTAAGGTGCCCAGTTGGGCAGCGTATTTCATGCCCAAACCAGTGTTGGGCAAGGCAAAATCCATGTGGGTCATATGCAAGTGACCCGACTCTATTGATTTCAGGTGTCAAAACTGTTGCCCGAGACTAGATAACCCTTGCAAAACTACAGCTACTTATTCATAATGGAAAATTATATTGTTAAGGTGACCACTTGTGCAGCGTATTTCATGCCCAAACCTGTGTTGGGCAAGGCAAACTCCATGTGGGTCATATGCAGGTGACCCGACTCAGTTGATTTCAGGTGTCAAAATTGTTGCCCCGATACTCGTTAACCCTTGCAAAACTACAGCAACTTATTCAAAATAGTCATTCCTAATACTGTGTATGTACCCACTTGGCCAGCGTATTTCATGCCCAAACCAGTGTTGGGCAAGGCAAAATCCATGTGGGTCATATGCAAGTGACCCGACTCAGTTGATTTCAGGTGTCAAAACTGTTGCCCGAGACTTGTTAACCCTTGCAAAACTACAGCTGCTTATTCATAAAAGAAAATGATAGTGTTAAGGTGCCCAATTTGCCAGCGTATTTCATGCCCAAACCAGTGTTGGGCAAAGTAAAATCCATGTGGGTCATATGCAAGTGACCCGACTCTTTTGATTTCAGTTGTCAAAATTGTTGCCCGAGACTCGTTAACACTTGCAAAATTACAGCTACTTATTCATAATAGAAAATGATAGTGTTAAGGTGCCCAGTTGGGCAGTGTATTTCATGCCCAAACCAGTATTGGGCAAGGCAAAATCCATGTGGGTCATATGCAAGTGACCCGACTCTATTGATTTCAGGTGTCAAAAATGTTTCCCCGAGACTAGTGAACCCTTGCAAAACTACAGCTACTTATTCATAATGGAAAATTATAGTGTTAAGGTGACCACTTGTGCAGCGTATTTCATGCCCAAACCAGTGTTGGGCAAGGCAACATCCATGTGGGTCATATGCAAGTGACCCGACTCTATTGATTTCAGATGTCAAAATTGTTGCCCGATACTCATTAACCCTTGCAAAACTACAGCTACTTATTCATAATGGAAAATTATAGTGTTATGGTGCCCACTTGGGCAGCGTATTTCATGCCCAAACCAGTGTTGGGCAAGGCAAAATCCATGTGTGTCATATGCAAGTGACCCGACTCAGTTGATTTCAGGTGTCAAAACTGTTGCCCGAGACTTGTTAACCCTTGCAAAACTACAGCTGCTTATTCATAAAAGAAAATGATAGTGTTAAGGTGCCCAGTTGGGCAGCGTATTTCATGCCCAAACCAGTGTTGGGCAAGGCAAAATCCATGTGGGTCATATGCAAGTGACCCGACTCTATTGATTTCAGGTGTCAAAATTGTTGCCGGAGACTAGTTAACCCTTGCAAAACTACAGCTACTTATTCATAATGGAAAATTATAGTGTTAAGGTGACCACTTGTGCAGCGTATTTCATGCCCAAACCAGTGTTGGGAAAGGCAAACTCCATGTGGGTCATATGCAGGTGACCCGACTCTATTGATTTCAGGTGTCAAAATTGTTGCCCGAGACTCATTAACCCTTGCAAAACTACAGCTACTTATTCATGATAGAAAATGATAGTGTTAAGGTGCCCAATTTGCCAGTGTATTTCATGTCCAAACCAGTGTTGGGCAAGGCAAAATACATGTGGGTCATATGCAAGTGACCCGACTCTATTGATTTCAGATGTCAAAATTGTTGCCCGAGACTCATTAACCCTTGCAAAACTACAGCTACTTATTCATAATGGAAAATTATAGTGTTATGGTGCCCACTTGGGCAGCGTATTTCATGCCCAAACCAGTGTTGGGCAAGGCAAAATCCATGTGGGTCATATGCAAGTGACCCGACTCAGTTGATTTCAGGTGTCAAAACTGTTGCCCGAGACTTGTTAACCCTTGCAAAACTACAGCTGCTTATTCATAAAAGAAAATGATAGTGTTAAGGTGCCCAATTTGCCAGCGTATTTCATGCCCAAACCAGTGTTGGGCAAAGCAAAATCCATGTTGGTCATATGCAAGTGACCCGACTCTTTTGATTTCAGTTGTCAAAATTGTTGCCCGAGACTCGTTCACACTTGCAAAATTACAGCTACTTATTCATAATAGAAAATGATAGTGTTAAGGTGCCCAGTTGGGCAGTGTATTTCATGCCCAAACCAGTATTGGGAAAGGCAAAATCCATGTGGGTCATATGCAAGTGACCCGACTCAGTTGATTTCAGGTGTCAAAATTGTTGACCCGATACTCGTTAACCCTTGCAAAACTACAGCTACTTATTCAAAATAGTCATTCCTAATACTGTACCCACTTGGCCAGCGTATTTCATGCCCAAACCAGTGTTGGGCAAGGCAAAATCCATGTGCGTCATATGCAAGTGACCCGACTCAGTTGATTTCAGGTGTCAAAACTGTTGCCCGAGACTTGTTAACCCTTGCAAAACTACAGCTGCTTATTCATAAAAGAAAATGATAGTGTTAAGGTGCCCAGTTGGGCAGCGTATTTCATGCCCAAACCAGTGTTGGGCAAGGCAAAATCCATGTGGGTCATATGCAAGTGACCCGACTCTATTGATTTCAGGTGTCAAAACTGTTGCCCGAGACTAGATAACCCTTGCAAAACTACAGCTACTTATTCATAATGGAAAATTATATTGTTAAGGTGACCACTTGTGCAGCGTATTTCATGCCCAAACCTGTGTTGGGCAAGGCAAACTCCATGTGGGTCATATGCAGGTGACCCGACTCAGTTGATTTCAGGTGTCAAAATTGTTGCCCCGATACTCGTTAACCCTTGCAAAACTACAGCAACTTATTCAAAATAGTCATTCCTAATACTGTGTATGTACCCACTTGGCCAGCGTATTTCATGCCCAAACCAGTGTTGGGCAAGGCAAAATCCATGTGGGTCATATGCAAGTGACCCGACTCAGTTGATTTCAGGTGTCAAAACTGTTGCCCGAGACTTGTTAACCCTTGCAAAACTACAGCTGCTTATTCATAAAAGAAAATGATAGTGTTAAGGTGCCCAATTTGCCAGCGTATTTCATGCCCAAACCAGTGTTGGGCAAAGTAAAATCCATGTGGGTCATATGCAAGTGACCCGACTCTTTTGATTTCAGTTGTCAAAATTGTTGCCCGAGACTCGTTAACACTTGCAAAATTACAGCTACTTATTCATAATAGAAAATGATAGTGTTAAGGTGCCCAGTTGGGCAGTGTATTTCATGCCCAAACCAGTATTGGGCAAGGCAAAATCCATGTGGGTCATATGCAAGTGACCCGACTCTATTGATTTCAGGTGTCAAAATTGTTGCCCGAGACTAGTGAACCCTTGCAAAACTACAGCTACTTATTCATAATGGAAAATTATAGTGTTAAGGTGACCACTTGTGCAGCGTATTTCATGCCCAAACCAGTGTTGGGCAAGGCAACATCCATGTGGGTCATATGCAAGTGACCCGACTCTATTGATTTCAGGTGTCAAAATTGTTGCCCGAGACTCATTAACCCTTGCAAAACTACAGCTACTTATTCATGATAGAAAATGATAGTGTTAAGGTGCCCAATTTGCCAGCGTATTTCATGCCCAAACCAGTGTTGGGCAAGGTAAAATACATGTGGGTCATATGCAAGTGACCCGACTCTATTGATTTCAGATGTCAAAATTGTTGCCCGAGACTCATTAACCCTTGCAAAACTACAGCTACTTATTCATAATGGAAAATTATAGTGTTATGGTGCCCACTTGGGCAGCGTATTTCATGCCCAAACCAGTGTTGGGAAAGGCAAAATCCATGTGGGTCATATGCAAGTGACCCGACTCAGTTGATTTCAGGTGTCAAAACTATTGACCGAGACTTGTTAACCCTTGCAAAACTACAGCTACTTATTCATAATAGAAAATGATAGTGTTAAGGTGCCCAGTTGGGCAGTGTATGTCATGCCCAAACCAGTGTTGGGCAAGGCAAAATCCATGTGGGTCATATGCAAGTGACCCGACTCTATTGATTTCAGGTGTCAAATTTGTTGCCCGAGACTAGTTAACCCTTGCAAAACTACAGCTACTTATTCATAATGGAAAATTATAGTGTTAAGGTGACCACTTTTGCAGCGTATTTCATGCCCAAACCAGTGTTGGGCAAGGCAAACTCCATGTGGGTCAT
Source organism: Pseudophryne corroboree (assembly GCF_028390025.1). NCBI lineage: Eukaryota > Metazoa > Chordata > Amphibia > Anura > Myobatrachidae > Pseudophryne > Pseudophryne corroboree. The sequence goes on from NC_086447.1 coordinate 597,104,144, forward strand.
ATGCAGGTGACCCGACTCTATTGATTTCTTGTGTCAAAATTGTTGTCCGAGACTCATTAACCCCTGCAAAACTACAGCTACTTATTCATGATAGAAAATGATAGTGTTAAGGTGCCCAATTTGCCAGCGTATTTCATGCCCAAACCAGTGTTGGGCAAGGCAAAATACATGTGGGTCATATGCAAGTGACCCGACTCTATTGATTTCAGATGTCAAAATTGTTGCCCGAGACACATTAACCCTTGCAAAACTACAGCTACTTATTCATAATGGAAAATTATAGTGTTATAGTGCCCATTTGGGCAGCGTATTTCATGCCCAAACCAGTGTTGGGAAAGGCAAAATCCATGTGGGTCATATGCAAGTGACCCGAGTCAGTTGATTTCAGGTGTCAAAATTGTTGACCCGATACTCGTTAACCCTTACAAAACTACAGCTACTTATTCAAAATAGTCATTCCTAATACTGTGTATGTACCCACTTGGCCAGCGTATTTCATGCCCAAACCAGTGTTGGGCAAGGCAAAATCCATGTGGGTCATATGCAAGTGACCCGACTCTATTGATTTCAGATGTCAAAATTTTTGCCCGAGACTTGTTAACCCTTGCAAAACTACAGCTACTTATTCATGATAGAAAATGATAGTGTTAAAGTGCCCAATTTGCCAGCGTATTTCATGCCCAAACCAGTTTTGGGCAAAGCAAAATCCATGTGGGTCATATGCAAGTGACCCGACTCTTTTGATTTCAGTTGTCAAAATTGTTGCCCGAGACTCGTTAACACTTGCAAAATTACAGCTACTTATTCATAATAGAAAATGATAGTGTTAAGGTGCCCAGTTGGGCAGCGTATTTCATGCCCAAACCAGTGTTGGGCAAGGCAAAATCCATGTGGGTCATATGCAAGTGACCCGACTCTATTGATTTCAGATGTCAAAATTGTTGCCCAAGACTCATTAACCCTTGCAAAACTACAGCTACTTATTCATAATGGAAAATTATAGTGTTATTGTGCCCACTTGGGCAGCGTATTTCATGCCCAAACCAGTGTTGGGCAAAGCAAAATCCATGTGGGTCATATGCAAGTGACCCGACTCTTTTGATTTCAGTTGTCAAAATTGTTGCCCGAGACTCGTTAACACTTGCAAAATTACAGCTACTTATTCATAATAGAAAATGATAGTGTTAAGGTGCCCAGTTGGGCAGCGTATTTCATGCCCAAACCAGTGTTGGGCAAGGCAAAATCCATGTGGGTCATATGCAAGTGACCCGGCTCTTTTGATTTCAGTTGTCAAAATTGTTGCCCGAGACTCGTTAACACTTGCAAAATTACAGCTACTTATTCATAATAGAAAATGATAGTGTTAAGGTGCCCAGTTGGGCAGCGTATTTCATGCCCAAACCAGTGTTGGGCAAGGCAAAATCCATGTGGGTCATATGCAAGTGACCCGACTCTATTGATTTCAGGTGTCAAAATTGTTGCCCGAGACACATTAACCCTTGCAAAACTACAGCTACTTATTCATAATGGAAAATTATAGTGTTATAGTGCCCATTTGGGCAGCGTATTTCATGCCCAAACCAGTGTTGGGAAAGGCAAAATCCATGTGGGTCATATGCAAGTGACCCGAGTCAGTTGATTTCAGGTGTCAAAATTGTTGACCCGATACTCGTTAACCCTTACAAAACTACAGCTACTTATTCAAAATAGTCATTCCTAATACTGTGTATGTACCCACTTGGCCAGCGTATTTCATGCCCAAACCAGTGTTGGGCAAGGCAAAATCCATGTGGGTCATATGCAAGTGACCCGACTCTATTGATTTCAGATGTCAAAATTTTTGCCCGAGACTTGTTAACCCTTGCAAAACTACAGCTGCTTATTCATAAAAGAAAATGATAGTGTTAAAGTGCCCAATTTGCCAGCGTATTTCATGCCCAAACCAGTTTTGGGCAAAGCAAAATCCATGTGGGTCATATGCAAGTGACCCGACTCTTTTGATTTCAGTTGTCAAAATTGTTGCCCGAGACTCGTTAACACTTGCAAAATTACAGCTACTTATTCATAATAGAAAATGATAGTGTTAAGGTGCCCAGTTGGGCAGCGTATTTCATGCCCAAACCAGTGTTGGGCAAGGCAAAATCCATGTGGGTCATATGCAAGTGACCCGACTCTATTGATTTCAGATGTCAAAATTGTTGCCCGAGACTCATTAACCCTTGCAAAACTACAGCTACTTATTCATAATGGAAAATTATAGTGTTATTGTGCCCACTTGGGCAGCGTATTTCATGCCCAAACCAGTGTTGGGCAAAGCAAAATCCATGTGGGTCATATGCAAGTGACCCGACTCTTTTGATTTCAGTTGTCAAAATTGTTGCCCGAGACTCGTTAACACTTGCAAAATTACAGCTTCTTATTCATAATAGAAAATGATAGTGTTAAGGTGCCCAGTTGGGCAGCGTATTTCATGCCCAAACCAGTGTTGGGCAAGGCAAAATCCATGTGGGTCATATGCAAGTGACCCGGCTCTTTTGATTTCAGTTGTCAAAATTGTTGCCCGAGACTCGTTAACACTTGCAAAATTACAGCTTCTTATTCATAATAGAAAATGATAGTGTTAAGGTGCCCAGTTGGGCAGCGTATTTCATGCCCAAACCAGTGTTGGGCAAGGCAATATACATGTGGGTCATATGCAAATGACCCGAATCTATTGATTTCAGATGTCAAAATTGTTGCCCGAGACTCATTAACCCTTGCAAAACTACAGCTACTTATTCATAATGGAAAATTATAGTGTTATGGTGCCCACTTGGGCAGCGTATTTCATGCCCAAAGCAGTGTTGGGAAAGGCAAAATACATGTGGGTCATATGCAAGTGACCTGACTCAGTTGATTTCAGGTGTCAAAATTGTTGCCCCGATACTCGTTAACCCTTGCAAAACTACAGCTACTTATTCAAAATAGTCATTCCTAATACTGTGTATGTACCCACTTGGCCAACGTATTTCATGCCCAAACCAGTGTTGGGCAAGGCAAAATCCATGTGGGTCATATGCAAGTGACCCGACTCAGTTGATTTCAGGTGTCAAAACTGTTGCCCGAGACTTGTTAACCCTTGCAAAACTACAGCTGCTTATTCATAAAAGAAAATGATAGTGTTAAGGTGCCCAATTTGCCAGCGTATTTCATGCCCAAACCAGTGTTGGGCAAAGCAAAATCCATGTGGGTCATATGCAAGTGACCCGACTCTTTTGATTTCAGTTGTCAAAATTGTTGCCCGAGACTCGTTAACACTTGCAAAATTACAGCTACTTATTCATAATAGAAAATGATAGTGTTAAGGTGCCCAGTTGGGCAGCGTATTTCATGCCCAAACCAGTGTTGGGCAAGGCAAAATCCATGTGGGTCATATGCAAGTGACCCGACTCTATTGATTTCAGGTGTCAAAATTGTTGCCCGAGACTCATTAACCCTTGCAAAACTACAGCTACTTCTTCAAAATAGTAATTCTTAATACTGTGTATGTGCCCACTTTGCCAGCGTATTTCATGCCCAAACCAGCGTTGGGCAAGCCAAAATACAGGTGGGTCATATGAAAGGGACCCTACTCTGTGAATTTCAGGTGTCAAATTTGTTGCCCAAGGCTCATTAACCCTTGCAAAACTGAATGATCTGAATAAGAAGCTGGAGCTCGAATAAGAAGTGAGTAAGAAGCTGGACGAATGAGAAGCTAACTTCAGCCTCGTGACAAGGGGAAGGTATGTATACTTACCTTCCCCCAATGGCCCCCAAACCTATCCCGCAGCCTAAACCTAATCCTAATCCTGATCCCTATTTAACCACTTAACTGGCATGGTCAGATCTCATGCAACTGCGCCGTCCCACCCTGTCCCCCCGTTTTGACGAGGAGATCCGTTCTGCAGATATGCATGTTATAATGTTTAAATATTGAAAAAAAATCTTTTTAAGTTCATTAAATAAAATAAATATTAAAAAACAATGTTGTTAACGCTTTTGAAGGGAAAAATCGTCAGTTAAGTGGGGCCTACTTAACATTAAAAGTTTTTGGCATATTTCCAGAAAAAAGCTAGACATATGTAGTACTGTGGACTGATAACAGCAGATACTGTGCTGTACGTCTGATATCTGCTGTGGCTCCTCAATTTCTGATATCATCCTCATCCCCCATAGGTTTCTATAGGCGCTGCGAAGCTAATGGATTTACAAAATATTCCAGAGCTTTGCTCTGATAGGAAAACGCCTCCCCCAGATGGCGTTACCCTATTACAGCCTATCGGCTACTAATTAATACGTTTCTCCAGAAAAGGGTGCTCTCCGTCACCCACACACCCCTGACCGACATCAATGCACCTACCGACATCTGCATGTGCACTGGAAACCCGAATCCGGAAGAAGCATGATAGCATTACATTATCATACTGCTTCCCGCTCTTCGCCAGGATGGGCTTTAATCGGAGCACGTTTCCTGGCAAGAGCTTGATTTCACATTGCGAATGCAGGTGAAAAATATCACATCCACATTAAAAATGCGTATTGTGATAAATATGCCCCTGAGAGTGTCTGTTTCTGAGATGGGACATCGAAAGAAAACCAGTGTTTTTAAACATTGGTCACAGAGCCTGATTCAGAGATTGACGCAATGTCAATGCTGTACACTGTGGAGTGATTTTTTTGAAAACTGCGCATGCATATAAGTTGCACTACGCATGTGCTACGATGGTCTTGCAAAGATTTTTTTCTCTGGCAGGGTCCACAGGTTATCCACATGATAACAATGGGATATGATGGAGCGACAGCGGATTAGCACCTATCGATCAAAGCTTTCTGGCCTCCCAAGATGCAACAGGCCAGTCCATATATCCCCGCCCACTGGCTCAGGCAAATCAGTTTTTTGTTTGTTGCAGCAGGAGTCGGACTTTTTAGCAGCCCTAAGCTTTCTTATTTTATTTTTATAGTCTTACTAGTTTTTTTTGAGTGATCTTTCTAAACAGCGTCTTATACGTACCGTAGAAAGAGTCGCTTCAACAACTCTCCGCCGGGTCGCGACAACGCTTACCCACAAGTACAGTGCTGTTTCGGCGGGTGTCTGTGTTGGATATACTAGCAGGTCCAGAAGAAGTTACCAGGCTGTGGCCGGAGCACGGGGAGAAGGTAAGGCATCGGTTCCGCTTAGCTAGGTGGAATACAGACACATTCACACTGTTTTGGGAGGAGACTACCAAACAGTAGCTGACGTGGCTGCCACCGCAGGTGCACCAGCACTAGGCCTTAGGGATCATAGGCTCCAGGAATAGCATGAGGCCGAGATCCCTAGGGTTGATGTCAGCAGGGGGAGTCAGACGCTCTCCTGGTCGTCCCTCCCCCCGGTTCATGACCAGTTTCCTCCGAGTCTCCCGCCATGAACTGTTTCCTCGCCTCCGTCCCAGACGCTGTGCACGAGGGGACCTGATCGCAGCATAGGCGGCTGTGTGACCGGTGCGTCTGTGTTCACTGAGCGTCTCTGTTCACCATAGGTTTATGGAGCGGCAATGTACACTAGTAGCGTCTGGTTCCACTCAACGTTCACTAACGTATTGATCGATCCTTGAAGCGAGGTGAGTCTCCCTGTATCTCACACTACTGAGTACGGGCTATACAGCACTAAATCTCTATCTACCTTTTGAGTACGAATAGTTAGATAAGTGCCTATTGCATATGAGTCCGTATACATTTACTGTTGTTTCTTTCGCATTGCGTCTGAATACGTTAGATCTGTTTAAACATGATCAGTAATATGTTCTCCTACATACTTAAAAAATGTGTTTGTAGATGATGTGCTCATATTGCTAATTATATTAATGTATAACATGTGACTGCTAGTGTGATGCTGACTTTACTATATGTTTGTCAGTTGTTTTTCCTGATCCTCAATGCTGGTGCATGGGTAGGGTCAGATTGTATGTCACTTTAGAAAATTTAAAGTGATTACAGTCACAAATTGTGTAGTACACTGTGAAAGTGCTGATTATTTATCATGTCTAAGAGCGGCAAAGGTAAGGAAGGTACACTCACAGCAACACCAACACTCATATCATGTTTGTCTTGCAAAACTGTATTATCCTTTCAGGATCTGGTTCAGGATGGTTTGTGTGCAAATTATTTTAGTTTTCAGCAAAATACAAGGCAGATCCCTGTACAATGTCAGGTACAGATGGATCCACCTTGGGCTATGTTTGCACAGACCTTGTTCAGTATAGCTGAATGGATAATTCCTACAGCTTCTGTACCAGGAATAGGTTACACTATTAACCCTTAAATGCAGCTCCCTACCTACGGTATATCATTTCCCCCAGCAGCTTCTCAAAAGAATATATAGAGCTGAAATTATTATCCTGCACCAGATGCTTGATATTAATAATCTATTGAAAATAGTTTACCAAAAACCAGCTACATTCGATACTAGGGACAATCCTATCTTAATTCATACACATGCTGGAGGTGCTCCTGGAATTATGAGAGACTCATATGCAAAAAATGTTGTGGGGACTAGCCCCAAAGAAAATTCCTTTTTTGGAGCACTCTTTTGAAATAGTTAATGGTATATTATTTGAAGAATTGATGAATAGTATTAAAACTTAACTTTTATTTCTAACCTATCTAATATAAAAGGGAGAATGATCAAACTGTGTACAACAAAATACTAGAGTAATTATTATTCATATTTGATAAGTGTTGCTATCTCCCATTGTGTCAAAAAATGAATAAACATGTTCAGATTTTTTCTTTTTTTCTTTTTTTCTTTTTCACAAATGAAAATTTCACAATACTATAGTAACTAATAAATACAGTGCATACTTAGCATGTGTCTTTGAGACTAACAGTCATTGTTCTTTTTTTAATTTTTTCTTTTTCACAAATGAAAATTTCACAATACTATAGTAACTAATAAATACAGTGCATACTTAGCATGTGTCTTTGAGACTAGCAGTCATTGTTTAGACGAACATTCCATATAACCATGCACATGTAATTTAACTATCTTGCAGAGAAAGAAAGGATCTTATGTAATACCTGCTTAATGTGTGTCACACAGACTAACAAACATTGATTAGATAAATACTCATTAAATGCCTGAATACATTGATTAGGTGAATACTCAGTATGTGCCTGAGCTTAATCACATATGGTGTGCTGTAGGGGACAAATATCATCTTTGCCTTCACCGTTATAATTGAGTACTCCATGTGACCATGCACTTGCCATTTGAATCTATTACAGAAGAAAAGAATCTTAAATCTAAATACACATCATGTAATGGCATTTATTTTAAACCACTTCCTGAACATTTCTCACAATATACATGTTGCTAAAAAATCATCTTTAAATATTGACAATCATGTGTAACATAACACTGTATCAGCTCTGCAAAAACTCATGAGCTCATTCTCAGCTCAAATGTTACTAAGTTGCCTAATGGCAGATTGTTGCAAAGCTGAGATTTTCTCCAAAATGTTTCCTTAATGTATCAAAAAACAGGCTGCAATCAGCCTCACAATTGTTTGTGGAAAACTAGTAACAATCACACATAATCTGTGTTACCATAAAGCATATCATCTCCAGCAGGTATTATGGAATGTAATTTATTTCCCACAAGAGGACATTTCCCTCCTGGGGGGGGGGGGGGGGGGCGCTGCTGCTGCTGCTGCCTCTTATCCCACATATATTATTGATGTGCCTGATGAGTTGTTGGCTGGGTGGGGGTGGGGGTGGATGGTGGATGGTGCCGGGAGGGGAGCGTGTTTTGTTAATGTGCCGCTGGGGGCAGGCGTGGTGAGAGCCCTGTCGCCCGCACACAGACAGGTGCGGGTGACGGTGATGTGGAACTGCACAGGGTCCCGGCGTTATGGAGAAGGGGGCTGCCGGTACAGTGTTGGCCGGGGTCGGGTGTAAGAGACACCCGACCCCGGCCGACACGACACTGTACCGGCAGCCCCCTTCTCCATAATGCCGGGATCCTGTGCAGTTCCACATCACCCTCACCCGCACCTGTCTGTGTGCGGGCGACAGGGCTCTTGTTTGTGCTGGGGTAGTGGGGAGGCCGGGAGCGGTCTGTGCGGCCGTGGTGTGGACGGGCTGTTGCCGTGACACTGTGTGTCCACAGCGCACCTGCAAGGCAATAGATGGTGGTGGTGGAGGGGGGGGGGGGGCTTGCGGCGGTGTGGCCTGCGGCAGTCTGTCCCTCCGTGGTGGGGAAGGTGGGTACGTTAGTTGGTTTTGTGCAGATGACGGGAGGGGTGGTGTGGTGTGCGGCTGGCTGAGCCGCCGTGGTGCGTGTCTCTGCCATGGATGGATGTGGAGGGGGGGGTGGAATCGGTGCAGTGGGGTTAGGCTGGGCAGTGTGTGCTGGTCCGTTATGCGGACGTCGGGGTGGGGGGTGTCTGGGCCGTCAGTGGCTGCATGTGGGAGCTTTTTTTGGGGTGTGTGGTCTGGGTGTCAGTGGGTTGTAGGTGCCAAGGGACCATGCTTACCTGGCACTGTGGGGTGTCCGTGCACTTGTGGCTGGGGATAGTGCTCCTGTTGTAGCTACTGCTAACTGGTGTGCTGGGACAGGGCAGGAGCTGCTTAGGCCGCCCAGGTCTGTGACTCCACCCAGCGTTAGAGGACCAGGCACACAGGGCTAATATATAGGAGATTGTGAAATTTTCATTTGTGAAAAAGAAAAAATGAAAAAAAGAACAATGACTGTTAGTCTCAAAGATACATGCTAAGTATGCTGCACTGTATTTATTAGTTACTATAGTATTGTGAAATTTTCATTTGTGAAAAAGAAAAAATTAAAAAAGAAAAAATCTGAACATGTTTATTCATTTTTTGACACAATGGGAGACAGCAACACTTATCAAATATGAGTCATAATTACTCTAGTATTTTGTTGTACACAGTTTGATCATTCTCCCTTTTATATTAGATAGGTTAGAAATAAAAGTTAAGTTTTAATACTATTCATCAATTCTTCACATAATATACCATTAACTATTTCAAAAGAGTGCTCCAAAAAAGGAATTTTCTTTGGGGCTAGTCCCCACAACATTTTTTGCATATGCTTCTCAAAAGAAACAAGCTGATAAACTGGTGTTAAGTAAATCTTCACCTTCACAGGCTACACATGAGGCAGAGGAGGATTCATCGGAAGATAAAAGCTCAATTAATTCTACTTCGGCATACGAAGAGGAGGAAGAAGGTCTCAGCTCAGTAGATATAGCTGAGTTAATTAGAGCAATGAAAGCCATTCTATCCTTAGAGGATTCAGCAGAGGCTGTGTTAAAAACCAAGGCACCTGTGTTTAAACGACTCAATACAGTTAAGACTGAGTTTCCAGGGTCAGATCAGCTGACGGAAATCATGGAAGAGGCTTGGGCTACACCCAATAAGAAATTTAGAATTAAAAAAAAGGGATTCCGATTAACCTCTTCCAGCTGGGGATTGTTTAAAAAGGGAGGTGGCTACTAAAGTAGATATGCATGTGATTCAATTAGTGCAAGAGTCTATATTGCCTTTGCCTTCAACATCATTATATGATGTCACAGATAGGAGGGTAGATGGGTTTCTAAAAATCATGTTTTCCCTGTCCGGAGCAGTCATAAGGCCAGCCATGGCTTCAGCTTGGATGGCAGAGGCAGTGGCTGCCAGGGCTGATACATTGGAGGGGGATTTTTCAGTTGCTTCTAGAGAGCACAAATCCCACATAGCTCATATAAAACAGGCTGCAATATTCTTGGAAGAGGCAGCATTAGATATGGGTACTATCACTTCCAGGGCATCGGCTTCAACAATAGCTGCTCGCAGAGCAGTTTGTTAACGTACGTGGAAAGCTGATTCAGAATCCAAGAAGGTTATGGAATCTTTGCCTTTTTCTGGAAATATTCTTTTTGGTAAAGAATTGACAGATATTCTGGAGTCAGAAGCAGATTCCAAAAGGTCAAGTTTCCTTCCACATACAACTACAAACCCGAAGTTCCGTTTTTTTCGGTCTCAAGGAAACGTTAAGGGAAAAGGTGATCGCAAGCCCCAATACAACAAGTCTGGTAAGACAAAAAAACATTGGGCTAACAGAGGGCTGGCTTCCAAATCAGAAGATAAGCCATCAACCTGATGGTGTGGGCTTCCACCTGGGGGACCCCAGGGTAGGGGTCCGACTTCTTCAGTTTGCACAGATCTGGCAGCAGTCTACAACAGATGCCTGGGTGCAGGAAGCAGTATCTCTAGGTTATGCTTTTCCCTTCAAGAAGCATCCTCCTCGAAGGTTTTTCTGTACCAGCCCATCTCGGGCAGGGACGAAGGCCAGGGCTTTGCAAGAAGCAGTTCAGAAATTGCTTCAGTCAGGAGTAATTATTCCAGTTCCCCCTGCACAATGAGGACAGGGTTTTTACTTCAACCTATTTTTTGTTCGTAAGTCAAATGGGTAATTTCGGCCCATTCTCAATCTCAAAATGCTGAACAAATACATTTGGGTACCTCGGTTCCACATGGAGACATTACGTTCCATAATCTTGGCCATGGAGCCAGGAGATTATATGGTATCCCTGGATATACAGGATGCTTACCCACATGTTCCTATAGCACTGTCCCATCAGTGTTATCTCAGGTTCACTATCCTCCAACAGCATTTTCAGTTCCAGTCTTTACCCTTTGGGTTGGCCACAGCCCCCAGAGTATTTACCAAGATTATGGTGGTTATGGCAGCTTATCTCCACCAGCAGGGGATGAGAGTTTTCCCATACCTCAATGATTTTTTAATCCTGGCACAGTCACTGGAATTGCTCCTATGTCATTTCAACAGACAATAACATGTCTGCAGAGACATGGGTGGCTCAAAATCATCTCTAGTTTCGTCACAATGGATGACTCACTTGGGGGCTGTACTGGATTCAGGTCTGTAGAGAGTAATTTTACCTCGGAACAAGATATCCAAGGTACAGTCAAGGATTCAGGACTTGCTGCACAGTCAAACGGTATCCATTCACGCAGCAATGCGAGTGATGGGTTTGATGGTGTCAACATTCGATATGGTGGAGTATGCACAATTCCACTCAAGACTTCTGCAGCATCTGATTCTTGCCAAATGGAATGGATTACATCAGATGATAAAGAAACAGACTATGGTACTTTTGGTAAAAGTAAGAGGGTCATTAGCATAGTGGCTACAGACATCCCATCTGGACAGGGGAGACCCTTTTGGATATCAGATTGGGAGATTCTGACAACAGATGCCAGTCTTCAGGGCTGGGGAGCAGTGTCCGAAAGATTGTGGTTCTTGGGGAAATGGACTAAAGAAGAAGGTTGCCTGCCAATAAATGTTTTGGAACTTAGGGCCATATACATGGCACTGATTCAGGCAAAGGACATTCTTCAAGAAAAACTAGTCCAGATCCGCTCAGACAATGCGACGGCAGTAGCGTACCTCAACCACCAGGGAGGAACTTGCAGCCAAAAAGCAATGAAGGCGGTAAGTCACATACTAAAGTGGGCAGAACTTCATCATCCAGCCTTGTCCGCAGTATTCATTCCAGGAGTCCTAAACTGGGAAGCGGACTTTCTCATCGACACACCATTCAAGCAAGCGAATGGGCTCTACACCCGGAGGTCTTCCAGTCTTTAGTAGACAAATGGGGGTTGCCAGAGATAGAACTCATGGCGTCCCGTCTGAAAAACAAAGTGCCTGCATTCGGGTCAAAAACAAAGGATCCCAGAGCAATCTTTGTAGACACCTTGTCAGTGAGATGGGACTTTCATCTGGCTTATGTGTGTCCTCCGATCACCGTATTAACTAGGGTGGTGAGAAAAACAAAGCAAGGAAGGGGTGTCGTGATACTAGTAGCTCCGACTTGCCCAGAAGGCATTGGTATACGGTTCTGCAGAGAATGTCGATGGATGCTCCATTTCTGCTCCCTCAACGTCCAGACCTACTGACGCAGGTTCCTTGTTATCACAGACATCTGGATCAACTGTCTGACGGCGTGGCTCTTGAAACCTCTATCCTGAAATCAAGAGGATTCTCACAACAGGTAATTCAAACAATGCTCAGAGCAAGGAAACCTTCCTCAGCTCATATTTATCACAGAATATGGCAAACCTATGTTCATTGGTGCAGTGAAAGAAAGGTGGACCCTAAGTCGTTCAGAGTGTCCAGGATCTTAGCATTCCTTCAGGCAAGAATGGATAAAGGTTTGAAGGTGGCTTCCTTGAGAGTGCAAGTATCAGCATTGACGTTATGGTTCCAAAAGAAAATTGCCAGTTTACAGGATGTGCATACTTTTTTCCAGGGAATGCTGCACATTCAACCTCCGTTTGTTCAGTCTACAGTGCCGTGGGACTTATGTTTAGTCCTGAAAGCCCTTCAAGTTGCCCCATTTGAACCACTTAATAAAGTGGATCTTAAATGGTTGACAGCTAAAGTGCTCTTTCTACTGACTATGGCATCAACTAGAAGAGTGTCAGATTTAGTGGCATTGTCATGTCGTTCTCCATTTCTGATTTTTTTATCCAGATGGAGCAGTTCTCAGAACTAGATCTGGGTATCTTCCTAAGGTGGTGTCTAAATTCCACCTTAATGAAGAATTGTAGTCCCGGCTTTTCAGGTACCGGGACTCTCTGCGGGAGATGCATCACTGGACGTAAACCGGCCATTAAGGATCTACATGGATCATACCAGTGCCTTCAGAATGACAGATTCTCTCTTCATTCTCTACGGATTTCACAAGAGAGGATGGCCTGCTAGTAAACAGACGCTGGCGAGATGGCTTCGAATGACGATTTCAGAAGCATATTCTCAGGCTGATGTCCCTGTTCCGGCTAATGTCTCTGCTCACTCTACTCGTAAGGTAGGTCCTTCATGGGCAGCACAGCGTGGTGCTTCAGCAGAACAGATATGTAAGGCAGCCACATGGTCTTCCATTAACACATTCATTAGACATTATGCCTTGGATACCTTTGCCTCTCATGACGCTGAATTCGGGTGAAGGGTTCTCCTGTCCAATCAGGAGCGTCCCCACCACTATATTGCTTTGGGAAATCCCATTGTTATCCTGTGGACCCTGTTGGAGAAATATACGTTATGGTAAGAACTTACCGTTGATAACGTTATTTCTCCTAAGTCCACAGGGATCATACCCTGACGCACCTGATTTGAGGATCCTTCTACTAAACTCTTCCTTCTTTATGGAAGGGTGTGCATGTGTGTTCATCTCACCTGATTAGGGCTCTACATGATGCTCCTGCCTTGTTCTTTGGAATACAACTGACTTGCCTGAGCCAGTGGACGGGGATATATGGACGGGCCTGTTGCATCCTGGGAGGCCAGAAAGCTTTGATCGATTGGTGCCAATCTGCTGTCGCACCATCATATCCCATTGTTATCCTGTGAATCCCGTGGACTTAGGAGAAATACCGTTATCAACGGTAAGTTCTTACCATAACGTATATTTTGCAGAGTGACTGGCAGGAAGCGTTGACTGGAGTAACAGGAGTGGCAAATCAAATGCAGGTGTGTTGAGATCGTTTTGGGAGCGTGGCAGCTTGCTTATTTTCGCACAGTCGTTTCATATTAAATCGCAGCTGCGACAGCATTTGCGTATATCTCTGAATCAGGCCCACAAAACATTGTTTCGGGCTAAACAGGTTTACGATGTTAACCTATGGTATATTTCTGCTTTTCTTAAGTAAGCTAGGGCCTGTTCAGAGGTGGATACTAGTATCTGACTCAGTCTCTGACACAGGCAAGCTGCTGACTCAAGCCACCCCCCTGCCTCCTCCCAGGATAGTCTATTATATTAGAACTGTATGGATCTCCAATCTTGCCGTCTGCCGGTAGTGACCATCAGGACGCATAAGCTTAAATAAAACATTGGCACCTGCATTTGAGTCATGCCCACAGTCTCTTAATTCAATATCTTTTTTTCTGTCCAATCCACCAGAACTCACTCTCCCAGCCTGAGCTTCCACTTTAATAGTAAAACTAGTTTATAAGCAAAATTAGGTTAATAGAAAAACATGGAATGAGAAGGACAAACCATCTCTTCTCATGCAGTTAGGAGAGAGTAGTGTATAGAAAGGTAGCCAGTGGGAAGCACAAGGGAGGTCAAAGCCCCCACATCAGCTCTCAGTCTCTTGACCTTCAGTGGCGTGCACATAGCTAAGAGATAGTGGGGGTCATTTCGAGTTGATCACACGCTGATTTTCGCAGTGCAACGATCAGGTTACTACTGCGCATGCAACGCAATGTGCAGGCGCGTTGTATGTGTACAAACAGCATCGTTGCTGTGCAAGGCTTCTAGTGACAAATCCATTCGCACAACCGATCACAAGGAGATTGACAGAAAGAGGGCATTTATGGGTGTCAACTGACTGTTTTCTGGGAGTGGTAGGGAAAACGCAGGCATGTCCAAGCGTTTGCAGGGCGGGTGTCTGACGTCAGTTCCGGGACCGGACAGGCTGAAGTGATCGCAAGGGCTGTGTAAGTCCAGAGCTACTCAGTAACTGCAAAAAACCTTTTTCATCCCACTCGACTGCACAAGCATTCGCACACTTGCAAAGTGAAAATACATTCCCCTAGAGGCGGCGACTATCTGATCGCAGCGCTGCAAAAAATAGCTAGCGAGCGATCAACTAGGAATGAGGGCCAGTGTAAGATAGGGATTGGCCATTAATGGTTGCCATCGATGCTTCACTTGCTATGAGCCTAATTCATATCTGTACGCTAATGCGTTAGCAAGTGCCATTTTCTATGCAACAGAATTGTTAATGTTAACAAGTAAAGCTGTCACCCAGGACTTAAAAGAGACGCCTTCCGGAGCTATCGCAAACTCATTTGCAATTGTGTACACATTTGCAGCCTACACTCAAAAACGAGGAACATTGAAGAAAGGGTTGGTCTATGGCTGTGCAGACTGAACTCCGCAGTAGTAGCGACTCATACACCATGTTTTGCATGCACAAGCTCGCAGCTGCCAGCAGATACGCGCCCTGAAAACGGCCATGACACACCTGCGTTTCACAACCACTCCCCATTAATTCCCTGTTAACACCTCCAAATGGTCACTTCCTGTCAATCACTTTGCAAATAAATCATTATTGTGAGCAGGATCACATGCGCGTTGCGACCGTAGCACTGCACAGTCACCCAATAACCGCTCATTTGCGTGATAAACGGCCATTGTGTACAAACATGAATTGGGCCCATAGAGCGGACCTAATGTTGGGTTATTTTTCCAATTAATCCTAGCACAATAAATAATATGCTTTGCAAGAAAGGGTGGGATTCCGCAATTACCCAATAATTCAAATTAGCATCACAAAAAAGATGATCAGGACCAACATAGAAATAGTATACCCCTAAATGGGTTAGCATAACTTTTGATGGTGCACCCTAGAGCTATATATCTCCTATATAATTGCCCAGATCTGTCAATCTGTGACTGTGTGGATAACGCTGGGCGTGGCTAGGAGCTCTCATTGGGTTAGCAGCAGGTCTATCACACCCAGCCCACAGCTGATTGGGCGAGAAACTCCCTCCCACACAGGTTACATCCAATGGGAGGTTCTGCCTTTTGGCTGCTGTGTGCTCACAGAGCAGGATTAACAATGGGGCTGATGGAGCTGCAGCTTCAGGTCCGCACCCTGAAATAGGCTTACTGCATCTGCAGAAACATACCCTCCAACAATTTACACATAAAAATCGCTACAAATGCGAAAAGGGGCATGACCATGGGTACAGTGACATGGCCATGCCCCTTTTCCTATACTTTTAATGGAAGTTTGGAGAGCCAAAAATTGGTACTGACCATAAATAAAAGGTACTGTACCTGCCAAAAAGGTACAGCTGGAGGGTATGCCACTGCAATTGCAGCAAGTCTCTGCACTGTAGATAGGGAAAACAAAAAAATCCTTTTACTGCAGCATCCTATGGGGGTCATTCCGAGTTGATTACACGTAGCAACTTTTTTGCTGCCCGTGCGATCAACTAGACGCCGCCTATGGGGGCTGTTTTTTTTTGCATAGCAAGGATGCAAACCCTTGTGCAGCCGAGCTATGCAAAAACATTTTGTGCAGTTTCTGAGTAGCTCTGAAGTTACTTTCCCGCTGCAATGTCTTCAGCCTGTCAGGTCCCGGAATTGACGTCAGACACCTGCCCTGCAAATGCCTGGACACACCTGCATTCGCCGCACCACACCCAGAAAATGGTCAGTTGACGCCCTCCTTCTGTCAATCTTAGTCAGTTGATGCCGTCCTTCTGTCAATCTTCTTGCGATCGTGGCAGCGATCACTTTCTTTGTTCTTCTTGTCGTTGACCAGCGACGCCCGTGGCTGGGGAATGACGTGCCTGTGCATTGCGGCCTCCGCGCTTGCGCAGAACTGACCCATTTGCACCGCTACGAAAATCAGCAGCGTGCGAACGGGTCGGAATGACCCGCTATGTCCTGCTGCCAGTCCGCCTGCCCCCTCCAGCATTTCATAGCCTCCTCTGCGCGTGATGTCACAGAAGTGTCTCACCCCCACAGCCGTGCTCAGATCCCCAGAGGCCCTGACTTCACAACACCGCTCCTGGGCTGCCGGCCTGGAAGCGCCGAGATGGCTAATGTAATGGATAGAGTGGGTGATATCGCGGAGGGTAATATCTGGATGCTGAATCAATGTAAAAGGTGACAGTGCTGTGCAGTGCAGTGGGTGCACAGTGTCACTGACACTGCATAGTACTCTCACCTTTTAAATTGATTCCATCAGTCAGTTCTGCCAGCCAGTCACTATTGTTAGCGCCGGTGTCCCAACGCCCAGCATTACAGGGAAGTAGATGCACTATATAAACTACCCATCAACTCTTAACGACAAAGCATTCCGGCGCTAAGGCCTGCTGGGAGCTGTGGTTTATTGAGTGAATCTTCTTCCATGTAATGTGGCGCGTTGGGACAGCGGCACTAACAATAGTGACTGGCTGCTGTGCGAGTGTCCGGGAGCAGGACCGCCATCAAGGGGGTGCCCTGTGTACAGTTGTCCCAGGCCCGTAAAGGAAAAAGGAAAATATGTTGTCCCAGGCCCAGCCACTCTGACAGAGTGGAGGGCCCGGGCTGCATACACAGACAGCCGTGGATATTCCTGGCGGCAGCCGCCGCCAGCGACACTGACCAAGGCTGGCCAGCTGCTAGTCAGTGGCGGATTTAAATGGGGGCGGAAAAGGGCGATCGCCCCCCGTACACCTGCCCAACACAGTTAAGAATTAAAGCCACCGGCAGCGGCGCCGGGTCCACGCCTGTACTTCCGCGGGCCGTTCCATCCGAGCAGCAGCAGCACTGACTGAGTGTGAGAGACCGCCCTCCACCGCTGCTGCTGAGAGTCTCAGCAGTGGCGGTGGGCGGTCTCTCAACTCGGTCAGTGCTGCTGCTGCTGGGACGGCATGGCCCGTGGAAGTACAGGCGTGGACCCGGCGCCGCTGCCGGTGGCTTCAGTTCTCAAATGTCAGCCTGAGCAGTGGCGGATTTAACGCCAGTGCAATGCACAGGGGCCCAGCGCAATTAAGAGGCCCAGCCGGCAGCATTATAATGAGTCAGCATGACTCATTAAACGCTGCCCGGCACTGTGCCGTCGGCCGCACCAGCGGTGATGGAGGGAAGAAAGGGGCACGCCAGCGGGGATCCCATGGCTATGCTACGGCATAATTAAATCAATGAAGGGTGATGAGCTCAATCATCATCCTTCACGTCTGCGTCTCTCTGTCTGCGGCTGGGGCTGGCCATGCACTGCATGCTGGGATGGGAAGAGGGAGGAAGCAGGAAGGAGGAGGGACGGGACACGGGGAGCTGCCTGCAGATGTGTGAGCAGTCTGTGACTCTGCGTTGCTTGAGGACTGACTACTGAGGAGCCTGACCGCTGCCATCCAGAAAAAAAGTATGTTATTTCATCATTAAAAATGTTAATCCTGTATATATGTGTGTGTCTGTGTCTAAACATATAGAGCTGCCCCACTAGTATAACTATATATATATATATATATATATATATATATATACCTGCTTAGGCTGATTCGGAGGTGGGGGGGGGGCCCTGCCTATTTTTTCAGTCCCGAGCCCCACAATTTCTGGTGGCAGCCCTGTCCGGGAGAGCCACTGTCAAAGGGAAGACAGCAGCTTAGCTGCTTCCAGGAGGAGAAGCATGAGAAGCATTACCCGCCCTACCCCACTTGCAGTACCTCCGGGCCCCGTCCGGGCACCCCTATACCCCCCCTCCACCACCCGTGGTGGCTCCAGATGCTATATAGTCAAAATCATAAGGAAAATTAGTGCCTATTGCACCGTGTGTACACAGCTTGCCATGCCAATGCGCGGTACCACGGGATCTGTATCGCAAGCAAAAAAAAAATTGCAGGCAAGTCAATTTTGACTATCTTGTGTAAAAGATAGTCAAAATTGTCACTTAGCCAAAATCGGTATCGCAAGCACAGTTATCTTTGATTGCTATACAGACCACAGTCCATGTCGCATATTGAGAATCTGGCATAGCCCGAATCTCACCGTATGTATGGACCTTTATTGTTGGGGCATGCTTAAAAGAAAAATAAATAAAGATATTTGTATCTAAAACATAATAATTTTATTGGTATGTATTAAAAATAAGTACAGTTTCCAAAATATCAGCAAACACTACAAACACGTATATATGGAGGGAAGGGTAAAAATTGTATTGGGGGACATAAATATACAGAATATATATTATTACATGGTATAAGTGTTGCATCATATGTATGACCACATGAATAATTTCTCCAATCACAAAATAGGTCACCCCTTGGGACACTCAAAGTGTGCAATACATTATTTATTAATAAAAATGGTACAGCGTGTAACAGCCAGTGTTGTAGGTGACTTCCAATAATGAGTGTCAGTCACTCTTTTTTCATAGCTGTATTTATTAACCACTTAACTGATGATTTATTTCGCCAGAAAACGCTCCGAAATTGTCGGGTTTTTTATGACTGAATTAGGTGAAGAACATGAATATAACCCTATCCCAAATGATTTTAGTTAAAAAAAAGAAAATAAATATATTTAAAAAAAAAATAATTTAATTTCAAACATTGAAACATCGATCGTGTACATCGGAAACATCGCGACCATTGCAGCTTTCATTTTCAAAGCCGGGACAGACTCCAGATATACAGAGGGAGTCTGGGGGTGGCTTGGAAGGGTTAATTTACACTTCCCAGTGGCTGCCATTGTCTGCAACCACTGGAGGTGGGGGGGGGTGATCCTGCCATGCTGATCAGTAGTGATCGGCAGCACGGCAATCAGTAGGGGAGAGTGCAGGGAGGCAGAGGGACCTGCCGGTCCCTCTAACTGCAGCAGTGAAGGGAAGTTTCCCTTCCCCGCCACAGCTAACACTCTCTATCTGGTCGCATCCTGTGCAACCAGGTCAGATAGAGCACTTGCAGGCATGGTCGCATCTGATGCAACCATGCTAGGAAAGCTGTTAAACATGTGCTTAAAAAAGGCAAGATTAAATAAATGAGTATATGGGTATGATAAAAGAAAAAAATACAACAATTTGGCAAAATGTTTTTGGTTACGGATACGTAAATATTTATCTATCTATCTATCTATCTATCTATCTATCTATCTATCTATCTATCTATCTATCTATCTATCTATCTATCTATCTATCCATCTATCTATCTATCTATCTATCTATCTTTTCCCTATAATTTATGGTTCAATATTTGTGGTATCCAAAAGGTGCACTTTTAACAAGTCTGGGTTGCTGATTACAAATAAGACAGCAGAATTTGTTCAATAGTATACAATGAATAACAGGCAAAAATAATCAAAACATAATAATAAGGTATACTTATCAGGGACTTGTATGGTGAACAAGCCATTTCCCCGACGAAACGCGCATCCAAGTTGGAGGTTCTGGGTCTTGTGCACAGGAGCAGAACTACACTTCATACAAGTTCCTGATAAGTATACCTTATTATTATTTTTTATTATTTTTGCCTGTTATTCATTGTATACTATTCAACAGTCTGCTGTCTAACATATCATGAGTATACATACTCTTTACTTTCCTTCAAGTTGTATTAAAATTGTGCATATACATTCACTCTATACACTACTCTATTTCTGGGGACTCTCATTGGGCTTGCGACAGGACACTCCCCCTGCACTGGTTTTTCCCACCGAGGGGGGAGACTGACTGCATGCACAAAAGCAGATCCTCTGCCTCTATCTATTTCATCACTCATCTCTGACCGGACTCTCTGTACTCTCACCCACTTGTTCACTGTTCACAGGAACACACGAGTGGGCAGTAGATGCAGAAGTAAGGCCAAATGAGTCTTTACGGATCTACCCATTCAGACAGCAGTTATATCTATAATAGATTTTACATCTTGGTCAAGTCTTCACTCACAGACTCATATCAGGCATCTATAACAACAATCACTTACATGTGATACAGCATACTTTGTGAATTTTCACTAGGGTGCCGCTAAAACTTGTAATCAGCAACCAACACTTGTTAAAAGTGCACATTTTGGATACCACAAATATTGAACCATAAATTATAGGGAAATTCTATATATTTAGGTATCAGGAACCAAAATCATTTTGCCAAATTTTTGTATTTTTGTCTATTATCATACCCATTGTCACGATCCGGGTATCTGGACGCCATTACTTACCCTTCAGATGCCTCCTAAGGCGGGCTCAGCGTTCCAGGACCGGATTCCGCTGTTCCTGAGTTTCCACATACAGAGTGGTCTTTTCATCAGCCGCGGCCTCCGCTGTGCCCGCGTGGTTAAATGTGCATCTATCAGCCTGGCGTCTCCTGTCTCCGGTGGCCGGCGCCGCCATTACTGTTTCCCAGACCACATGGATTACAAACCAAACTTCCCTCCAAGTGTCTGCATGGGCGCAGCCATCTTGGATTCTGTCATCTGATCATTTCCACCAATCTGCTGTCTGTGTTGTTGATTTGCATAATTGCCTAGCCAACCCCTTCCTTGCTGCAGGTATAAGTAAGCTGTGCCTGAGCAAGGAAGGCGTCAGTGCTTTGGTTGTCAAACCTAGTTCCTGTTTGTCTCTCTTCTATGATTGTCTTCCAGGTTCCAGCTCCTGTCTCAAGACTTCCACCATAGAGACCCGCACCAGCATTCCACCTGCGGTGTAGCCTGACTCTCCAATCCATTGTGGATTCATCTGTTTCCAGCTACAACACTACCTGCTTCCAGCCTCAGCTTCCAGCAGAGTACAGCTTCCCTTAAAGGGCCGGTGTCCTTTCTACACTTTACCACTCTCCACCGGAATTATTATTTCTCCGCTCTCAAGTTCTACATTTCAGTTCACATTTCATCGCTCCCAAAGTTCATTTATTATTTAACTGGTTCCAGCCAGTATCCACTCCGTGCTAACAACAGTCTGGTTCCAGCCAGTATCCACAGCAGCTGTTTTACCTTCAGCAACCCAGCTCTTCCTGGAACACCAGCTGGTATAATCCTGGGTTATCTCCATTGCTACAGCCGGGCCTGGTAAGGACTTTCCATCTAGAAGATCATAAGAACTATCTCACACTACCAGTGCCCTGTGGCTCCTGCCATGCTGTAGTACTCAGGAACTGTATTTATTCTTTGCTGACTTTTACGTTTTCTTTTATTGCTGCTGTGATGCGGAGTTGTCATAATAAACATCATTGACTTTTATCTAAGTTGTCGTGGTCACGCCTTCGGGCAGTTATTATTCATGTTACTTACATGTCCAGGGGTCTGATACAACCTCCCAGGTTCCGGTACATCTCAGCCCCTACAACTGAGGCTGCCTCCCGTCAGCTCAGGCCCTCAGTTGTGACAGTAAGCACTGACCTAATGAATCCAGCCGGAGACCAGGATCAAGCGGCCAGGCCGATGCAAGAACTGGCAGCCCGACTAGAACATCAGGAGGCTGCACAGGGCCACATCATCCGCTGTCTCCAGGATCTCTCTACTCGGTTGGATGGGATTCAGACAACTCTCCGTGGATCAGGCGCGTCTGGTGCGTCAACCACAGTGACTCCAGCTATAACCCCACCCACCTTACCCATTTCTGCTCCACGTCTTCATCTTCCAACGCCAGCAAAATTTGACGGATCTCCAAAATTCTGCAGGGGATTTCTCAACCAGTGTGAGATTCAGTTTGAGCTACAACCTGGCAATTTTCCCAGTGACCGTACAAAAATTGCCTACATTATTTCTCTTCTCAGTGGCTCAGCCCTTGATTGGGCATCACCGTTATGGGAGAGGTCCGACACCCTGCTATCTTCTTACACTGCATTTGTGTCAACATTCAGGCGCATCTTCGACGAGCCAGGCCGGGTAACTTCAGCTTCGTCTGAGATTCTCCGTTTACGCCAGGAATCACGTACTGTAGGACAATATCTTATACAGTTCCAGATCCTGGCATCCGAACTGGCATGGAACGACGAGGCCCTGTATGCTGCATTCTGGCATGGTTTATCCGAGCGTATTAAAGATGAGTTAGCTACCAGAGACTTACCCTCCAAGTTAGATGAGCTAATCTCACTTTGTACGAAAGTTGACTTGCGTTTCAGAGAGAGAGCAACTGAGCGTGGAAGATCATCTGCTCCAAAATCTTCTACTCCTCCTCCTCGCCAACTGTCACCAACTACAGATGAACCCATGCAAATTGGCCGTTCCCGTTTAACTCCTGCTGAGCGCCGAAGACGTCTCTCCGAGTTTCTCTGTCTGTATTGTGCAGCTCCGTCTCACACCATTAATGCCTGTCCCAAACGTCCGGGAAACTCCAAATCCTAGCTTGCCAAGGAGAGGGCCGGCTAGGAGTAATGATCTCCTCTCCATCTCCTCAAGATTGTAACCTCCCAGTCTCGCTTCAAGTTGCTCAACGTTATCAGAACGTCATTGCCCTCCTGGATTCCGGAGCAGCTGGGAACTTTATTACTGAAGCCTATGTTAAACGGTGGTCCCTACCCACCGAGAGACTTCCTTCGTCCTTTTCCTTAACTGCTGTGGATGGCAGTAAAATTTTTGATACAGTTATTTCTCTAAGGACTCTACCAGTTCGTCTGAGAGTGGGAGTTCTTCATTCCGAACTTATTTCATTTTTAGTGATTCCAAGAGCCACACATCCTGTGGTCCTGGGCCTTCCATGGCTCCGTCTTCACAATCCTACAATTGATTGGACGACTACGCAAATCCTGGCATGGGGTTCCTCCTGTACTAAGACATGTTTGTTTAAAGTGTTGCCTGTCTGTTCATCCTCCCCCAGGTCGTCTGATGTTCCACCTCCTCCATATCAAGATTTCACGGATGTGTTCAGTAAAGCTTCTGCTGATATCCTTCCTCCTCATAGAGAATGGGACTGCCCGATTGATCTCGTTCCAGGGAAGGTTCCACCTCGAGGCCGAACTTATCCGTTGTCTCTCCCCGAGACACATTCTATGGAGGAATACATTAAAGAGAACCTAGCAAAGGGGTTCATTCGACCTTCTTCTTCTCCAGCCGGCGCAGGCTTCTTTTTTGTAAAGAAGAAAGATGGTGGTCTGCGGCCGTGCATCGACTACAGAGGTTTGAACGACATTACCATCAAGAACCGCTATCCTTTACCCCTGATTACTGAGCTCTTTGACAGAGTTAGCGGAGCTACCATCTTTACAAAGCTGGACCTGAGAGGTGCATACAATCTCATCCGGATCCGTGAGGGTGACGAGTGGAAGACCGCATTTAACACCCGTGACGGACATTATGAGTACCTCGTCATGCCCTTCGGATTGAGCAATGCTCCAGCTGTCTTCCAGCATTTCGTCAATGAGATCTTCAGAGACATTCTATACCGTCATGTCGTGGTCTATCTAGATGATATCCTCATTTTTGCCAACGATTTAGAGGAACATCGTTTCTGGGTAAAGGAGGTTCTGTCCCGTCTCCGTGTCAATCATCTCTACTGCAAATTAGAGAAATGCGTCTTTGAAGTCAAGTCCATTCCGTTTCTAGGGTACATTGTGTCCGGTTCCGGACTAGAGATGGATCCTGAGAAACTACAAGCAATCCAGAATTGGCCGGTACCCTTAACCCTCAAAGGGGTCCAGAGGTTCTTAGGGTTCGCCAATTATTACCGAAAGTTTATACGAGACTTTTCCACCATTGTGGCGCCTATTACTGCTTTCACCAAGAAGGGTGCTAACCCGTCCAAGTGGTCTGAAGAAGCCATGCAAGCTTTTCATCTTTTAAAACAGAGGTTCATCTCTGCACCTGTCCTGAAACAGCCTGACATCGACTCTCCTTTCATCTTAGAGGTGGATGCCTCCTCCGTTGGAGTAGGAGCGGTGTTATCTCAGAGGGCTAAAGATGGTCATTTACATCCTTGCAGTTTCTTCTCACGGAAGTTCTCCCCAGCGGAGCGCAACTATGCCATTGGCGACCAGGAGTTGCTAGCCATCAAGCTCGCTCTAGAGGAGTGGAGATATCTGTTGGAGGGAGCTTCTCATTCAATCACCATCCTTACAGACCACAAGAACCTTCTATATCTAAAAGGCGCACAATGTCTCAACCCTCGTCAGGCCAGATGGGCACTTTTCTTTTCCAGGTTCGACTTTAAACTCCAGTTCTGTCCGGGCTCTCAGAATCGCAAGGCCGATGCCCTTTCCCGCTCATGGGAGCAAGAAAATGAGTCAGAGTCTTCAGACAAGCATCCTATTATAAATCCGTTGGCATTCTCCACGGTAGGGATGGACTCTACGCCCCCATCAGGGAAAAGTTTTGTGAAGCCGACACTAAGGAAGAAGCTCATGCATTGGGCCCATGCTTCCCGTTTTGCCGGACATACAGGTATCCAAAAAACCCTGGAGTTTATCTCTAGGTCCTATTGGTGGCCAACTCTGAAAAAGGACGTTTTGGAGTTTATTGCATCTTGCCCAAAGTGTGCTCAACATAAAGTATCCCGCCAGTCGCCTGCGGGGCAACTGGTTCCACTATCTGTTCCCCGTCGACCATGGACCCATTTGTCGATGGATTTTATTACAGATTTGCCCATGTGCAACAAGTTCAATACCATCTGGGTGGTAGTTGACCGGTTCACCAAGATGGCACACTTCATTCCTCTCACCGGTCTTCCGTCAGCTTCCAAGTTGGCTCAAGTATTCATACAAGAGATCTTCCGACTCCACGGTCTTCCAGAAGAAATTATCTCAGATCGAGGAGTTCAATTCACAGCCAAATTCTGGCGAAGTTTATGTCAAGTCCTCCAAGTCAAGTTAAAGTTTTCCACGGCTTACCATCCTCAGACCAATGGTCAAACTGAGAGGGTGAATCAGGACTTGGAGGCCTTCCTCCGCATCTATGTGTCCTCCTCTCAAGATGACTGGGTTCAATTACTTCCCTGGGCCGAGTTCTGTCATAACAACCAGTATCATTCTTCATCTTCTTCAACACCATTCTTCACCAACTTTGGATTCCACCCTAAAGTCCCTGAGTTCCAACCGCTTCCAGCAACTTCTGTTCCCGCAGTGGATATCACCTTGCATCAGTTTGCCAATATCTGGAAGAGCGTACGATCAGCTCTGCTCAAGGCATCGTTCAGGTACAAGAAGTTTGCGGATAAGAAGCGTCGAGCAGTTCCTGCTCTCAAGGTGGGTGATCGGGTATGGTTATCCACGAAGAATTTGAGGTTAAGAGTTCCCAGTATGAAGTTTGCACCTCGCTACATCGGTCCTTTCAAAATTGATCAAGTCATCAATCCTGTTGCTTACAGACTCCAGTTACCTCCCTTCTTAAAAATACCCAGGACATTCCATGTTTCCCTGTTGAAACCGCTAATCTTGAATCGGTTTCATTCCTCACTTCCACCAACTCCGAAAGTCCAAACTCAACGAGGCGTTGAGTATGAAGTGGCCAAGATCCTGGACTCACGTCACCGTTACGGTCAACTTCAGTATCTCATTGACTGGAAGGGCTATGGTCCTGAAGAACGCTCTTGGACCAATGCCTCTGACGTCCATGCTCCTGCCTTGGTCCGAAATTTCCACGCAAAGTTTCCTTTAAAGCCTAAGAAGTGTCCTGGGGCCACTCCTAAAGGGGGGGGTGCTGTCACGATCCGGGTATCTGGACGCCATTACTTACCCTTCAGATGCCTCCTAAGGCGGGCTCAGCGTTCCAGGACCGGATTCCGCTGTTCCTGAGTTTCCACATACAGAGTGGTCTTTTCATCAGCCGCGGCCTCCGCTGTGCCCGCGTGGTTAAATGTGCATCTATCAGCCTGGCGTCTCCTGTCTCCGGTGGCCGGCGCCGCCATTACTGTTTCCCAGACCACATGGATTACAAACCAAACTTCCCTCCAAGTGTCTGCATGGGCGCAGCCATCTTGGATTCTGTCATCTGATCATTTCCACCAATCTGCTGTCTGTGTTGTTGATTTGCATAATTGCCTAGCCAACCCCTTCCTTGCTGCAGGTATAAGTAAGCTGTGCCTGAGCAAGGAAGGCGTCAGTGCTTTGGTTGTCAAACCTAGTTCCTGTTTGTCTCTCTTCTATGATTGTCTTCCAGGTTCCAGCTCCTGTCTCAAGACTTCCACCATAGAGACCCGCACCAGCATTCCACCTGCGGTGTAGCCTGACTCTCCAATCCATTGTGGATTCATCTGTTTCCAGCTACAACACTACCTGCTTCCAGCCTCAGCTTCCAGCAGAGTACAGCTTCCCTTAAAGGGCCGGTGTCCTTTCTACACTTTACCACTCTCCACCGGAATTATTATTTCTCCGCTCTCAAGTTCTACATTTCAGTTCACATTTCATCGCTCCCAAAGTTCATTTATTATTTAACTGGTTCCAGCCAGTATCCACTCCGTGCTAACAACAGTCTGGTTCCAGCCAGTATCCACAGCAGCTGTTTTACCTTCAGCAACCCAGCTCTTCCTGGAACACCAGCTGGTATAATCCTGGGTTATCTCCATTGCTACAGCCGGGCCTGGTAAGGACTTTCCATCTAGAAGATCATAAGAACTATCTCACACTACCAGTGCCCTGTGGCTCCTGCCATGCTGTAGTACTCAGGAACTGTATTTATTCTTTGCTGACTTTTACGTTTTCTTTTATTGCTGCTGTGATGCGGAGTTGTCATAATAAACATCATTGACTTTTATCTAAGTTGTCGTGGTCACGCCTTCGGGCAGTTATTATTCATGTTACTTACATGTCCAGGGGTCTGATACAACCTCCCAGGTTCCGGTACATCTCAGCCCCTACAACTGAGGCTGCCTCCCGTCAGCTCAGGCCCTCAGTTGTGACACCCATATACTCATTTATTTAATCTACCTTTTTTATGCACGTGTTTAATAAATACAGCTATGAAAAAAGAGTGACTGACACTCATTACTGGAAGTCACCTACAACACTGGCTGTTACACACTGTACCATTTTTATTAATAAATAATGTATTGCACACTTTGAGTGTCCCAAGGGGTGACCTATTTTGTGATTGGAGAAATTATTTGTGTGGTCATATATATGATGCAACACTTATACCATGTAATAATATATATTCTGTAAATGTATGTCCCCCAATACAATTATTACCCTTCCCTCCATATATACGTGTTTGTAGTGTCTGCTGATATTTTGGAGACTGTACTTATTTTTAACGCATACCAATAAAATTATTATGTTTTAGAAACAAATATATTTATTTTTCTTTTAAGCATGCCCCAACATAAAGTTTTCTTTCTTTGTTGCCTATTGCAATAAATAGTATCCAATAAAGGGTCAAATTCATGTTTGTACGCAATGGGCGATTATCACGCAACAGAGAGAATATCAGCAGACTGCGCATGTGCTGTGATCGCAATGTGCCAAGGTACAGCTATGATCTTGCTCCCAATGAGTATTTCAAGAAAAAGTGATTGACAGGAAGTGACCGTTTATGGGGAGTGGTTGGGGAAATGCAAGCGTGTCATGGTCGTTTTCGGGACATGTGTCTCTGCTGTCAGCAGCAGGCTTGTACATGCAAAAACAGCGCCTTCAATGCTGCTGCTGAGTCCAGTCTGCGCAGCCATAGACTTATCCTTAGCCTTGATGATCCCCGTATTTGCGCATAGTCTGTGAATGTGTACGCAGCTGCAAATTAATTTGTGATTACTCCAGTGGGCATCTCTTTTCATTTCTAGGTGGCAGCTTCACTTGCTAACATAAGCAATTCCATAGCCTAGAACAGTGGTTCCCAACCTCGATCCTCAAGTACCCCCAACAGTTCATGTTTTCCAGGTCACCGAGCAGTTGAGCAGATGTATTCATTACTCACTGACACATTTTAAAAGACCCACGGGTGGAGCATATTATTTCACTTGCGGTCCTGTGAGGATACCTGGAAAATATGAACTGTTGGGGGCACAAATCACAATTGCATTTGCATACAGGCCCAGGCCCAAAGTCTGGAAACATACCACCTGAAATACAATTTCTCTGACGTCCTATTGGTGCTGGGTACTCCGTAAGGACCATGGGGAATAGACGGGCTCCACAGGAGACTGGGCACTCTAAAAGAAAGATTAGGTACTATCTGGTGTGCACTGGCTCCTCCCTCTATGCCCCTCCTCCAGACCTCAGTTAGAATCTGTGCCCGGCCCGAGCTGGTTGCACACTAGGGGCTCTCCTGAGCTTCTAGTAAAGAAAGTATTTGTTAGGTTTTTTATTTTCAGTGAGATCTGCTGGCAACAGACTCACTGCTACGAGGGACTGAGGGGAGAGAAGCGAACCTACCTGCTTGCAGCTAGCTTGGGCTTCTAAGGCTACTGGACACCATTAGCTCCAGAGGGATCGAACACTGGGCCCGTCCATGATCGTCCGGTCCCGGAGCCGCGCCGCCGTCCCCCTTGCAGAGCCAGAAGCAAGAAGAACATCCTGAAAATCTGCGGCTGAAGACTTCGGTCTTCATTAAGGTAGCGCACAGCACTGCAGCTGTGCGCCATTGCTCCCTATGCACACCACACACTCCGGTCACTGATGGGTGCAGGGTGCTGGGGGGGGGGGGGGGGGCGCCCTGGGCTGCAATTAGAGTACCTTCTATGGCAAAAAGCACATAATATAGTCCAGTAAACTATATATGTGCAAAATCCCCCGCCATAATATAAATATAAGAGCGGGAGAAGTCCGCCAAGAAGGGGGCGGGGCTATCTCCCTCAGCACACTTGCGCCATTTCCTCTTCACAGCTCCGCTGGAAGACAGCTCCCCAGGCTCTCCCCTGCAGTTTCCAGGCTCAAAGGGTAAAAAAGAGAGGGGGGGCACTAAATTTAGGCGCAAATTGTATATGTAAAGCAGCTATAGGGAAAAATCACTTTGTGTTAGTGTACATCCCTGATTATATAGCACTGTGGTGTGTGCTGGCATACTCTCTCTCTGTCTCCCCAAAGGACTTTGTGGGGTCCTGTCCTCAGTCAGAGCATTCCCTGTGTGTGTGCGGTGTGTCGGTACGGCTGTGTCGACATGTTTGAGGAGGAGGGTTACGTGGAGGCGGAGCAGGAGCCGATAAGTGTGATGTCGCCCCCTTCGGGGCCGACACCGGAGTGGATGGATATGTGGAAGGCTTTAACCGACAGTGTCAACTACTTACATTAAAGGTTTGACGACGTGACAGCCATGGGACAGTCGGCAGCTCAGTCCGCACCTGCCCAGGCGTCTCAGAGGCCATCAGGGGCTCAAAAACACCCGCTGACTCAGATGGCAGACACAGATGTCGACACGGAGTCTGACTCCAGTGTCGACGAGGATGAGATAAATGTACAGTCCACAAGGGCCATCCGATGTATGATTACGGCTATGAAAGATGTTTTACACATTGCTGACATAAACCCGGTTACCACAAAAAAGGGTATTATGTTTGGGGAGAAAAAGCAGCCAGTGACTTTTCCCCCATCTGACGAGTTGAATGAACTGTGTGAAGAGGCGTGGTGTTCCCCTGATAAGAAACTGGTGATTTCTAAGAGGTTACTGGCGGCGTATCCTTTCCCGCCAACGGATAGGTTACGTTGGGAAACATCCCCTAGGGTGGACAAGGCGCTCACACGTTTATCTAAAAAGGTGGCACTGCCCTCTCAGGATACGGCCGCCTTAAAGGAGCCTGCAGATAGAAAGCAGGAGGCTACCCTGAAGTCTGTATATACACACTCAGGTACTATACTGAGACCTGCAATTGCTTCGGCATGGATGTGTAGTGCTGCAGCTGCATGGTCTGATACCCTGTCAGACAACATTGATACCCTCGACAGGGATACTATTTTGCTAACTATAGAGCATATTAAGGATGAAGTCCTATATATGAGGGATGCACAGAGGGACATTTGCCGACTGGCATCCAGAGTAAATGCGATGTCCATTTCTGCCAGGAGAGTATTATGGACTCGGCAGTGGACAGGTGATGCCGACTCTAAAAGGCACATGGAGGTTTTGCCTTATAAGGGTGAGGAATTGTTTGGGGACGGTCTCTCGGACCTTGTATCCACAGCGATAGCTGGGAAGTCGACTTTTTTACCTCACGTTCCCTCACAGCCTAAGAAAGCACCGTATTATCAAGTACAGTCCTTTCGGCCTCAGAAAGGCAAGCGTGTCAGAGGCGCATCCTTTCTGCCCAGAGGCAGGGGAAGAGGAAAGAAGCTGCATCAGACAGCCAGTTCCCAGGAACAAAAATCCTCCCCTGCTTCCACTAAATCCACCGCATGACGCTGGGGCTCCACAGGTGGAGCCAGGTGCGGTGGGGGCCCATCTCCGGAACTTCAGCGACCAGTGGGTTCGCTCACAGGTGGATCTCTGGGTTCTACAAGTGGTATCTCAGGGATACAAGCTGGAATTCGAGACGTCTCCCCCTCGCCGTTACCTCAAATCAGCCTTGCCAGCTACTCCCCAGGACAGGGAGGTAGTACTGGCGGCAATTCACAAGCTGTACCTCCAGCAGGTGATAATCAAAGTTCCCCTCCTTCAACAGGGACGGGGTTACTATTCCACATTGTTTGTGGTACCGAAACCAGACGGTTCGGTGAGACCCATTCTAAATTTAAAATCCTTGAACACTTATATAAGAAAGTTCAAGTTCAAAATGGAATCGCTCAGGGCGGTTATTGCAAGCCTGGAAGAGGGGGATTATATGGTATCACTGGACATCAAGAATGCTTACCTACATGTCCCCATTTACCCACCTCACCAGGAGTACCTCCGTTTTGTGGTACAGGACTGCCATTACCAATTCCAGACGTTGCCGTTTGGTCTGTCCACGGCACCGAGGGTATTTACCAGGGTAATGGCCGAAATGATGATACTCCTTCGAAAGAAGGGAGTTATAATTATCCCGTACTTGGACGATCTCCTTATAAAGGCGAGGTCCATAGAGCAGTTGTTGGTCGGAGTAGCACTATCTCAGGAAGTGCTACAACAGCACGGCTGGATTCTGAATATCCCAGAGTCGCAGCTGGTTCCTACGACGCGTCTGCTGTTCTTGGGTATGATTCTGGACATAGAACAGAAGAAGGTGTTTCTCCCGGAGGAGAAGGCCACGGAGTTGTCATCTCTGGTCAGAGACCTCCTGAAACCAAAACAGGTGTCGTGCATCACTGCACGCGAGTCCTGGGAAAGATGGTAGCTTCTTACGAAGCGATTCCCTTCGGCAGGTTCCATGCAAGGATCTTTCAGTGGGATCTGTTAGACAAGTGGTCCGGATCGCATCTTCAGATGCATCGGCTGATCACCCTGTCCCCGAGGGCCAGGATGTCTCTGCTGTGGTGGCTGCAGAGTGCTCATCTTCTCGAGGGCCGCAGATTCGGCATACAGGACTGGGTCCTGGTGACCACGGATGCAAGCCTCCGAGGTTGGGGGGCAGTCACTCAGGGAAGAAACTTCCAAGGACAATGGTCGAGTCAGGAGGCTTCCCTACACATAAATATTCTGGAACTAAGGGCCATTTACAATGCCCTAAGTCAAGCAAAACCCCTGCTTCAAAACCAGACGGTGCTGATTCAGTCAGACAACATCACCGCGGTCGCCCATGTAAACCGACAGGGCGGCACAAGAAGCAGGATGGCGATGGCAGAAGCCACAAGGATTCTCCGATGGGCGGAAAATCACGTGATAGCACTGTCAGCAGTGTTCATTCCGGGAGTGGACAACTGGGAAGCAGACTTCCTCAGCAGGCACGTCCTCCACCCGGGAGAGTGGGGACTTCATCCAGAAGTCTTCCAGCTGATTGTAAATCGTTGGGAAAGGCCACAGGTGGACATGATGGCGTCCCGCCTCAACAAAAAGCTAAAAAGATATTGCGCCAGGTCAAGGGACCCTCAGGCGATAGCTGTGGACTCGCTAGTGACACCGTGGGTGTACCAGTCGGTTTATGTGTTCCCTCCTCTTCCTCTCATACCAAAGGTACTGAGGATAATAAGAAAGAGAGGAGTAAGAACTATACTCATCGTTCCGGATTGGCCAAGAAGGACTTGGTACCCGGAACTACAAGAAATTATCTCAGAGGACCCTTGGTCTCTGCCGCTCCGACAGGACCTGCTGCAGCAGGGGCCCTGTCTGTTCCAAGACTTACCGCGGCTGCGTTTGACGGCATGGCGGTTGAACGCCGGATCCTGATGGAAAAGGGCATTCCGGTTGAAGTCATTCCTACGCTGATGAAAGCTAGGAAGGACGTGACAGCAAAACATTATCACCGCATATGGCGAAAATATGTTGCTTGGTGTGAGGCTATGAAGGCCCCAACAGAGGAATTTCAGCTGGGTCGATTTCTGCACTTCCTACAGTCAGGAGTGACTATGGGCCTAAAATTGGGTTCCATAAAAGTCCAGATTTCGGCCTTGTCTATTTTCTTTCAGAAAGAACTGGCTTCACTGCCTGAGGTTCAGACGTTTGTTAAGGGAGTGCTGCATATTCAGCCCCCTTTTGTGCCCCCAGTGGCGCCTTGGGATCTCAACGTAGTGTTGGATTTCCTAAAATCCCATTGGTTTGAGCCACTTAAAACCGTGGAGTTAAAGTATCTCACGTGGAAGGTGGTCATGCTGTTGGCCTTGGCTTCGGCTAGGCGGGTGTCAGAATTGGTGGCTTTGTCATGTAAAAGCCCGTATCTGATCTTCCATATGGACAGGGCAGAATTGAGGACTCGTCCCTAATTTCTCCCAAAGGTGGTATCAGCGTTTCATTTGAACCAACCTATTGTGGTGCCTGCGGCTACTCGGGACTTGGAGGATTCCAAGTTGCTGGACGTAGTCCGGGCCCTGAAAATCTATGTTTCCAGGACGGCTAGAGTCAGAAAAACTGACTCACTATTTATCCTGCATGCACCCCACAAGCTGGGTGCTCCTGCTTCAAAGCAGACTATTGCTCGCTGGATCTGTAGCACGATTCAACTTGCACATTCTGCGGCTTGACTGCCGCATCCTAAATCAGTAAAAGCCCATTCCACAAGGAAGGTGGGCTCGTCTTGGGCGGCTGCCCGAGGGGTCTCGGATTTACAACTTTGCCGAGCTGCTACTTGGTCGGGATCAAACACTTTTGCAAAATTCTACAAGTTTGATACCCTGGCTGAGGAGGACCTTGAGTTTGCTCATTCGGTGCTGCAGAGTCATCCACACTCTCCAGCCTGTTTGGGAGCTTTGGTATAATCCCCATGGTCCTTACGGAGTACCCAGCATCCACTAGGACGTCAGAGAAAATAAGAATTTACTCACCGGTAATTCTATTTCTCGTAGTCCGTAGTGGATGCTGGGAGCCCGTCCCAAGTGCGGATTTTCTGCAATACTTGTATATAGTTATTGCTTCACTAAAGGGTTATTGTTATGAGCCATCTGTTCAGTGAGGCTCAGTTGTTATTCATACTGTTAACTGGGTATGGTTATCACGAGTTGTACGGTGTGATTGGTGTGGCTGGTATGAGTCTTACCCTGGATTCCAAATCCTTTCCTTGTAGTGTCAGCTCTTCCGGGCACAGTTTCCCTAACTGAGGTCTGGAGGAGGGGCATAGAGGGAGGAGCCAGTGCACACCAGATAGTACCTAATCTTTCTTTTAGAGTGCCCAGTATCCTGCGGAGCCCGTCTATTCCCCATGGTCCTTACGGAGTACCCAGCATCCACTACGGACTACGAGAAATAGAATTACCGGTGAGTAAATTCTTATTATTCCATATGCAACAGAGGGGGCAATTCAGACCTGATCGCTGGGCTGCTAACCTTGCTGTCTTGCGTTCAGATAGGCGCCGCCCGAGGGGGAGTGTAAATTTGCTGTGCAAGAGTGCGATCGCACGTGTACGCCGAGCTGCAAAAATCCAGTGTGTGCAGTCTCTGCACAACCCAGGACTTACTCCTACACTGCGATGAGAACGGGCTGATCAGGGTCGGAGCTTACGTCAGACATCCTCCCTGAACTCGCTTGGGAATGCCTGCGTTTTTCTGGACACTCCCAGTAAACAGCCGGTTACCACCCACAAACGGCCTCTTCATGTCAATCACCTTGTAAATGCCCGTGTGAATTAAATATTTGCATCATACAGTCGCTTACCGGCGATGCCAGTTGTTTTGGCTGGCGCGCTTGCGCATTGCGGTACATATAAAAAAAAAAAAGGGATTTAGCTTTAGGGCGCTGTACTGAATACTGCTCCTATCTGGTGTATATCAGCAGCCAATTGGGATTAAAGAGGTATGCCAGCCTCTTAAAACCAAACAAGAAAACACACAAATAATCCCAATTGGCGCTTAATAATACAAATGCAACCAATAATATAAATAGAGTATAATTTATTCACATGAAATAAAAATAAGTAATAATGAATAATAAATAACCTCCCGGGGGTTTGACAATTAAAAAAAAATAATGAAAAAACAGTCAACTACCATGCCAGTACACTATGTATATTTTTATACCCCAATTGGTAGGCTGACTGATATTACTAATATAAATATAAATACAACAGCCTGCATGTAAAATAAATGATAACACTAAATGTTTATCACAAATATGTTACCAGCTGGATGATTCCAAATGAAGAACTATAGATAGTCATATGGCCTGTCTCAACATTAGTATCCAAAAGATAGCAACAATGTATTAACCTGTGAGGTGTCAGGAGAAACAGTATCCATAGAGTTCCAGCACACTGTGTGCTGGCTGGCAATAGCAGGTGCCAAAAGATGCAGAAAACGGTATCCTGTGTTGGACAGCCCTGGGCACTGAAGACCGCGTGCGGTAAAGTGCTGTAGCCGCGGCTTCCCTGGAGAATGATGCCAAATTCCCAAGGAGTGTGAAGATGAATAACCCCGTAAGGTATAACTGCACAAGGAGAAGTCCAAAAATGCCGGAGTCAGCACACGGCAAAGGCACTACCGCAGCTTACCGGTCCAAGCGCGGATGTCTCCAATGAGAGTGCAAGCTAGCATATCACACAATGATACCCAGGGGGCTCCCAGCGGTGGCGTGTAGAGGTTCCGACTTGGGCCAATAACCCTGTCCGATGGCAATAAGAGCTCACACCGATGGGCTCACAGATAGATGGAAACACTGTGAGATCCAATAGCAGTGGGATCGAGCTGGAGACGCCCGAAACCCACTGTCGGAGCCGTAGTGAAAATACTGCAGTTGTTACAATAGAGCAAATGTTCATTCAGTGGAAACTGCTGGTAACAAAATAAAGGCAAGTGTTGAAGAGTGAAGGAGGTATTAGGACCCTCGTGTCTTCGACGCATTTCCCCGCACTACAAGGCGGCTTTTTCAGGAAGCAAGGTCCTTGGAATGTGCTACAAACAGCCAGATATTAGCATACATGAGGAAGAACAAATCTTGAAGCAAGTCGAAAGAGCTGCGGGATTGAGGGACATCCTAGTGATTGGGCATTTTAACTATCCTGATATAAATTGGAGTAACATAGAAACATAGAAACATAGAATTCGACGGCAGATAAGAACCACTTGGCCCATCTAGTCTGCCCCTTTTTTTTTATCCTTTAGGTAATCTCAACCCTTTTTGAACCTTAATTCTTTGTAAGGATATTCATATGCCTATCCCAAGCATGTTTAAATTGCTCTACAGTCTTAGCCTCTACCACCTCTGATGGGAGACTATTCCACTTATCCACTACCCTTTCTGTGAAGTAATTTTTCCTTAATTTTCCCCTGTACCTCCCCCCCTCCAGTTTCAGTGTATGTCCTCGAGTTCTAATATTTCTCTTCCTTTTGAAGAATGTTTCCCTCCTGAACTTTGTTAAGACCCTTGATATATTTGAAAGTTTCTATCATGTCCCCCCTTTCCCTTTTCTCCTCCAAACTATACATGTTAAGATCTTTTAGCCTTTCCGGGTACGTTTTGTGAAGTAGGCCATGCACCATTTTAGTTGCCCTTCTTTGTACACTCTCTAATGTATTTATAGCCTTCTGGAGATATGGTCTCCAGAACTGGACACAGTATTCCAGATGGGGCCGCACCAATGACCTATACAGTGGCATTATCACTTCTTTTTTCCTACTACTGATTCCTCTCCCTATGCAACCAAGCATCTGACTTGCCTTTCTCATTGCTTTGTTGCATTGCTTTCCTGCCTTCAAGTCACTTGAAGTAGTGACTCCTAAATCCCTTTCCTCCTCAGTAGTTTCCATTATAGTACCCTTGATACTATATTTAGCCTTTGGGTTTTTGAGACCCAAGTGCATGATTTTGCATTTTTTTTGCATTAAACTGTAGTTGCCACGTTCTTGACCATTTCTCAAGCCTACCTAGGTCATCAATCATTTGTTTTACCCCTCCCGGTGTGTCTACCCTGTTGCATATCTTTGTATCATCTGCAAAAAGGCATACCTTCCCTTCAATACCATCTGCAATGTCACCAAGAAAGATATTAAAGAAAACTGGACCAAGTACAGATCCCTGGGGTACTCCACTGGTAACATTTCCCTCCATAGATTGCACTCCATTAACTACAACTGTCTGTTTCCTATCCTGCAACCAGGTTCTTATCCATTTAACTGTTTTATAATCCACCCCCACGCTTTCAAGTTTATTTAGCAGTCTGCGATGTGGGACAGTGTCAAATGCCTTACTAAAGTCTAGATATGCTACATCTACAGCTCCCCCTTGATCTATTATTTTTGTCACAGAGTCAAAAAAGTCAATAAGATTTGTTTGGCATGATCTACCATCAGTAAATCCATGCTGTTTTGGATCCTGTAAGTGGTTTGATTTAAGATATTCCACAACTCTTTCTTTTAATAGTTTTTCCATTACTTTCCCCACTACTGATGTAAGGCTTACTGGTCTGTAGTTACTTGCTTCTTCCTTGCTTCCACTTTTGTGCAGTGGAACTACATTTGCTCTTTTCCAGTCCTCTGGAATAGCACCTGTATTTAGTGACTGGTTAAATAATTCTGTTAACGGTGTAACCAGCACATCTTTTAGCTCTTTGAGTATCCTTGGGTGTATCCCATCTGGTCCCATTGATTTATCCACTTTTAGTTGTGAAAGTTCTGTTAGGACCTTCTCCTCTGTAAATGTACTTTCAACTACCTTATTTTTATGAATGTCCTTGCAACTTAACTGTTGCCCCATCCCTTTGATTCATGTGTTAAAGCTAGGGACAACAGGTTCTTAAATATGTTAAAGGATCACTACCTGTCTCAATTAGTCGACCAAACTAGGGGTAAAACTACTCTGGATCTAGTAATTACTAATAATGTGGACATCATATGGAATACTAAAGTTGGGGAGACTTTGGGTAACAGTGATCACTATATGATCACATTCGACATCAGTTTTAGGAAACATAGCTATAAGGGGTCAACAAAAGCATTTAACTTTAGGAAGGCTAACTTCAGTATGCTGAGATGTGCACTAAACGACATTGAGCGGGAGGTTTTGTTTTATGGTAAGAACACTTCGGAAATGGGGGATGCTTTAAAAGGGTTGCTAGATAGCATTATTCACAAATTTATTCCCATGGGCAGTAAGCGCAGGAGTATCAAACTTAAGCCAATGTGGCTTAACAAGAAGGTCAAGGCAGAAATCGATAAAAAGAAGCGTGATTTCAAAGCATTCCAGTACTACAAGGAATGCAATAAAAGACGCAAAAAAGCAAAAAGAGCAGCTAAAATTGAAAACGAAATGCAAATTGCTATAGAGAGTAAAACCAATCCTAAATTTTTTTTTAAATACATAAACAGCAAAAGATTAGAAAGGGGAGTATATGTCCAATAAAAGATGAATTTGGAGTATTGATAAATGATGACGAATCAAAAGCGGAAATACTGAATACATTTTTTTCATCAGTGTTCACCAAAGAAGAACTGACGGTGGGAGTAGTGCATAGCGATAATGACAGTAAGGATTCGTGGTTAGATACTTGTTTAAGTGAAGATGTAGTCAGGTAGAGACTATGCAAAATAAAGATGAATAAATCACCTGGCCCGGACGGACTTCATCTGAAGGTTCTTATGGAGCTTAGGTCACAACTAGGAAGACCCTTACACTTGATTTTCAATAGTTCACTTAGATCTGGCATGGTACTGAAGGATTGGCATATAGCAGAGGTAGTGCCATTATTTAAAAAGGGATCCAAAAATCATCTGGGTAACTACAGACCGGTTTGACATCTATAGTGGGGAAAATATTGGAAGGAATTATAAGGGATAGCATACAGGATCTGCAGACTACTAAGATTATTAGCAAGAACCAGCATGGGTTTGTGAGGGACAGATCATGTCAAACTAACTTAGTTAACTTCTACGAGAAAGTGAGCGACAATCTTGACCAAGGAAAAGCAGCGGATGTGGTCTACTTAGATTTTTGCAAAAGCATTCGATACAGTGCCTCACAGGAGACTAATCATCAAATTAAAGCAGCTTGGCCTAGGAAAAACTGTTTGTACATGGATAAGTAACTGCCTGGAAAACAGGGTACAGCGAGTAGTGGTCAACGGAAAGTCTTCAAACTGGACACCAGTAGTCAGGGGAATACCACAGGGGTCCGTACTCGTACCACTACTGTTCAACATATTCATCAATGACCTAGAAATAGGCCTGGAAAGCACAGTTTCAATCTTTGCAGATGATACTAAACTGTGTAGGATATTTAATTCAGAAATAGCTGTGGAGTCTCTGCAGAATGACTTATCTAAACTTGAAATCTGGGAGTCTAAATGGGGAATGAGGTTCAATATAGAAAAATGCAAGGTTATGCATTTCGGGACTAAAAACAAACTTGTATCCTACATATTAAATGGGGAAAATCTAGGGGTAACAGTTTTGGAAAAAGATTTGGGGGTACTCATTGACAATAAGCTTAATAACCATATACAATGTCAAAGCGCAGTGCAGAAGGCAAGTAAGGTGCTAGTGTGCATAAAACAGGGAATTGAGACAAGGGGCGAGGATGTCATTCTGCCGTTGTACAAATCATTGGTACGTCTGCACCTGGAATATTGTGTTCAGTTTTAGGCACCACTGTATTAAAAAATATATCGGGGAACTCGAAAGGGTTCAAAGGCGAGCTATTAAATTGATTAAAGGGATAGTGGGACTGGATTACGAGGAAAGGCTTACTAGTGTTATGATTCCAGCACTCTGGTCTGAGGAGATCTTATAACAAGGACCTGAGTACTGGAACGTAATGCTGGGAAAGGGAGCGGGAATGGAAAATAGCCCCTGGCACCCTAACTCCGTTGTCTCGCCCGTGCTGTCAGAAATCCCTTGCGAGACTATGGTTGCTTGAGCCCATGGCAGCCGCGTTTGAAGGGCGGATTACGTCTGCCCAACTCCGATGCCCCCTCAGGTCTTAATGGGAGACAAAGGGAAATCCGAGACAGGGTGATAACAAGGGGCCCTCTAACTCAGCAACAAAGCCAGGGGCTACAAACTAACTTAAAACTAGAATATGTGCGGAAAAACCGCCAGGGAAAAGGACAACCAAAATACCCACTTGTCCACTCTCCTACCCGGCACCGCCGAGTTCCGGAGAGGACTTGTGGAAGCGGAACCCTCCGCAAATGCTCCGAAACAGAATACAAAAATAAAGCGGGCTGAGCCGCAGCACACGGCAGAGCCGCAACTCACGAACACCACACGAGATTCTCTGGCGACCGTGGCGGACAATAGGGGATCAGGAGATTTCTTGGGAAGAGATGACAACTCCAAGCTTCAGGAACTCTGAGGACAGGAATGACCGGACACAGCAAGACTGGAACAGACGTTCAGCAAACCTAAGCAGCATGCAGGAAGCTATTACCGGCGTCTGTGTGAAGCACTGAGAAAGTATTTAACAAGGAGTCCTCCAATCAGATGTTTCAGAGCCAGATTAGCAAGCATGCCGTGCAGCTGCCAGGCTGCACGAGCAGAAACAAGTGTGTGTAATTGATTTGATTGACCCTGCAACGGGAAACGCGGTCCGCCCGTGGCGTCCCCGTTGCTAGGGTCCAGGCGGCTAAGCACGCCCGGCGTCCCTGCGTTGCTAGGGAGCCGGCGGCTACGCGCGCACGGCGTCCCAGCGTTGCTAGGGACCCGCCGGCTAGCACGCTCTGCGTCCCTAGTTGCTAGGCGCCGGGCCGCGAGGACATCGCGGACCCCGGCGCCTAACAGTACCCCCCCTTGAGGAGGGGTCAAGGAACCCCTAAAGCCAGGTTTCTGAGGAAATTCTCGAAAAAATGCCCTCTTGAGCCTAGGGGCATGAAGATCCTTATCCAGGACTCAAGACCTTTCCTCCGGACCATAGCCTTTCCAGTGAACTAAAAAATAAAGCCGACCCCGGGACAATTTGGAATCAAGAACTTTCTCTACCAAAAACTCCTGTTGTCCCTGTACATCCACTGGAGATCTACCCTGAGAGATCCTCCGAGGAAATCTACTGGAAGAAACGTATTGTTTCAACAGGGAACAGTGAAAAGTATTTCCAATCTTGAGAGATCTTGGTAAACGTAGCCGAAAGGCAACTAGGTTGACCTTCTTAATAATAAGAAATGATCCAATAAATTTGGGTCCCAGTCTAGCCGAGGATTGTCGAAGCCTGATGTTGCGAGTCGACAACCACACCTTATCTCCCACCTTTAAAGTGCAAGGACGTCGGAGCCTGTCAGAAAATGTCTTCTCTCGGAAGGCCGCTTTTCTGAGAGCAAGGTGCACTTTTTTCCAAATTGCTCTGAGATGGGAGGTCAAGGTTAGCGAGGAGACTGGAGAATGATAAAAAAAAGAATTGGCTCTGGGGTGAAAACCAAAAACTGAAAAGAATGGAGACTCTTTAATGGAGGAATGACAAGAGTTATTGTAAGCAAACTCAGCCAAAGGGAGAAACTCGGACCAATCATTCTGGAGTTTGGCTGAATACAAACGCAAATATTGTTTTAATGACTGGTTGACTCGTTCGGTTTGCCCGTTAGACTGTGGGTGGTAACCAGATGTTAAAGACAGTTTCATCTTCAATGAGGCACAAAAACATTTCCAGAAATGTGCGATGAATTGTGGACCCCGATCAGAAACAATATCAGTGGGCAACCCATGAAGCCTGAACACATGGCGGAGGAACAAAACTGCCAACCCTTGAGCAGAAGGCAATCGGGGTAGAGCAATAAAATGAGCCATTTTACTAAAACGGTCCACTACCACCCAAATGACTCGGAATCCGGCTGAAAGGGGAAGGTCAACCACAAAATCCATGGAAATATGAGACCATGGCCTGAGAGGAACAGCTAAAGGCATGAGTTGCCCGATAGGCAACGAACGAGGAACCTTATGCTGTGCACAAACCTGGCATGAATGAACGAATTCCTTAACGTCTTTAGAAAGACTAGGCCACCACACTGAGCGAGAGACTAACTCCAATGTCTTAGTGATTCCCGGATGCCCTGAGACTTTGTTGTCATGAAATTCAGTTAAAACAGTGGCTCTCAAAAATTCAGGGACATAAAGACGACCAGCGGGAGTAAGTCTAGGAGCTTGGTGTTGAAGCTGGTTTAACTGGGTAAATAAATCCTGTGTGAGGCCTGCCCGGATGACTGAAGACGGAAGTATGGGGGTGACAACAGGATTGCTATTGTGAACCGGAAGAAAGCTACGTGACAGGGCATCAGCTTTTGTATTCTTGGAACCAGGCCTGAAAGTGATTATAAACCTGAAACGAGTAAAAAATAATGCCCAACGTGCCTGCCGAGCATTAAGCCGTTTAGCTGATTCAATATATTGCAGGTTCTTATGGTCAGTCAAAACCGAAATAGTATGTTTAGCTCCCTCCAGCCAATGCCTCCACTCCTCGAAAGCCCATTTCACCGCCAGTAACTTCCGATTACCAACGTCATAGTTGGATTCAGCGGAGGAGAATTTCCTGGACATAAAGGCACAAGGATGTAACTCCAGAGACTCCGGATCCTCTTGAGAAAGGACAGCCCCCACTCCAACTTCTGAGGCATCAACCTCCACAACAAAGGGCATTTCCGGATTAGGATGTCTAAG
This sequence comes from Pseudophryne corroboree, assembly GCF_028390025.1. NCBI lineage: Eukaryota > Metazoa > Chordata > Amphibia > Anura > Myobatrachidae > Pseudophryne > Pseudophryne corroboree. The sequence goes on from NC_086447.1 coordinate 597,146,640, forward strand.
GACTGGAGCCGAGACAAAGGCTTGCTTCAAAGCCTGGAAGGGCAATTCAGCTTCATGCGACCAGTTGGTAGGATCCGCTCCTTTTTTTGTCAGAGCTACTATGGAAGCAACCAGGCCAGAAAAAGAATGAATGAACCTCCTATAATAATTCGCAAACCCTAAAAAGCGCTGAATTGCTTTTAAATTAGTGGGTTGCGCCCAATTAAGGATGGCCTGGAGCTTCTTTGGTTCCATGGAAAATCCCTGAGGAGAATTTATGTACCCTAAAAAAGATACTTCCGTGACGTGAAAATCACACTTTTCCAGCTTGGCATATAAATGATTCTCACGTAACTTTTGAAGAACCAGACGCACCTGGGTAACATGTTGTTCCATCGATTCAGAATAAATCAAGATGTCGTCTAAATAAACGACCACGAATTTCCCTAGGAAGTCACGGAGAACATCGTTGATGAGGTCTTGAAAAACTGCCGGAGCATTAGACAGGCCGAACGGCATCACCAGGTATTCGTAGTGACCCGACTGAGTGCTGAAAGCTGTCTTCCACTCATCCTCAGATTTAAATCGGATGAGGTTGTAAGCTCCTCTAAGGTCAATTTTAGAAAAAATCACAGCAGAACGTAACTGATCAAAAAGTACAGAAATCAACGGCAAAGGATAGGTGTTTTTAACGGAGATCTTATTCAGGGCCCTAAAATCAATGCATGGTCTAAGCGAGCCATCTTTTTTCTCCACAACGAAAAAACCTGCACTTAAAGGAGATTTTGATGGTCTAATAAATCCCTTCTTTAGGCTTTCCTGAATATAATTATACATGGCCGTAGTTTCTGGCCCGGACAAGGCATATAATCTTCCCTTAGGCAAAGTGGCACCTGGAACTAGCTCAATTGCACAATCATAAGGCCGATGGGGAGGCAGAATGTCCGCATTGCCTTTAGAGAAGACATCGGCAAACTCTTGGTATTCCACAGGAATGAGCTCTGGAATGATTGCTGCAACTCTGACTGGATACGAAATACATTCCTTAGCACAAAATGTACCCCAATGGGAAATCTCCCCGGACCGCCAATCAATGGTGGGATTATGGAAGGCCAGCCAAGGGTGACCCAGAACAACAGGAACTGCTGGGCAATTTGTAAGGTAAAATTCAATATTTTCGGAATGTAAGGCTCCTACGGTAAGTACTACTGGAGGTGTACGGTGAGTAATTATCCCATTAGAAAGCAGACCCCCATCTAAGCCGTGCATGGTGATACATCTATCTAATGGTAACTGCGGAATGCCTAAGGCCTTAGCCCAAGTTAAATCCATAAAGTTTCCTGCAGCTCCCCTGTCGACAAAAGCCGACACCAAAGAACTGAGGCTGCCAAAGGAAACCTTAACAGGGACTAAAAGAGAGTTGTTCGAGGAGATAAGCTGCAGACCTAAGTGAACCCCCTCACAATTCACTTGGTCAAAGCGTTTCCCGACTTGTTCGGGCAATTACGAGCAAAATGTCCCTTACCACCACAGTATAAACAAAGACCATAATTTTGTCTTCTGGTTTTTTCCTCGGGAGACAGCCGGGAGAGACCCATCTGCATGGGCTCCTCGACGTCCTCTGGAAAGGAATATACACAAGGACTAGACCTTACAGATGTTCCTCTTTCAGCCCTCCGCTCTCGGAGACGACGATCAATCTTTATAGCAAGCTCCATGAGTTTATCGAGAGTCTCAGGAGCGGGGTACTGGAGGAGACTGTCTTTAATAAATTCAGATAAACCGAGGCGAAACTGACTGCGCAGGGCCGGGTCATTCCAGCCACAGTCGTTCGACCAACGGCGAAACTCGGTACAATAAACCTCTGCAGGATTTCTACCTTGTTTGAGAGCGCGCAGCTGACTCTCAGCGGACGCCTCTCTATCTGGGTCATCATACAAGAGCCCTAAAGACTTAAAAAAGGCGTCTACAGATAACAATGCAGGATCCTCTGCTCTTAAACCAAATGCCCAGGTCTGAGGATCCCCCTGAAGTAAAGAAATAATAATCCCAACCCGCTGAGATTCATTACCAGAGGATGTAGGTCTTAAACGAAAATAAAGTTTACAGGATTCTTTAAAATTAAAAAATTATTTTCTATCACCGGAAAAACGGTCGGGCAAATGCATCTTTGGTTCAGGGACTACCTTCGGGGAGGCTCGCAAAAGATCTTCCTGCGATCTCACCCGAAGAGAAAGATCCTGAACCATCTGAGTAAGTTCTTGAATCTGTCTGACTAAGAGCTGACCGGGATTTGGCCCTAAACCTGTCGGATTCATGAGGCCGATAAACTCTTACAAAAACAGAATGAGAAAAAATTAAACCCCGTTTAATTTTAAGTTTTGGTATGGCCGGTAATAATGTTAAGATTCCAGCACTCTGGTCTGAGGAGATCTTATAACAAGGACCTGAGTACTGGAACGTAATGCTGGGAAAGGGAGCGGGAATGGAAAATAGCCCCTTACGCCCTAACTCCGTTGTCTCGCCCGTGCTGTCAGAAATCCCTTGCGAGACTATGGTTGCTTGAGCCCATGGCAGCCGCGTTTGAAGGGCGGATTACGTCTGCCCAACTCCGATGCCCCCTCAGGTCTTAATGGGAGACAAAGGGAAATCCGAGACAGGGTGATAACAAGGGGCCCTCTAACTCAGCAACAAAGCCAGGGGCTACAAACTAACTTAAAACTAGAATATGTGCGGAAAAACCACCAGGGAAAAGGACAACCAAAATACCCACTTGTCCACTCTCCTACCCGGCACCGCCGAGTTCCGGAGAGGACTTGTGGAAGCGGAACCCTCCGCAAATGCTCCGAAACAGAATACAAAAATAAAGCGGGCTGAGCCGCAGCACACGGCAGAGCCGCAACTCACGAACACCACACGAGATTCTCTGGCGACCGTGGCGGACAATAGGGGATCAGGAGATTTCTTGGGAAGAGATGACAACTCCAAGCTTCAGGAACTCTGAGGACAGGAATGACCGGACACAGCAAGACTGGAACAGACGTTCAGCAAACCTAAGCAGCATGCAGGAAGCTATTACCGGCGTCTGTGTGAAGCACTGAGAAAGTATTTAACAAGGAGTCCTCCAATCAGATGTTTCAGAGCCAGATTAGCAAGCATGCCGTGCAGCTGCCAGGCTGCACGAGCAGAAACAAGTGTGTGTAATTGATTTGATTGACCCTGCAACGGGAAACGCGGTCCGCCCGTGGCATCCCCGTTGCTAGGGTCCAGGCGGCTAAGCACGCCTGGCATCCCTGCGTTGCTAGAGAGCCGGCGGCTACGCGCGCACGGCGTCCCAGCGTTGCTAGGGACCCGGCGGCTAGCACGCTCTGCGTCCCTAGTTGCTAGGCGCCGGGCCGCGAGGACATTCAACTAGGTTGAATATGTACACACTGGAAAAGAGGCGCCTAAGAGGAGACATGATTAATGTCTTCAAATATGTAAAGGGGCACTACAAAGAGTAATCAGAGGAATTATTTATTAAAAGAACTCTGTTTAGGACACGTGGGCACTCGTGGCTGGAGGGGAAAAAAATCCATACACAATGGAGGAAAGGGTTCTTTACTGTTAAGGCAATCAGGATTTGGAATTTCTGATTGAAAAAGATATCCAAGGTTACAACATTTAAAATATTGACGTTGTTAATCCGGGTGTAACATGAATACTGTGTACAATTCTGGGCACATTACTACAAAAAGGATATCCTGGAGCTAGAAAAGATTCAGAGGTGGGCGACCAAAGTAATTAAGAGTATGGAGACGCTGGAATACCAGGAAAGGCTTGCAAGACTAGGCATGTTTACACTGGAAAAGAGGAGATTAAGAGGGGACATGATCAACATTTACAAATATATAAGGGGACAATATACAAATCTTGCGGAGGACCTGGGCATAGTCACGCACTATGGTTATTATAGAAAAGAGGGGTAAAACGTAACGGCAGTCATCAACATCATGCAAAATTTTATACAAAATAATCGTGCATAGGAGACCACAAATAGGTTGCACTCGATGGACAATTGTCTTTTTTCAACCTTAGATATTATGTTACTATGTTACTATGACTTATAGTTGTTAACTAGTCATAAAAACATTCTTCAGCAGATACAGTAAAATCAACTCAACTTAATACAGAATACAGGTTGAACACGATGGGCATTTTGCCTCTTTTCAACCTCAATTACTATGTTACTGTGTTACTAATCCATTGCTGTGTTACAGAATGTGAGCGTCCAAGTCCCGCAGACAAAGCAATTGTATACAGATGCAACTAATGTGTAAAAGCAATAATGTAGTTCTTTGATGAAAAAATATGTACCGTGTTCTGCAATATGAGTGTCCAAGTCCTATAACGGCATACACAAACACCAATGGGGAGGGATCACTGCTTAAAGTACATTTTCATATGAGCTTGTCTATTTATCATGAGGCGTTGTGCCCGAATGGTGAAGTGTGACGCTTCCCATGGTTCGATTCTGAAAGTGCGAGTGCATGTTTGTTTTTTCCTGACACTACTAATTTTCTGTTACAGTATGTAAGCCCTCAGCTATGGAGCCAGCTACGGCATCAGTTTTGCAAGAGTCAAGGCAATGCTGAATGAGCATCTCAGTACCCCAGTTATTTTACACAGGAACAACAGGGATAAGTGAGCTCTATGCACATTGCGATAAACCAGACTTAATTGCATAGCAAGTTGACAAAGTGGCAGCCGCCCGTGACCCTGCACCTTTTACCTTTTAGAAGCCCTCAGCTATGGAGCCAGCATCATGATCAGTTTTGCAAGAGTCAGGGCAATGCTGAAGGAGCGTCTCAATACCCTAGCTAAAATACACAGCGGCAATAGGTCCTGTTTCATATCGAAACTAACTATTCGAGCAACATAGCACTGTACTGTAGTTCATCGACGTTAGAGATTCTGTGTTGCACTGTATGAGAAGGGATCACTGCTACCATTTACACAAGAATTCGTGTCTATACAGTACTGTGTTGTACATTTATTGTAACCTGACCTCCCTCCCTGTCTATGAAATGAGCAGGCTCCCAGGGGGATGGGGGGAGGTGGTGGCTAAATACAGTGTTCTGCGATATGAGTGTCCAAGTCCTGTCACGACATACACAAACACCAATGAGTGCATAGAGCTCACTTATCCCTATCGCCCCTGTGTATTTTAGCTAGGTGATTCAGACGCTCCTTCCGCATTGCCCTGTAGCTGCAAAACCTATGCTGTCGCTGACTCCATAGCTGAGGGCTCCATGAGGCAAGGGGTCATGGACGGCAGCCATTTTGTCAACTCTTTATGCGATTGAGTCAAGGGAGTAGCTACTGTACCATACTGCAGGTGCAGGCAGTGCAGCTGCTATGGGGCCCAGAGCTGAGAGGGGCACATCTTCCCTGTCAAAGTTACATGTGTTACTGTATATACATTTTTCGCCATTGGGTGGTACGTAGGCGTCCTTTCAAACTTTTTACATGGGGCCTACAATATACTGTATTGTATCTACTGTTGGTATTCCCCTGGACCCAGTGGCGGAACAAGCAAGCGGTGGGCCCAGGTGCGACAAAATGCTTTGGGCCCCCCCCATCCAAGTCCACCCCAGGGGCAGTGCGCGCCGTAGGCGCGCGCAAAAATACATAGTGGCGTGGCTTCGTGGGGAAGGGGTGTGGCCACAAAATAATACCAACACAGTAGTCTCCATTATTCAAATTACGCCGCACAGTAGCACCACTACACCAGGTAGAGACCCTTTTACACCTTACAGCGAACAGATTCCTCTTTTTACACATTACAGCAGACAGCGTGCCCTTTTTACACATAACGGCAGACCGCGTGCCCTTGTTACACATTACGGCAGACAGCGTGCCCTTTTTACACATTACAGCAGACAGCGTGCCCTTGTTACACATAGCGGCAGACAGCGTGCCCTTTTTACACATTACGGCAGACAGCGTGCCCTTGTTACACATTACGGCAGACCGCGTGCCCTTGTTACACATTACGGCAGACAGCGTGCCCTTGTTACACATTACGGCAGACAGCGTGCCCTTGTTACACATTACGGCAGACAGCGTCCCCATTTTTACACATTACGGCAGACAGCGTGCCCTTGTTACACATTACGGCAGACAGCGTCCCCATTTTTACACATTACGGCAGGCAGATTCCCCATTTTTACACATAGCAGCAGGCAGATTCCCCATTTTTACACATAGCGTCAGGCAGTCCCCCTGTTTTACACATAGCGTCAGGCAGATTCCCCTTTTTACACATTGCGTCGGGCAGATTACCCCTTTTTACACATAGCGGCAGGCAGTCCCCCATTTTTACACATTGCGGCAGGCTGATTCCCCCTTTTTACACATTGCGGCAGGCAGTCCCCCCTTTTTACACATTGCGGCAGGCAGTCCCCCCTTTTTACACATTGCGGCAGGCAGTCCCCCCTTTTTACACATTGCTGCAGGCAGTCCCCCCTTTTTACACATTGCTGCAGGCAGTCCCCCCTTTTTACACATTGCGGCAGGTATGCCCCCCTTTTTACACATTGCGGCAGGTAGTCCCCCATTTTTACACAGTGCGGCAGGTAGTCCCCCATTTTTACACAGTGCGGCAGGTAGTCCCCCATTTTTACACATTGCGGCAGGCAGGCACAAGAAAGAAGGAAAGAAAGAAGGAAAGAAGGAAAGAAGGAAAGAAGGAAAGAAAGAAAGAAAGAAAGAAAGAAAGAAAGAAAGAAAGAAGAATTATACTTACCCTCTCCGCTGGCTCAGGCTCCTCGCTGCAGCGTCAGAGACGATTTCCGGGCTGGAGAGAAAGAGGAGGAGGGAGGCTGAGAAGGGAGCCGCAGCAGCGCTGTGTTACTGGTGGAGGCGCTGCTGCTGCTGCCCCTCTGCTTCCCTATAGGCTGTTCTCGGAAGACAGCCTATAGGGAAGCAGAGGGGAAGCAGCAGCAGCGCCTCCACCCGTAACAAAGCGCTGCTGCGGCTCCCTTCTCAGCCTCCCTCCTCCTCCTTCCCCCGTCTGTAGTACCGCTGCTCCTCTCCTCTCTTCGCCGGGCGGCTGTGCGCTGCGGGCAGCGGTTGCCCGCAGCGCACAGCGGCATGTAATGAGTCAGTTTGACTCATTACATGCTTGGGCCCCTGGACAGAGGCGGGCCCCAGTGCAGTGCACTGCCTGCACTGCCGGTAGTTCCGCCTCTGCCTGGACCTGCTCATTGTAGTGTAGTATAAAATGAACTGTAGGGCATTTTAATGTTATATGAACCGAAGCTCTGTAATGAGGCACAATGTGAATTGGGAGCACTATGTATAATAATGTGAATGTGAACTGTGTGGCATAATTTGTACTAGCATCTCTGAAATGTGACATACAGTATAATACTGTAGGGTGAACTTATTCACTACCATGATTCATAAAAGAAACTAGGGCACTACTATGGGGCATAACATTAAATAAGGCTCTGCTATGGTTCAGAAAATTAACTACAGTACTGTAGGACATTATTATAGGGCATACAATTAAAAACTGCTGCAGAGAAGAGTCTCTCTACAAGCTTTGGGATGGGAGCCCCTTCAAAATGTTGCTATGGGTCCCACAAAGTTCTGGCTACGCCCCTGAGTCTGGTGTATCGTACAGTGCATTGAGCTTGCTTATCCCCATAGCCCCTGTGTTTTTTAACTACCGCATTGAGACACACATTTCTAGGCCTACAGTATTTAATATACAGTAAGCAGCACTGCTGGTAGGAAATAATTCAAGAATTTACATACAGTAATGAAATGTAATGCTGGTACAGTAGGTCAGTCGTCCCTTATGCTGTACAGTACTGTAAAGCGCCCAGTGGTGCAAGTGGGCGGGTACGGGTGGGTACGGCGTACCCGTAAGAATTTAGCCGTGGGTACGCCATACTCACACCGACGGGCCGCCGCTCCTCTTCCTTCCCTCCCTCCCCTGCTCCACGCCGCATCGCCGCACACGCCGCACCACCGCTGATGTGAGGGCAGGAGAGTGCAGCCTGCGCCTCTCGTTCCCCTCAGTCTCCGGTGGGTGTTTCAGTTTACTTCAGCGCCGATCCGTGAGCCAATCAGAGCTCGCACCCGCGAGCTCTGATTGGCTCACGGATCGGCGCTGAATTAAACTGAGACACCCGCCGGAGACTGAGGGGAACGAGAGGCGCAGGCTGCACTCTCCTTTCCTCACATGACAGACAGGACAGCGACGGCAGCGGCAGCGGTGAGTAGGGGAGGGGGGCATGTTATACCTGGCACTGGGGGGGCATGTATACCTGGCACTGGGGGCATATCTGGCACAGGGGGGCATATATACCTGGCACTGGGGGATATCTGGCACTGGGGGGGCATGTTATACCTGGCACTGGGGGATATCTGGCACTGGGGGCATATCTGGCACAGGGGGGGTATATATACCTGGCACTGGGGGATATCTGGCACAGGGGGGCATGTATACCTGGCACTGGGGGCATATCTGACACAGGGGGGCATATATACCTGGCACTGGGGGATATCTGGCACAGGGGGGCATGTATACCTGGCACTGGGGGATATCTGGCACTGGGGGGGCATGTTATACCTGGCACTGGGGGATATCTGGCACTGGGGGGCATGTTATACCTGGCACTGGGGAATATCTGGCACTGGGGGGGCATGTATACCTGGCACTGGGGGATATCTGGCACTGGGGGGGCATGTATACCTGGCACTGGGGGATATCTGGCACTGGGGGCATATCTGGCACAGGGGGGCATATATACCTGGCACTGGGGGATATCTGGCACTGGGGGGCATGTTATACCTGGCACTGGGGGATATCTGGCACTGGGGGGGGCATGTATACCTGGCACTGGGGGATATCTGGCACTGGGGGCATATCTGGCACAGGGGGGCATATATACCTGGCACTGGGGGATATCTGGCACAGGGGGGCATGTATACCTGGCACCGGAGGATATCTGGCACTGGGGGCATATCTGGCACTGTAGGGGCATTTCTGTATCTGGCACGGGGGGCAATGTATATCTGACACAGTGGGGGCATTTGTGTATCTAGCACTGTGGGGCAATGTGTATCTGACACTGTGAGGCAATGTATGGCACTCTGGGGGCATTTCTGTATCTGGCACTGTGGGGCAATGTGTATCTGGCACTGTGGGGCAATGTGTATCTGGCACTCTGGGGACATTTGTGTATCTGGCACTGTGGGGCAATGTGCATCTGGCACTGTGGGGCAATGTGTATCTGGCACTCTGGGGACATTTGTGTATCTGGCACTGTGGGGCAATGTGCATCTGGCACTGTGGGGCAATGTGTATCTGGCACTCTGGGGACATTTGTGTATCTGGCACTGTGGGGCAATGTGCATCTGGCACTGTGGGGCAATGTGTATCTGGCACTGTGAGGCAATGTGTATCTGACACTCTGGGGACATTTGTGTATCTGGCACTCTGGGGACATTTGTGTATCTGGCACTGTGGGGCAATGTGTATCTGGCACTGTGGGGTTATATGTATCTGGCACTGTGGGGCAATGTATATCTAGCACTATGGGGCAACGTGTATCTGACACTATTGGGGTCATACGTGTATCTGCCCCTCCCCCATATGTGTATCACGCCCCCATTTTCATTGGCCACGCCCCATGTGGCATTTGGCCACACCCATTTTTTTGCACGCGCGCCTTCGGCGCTCGCACACAGTACCCGTAAGACATTTTTTTCTACTTGCACCACTGAAAGCGCCCCATACACTACAATCATATGTCTGAGGCTGCAGTCGGAGGATATTTCCCTTGAACTCTCCCGGGAGCTTCCTGGGAGTGGTTTGATACGATTCCATACGATTTGGTACATTTAACATGCATCCCAGCCTTGCCTTCAGGAACCGACATATCACGAGTGCAGCACTAACGATCTAGGGGAGCCAATCTGACCCTCACGGTAACGTGGATCGGAAACACCTCCAAAATGCCCGATTTCAACCGATATATCAGCCTGAATGCCCGAAATTGGATGAAATCGGGCATTATCGTTCTAGTGTATGGGGCCCTTAAGTTTCAGAGGGCACATGCACTTCCAAGGAGGGTTATTCAACTATTTTAAACAGGACAGTAATTGCAGTCCATCATACTGATGTGGTATCTTCAGTATAGTACTGTATAGTACAGTATACAGTACTTAAATTTGAACATCAAGTGCTGTATAGTAAACATGTACAGTATTAGCTTTTAGCATAAAACTAATGCAAATTTGCAAATGTATACATTTTAGAAATCTGAATACAGTATTCACAAATGATTTTTGTGCACACAGGAGTTAAGGTTGGACAACATGCCAGTAACTATCAACTAAACTATGAGCAAGATAATCACCATCATGAAAAAAGAAAATAAAAGTATCAAAGAGATCCAGGCATGGCTCAAGGAAAGTGGCATTATAGTCGCTTTACAAACTGTGCGCTATCATGCTTTCGAGAGAACAACGCCCAGATTAGCATTTCCTACAAAATGCACATGGTACATTCAGTACTGTAATGTTTAACTGACTTATTGTATACAATAGTCAATTTTGTTGTAATAGTAAAGAAAAAAAGGAACACTTTATCTTTCTGTGATTGTGCTGTTCATTCATTTGTATTTTTTGATACTGTATTGTACTGTAGGAGAGTGCAAGAAATTTTGGATGATGATGAGCGTACTGCTTCTAAAAAAAAAATCAAATTCTCCTTTCCAAGTATGACCTGGACATATCGATCACCAGCATAAGAAGGATGCGTCGAAAAATGGGATGGACCTTTGGCACTACAAGGTAAAATACTGTAAGCAGTATAAAGCAGAAATGCACACTTTTTCACAGTTAATAATCCTTTGATAAGTGATAAAACAATTACGTAAATCAATATACAGAGTGTGTACTGTGTATATATATATATATATATATATATATATTGTGACAAGAACACTGGGATAGTGTTTGAGGGCAGGTATGTTTGTCCCAGGTTCTTGTCTTACATGTTTTAGAAAATGAAAACTTCTAGGAAAAATGCTTTTGTTTTGTCAGAACCTTTTCAGTTTGCTGTAAAAGCTGGGTAAAGGCTCTGAGAGAGAGATAAGGCGAGTTCTAGACATTGGGCCCAGTTCGGGTCTTTGGCCTCACAGAGGGCTAATAAGGGTTTCAGCTGTGTAAGAGTGTTATAGGGCTGCTAGCCTGATTAGTATGGGCAGACTGCCTGGGAAGACTGGAGGGATCTGTGTGAGAGAAACACGCTTCCTGATACAAGTGAGCTATACAGTGTTTACTGGAGAACTGTGTTTTTTTTGTTTAGTGATAGTCAGGAGCATCTTGTGTTTAGTTAGTGCCGGACAGGCAAGGTATTTTCTTTTGGTGTTTGTTTTATTTTCTGTTTCAATAAAACTGGCCGGGGGCCAGTTGTACCAGAAACTGGACTTGTGTTGTTCCTCAGCTGCTGCGTGCTGCCATATTCCCCAGGAAGAGGCGCCTTGCACCCCTACAGTGTTACAACTTGGTGGAGAATGCGAGCATGCCGCTCTGCGCATAAGTGAAAGCAGCAGCTTTATGAGGCCTGCAGAAAACGGTGGTTTATGCAGATACAGCCCAGTGTGAAGTTGCTGAGACTCACCCCGAGGGTTTGATATGTCCTGGGTGAAAGCAGCTACAAAGCCGCCTGAAAAATCTGTCGACATGGAGGAACTGCTTAAAGCCCTGCTGCAAGCTACAGCGGCTCAGCAAGAGGCTAACAGACAGCAGCAGGTGGCTATGGAGGAAAATTGGAGACTACAGCAGGAGGCCAACAGACAGCAGCAGGTGGCAATGGAGGAAAATTGGAGGCAACAGCGTCAGGATAGAGAGGCCTTAGCAGAAGTGGTGCAGAGACTTGCAGCTCGGGTTGGAGATGTGGCCGTCAGTGCTCCGACCAGCTCTAGTTCTATACGGGCAGTCACTTCCTGCAGAAAATGACAGAGGCTGATGATGTGGAGGCCTACCTGACCACGTTTGAAAGGACTGCCGAGCGTGAGAACTGGCCGAAAGCGCAGTGGGCCAGTCTGCTGGCACCTTTTTTGTCAGGTGAGCCCCAAAAAGCGTACTTTGATTTAAGCCCTGCTGAGGCTCGGGACTATGATAAACTAAAGACTGAGATCCTGACCCGCCTGGGAGTCACGCTGTCAGTACGAGCACAACGGGTGCACCGTTGGGTGTACGCCATGGAGAAGCCTCCGCGCTCCCAGATGCACGACCTTATTCAGCTAACAAATAAATGGCTACAGCCAGAGACATTAACTGGTCCCCAGATGGTTAAAAGAGTCGTCATGGACCGCTACTTGAGATCTTTGCCCATGGTCCTGCGCAAGTGGGTGAGCCATGGAAACCCGGGTACTGCTGACCAATTAGTGGACATGGTAGAGCGGTATTTGGCAGCAGAGGAACTACTGATGACCACCCAGCAACCCATAGATCCTCGACAGCGCCCTTCAGTAAAGACTGGTAAGACTGTTCCGTGGGAAAACGTTGCTGGGCGGTTAAGAGAACGCAAGGCTGGAGAGACTGTAAACACTGGCCCTGGAGACAGGCCAATGGGGCTAGAACGGTCTATGTTGCCCAAACGGGTTGATAATCGTGTGGTTAAATGTTTTAGATGTGGTATGCCAGGTCATGTTATTGCCAATTGCCCAGTCATGCAAGAACCCATGCAATGTGATGCTGCCTTTGAATGTCGCAGAATGTCTTTCTTTGCTAGGTTAGCCTGTACTGTGGTACCTTCACCTGAGCTGGAAAAACAAATGTGTGATGTGTTCTTAGAGGGTAACCGGGTAGAGGCCTTGCTAGATTCAGGAAGTTTAGTTACCCTCGTGAAAGCTGGGTTAGTGAACCCCTTAAAGGTCCAGCAAATACCTATTGGGGTAACTTGCATACATGGGGATACCCAATACTATGTCACTGCTGAAGTGAATATAGGAACTTGTTGTGGGTCAGCAATGGTTAAAGTAGGACTGGTCCCCACCTTGGTGCATAAGGCCATAATAGGGAGGGATTTTCCTCATTTTTGGAAACTGTGGGAATCACGTTTATCAACAGATGTGAGAAGTGAAGAGCCAGTTGGTAATACCGGTGATTGTATGGATGTACGTGTGTCTTCAGAACTTTCTGACCCTTTGCCTTTTGCCAGTTTGGCTGGGGAAGTGACAGACGGGGAGTCCAGTGAGGACCCTCTTGCTGGGAACAGAGACATAGTGGTTAGAAACGAAAGTGTGCCTGACCTGGAGGTAAAAAAGGATCTGTTTGCATCTGAACAGTTAAAGGATCCTACCTTGATAAAGGCTAGAGAGAATGTTAAGATTGTTAATGGGGAGCCTGTGGTACCAGGTGACAGGGTTACGTATCCCCACATGGCCATCTGTAATGAGCTCTTGTACCACATTGTCAAAAAGGGTGAGGATGTGGTGGAACAGCTGGTAGTACCCCAGCCTTATCGGAGAACGGTACTAGATTTAGCTCATAGTCACGTTACAGCAGGACATTTAGGGGCAGAAAAAAACACTGAAAGAGTTTTACAAAGGTTCTTTTGGCCAGGGGTTTATAAAGAAGTGTCTGAATATTGTTCTTCCTGTCCTGAATGCCAGTATCATGCCCCTAGACCCCATTTCAGGAGCCCACTAGTTCCCATGCCTATTATAGAGGTCCTGTTTGACAGAATAGCCATGGATCTCGTGGGGCCCTTGTTAAAGTCCGCTCGGGGCCATCAGTATATCCTGCTAATAATGGACTATGCCACTCGATATCCTGAGGCTGTCCCTTTACGCACTATCACAACCAAGGCGATAGCTAGGGAGCTGGTGCAGGTTTTTAGTAGAGTGGGAATATCAAAAGAAATTTTGACTGACCAAGGTACTCCATTTATGTCAAGGGTCATGAAAGAATTGTGCAAATTATTTAAGGTCACTCACCTCAGGACGTCCATTTACCATCCCCAAACTGATGGGTTGGTGGAAAGGTTTAATAAAACATTAAAAAGTATGTTTAAAAAGGTGGTTGATAAAGATGGGAAAAACTGGGATTGTTTGTTGCCCTACTTGTTAATGGCCGTCAGATAAGTTCCTCAGTCCTCTACGGGGTTTTCTCCATTTGATTTGTTGTATGGTAGACACCCCAGAGGGCTGTTGGACGTTGCCAAAGAGACGTGGGAAGGACAGCCCACTCCTTATAGAAGCGTTATTGAACATCTAACACAAATGCAGGATAGGATTGCAGCCGTGGTACCTATTGTCAGAGAGCACATGGAACAGGCCCAAAGTGCTCAACAGAGGGTATATAACCGGAGTGCCAAGATACGGGAATTTGCTCCTGGAGCTAGAGTTCTTGTTTTGGTACCCACTGTGGAAAGCAAGTTCCTAGCTAAATGGCAGGGTCCATTTGAGATTAGGGAAAAAGTGAATGAGGTTAATTACAAAGTATACCAGCCGGGAAAGAGAAAACCCGAACAAATTTATCATGTTAACTTAATCAAACCTGGAAAGATAGGTTGTCTCTGTCAGTGGAGCCTTGCCCTTCGGTGTCTTCACCTCGGTTGCTTCCCGCAGTGAAGGTGTCAGAGACATTATCAGCTGATCAGAAAAATCAGGTTAAAGAATTTCTCATCCAAAATAGGGAAATATTTTCAGAGCTGCCTGGCCGAACGACCATAATAAAACATGACATTGTCACAGAACCAGGGGTCAGGGTCCATTTAAAGCCATATAGGATTCCGGAAGCTCAGCGAGAAGCTGTTTCTAAAGAAGTTAAAACCAAGTTAGAACTTGGAGTCATAGAGGAATCTAACAGTGAGTGGTGCAGTCCCATAGTTCTCATCCCGAAGCCCGACGGTAGCATACGCTTCTGTAATGACTTTCGTAAGTTAAATGAGGTGTCCAAGTTTGACGCATACCCCATGCCCCGTGTGGATGAGCTTATAGAAAGGCTGGGAACAGCCAGGTTTCTCACCACGTTGGACCTGACCAAAGGTTACTGGCAAATACCTTTATCTGATAGCGCAAAAGAAAAAACAGCCTTTTCGGTTCCGGAGGGGCTGTACCAGTATAAGATGTTACCCTTTGGGTTGCATGGGGCGCCAGCAACCTTTCAACGGGTGATGGATAAAATTTTGAGGCCCCATAGAAAATATGCAGCTGCCTATTTGGATGATGTAGTAATTCACAGTACAGACTGGGGGTCCCATTTGGTTAAAATACAAGCAGTACTGGACTCAATCAGAGAGGCAGGGTTAACTGCTAACCCAAAGAAGTGCTGCCTCGCAATGGAGGAGGTCAAATACTAGGGCTTCACTATAGGCAGAGGTCTGATTAGGCCCCAATTGAATAAAATTGATGCTATTCAAAACTGGCCTCGTCCAGTGAATAAAAAAGAGGTAAGGGCTTTTTTGGGAATAACTGGGTACTATAGACGGTTTATTCCCAATTTTGCGACCACAGAGGTGCCGTTGTCAGACCTTACCAAAGGGAAGCAGTCAAATATGGTGAAATGGAACCCTGATGCAGAAAAAGCATTCCAAGCGTTAAAAGTGGCTTTGTGTTCACAACCGGTATTGATAACACCAGATTTTTCAAAAGAATTTGTGGTACAGACAGATGCCTCAGAGGTAGGGATAGGGGCTGTGCTGTCCCAAACCAGAGATGGGGACGAACACCCTATCATTTATTTGAGTAGGAAACTCAATGAGCATGAAAAAGGTATGCCATTGTGGAAAAGGAGGCTTTGGCCATTAAGTGGGCACTAGATACCTTGAGATATTACCTCTTGGGTAGACCATTCAGACTAGTGACAGACCATGCCCCTTTAAAATGGATGTATGTAAATAGAGGCAAGAATGCTCGTGTAACTAGATGGTTTCTAGCGTTGCAGGACTTTAAGTTTACGGTCGAACATAGAGCGGGAACACAATTGGCCAACGCAGATGCATTGTCTCGCATCTTCTGTTTGGGGGCTACAAGTGTTCCGGCCCCTAGGTCGAAACAGGGGAGGGGGATATGTGACAAGAACACTGGGATAGTGTTTGAGGGCAGGTATGTTTGTCCCAGGTTCTTGTCTTACATGTTTTAGAAAATGAAAACTTCTAGGAAAAATGCTTTTGTTTTGTCAGAACCTTTTCAGTTTGCTGTAAAAGCTGGGTAAAGGCTCTGAGAGAGAGATAAGGCGAGTTCTAGACATTGGGCCCAGTTCGGGTCTTTGGCCTCACAGAGGGCTAATCAGGGTTTCAGCTGTGTAAGAGTGTTATAGGGCTGCTAGCCTGATTAGTATGGGCAGACTGCCTGGGAAGACTGGAGGGATCTGTGTGAGAGAAACACGCTTCCTGATACAAGTGAGCTATACAGTGTTTACTGGAGAACTCTGTGTTTTTTTTGTTTAGTGATAGTTAGGAACATCTTGTGTTTAGTTAGTGCCGGACAGGCAAGGTATTTTCTTTTGGTGTTTGTTTTATTTTCTGTTTCAATAAAACTGGCCGGGCGCCAGTTGTACCAGAAACTGGACTTGTGTTGTTCCTCAGCTGCTGCGTGCTGCCATATTCCCCAGGAAGAGGCGCCTTGCACCCCTACAGTGTTACAATATATATATATATATATA
The DNA here is from genome assembly GCF_028390025.1 of Pseudophryne corroboree. Lineage (NCBI taxonomy): Eukaryota > Metazoa > Chordata > Amphibia > Anura > Myobatrachidae > Pseudophryne > Pseudophryne corroboree. Next base: position 597,163,296 of record NC_086447.1, read on the forward strand.
TATATATATATACAGCTCCCGTTGGCGGCACTCACGGTAAGAATGAGACAGACAGTAGGTCAGAGGTTCCCAAACGCGGTCCTCAAGGCACCCCAACAGTCCAGGTTTTAGGTATATCCATGGCTTAAGTCACCTGTGGCAAGGCATGGATACATTTAAAACCAGGACAGTTGGGGTGCCTTGAGGACTGAGTTTGGGAACCTCTGCACTAGGTCATAAGCAGCAACGTTTCAATGTTGCTAGAACATTTTCGTCAGGATAACAAATACAAAAGACAGCCTGACCTAAACAGGTCCACAGCGCCAACCACCCGCCACATCCCGCTCAGTAAATGATGACGTCATTACAGGTGCACCGGCTTTGGCGTCACGGACCCACGACTAAAGCACCTTACAAAATATAAACGCCAAGCGTCAAAACAAGAATAACAGTTAAAAATAGTGAAGAGCAACAGGGAATGCACTATAGTCTCTATATTATACTGAGTAATAACATCACACATAGGGGGTGATTCCGAGTTGTTCACTCGCTAACTGCTTTTAGCAGCATTGCACACGCTAAGCCGATGCCCTCTGGGAGTGTATCTTAGCTTAGCAGAAGTGCGAACGAAAGATTAGCAGAATTGTGAATAGAAATTTCTTTGCAGTTTCTGAGTAGCTCCAGACTTACTCAGCCATTGCGACCAGCTCAGTCCTTTTCGTTCCTGGTTTGACGTCACAAACACACCCAGCGATTGCCCAACCACTCCCCCGTTTCTCCAGCCACTCCTGCGTTTTGCAACTCAAACGCCTGCGTTTTTCCACACACTCCCATAAAACGGCCAGTTTCCGCCCAGAAACACCCACTTCCTGTCAATCACACTACGATCAGCACAGCGATGAAAAAGCTTTGTTATGCCGTGAGTAAAATACCTAACTTTTGTGTAAAATAACAAAGCGCATGCGCTCTGCGAACCTTGCGCATGCGCAGTAAGCAACTAATCACAGTATAGCGAAAATCGTCAACAAGCGAACAACTCGGAATCACCCCCATAAATTTGAAACAATATTGCAGTACAAAAAATTTATCTGTTTGAAAAATATTAGATACAAATCTATGAAAGACAAATCCACATATGATTGATAAATCTAAGAGCAACAGACCCAGGTGTTAATACCTCTATAAAAATACTAGTGATGTGCACCGGACATTTTTCGGGTTTTGTGTTTTGGTTTTGGATTCGGTTCCGCGGCCGTGTTTTGGATTCGGACGCGTTTTGGCAAAACCTCACCGAAAATTTTTTGTCGGATTCGGGTGTGTTTTGGATTCGGGTGTTTTTTTCAAAAAACCCTAAAAAACAGCTTAAATCATAGAATTTGGGGGTCATTTTGATCCCATAGTATTATTAACCTCAATTACCATAATTTCCACTCATTTCCAGTCTATTCTGAACACCTCACACCTCACAATATTATTTTTAGTCCTACAATTTGCACCGAGGTCGCTGGATGGCTAAGCTAAGCGACACAAGTGGCCGACACAAACACCTGGCCCATCTAGGAGTGGCACTGCAGTGTCAATCAAGACAGGATGGCACTTCCAAAAAATTGTCCCCAAACAGCACATGATGCAAAGAAAAAAAGAGGCGCACCAAGGTCGCTGTGTGACTAAGCTAAGCGACACAAGTGGCCGACACAAACACCTGGCCCATCTAGGAGTGGCACTGCAGTGTCAGGCAGGATGGCACTTCCAAAAAATTGTCCCCAAACAGCACATGATGCAAAGAAAAAAAGAGGCGCACCAAGGTCGCTGTGTGATTAAGCTAAGCGACACAAGTGGCCGACACAAACACCTGGCCCATCTAGGAGTGGCACTGCAGTGTCAATCAAGACAGGATGGCACTTCCAAAAAATTGTCCCCAAACAGCACATGATGCAAAGAAAAAAAGAGGCGCACCAAGGTCGCTGTGTGACTAAGCTAAGCGACACAAGTGGCCGACACAAACACCTGGCCCATCTAGGAGTGGCACTGCAGTGTCAATCAAGACAGGATGGCACTTCCAAAAAATTGTCCCCAAACAGCACATGATGCAAAGAAAAAAAGAGGCGCACCAAGGTGGCTGTTTGACTAAGCTAAGCGACACAAGTGGCCGACACAAACACCTGGCCCATCTAGGAGTGGCACTGCAGTGTCAATCAAGACAGGATGGCACTTCCAAAAAATTGTCCCCAAACAGCACATGATGCAAAGAAAAAAAGAGGCGCACCAAGGTCGCTGTGTGACTAAGCTAAGCGACACAAGTGGCCGACACAAACACCTGGCCCATCTAGGAGTGGCACTGCAGTGTCAATCAAGACAGGATGGCACTTCCAAAAAATTGTCCCCAAACAGCACATGATGCAAAGAAAAAAAGAGGCGCACCAAGGTGGCTGTTTGACTAAGCTAAGCGACACAAGTGGCCGACACAAACACCTGGCCCATCTAGGAGTGGCACTGCAGTGTCAATCAAGACAGGATGGCACTTCCAAAAAATTGTCCCCAAACAGCACATGATGCAAAGAAAAAAAGAGGCGCACCAAGGTGGCTGTTTGACTAAGCTAAGCGACACAAGTGGCCGACACAAACACCTGGCCCATCTAGGAGTGGCACTGCAGTGTCAATCAAGACAGGATGGCACTTCCAAAAAATTGCCCCCAAACAGCACATGATGCAAAGAAAAAAAGAGGCGCACCAAGGTCGCTGTGTGAGTAAGCTAAGCGACACAAGTGGCCGACACAAACACCTGGCCCATCTAGGAGTGGCACTGCAGTGTCAATCAAGACAGGATGGCACTTCCAAAAAATTGTCCCCAAACAGCACATGATGCAAAGAAAAAAAGAGGTGCACCAAGGTGGCTGTTTGACTAAGCTAAGCGACACAAGTGGCCGACACAAACACCTGGCCCATCTAGGAGTGGCACTGCAGTGTCAATCAAGACAGGATGGCACTTCCAAAAAATTGTCCCCAAACAGCACATGATGCAAAGAAAAAAAGAGGCGCACCAAGGTCGCTGTGTGACTAAGCTAAGCGACACAAGTGGCCGACACAAACACCTGGCCCATCTAGGAGTGGCACTGCAGTGTCAATCAAGACAGGATGGCACTTCCAAAAAATTGTCCCCAAACAGCACATGATGCAAAGAAAAAAAAAGAGGCGCACCAAGGTGGCCGTTTGACTAAGCTAAGCGACACAAGTGGCCGACACAAACACCTGGCCCATCTAGGAGTGGCACTGCAGTGTCAATCAAGACAGGATGGCACTTCCAAAAAATTGTCCCCAAACAGCACATGATGCAAAGAAAAAAAGAGGCGCACCAAGGTGGCTGTTTGACTAAGCTAAGCGACACAAGTGGCCGACACAAACACCTGGCCCATCTAGGAGTGACACTGCAGTGTCAATCAAGACAGGATGGCACTTCCAAAAAATTGTCCCCAAACAGCACATGATGCAAAGAAAAAAAGAGGCGCACCAAGGTCGCTGTGTGACTAAGCTAAGCGACACAAGTGGCCGACACAAACACCTGGCCCATCTAGGAGTGGCACTGCAGTGTCAATCAAGACAGGATGGCACTTCCAAAAAATTGTCCCCAAACAGCACATGATGCAAAGAAAAAAAAGAGGCGCACCAAGGTCGCTGTGTGACTAAGCTAAGCGACACAAGTGGCCGACACAAACACCTGGCCCATCTAGGAGTGGCACTGCAGTGTATATCAAGACAGGATGGCACTTCCAAAAAATTGTCCCCAAACAGCACATGATGCAAAGAAAAAAAGAGGCGCACCAAGGTCGCTGTGTGACTAAGCTAAGCGACACAAGTGGCCGACACAAACACCTGGCCCATCTAGGAGTGGCACTGCAGTGTCAGGCAGGATGGCACTTCCAAAAAATTGTCCCCAAACAGCACATGATGCAAAGAAAAAAAGAGGCGCACCAAGGTCGCTGTGTGACTAAGCTAAGCGACACAAGTGGCCGACACAAACACCTGGCCCATCTAGGAGTGGCACTGCAGTGTCAGGCAGGATGGCACTTCCAAAAAATTGTCCCCAAACAGCACATGATGCAAAGAAAAAAAGAGGCGCACCAAGGTCGCTGTGTGACTAAGCTAAGCGACACAAGTGGCCGACACAAACACCTGGCCCATCTAGGAGTGGCACTGCAGTGTCAATCAAGACAGGATGGCACTTCCAAAAAATTGTCCCCAAACAGCACATGATGCAAAGAAAAATGAAAGAAAAAAGAGGTGCAAGATGGAATTGTCCTTGGGCCCTCCCACCCACCCTTATGTTGTATAAGCAGGACATGCACACTTTAACGAACCCATCATTTCAGCGACAGGGTCTGCCACACGACTGTGACTGAAATGACTGGTTGGTTTGGGCCCCCACCAAAAAAGAAGCAATCAATCTCTCCTTGCACAAACTGGCTCTACAGAGGCAAGATGTCCACCTCATCATCATCCTCCGATTCCTCACCCCTTTCACTGTGCACATCCTCCTCCTCACAGATTATTAATTCGTCCCCACTGGAATCCACCATCTCAGGTCCCCGTGTACTTTCTGGAGGCAATTGCTGCTGGTGAATGTCTCCACGGAGGAATTGATTATAATTCATTTTGATGAACATCATCTTCTCCACATTTTCTGGAAGTGACCTCGTACGCCGATTGCTGACAAGGTGAGCGGCTGCACTAAACACTCTTTCGGAGTACACACTGGAGGGAGGGCAACTTAGGTAGAATAAAGCCAGTTTGTGCAAGGGCCTCCAAATTGCCTCTTTTTCCTGCCAGTATACGTACGGACTGTCTGACGTGCCTACTTGGATGCGGTCACTCATATAATCCTCCACCATTCTTTCCATGGTGAGAGAATCATATGCAGTGACAGTAGACGACATGTCAGTAATCATTGGCAGGTCCTTCAGTCCGGACCAGATGTCAGCACTCGCTCCAGACTGCCCTGCATCACCGCCAGCGGGTGGGCTAGGAATTCTTAGCCTTTTCCTCGCACCCACAGTTGCGGGAGAATGTAAAGGAGGAGATGTTGACGGGTCACGTTCCGCTTGACTTGACAATTTTCTCACCAGCAGGTCTTTGAACCTCTGCAGACTTGTGTCTGCCGGAAAGAGAGATACAACGTAGGTTTTAAATCTAGGATCGAGCACGGTGGCCAAAATGTAGTGCTCTGATTTCAACAGATTGACCACCCGTGAATCCTGGTTAAGCGAGTTAAGGGCTCCATCCACAAGTCCCACATGCCTAGCGGAATCGCTCTGTTTTAGCTCCTCCTTCAATGTCTCCAGGTTCTTCTGCAAAAGCCTGATGAGGGGAATGACCTGACTCAGGCTGGCAGTGTCTGAACTGACTTCACGTGTGGCAAGTTCAAAGGGTTGCAGAACCTTGCACAACGTTGAAATCATTCTCCACTGCGCTTGAGTCAGGTGTATTCCCCCTCCTTTGCCTATATCGTGGGCAGATGTATAGGCTTGAATGGCCTTTTGCTGCTCCTCCATCCTCTGAAGCATATAGAGGGTTGAATTCCACCTCGTTACCACCTCTTGCTTCAGCTGATGGCAGGGCAGGTTCAGGAATGTTTGGTGGTGCTCCAGTCTTCTGTACGCGGTGCCTAAATGCCGAAAGTGGCCCGCAATTCTTCGGGCCACCGACAGCATCTCTTGCACGCCCCTGTTGTTTTTTAAATAATTCTGCACCACCAAATTCAATGTATGTGCAAAACATGGGACGTGCTGGAATTTGCCCAGATGTAATGCACGCACAATATTGCTGACATTGTCCGATGTCACAAATCCCCAGGAGAGTCCAATTGGGGTAAGCCATTCTGCGATGATCTTCCTCAGTTCCCGTAAGAGGTTGTCAGCTGTGTGCCTCTTATGGAAAGCGGTAATACAAAGCGTAGCCTGCCTAGGAACGACTTGGCGTTTGCGAGATGCTGCTACTGGTGCCGCCGCTGCTGTTCTTGCTGCGGGAGGCATTACATCTACCTAGTGGGCTGTCACAGTCATATAGTCCTGAGTCTGCCCTGCTCCACTTGTCCACATGTCCGTGGTTAACTGGACATTGGGTACAACTGCATTTTTTAGGACACTGGTGAGTCTTTTTCTGAGGTCTGTGTACATTTTCGGTATAGCCTGCCTAGAGAAATGGAACCTAGATGGTATTTGGTACTGGGGACACAGTACCTCAATCAAGTCTATATCTGCCTCTGAATTAACGATGGATACCGGAACCACGTTTCTCACCGCCCAGGCTGCCAAGGCCTGAGTTATCTGCTTTGCAGCAGGATGACTGCTGTGATATTTCATCTTCCTCGCAAAGGACTGTTGGACAGTCAATTGCTTACTGGAAGTAGTACAAGTGGTCTTCCAACTTCCCCTCTTGGATGACGATCGACTCCCAGCAGCAACAACAGCAGCGCCAGCAGCAGTAGGCGTAACACTCAAGGATGCATCGGAGGAATCCCAGGCAGGAGAGGACTCGTCAGACTTGACAGTGACATGGCCTGCAGGACTATTGGCTTTCCTGGGTAAGGAGGAAATTGACACTGAGGGAGTTGGTGGTGTGGTTTGCAGGAGCTTGGTTACAAGAGGAAGGGATTTAGTGGTCAGTGGACTGCTTCCGCTGTCACCCAAAGTTTTTGAACTTGTCACTGACTTATGATGAATGCGCTGCAGGTGACGTATAAGGGAGGATGTTCTGAGGTGGTTAACGTCCTTACCCCTACTTATTACAGCTTGACAAAGGCAACACACGGCTTGAAACCTGTTGTCCGCATTTGTGTTTGAAATAATTCCACACCGAAGAGCTGATTTTTTTTTGTATTTTGACCAGGCATGTCAATGGCCGTATTCCTCCCACGGACAACAGGTGTCTCCCCGGGTGCCTGACTTAAACAAACCACCTCACCATCAGAATCCTCCTTGTCAATTTCCTCCCCAGCGCCAGCAACACCCATATCCTCATCCTGGTGTACTTCAACACTGACATCTTCAATTTGACAATCAGGAACTGGACTGCGGGTGCTCCTTCCAGCACTTGCAGGGGGCGTGCAAATGGTGGAAGGCGCAAGCTCTTCCCGTCCAGTGTTGGGAAGGTCAGGCATCGCAACCGACACAATTGGACTCTCCTTGGGGATTTGTGATTTAGAAGAACGCACAGTTCTTTGCTGTGCTTTTGCCAGCTTAAGTCTTTTCTTTTTTCTAGCGAGAGGATGAGTGCTTCCATCCTCATGTGAAGCTGAACCACTAGCCATGAACATAGGCCAGGGCCTCAGCCGTTCCTTGCCACTCCGTGTCGTAAATGGCATATTGGCAAGTTTACGCTTCTCGTCAGACGCTTTTAATTTGGATTTTTGGGTCATTTTACTGAACTTTTGTGTTTTGGATTTTACATGCTCTCTACTATGACATTGGGCATCGGCCTTGGCAGACGACGTTGATGGCATTTCATCGTCTCGGCCATGACTAGTGGCAGCAGCTTCAGCACGAGGTGGAAGTGGATCTTGATCTTTCCCTATTTTAACCTCCACATTTTTGTTCTCCATTTTTTAATGTGTGGAATTATATGCCAGTATCAATAGCAATGGCCTACTACTATATTTACTGCGCACAACTGAAATGCACCACAGGTATGGATGGATAGTATACTTGACGACACAGAGGTAGGTACAGCAGTGGCCTACCGTACTGCTATATATAGTATACTGGTGGTCACTGTGTCAGCAAACTGCAAAACTAAAATGCACCACAGGTATAGAATGTAGATGGATAGTATACTTAATGGATGACGACACAGAGGTAGGTACAGCAGTGGCCTACCGTACTGCTATATATAGTATACTGGTGGACACTGTGTCAGCAAACTGCAAAACTAAAATGCACCACAGGTATAGAATGAAGATGGATAGTATACTTAATGGATGACGACACAGAGGTAGGTACAGCAGTGGCCTACCGTACTGCTATATATAGTATACTGGTTGTCACTGTGTCAGCAAACTGCAAAACTAAAATGCACCACAGGTATAGAATGTAGATGGATAGTATACTTAATGGATGACGACACAGAGGTAGGTACAGCAGTGGCCTACCGTACTGCTATATATAGTATACTGGTGGTCACTGTGTCAGCAAACTGCAAAACTAAAATGCACCACAGGTATAGAATGTAGATGGATAGTATACTTAATGGATGATGACACAGAGGTAGGTACAGCAGTGGCCTACCGTACTGCTATATATAGTATACTGGTGGTCACTGTGTCAGCAAACTGCAAAACTAAAATGCACCACAGGTATAGAATGTAGATGGATAGTATACTTAATGGATGCCGACACAGAAGTAGGTACAGCAGTGGCCTACCGTACTGCTATATCTAGTTTACTGGTGGTCACTGTGTCAGCAAACTGCAAAACTAAAATGCACCACAGGTATAGAATGTAGATGGATAGTATACTTAATGGATAACGACACAGAGGTAGGTACAGCAGTGGCCTACCGTACTGCTATATATAGTATACTGGTGGTCACTGTGTCAGCAAACTGCAAAACTAAAATGCACCACAGGTATAGAATGTAGATGGATAGTATACTTAATGGATGACGACACAGAGGTAGTGTCAAAGTCAGAAAAATATCACTATGCACACTGCCATATTTGCACCTCATGCGTGTCCTCGCTGCGCGTGCATGAGCTCTCCCATGCGTGCGCATACTCGCTGTTGCGTGCACCCGCAGGCGCACGGTATGCACATTTACGGTAGAGTTTGTATGCGTCTAGCGTGCGACTCAATCGTTACATATTTTAACCATATAATGTATTCTGTAGATCATGGTCCCTTTGATAGAATCTGAAAGTTTAGTTAATGTAGCATGTTCATGGACAAAGAGATCCCTCTTTGTTTGATACGAAGGGTCAGACAAGGGTTATACAGTGGTGTTTAGTATCCATCGGAAGAGTATTTAATTAGCAATATTCCGGTGTTGGTTTGAAGCGGATAACTCGCTCGTGCGAATAGTTATGGACATAAGAAGTTTATGGACTTTTACTATATTTGCACTTTATTATCCATGCGGCGGGAAACCTAGTTTCCCACCCACCTGAGCAGTTGGAAATAGTCACAGCCCACCTGTATGAATCAACCTATGACCTTTTGTTATAATGCGAAGAGGAATTCCTGTGTCCAATGAACAATAAGAATATAGGGACCATTGTACTGTATTATGTGTAGGGTATAAAAGGACAGGCCGATCTGGGCCAGCTCTCTATTCTCTTCAACGGTTCTCATTGCTGATAATCGGGAGCTGGATATCCAGAGGCGCATGCGATTGTTTCCCTTGAGCGTAAGTTTCTCCGCAACCATATTACCTTTATTGTTATTGTGAGCCATATCTCTCTCTCTCTCTCTTCTATTCTTTCTCTCTCTTTCTCTTAAGTATTATTGTACTGCTATTGTATTTCATGTGTAGTTTTCTGGTTAGGTGGTCAATGTTATTTTGGTAGTGTATGACTTGTATTGTATTATTCTTTTGCAAATAGAACGTTCATATAAGGTGTTAGAACCTAATACCGGTATCTGTGTATTTATTATATTTCTAAGTATTCTCAGAGCGTCGGAGACGCTCGTACAGTTAATAAGGTTACACTGTGTTACATTTACACCCTATCACTGCACTAAGGTTTATTGCATAAATACATTGTTTATGGTTTAGTTATAAAGGTTTAACATCGTGAGCATCAGCGCCGCTTGTGATCTCCTCGTGGTCCCAAGCGTCCGCTACGCTAGTAACATACCATTACGTTAGTCGGCAGCCTATAGCGTGCCTGCCTGTGATCTCTTGGCCGTAAGCGAACGTGACGCTCGAGCGTCTCGACTACGGCTAAGCGATTGTTACACAACGTGCGTACCCTTACGGTATACCATACGCCAATAGCGTACTGTGTTCTTTCACCTTTTAGAGGGTTTTAAGTAAGATAAATATTAGGCTTTATCAATTGGCGGCTCGTCCGTCCTTCACATATCTGCACTAGGTAATTTCAGCAGACATTATCCATCAGCAAAGGGCGGGAGGTCATATTCCTCGTCGTGCTGACCGGATAAGCGTCTGCTTCGCTTAGTAAAGGGTGCTGAAGGAATCCGGAACCGGAGGTAAGAACAACACGCTAGTGTCTTTTAAAACTGTTTATTTCTGTTTTGCGTACGCACGCACGCATATATCTGCATTTCTTTTCATTCGTGTATTTTTACATATCACTCTCCTGTTTGCCATTTTACAATTGATAACGTGCTAAGAAAGATTTGTTGCTATTAGTAGTTAAAGAGTAAAAGTAATACATTAAGGGGTAATTTGTAAAGCACGCACACAGCTTTACCTAAAGATACAAGGAGAGATCTGTGTGGTGCTTGGTAGATGATCGAGGATCACCTACATTGATAAACGTGTTAATTGTGTTACGGTGGATATCTGCCTTGCGTACACGTGTCTAACAAAAAGCTGAGACTCGCGTACGCAACCCAAAGGCCGACGCACGCAGTGTATATTACGCAACGGAGTGTCCGGGTACGCCCACGTAACAAATCACACGATAGTGTTATTTTAACAGGCGAAAAGGTGGCAACGCGATAAATAGCGCAAGTCAATTTTAGTATCCGAAATTTAAACTAATAGATCCTTCTCTAAATTTACGACTCATCTGGTCTAAAGGAAAGAAATTTCTGCGCAGGAATAGAAACAAAAGTAAAGTGTACATATGGTGAGTGAGTGTTTGCATATATATGTTTTTACAATTTTTGGGTTGAACCACAAGAAGTCGAGTTCTCGTGAGGTACATACATGTAAGTGACGTGCATGGTGGCTAGGGAGGCATCCCTTGTTAAACATTAAAAAAAGAGCATTAGAGTATAGCAGACCAGAAGGTCTACTGTAGAACAGACCAGGAGGTCATACAGACCAGGAGGTCTAGGTACAGCAGACTAAGAAGTCTGCTATAGATAGAAAAGAGCACAATCCAGGGGGTTGGTGCAAAACCCATATAGGCCATTGAAGCTCAGGCTGAAGGAATTCGCAGCCATAATTTTCGATTCCACTGGTCGCTCCGCACATAAGATTAGTTGCTTATGTGCTGAATGATTGTACCGCACGTAATTGTGTGCATTAGTTAGTAATTTGACCCAGTACCATTTGCGTACGAAAGGGGTCATAAACGCTATTTGTACACTCTAACGTGATTTGTGTAATATTTTTTTTATTTTAAGGGAGGTTCGCTGGTCACTCAGGAACTATCCAGCAACCAATAGTTACTGGAAAGAGTAAGTGCTCTTCGGATCACCCTCGCATGTTCCAGTAAATAGCGGTTCAGGTCGCAGGGGCCCTGGGTCGAGTACGCCAGCGCTAAGGCAGTGTGTGGGCGTATTGGTCGGCGTGGGCGAGTGAGTGGGGTACTCGGTAAACCGCCACCGTCGGCCTATCTTGAACATCTTGGTTTTTGTAAGGGTTCGCTGAAGACCCTGATTGAAGGTCAGAGGTAGTGAAAGCAACACCTGCAAGTTATGGGGGCCAGTTGTTCAGGTAGGGGGCGATCAACCTCGGTTCGGGTTGATTCAGTAAACCGACCAATCGGGTCGGCAAGGTATGTAATGTGTGAAAAATACGGTTCACACATAGAAGTTTTATGTGATGAATGGGAAAGAATGACTGTACATGACGGGGAGAAGTTTCCCCGGGTAGGTAGTTTTAGCCCAGATGTGTTACTAAATCTAAGGAGAAGGATATGTCTCATTAAATCAGCAAAGAGACGGATCAAACATTATGATTATTTACAGTTATGGCAACAGGAGGGTGAAATACAGAGAGGATTGGCTCAGGCGGCGGGATCTAACCCTATCAGGAAACTGATAGCTACGGCACCACCGCCACCTTACATAACGGGAGAGAAATTGGTTGCGGAGAATGACGCACTAATGTGTAATAAACAGGCACTTAGTAACTGCATAAATGTTAAGGATAATATGAATAAGATGAGTAATGCAAGTATTAACCCATGCAAGTTGTACCCTGTTTTAAACTTTCCCCAGGAGTGTGATCAAGAGGACGAATCGGCAACAATATCGGCGCTCTCTCTAGCAGCCACCATATCAGAAACAGCAGTAGGCACGTCCCAACCCCCGAGATTAGTATCAAAAGCCCCTAGCGGAGGGACAGGTGAGGTCGTATCAACGGGTAAGTACGGCACCATACACTATGCTGAAACCATTTCACCACAGGCTGTAGAATCTACTCAGAATGATGTTATTAGACTTAATCCTGTTAGGGTAATAGCAGTGCCAAATGGGAAAACTGACACTTCAGGAATCACTCCTGTCAGAAACATTGCCATGCACTGCCCATTTTCCCGAATGGAATTAAGAGCAATAGTGTCTGAATTCCCTGACCCTAGAAAAGATCTAGTTGCTAGCCAGAAATACATTAGAGACCTAGGGAATACAGTAGAGCCCAATAACAAAGACTGGCAGATATTGCTGAGGGCATGTTTACCCTCCAATGTCGACTCAGCACAATTCTTAGCTGACTGTAAATTAGATGAGGATGTACCCCTTACGGATGTGTACAACCAAGACATTGTAAAGAGAATAAATTTACAGTTAAAAGAGTATTTCCCAGCTGTTGTCAAATGGAACAAGATTTTCTCCATTAAACAAAAGGAGTCAGAAACAGCTGCTGACTATTTTCACAGGGCATTACTAGAAATGGCTAAATACACGGGCATTGAAGACATCAAAACAAATGTAAATCATAGAGAAGTAGCAGTATCTGTGTTAATGGATGGTTTAAAAGAAGCATTAAAGACAAGAGTACAGACCACGCAACCATGTTGGCGAGGTCTGTCGGTGGCTACTTTGAGAGAGGCCGCTGTTGATCATGATCGCAATATCACCAGACACAGAGAGTCACAAAGTGATAAGTTAATGGCCGTAAGTATACAGGCCCTGACCACAAGGCAACCTTTGTATAAATCTCCAAACCCTGTGGGTAAGTCAAATGTGGTAACTTGTTATTCCTGTCATAGAGAGGGACATTTTGCACGAGACTGTAAAGTGAAAAACATACAAAAATCATATCAACCCCCTAGACAACGACATGACACACGAAATTGGGATCAGGGACCGCAGAGACGGAGTCATGAGCCACATGCAGGGGAAACAAAAAGGTATCCCCCAAAAAGAGACTGGCAGGTCTCGGGTAGTTCCCAGTTACCCCCTTCTCAAGTAGTTGCTGCCAGCGCGATTCAGGGAGGTCACCATACCCAATAGGGGTGTGGCCATACCTGTAATCTGCAGCCAGTGAAATTGATTGCAAGCCTTGGAAGTGAACCCGAGGTCACAATTGATGTAGCTGGTAAATCATTAAATTTCCTTGTGGATACGGGGGCGGCCAAATCAGTGATAAATTCGACAGTGGGCATGAGAACCACTGGTAAGACAATTCCAGCCATGGGAGTAACGGGAGTAGTCCAGCACTACCCTGTTAGCAAACCAGCAGAGATTACAATAGGGCCTTTGCATACCAAGCATTCCTTTTTGCTGGCGGCATCGGCACCAACTAATCTCCTGGGAAGAGATTTATTGTGTAAAATGGGGTGCGTCATTTATTGTACTCCTGAAGGTGTATTCATAGACATACCTGAGAATCACGCTCAGGAAGTGCGAGACATGTTAGACTCCCCATCAAAATTAATGTCCCACACTGTTATATTAAATAGGAATCCATCCCAGGTAGAAGAAATGACATCTCAAATACCAGAGTCACTGTGGACTAAAGATGGACAAGACACTGGATTAATGGCAAACGTAGTTCCAGTAGTTGTGCAAGTAAAAGATGGTAGGATAGCTCCAAAAATCCCACAATACCCTCTGAAGCCAGAGGTGGAGTTAGGAGTTTACCCAGTAATAGAGCGCTTTTAAACAGTATCTTTGGATAAATACTTCTTCATAAAAAATCTCTCTCCTCAAACATCACACGGTGGGCTCAATACAGGACTGTACCGAGGACGCTCGGTCGTACCAGCCCATAGGAGAGGTAAAACTGTATACTATTTATTTCATTGCCGACCGCTGGGCCCTTTCTTTCTGTCTCCGAGTATTGGAGAAAAAGCTTTGCTGTTTCCATCTATTCCTAGCCATAATACAATGCAGAGTTAAATTGTAACTACTTAAGTTACATCATTGTGACAATTGTCAATAAGTATCAATCCCTAACCCTGAATCAGGGGAACATTATACATAGATCTCGATTGATACTGTGTGTTTATATAATGGTGTTTTAGAGTATAGTCATTTATTTATTATGTTGTACATGATTTATTTTATTTGTTGTTGATGTATTTTATATCATAATAAATCCACTCTACATAGAAGTTTGTCAACTCTCCATGATTTATACCCATTTGTAAAGCACCCTAAGCGCAGCCGATTTTTTTCCTTTTTTTTCCTTCTAGTCCAGCACTACCCTGTTAGCAAACCAGCAGAGATTACAATAGGGCCTTTGCATACCAAGCATTCCTTTTTGCTGGCGGCATCGGCACCAACTAATCTCCTGGGAAGAGATTTATTGTGTAAAATGGGGTGCGTCATTTATTGTACTCCTGAAGGTGTATTCTTAGACATACCTGAGAATCACGCTCAGGAAGTGCGAGACATGTTAGACTCCCCATCAAAATTAATGTCCCACACTGTTATATTAAATAGGAATCCATCCCAGGTAGAAGAAATGACATCTCAAATACCAGAGTCACTGTGGACTAAAGATGGACAAGACACTGGATTAATGGCAAACGTAGTTCCAGTAGTTGTGCAAGTAAAAGATGGTAGGATAGCTCCAAAAATCCCACAATACCCTCTGAAGCCAGAGGTGGAGTTAGGAGTTTACCCAGTAATAGAGCGCTTGCTACAGCAGGGCATTCTGGTAAGAACATCCAGCACTGCCAATAGTCCCATCTTCCCTGTGAAAAAGAGTGGGGGGAGGGGTTACAGGCTAGTGCAGGATCTAAGGGGGATTAACAAAATAGTTGAGAGTCAATTCCCCGTAGTGCCAAATCCAGCTGTCATCCTTATGCAGATCCCTCCCACTGCGAAATTTTTCACTGTTATTGACCTCTGCTCCGCCTTCTTTTCGGTACCCCTGCATCCTGACAGCCAATATTTGTTTGCATTTACATACAGAGGAGTCCAATACACATGGACTCGATTACCGCAAGGTTTCATAGACAGTCCAAGTATATTTTCGCAGGCTTTGCATGATTGTTTACAGTCTTTCCAACCAGAGAGTGGATCAATATTGATACAGTATGTGGATGATTTACTACTGTGTTCAGATTCACTGGAAGCGTCCCTGAAGGATACGAAACAGCTCCTGTTTCATCTTTCAGACACAGGACACAAGGTTTCCAAAGACAAACTACAATTATGCCAGCCTAAAGTAAAATATCTAGGACACTGTCTAACACAAGGACTGAGACACCTGACCGCTGATAGAATTCAAGCAATTAGAGACATGACTCTGCCACAAACCCAGCAACAGATCAGAACGTTTTTAGGAATGTGTGGGTATTGCCGTAACTGGATCCCAGGGTTTTCCATTCTAGCATTCCCTTTGCAGGAGATGGTTTCATCAAACAAACCTGATCGGATTTCGCATACAGACGAATCCGAGATGGCATTTGAGAGACTCAAACAGTGCCTAACGCAGGCACCAGCATTGGGTATGCCAGACTATGGGAAACCCTTTGAACTGTACGGAACAGAAAGTGCTGGTTGCGCAGCAGGCGTCCTAACCCAAAAGCACGGTGATGCCAGCAGGCTGGTAGCATACTACAGCGCTCAGTTAGATACGGTAGCGCGGTCCCTCCCCACATGCTTGCGAAGTTTCGCTGCAATAGCATTGCAAGTTACAAAAAGCGAGGATGTAGTGCTAGGACACAACCTCACAATTCATACACCACATGCAGTGTCAGCCTTGTTGAATTCTGCCCAAACCAGGCACGTCTCATCAGCGCGGTTTACAAGATGGGAATTGGCATTAATGGCCCCCATAAACATCACCATAAGGAGATGCAGTGCATTAAATCCTGCAACGTATCTCCCAGGTGTGCCTGGACAGGCACAAAGGGTGGAGGATGAGAGTGGTGGGGAAGGAGGATTTAATACAAGAGATGACACACATGATTGTATGGAATATTTGACCCAAAATTTCACGGCAAGGCCTGATATCAGTGACAACCCACTGGAAGATGTAGATTTTACTTTCTACACTGACGGTAGTTGTCACAGACAGACAGACTCGGGAGACTTGTGTACTGGATACGCAGTCGTAGATGACCAAGGCACCATAGAAGCAGAACCGCTAGGCCCACCTCACTCAGCCCAGGTTGCTGAACTGGTTGCCCTAACCAGAGCATGTGAATTGGCTAAGGGCAAGTCAGCCAATATCTACACCGATTCTAGATACGCCTTCGGTATAGTCCATGATTTCGGAGCCCTATGGCGCCTCAGAAATTTCATGACGGCAGCTGGTACACCGGAAGCGCATGCAGCTCACATCAAAAGACTTCTAACAGCGATACAGGAACCTGACAGAGTGGCTGTTATCAAGTGTAAAGCACATACATATAGCCAGGACCCAGTATCACTTGGTAACAGCCGAGCAGACGAAGCTGCTAAGTTAGCAGCCGGTACCCCCAGACAGACAGACATCACACAATTGATGGTATTTAATACTATCAACACACAGAAGTTGTGTGAGATGCAAAATTTGTGTTCCACACAGGAAAAGGCAGTCTGGAAGGCAAAAGGATATGGCCAGGAGTCCTCAGGACTCTGGACAGATGGACAGGGTAAACCAGTGGCCCCCAGGGCATACCTTCCATGTTTAGCTGAAGCAGCACATGGGCTGACTCATCTGGGCAAGGAGGGAATGTGCAAGTTGGTAAGAGCATATTGGTGCGCCCCAGGATTCTCATCCCATGCAGGTAAGAGAGCAATGTCATGCCTTACCTGCTTGAGGAAGAATATCGGAAAGGCAATACCAACAGAACCATCTCATATCCCACCTACAAACAGCCCTTTTCAGGTAATACAGATTGATTTTATACAATTACCCCCTTGTCGAAATTTGAAATATGTACTTGTTTGTATAGATGTGTTTTCAAATTGGGTCGAAGCATTTCCTGCGGCCACAAATACCGCTATGTTTACTGCTAAGAAAATTGTGCAGGAATTTGTGTGTAGATATGGTATCCCTAGAATAATTGAAAGTGATAGGGGTACCCATTTTACAGGTGATGTCTTTCAAGGAATGTGTAAGTTGATGGGAATTGATAGTAAGCTGCACACTCCATATCGCCCCCAGGCGAGTGCGAAGGTGGAAAGAGTGAACAGCACTATTAAAAATAAACTGAGCAAAGTTATGGCAGAAACAGGATTGACATGGCCAGAAGCTTTACCCATTGTACTATACAGCATCAGAACCACTCCCAGGTCCCCTCTTAATCTGTTCCCCTTTGAAATCTTGTTTGGTCGACAACCGCATGTTATGATTAACCCTCAGGATGATTTGAAGTGTAACAATGAAGTGACTGTAAAATACCTGGTTAACATGAGTAAACAGCTAAGGAATCAAAATGACAATCTGAAGTTAGTGATTCCTGATTTGCCAGATAGTAATTGTCATGACATTGAACCTGGGGATTATGTAATGATACGGAATTTTCTACGCTCAGGTTGCCTTATTGACAGATGGGAAGGACCATACCAAGTCTTATTGATTAGCACGACAGCATTGAAGGTTGCCGAGAGAGAGACTTGGGTTCATTCGTCCCATTGTAAGAAGGTTGCTGACCCAGAGAGGTCACGTGATAAGGAACAGACGGTAGAGGTTGTATCACTAGAGTGTCTGTTTCAGGAGGACTGAGACGGCACCTGAGCATTGAAAATAATAAGATCAGAGGCAGTTGTCGATCCCCTGTTCCCTTTTATTGTTTTTCTCCACTTCCCATCCCATCCCCCTCAATTACTTCTTTCCCCATTCTCATTCTTCTCCATTTCCTCCTATAAGATGGACTTGCCCCAAGAGACTGTGATCCGGATTTTCCTGTTGACCATGATGTTGACCAGAGCAGTCTGTTCTGGCGAGAATACCATGGAGGTCGAGAGAGGTTCTGGAATGGGTTCTGATGACAGAGATGGAGGCGTAGATTTCCAAGAACAACATAACCACGAGTAAAGGCGAGTATCAGTAAACGATCTGGTAGCATTGACAACAGAAGAAATTGTGAAGGATTGTTAGCTGAAGAGAACTGTATCTGTAGGCTCTGTGACAGTGTAGTTGAGGATGGGTGTATCAAGAAATGCCAATCTAGTTTTAATATCCACATGGACCGGCATCCATTGAGTGACTATCACTCCTTAGTGGGTAAAGTGTTAAATCAGACAGATTGTTGGGTATGCTCTCAAGTACCTCAAGGCCATAGCAAATAAGGATTAGTTCCCTTCCCTTTAACTATAGGGGAGGTACTTGAGCTAAGTGGTGGGAGGCCGGTGGACAGGAGGTTTAATATCTCCAGTCCTCCTAGTTTGAAGCTCCACCAATATCATGTGGATAGATCCCTAGTATGTTTTAACATTTCCAATCCCCGAAAGCCGGGAAATTGGGAAGTGTCATGGAATAACCAAACCATGACCTTTTCATACAGAGCCGATAGAATGCCAACAGATACAGAACTTATACGCCACATAGCCGGTAGTGGAAAATATTTCCGATATAGGTATACCCTAGGAAGTAGGATCATGAGAGTTGGAGAGGTATCACCAGGATACTGTGCACATATCATACAAACTGATACGTGTACTAGACAGATGGGAGAATTAGGGTTAGGAGATTTCATATGGAAAATGTGTAATATGGTTATGTCCTACTCCGTCCCATATGTTCTCCCCGATGATGCATATTTCATATGCGGGAGGAAGGCGTATAAGTGACTTGCCCCAAACTCTGAAGGATTATGTTATATTGGAAAAGTACTGCCTGAAGTAATGACTGTATCACATACTAAAATGAAAGATATTCACCGCAGTGCCCAAGCTCCTTATACTCACACTCATTACGAGCACATCGTTAAACGGCACCTGATAGAGAGAACAGAGCATCCGGCCTCTGACCTGATCAGTGAATCCACCGGGATTCAGTTCCTAATCGCGTTAGATATCACTCGTACCGCCAGAGGAGTGATAAATTATAAATATATATCTGCGCTTGCAAATTTATTAGACAATATCACTGAAATGTATGATGACACATTCAGGTATACTGGAAGGGAGCTCCAAGCTTATAAAACAGAACTGGTTCAGCATAGGATGATTCTCAATTATCTCACAGCTGTGACAGGTGGGTATTGTGTCACCCTAGCAACTCAGTACGGCGTAAAATGCTGCACTTATATTACGAATAGCACCGAGGACCCGGTCGAGGTCATAGACCAAAAGATGGACGACATTCTCCAATTAAAATGGGAGTTCCGAAGGAAACACAATCTCACCCTTGCCGCTGTGGGTAATGAGCTGACCAGTTGGGTGTCATGGTTGAACCCGCGAAATTGGTTCTCTGGTTTAGGAGAATGGACCCAAGGTATTATCATGGATGTAGGGAAATTCCTTTTGTGTGTTCTGGGTGTCATCATATTAGTCGGTCTGATATTTAGATGCGTTCGGGTTTTAACAAAGTGTAAACGTAGCGCCCGAGTGATGAGTTTAAGGAGTGAAGATTCTGTAATAACAACGACTGATGTGATTTATGACCCAACGATAGAGACACTGTTGTGATGAAAATGTGATTCTACGGTCCGTTTCTTTCACCTGTTTCTCGTTTTTCCCCAAGGTAAAAAGACCCGCCTGGAAGAAGATTTTGACAGCCTTGTATACAGACAACAGATGGACTAAAGAAGAAGTTTGACAACCTTTTACACAGACAACTGATGGACTATGCCATAGACCCCCATATCCCTAGTACATTTAATTTTACGCTAGCCCAACACTTTTTGTAAGTCTATGGACATTGATAAAGCTTTGCTTGCGTTTATTGGCAAAAGCACAAAGAGACTACAGTCAACATGTACATCAAGACAAGACACCAGACAAGACTTCAATCGGCGAAATGTAAATTAACCTCACATAATGGTATCTCTACCCCGTAACGACACTTCTTTTTTTTCACCTCTACAACCTTCAGATAATGACACACATAGTCGATAGGGAATATAGGCACAGATATCAGCACTCACATATTCCCCCATTCATGTATCATCAACTAAAATGTGCTCCCCCATTTTGTTGCAACCAAAAGCCGAAGAGAGCTCGGTAAAGTTTGATAGCCCATCCACAGACCCTTAATACGGGATAAGAAGGAATTCAAATGTATACTTCGCAATACCTCGAAGCTTGATTTTAAAACACGTACGGCACGATGATACATGACCCCCCAAACATGGATTCATACACACATGCTTCTGCTATCTCACTAGGTCATACCCTTTCCTACCTTCTCCTCTCCTCCCCTACCCAATCATAGAAATGTATTATACATGACATATATTTTTCTCTTTTTGAAATGTTTTAGAAAGTGGCAGTAATTGGTGACTGCCAAAGGGTGGACTGTCAAAGTCAGAAAAATATCACTATGCACACTGCCATATTTGCACCTCATGCGTGTCCTCGCTGCGCGTGCATGAGCTCTCCCGTGCGTGCGCATACTCGCTGTTGCGTGCACCCGCAGGCGCACGGTATGCGCATTTACGGTAGAGTTTGTATGCGTCTAGCGTGCGACTCAATCGTTACATATTTTAACCATATAATGTATTCTGTAGATCATGGTCCCTTTGATAGAATCTGAAAGTTTAGTTAATGTAGCATGTTCATGGACAAAGAGATCCCTCTTTGTTTGATACGAAGGGTCAGACAAGGGTTATACAGTGGTGTTTAGTATCCATCGGAAGAGTATTTAATTAGCAATATTCCGGTGTTGGTTTGAAGCGGATAACTCGCTCGTGCGAATAGTTATGGACATAAGAAGTTTATGGACTTTTACTATATTTGCACTTTATTATCCATGCGGCGGGAAACCTAGTTTCCCACCCACCTGAGCAGTTGGAAATAGTCACAGCCCACCTGTATGAATCAACCTATGACCTTTTGTTATAATGCGAAGAGGAATTCCTGTGTCCAATGAACAATAAGAATATAGGGACCATTGTACTGTATTATGTGTAGGGTATAAAAGGACAGGCCGATCTGGGCCAGCTCTCTATTCTCTTCAACGGTTCTCATTGCTGATAATCGGGAGCTGGATATCCAGAGGCGCATGCGATTGTTTCCCTTGAGCGTAAGTTTCTCCGCAACCATATTACCTTTATTGTTATTGTGAGCCATATCTCTCTCTCTCTCTCTCTCTCTCTCTTCTCTTCTTTCTCTCTCTTTCTCTTAAGTATTATTGTACTGCTATTGTATTTCATGTGTAGTTTTCTGGTTAGGTGGTCAATGTTATTTTGGTAGTGTATGACTTGTATTGTATTATTCTTTTGCAAATAGAACGTTCATATAAGGTGTTAGAACCTAATACCGGTATCTGTGTATTTATTATATTTCTAAGTATTCTCAGAGCGTCGGAGACGCTCGTACAGTTAATAAGGTTAAACTGTGTTACATTTACACCCTATCACTGCACTAAGGTTTATTGCATAAATACATTGTTTATGGTTTAGTTATAAAGGTTTAACATCGTGAGCATCAGCGCCGCTTGTGATCTCCTCGTGGTCCCAAGCGTCCGCTACGCTAGTAACATACCATTACGTTAGTCGGCAGCCTATAGCGTGCCTGCCTGTGATCTCTTGGCCGTAAGCGAACGTGACGCTCGAGCGTCTCGACTACGGCTAAGCGATTGTTACACAACGTGCGTACCCTTACGGTATACCATATGCCAATAGCGTACTGTGTTCTTTCACCTTTTAGAGGGTTTTAAGTAAGATAAATATTAGGCTTTATCAGTAGGTACAGCAGTGGCCTACCATACTGCTATATATAGTATACTGGTGGACACTGTCAGCAAACTGCAAAACTAAAATGCACCACAGGTATAGAATGTAGATGGATAGTATACTTAATGGATGACGACACAGAGGTAGGTACAGCAGTGGCCTACCGTACTGCTATATATAGTATACTGGTGGTCACTGTGTCAGCAAACTGCAAAACTAAAATGCACCACAGGTATAGACTGTAGATGGATAGTATACTTAATGGATGACGACACAGAGGTAGGTACAGCAGTGGCCTACCGCACTGCTATATATAGTATACTGGTGGTCACTGTGTCAGCAAACTGCAAAACTAAAATGCACCACAGGTATAGAATGTAGATGGATAGTATACTTAATGGATGACGACACAGAGGTAGGTACAGCAGTGGCCTACCGTACTGCTATATATAGTATACTGGTGGTCACTGTGTCAGCAAACTGCAAAACTAAAATGCACCACAGGTATAGAATGTAGATGGATAGTATACTTAATGGATGCCGACACAGAAGTAGGTACAGCAGTGGCCTACCGTACTGCTATATCTAGTTTACTGGTGGTCACTGTGTCAGCAAACTGCAAAACTAAAATGCACCACAGGTATAGAATGTAGATGGATAGTATACTTAATGGATGACGACACAGAGGTAGGTACAGCAGTGGCCTACCGTACTGCTATATATAGTATACTGGTGGTCACTGTGTCAGCAAACTGCAAAACTAAAATGCACCACAGGTATAGACTGTAGATGGATAGTATACTTAATGGATGACGACACAGAGGTAGGTACAGCAGTGGCCTACCGCACTGCTATATATAGTATACTGGTGGTCACTGTGTCAGCAAACTGCAAAACTAAAATGCACCACAGGTATAGAATGTAGATGGATAGTATACTTAATGGATGACGACAAAGAGGTAGGTACAGCAGTGGCCTACCGTACTGCTATATATAGTATACTGGTGGTCACTGTGTCAGCAAACTGCAAAACTAAAATGCACCACAGGTATAGAATGTAGATGGATAGTATACTTAATGGATGACGACACAGAGGTAGGTACAGCAGTGGCCTACCGTACTGCTATATATAGTAGACTGGTGGACACTGTGTCAGCAAACTGCAAAACTAAAATGCACCACAGGTATAGAATGTAGATGGATAGTATACTAAATGGATGACGACACAGAGGTAGGTACAGCAGTGGCCTACCGTACTGCTATATATAGTATACTGGTGGTCACTGTGTCAGCAAACTGCAAAACTAAAATGCACCACAGGTATAGAATGTAGATGGATAGTATACTTAATGGATGACGACACAGAGGTAGGTACAGCAGTGGCCTACCGTACTGCTATATATAGTATACTGGTGGTCACTGTGTCAGCAAACTGCAAAACTAAAATGCACCACAGGTATAGAATGTAGATGGATAGTATACTTAATGGATGACGACACAGAGGTAGGTACAGCAGTGGCCTACCGTACTGCTATATAGAGTATACTGGTGGTCACTGTGTCAGCAAACTGCAAAACTAAAATGCACCACAGGTATAGAATGTAGATGGATAGTATACTTAATGGATGACGACACAGAGGTAGGTACAGCAGTGGCCTACCGTACTGCTATATATAGTATACTGGTGGACACTGTGTCAGCAAACTGCAAAACTAAAATGCACCACAGGTATAGAATGTAGATGGATAGTATACTTAATGGATGACGACACAGAGGTAGGTACAGCAGTGGCCTACCGTACTGCTATATATAGTATACTGGTGGTCACTGTGTCAGCAAACTGCAAAACTAAAATGCACCACAGGTATAGAATGTAGATGGATAGTATACTTAATGGATGATGACACAGAGGTAGGTACAGCAGTGGCCTACCGTACTGCTATATATAGTATACTGGTGGTCACTGTGTCAGCAAACTGCAAAACTAAAATGCACCACAGGTATAGAATGTAGATGGATAGTATACTTAATGGATGCCGACACAGAAGTAGGTACAGCAGTGGCCTACCGTACTGCTATATCTAGTTTACTGGTGGTCACTGTGTCAGCAAACTGCAAAACTAAAATGCACCACAGGTATAGAATGTAGATGGATAGTATACTTAATGGATAACGACACAGAGGTACTGTAGGTACAGCAGTGGCCTACCGTACTGCTATATATAGTATACTGGTGGTCACTGTGTCAGCAAACTGCAAAACTAAAATGCACCACAGGTATAGAATGTAGATGGATAGTATACTTAATGGATGACGACACAGAGGTAGTGTCAAAGTCAGAAAAATATCACTATGCACACTGCCATATTTGCACCTCATGCGTGTCCTCGCTGCGCGTGCATGAGCTCTCCCGTGCGTGCGCATACTCGCTGTTGCGTGCACCCGCAGGCGCACGGTATGCGCATTTACGGTAGAGTTTGTATGCGTCTAGCGTGCGACTCAATCGTTACATATTTTAACCATATAATGTATTCTGTAGATCATGGTCCCTTTGATAGAATCTGAAAGTTTAGTTAATGTAGCATGTTCATGGACAAAGAGATCCCTCTTTGTTTGATACGAAGGGTCAGACAAGGGTTATACAGTGGTGTTTAGTATCCATCGGAAGAGTATTTAATTAGCAATATTCCGGTGTTGGTTTGAAGCGGATAACTCGCTCGTGCGAATAGTTATGGACATAAGAAGTTTATGGACTTTTACTATATTTGCACTTTATTATCCATGCGGCGGGAAACCTAGTTTCCCACCCACCTGAGCAGTTGGAAATAGTCACAGCCCACCTGTATGAATCAACCTATGACCTTTTGTTATAATGCGAAGAGGAATTCCTGTGTCCAATGAACAATAAGAATATAGGGACCATTGTACTGTATTATGTGTAGGGTATAAAAGGACAGGCCGATCTGGGCCAGCTCTCTATTCTCTTCAACGGTTCTCATTGCTGATAATCGGGAGCTGGATATCCAGAGGCGCATGCGATTGTTTCCCTTGAGCGTAAGTTTCTCCGCAACCATATTACCTTTATTGTTATTGTGAGCCATATCTCTCTCTCTCTCTCTCTCTCTCTCTCTCTCTCTTCTCTTCTTTCTCTCTCTTTCTCTTAAGTATTATTGTACTGCTATTGTATTTCATGTGTAGTTTTCTGGTTAGGTGGTCAATGTTATTTTGGTAGTGTATGACTTGTATTGTATTATTCTTTTGCAAATAGAACGTTCATATAAGGTGTTAGAACCTAATACCGGTATCTGTGTATTTATTATATTTCTAAGTATTCTCAGAGCATCGGAGACGCTCGTACAGTTAATAAGGTTACACTGTGTTACATTTACACCCTATCACTGCACTAAGGTTTATTGCATAAATACATTGTTTATGGTTTAGTTATAAAGGTTTAACATCGTGAGCATCAGCGCCGCTTGTGATCTCCTCGTGGTCCCTAGCGTCCGCTACGCTAGTAACATACCATTACGTTAGTCGGCAGCCTATAGCGTGCCTGCCTGTGATCTCTTGGCCGTAAGCGAACGTGACGCTCGAGCGTCTCGACTACGGCTAAGCGATTGTTACACAACGTGCGTACCCTTACGGTATACCATATGCCAATAGCGTACTGTGTTCTTTCACCTTTTAGAGGGTTTTAAGTAAGATAAATATTAGGCTTTATCAGTAGGTACAGCAGTGGCCTACCATACTGATATATATAGTATACTGGTGGACACTGTCAGCAAACTGCAAAACTAAAATGCACCACAGGTATAGAATGTAGATGGATAGTATACTTAATGGATGACGACACAGAGGTAGGTACAGCAGTGGCCTACCGTACTGCTATATATAGTATACTGGTGGTCACTGTGTCAGCAAACTGCAAAACTAAAATGCACCACAGGTATAGACTGTAGATGGATAGTATACTTAATGGATGACGACAGAGGTAGGTACAGCAGTGGCCTACCGCACTGCTATATATAGTATACTGGTGGTCACTGTGTCAGCAAACTGCAAAACTAAAATGCACCACAGGTATAGAATGTAGATGGATAGTATACTTAATGGATGACGACACAGAGGTAGGTACAGCAGTGGCCTACCGTACTGCTATATATAGTATACTGGTGGTCACTGTGTCAGCAAACTGCAAAACTAAAATGCACCACAGGTATAGAATGTAGATGGATAGTATACTTAATGGATGCCGACACAGAAGTAGGTACAGCAGTGGCCTACCGTACTGCTATATCTAGTTTACTGGTGGTCACTGTGTCAGCAAACTGCAAAACTAAAATGCACCACAGGTATAGAATGTAGATGGATAGTATACTTAATGGATGACGACACAGAGGTAGGTACAGCAGTGGCCTACCGTACTGCTATATATAGTATACTGGTGGTCACTGTGTCAGCAAACTGCAAAACTAAAATGCACCACAGGTATAGAATGTAGATGGATAGTATACTTAATGGATGACGACACAGAGGTAGGTACAGCAGTGGCCTACCGTACTGCTATATATAGTATACTGGTGGACACTGTCAGCAAACTGCAAAACTAAAATGCACCACAGGTATAGAATGTAGATGGATAGTATACTTAATGGATGACGACACAGAGGTAGGTACAGCAGTGGCCTGCCGTACTGCTATATATAGTATACTGGTGGTCACTGTGTCAGCAAACTGCAAAACTAAAATGCACCACAGGTATAGACTGTAGATGGATAGTATACTTAATGGATGACGACACAGAGGTAGGTACAGCAGTGGCCTACCGCACTGCTATATATAGTATACTGGTGGTCACTGTGTCAGCAAACTGCAAAACTAAAATGCACCACAGGTATAGAATGTAGATGGATAGTATACTTAATGGATGATGACACAGAGGTAGGTACAGCAGTGGCCTACCGTACTGCTATATATAGTATACTGGTGGTCACTGTGTCAGCAAACTGCAAAACTAAAATGCACCACAGGTATAGAATGTAGATGGATAGTATACTTAATGGATGACGACACAGAGGTAGGTACAGCAGTGGCCTACCGTACTGCTATATATAGTAGACTGGTGGACACTGTGTCAGCAAACTGCAAAACTAAAATGCACCACAGGTATAGAATGTAGATGGATAGTATACTAAATGGATGACGACACAGAGGTAGGTACAGCAGTGGCCTACCGTACTGCTATATATAGTATACTGGTGGTCACTGTGTCAGCAAACTGCAAAACTAAAATGCACCACAGGTATAGAATGTAGATGGATAGTATACTTAATGGATGACGACACAGAGGTAGTTACAGCAGTGGCCTACCGTACTGCTATATATAGTATACTGGTGGTCACTGTGTCAGCAAACTGCAAAACTAAAATGCACCACAGGTATAGAATGTAGATGGATAGTATACTTAATGGATGACGACACAGAGGTAGGTACAGCAGTGGCCTACCGTACTGCTATATATAGTATACTGGTGGACACTGTCAGCAAACTGCAAAACTAAAATGCACCACAGGTATAGAATGTAGATGGATAGTATACTTAATGGATGACGACACAGAGGTAGGTACAGCAGTGGCCTACCGTACTGCTATATATAGTATACTGGTGGTCACTGTGTCAGAAAACTGCAAAACTAAAATGCACCACAGGTATAGAATGTAGATGGATAGTATACTTAATGAATGACAACACAGAGGTAGGTACAGCAGTGGCCTACCGTACTGCTATATATAGTATACTGGTGGACACTGTCAGCAAACTGCAAAACTAAAATGCACCACAGGTATAGAATGTAGATGGATAGTATACTTAATGGATGACGACACAGAGGTAGGTACAGCAGTGGCCTACCGTACTGCTATATATAGTATACTGGTGGTCACTGTGTCAGCAAACTGCAAAACTAAAATGCACCACAGGTATAGAATGTAGATGGATAGTATACTTAATGGATGACGACGCAGAGGTAGGTACAGCAGTGGCCTGCCGTACTGCTATATATAGTATACTGGTGGTCACTGTGTCAGCAAACTGCAAAACTAAAATGCACCACAGATATAGAATGTAGATGGATAGTATACTTAATGGATGACGACACAGAGGTAGGTACAGCAGTGGCCTACCGTACTGCTATATAGAGTATACTGGTGGTCACTGTGTCAGCAAACTGCAAAACTAAAATGCACCACAGGTATAGAATGTAGATGGATAGTATACTTAATGGATGACGACACAGAGGTAGGTACAGCAGTAGCCTTCCGTACTGCTATATATAGTATACTGGTGGACACTGTGTCAGCAAACTGCAAAACTAAAATGCACCACAGGTATAGAATGTAGATGGATAGTATACTTAATGGATGACGACACAGAGGTAGGTACAGCAGTGGCCTACCGTACTGCTATATATAGTATACTGGTGGTCACTGTGTCAGCAAACTGCAAAACTAAAATGCACCACAGGTATAGAATGTAGATGGATAATATACTTAATGGATGACGACACAGAGGTAGGTACAGCAGTGGCCTACCGTACTGCTATATATAGTATACTGGTGGACACTGTCAGCAAACTGCAAAACTAAAATGCACCACAGGTATAGAATGTAGATGGATAGTATACTTAATGGATGACGACACAGAGGTAGGTACAGCAGTGGCCTACCGTACTGCTATATATAGTATACTGGTGGTCACTGTGTCAGCAAACTGCAAAACTAAAATGCACCACAGGTATAGAATGTAGATGGATAGTATACTTAATGGATGACGACACAGAGGTAGGTACAGCAGTGCACTCTGCACTGTACTCCTCCTATATAATATTAATTATACTGGTGGTCCCCAGTCCCCACAATAAAGCAGCACACTGAGCACAGATATGGAGTGTTTTTCAGGCAGACAACGTATACTGGTGGTCACTGTCAGCAAAACTCTGCACTGTACTCCTGCTATAGTTGCTCCCCAGTCCCCACAATTAAGCAGTGTGAGCACTCAGCACAGATATATTATGCAGCACACTGAGCACAGATATGGTAGGTATGGAGCTTTTTTTTCAGGCAGAGAACGGATAAAAACTGGTGGTCACTTATCAGCAAAACTCTGCACTGTACTCCTCCTAACAGCTGCTCCCCAGTCCTCCCCACAATTAAGCAATAAACCAATCAACTTCAACAATAAACGGAGAGGACGCCAGCCACGTCCTCTCCCTATCATCTCTAATGCACGAGTGAAAATGGCGGCGACGCGCGGCTGCTTATATAGAATCCGAATCTCGCGAGAATCCGACAGCGGGATGATGACGTTCGGGCGCGCTCAGGTTAGCCGAGTAAGGCGGGAAGGTTCGAACCTGCCTCGGACCCGTGTAAAGAGGGTGAAGTTCGGGGGGGTTCGGTTTCCGAGAAACCGAACCCGCTCATCTCTAAAAAATACGGACAAACCTGAATGCTCATTTAAGCCACGTGGGGACAGTGTGTCAAGTAATAATGTGCATTTCACCTCTGCTTTTAATACTAAAAGGCCCCGATCACCACCTCTCCTAAGTGGCGGAGTGTGATCTATAATCCGATGCCGTAATAAAGATAACGAATGGTGTGCATTTAGAAAATACCTGGCTACGGGTTGGTCACTATGTCCTATGGAAAGGGCAGCTCTAATAGATGACCGGTGTCCAGCCATCCGTTCTTTGAATGAGAATTCAGTTTTGCCCACATAGTGTAGACCACAGGGGCAGCTGAATACATAAATGACAAATTTAGTGGTGCTGGCGTAATAAACAGGCAACAGGTAGTTGTAAATTCAATGTTTCTAAGCAGTTTACTTCGTCATCCGGACAAAGTAAACTGCTTCGAAACATTGCTTTTACAACTGCCTGTTGCCTGTTAATTCATCTGAGTGCCGCCTGACTGTTGATATACAGTATATATATATATATATATATATATAATACAGTACAGTAATATACTGTATTGTATGTACCCTGTATATATGTCTATATATATATATATATATATACATACACAGTACTGTGTATATACTGTCCTGTATATATACTGTATAATTTATACAGTATATATGCAGTACAGTATGTACAGTATACTGTACATTCAGTATACTCTATATTATTACCAGTTATTTATATAGCACACACATATTCCGCAGCACTTTACAGAGAATATTTGCCCATTCACGTCAGTCCCTGCCCCAGTGGAGCTTACAATCTAGATTCCCTATCACATGTACACACTGACACATTCACTAGGGTTAATTTTGTTGGGAGCCAATTAACCTACCAGTATATTTTTGGATTGTGGGAGGAAACCAGAGAACCCGGAGGAAACCCATGCAAGTACGGGGAAAATATACAAACTCCTCACAGTTAGGGCCATGGTAGGAATCGAACCTATGACCTCAGTGCTGTGAGGCAGTAATGCTAACCATTACACCATCCGTACTGCCCCGTACTGTAATCTAATACTGTATATGATTAATTGTTTTTGGCTCTTCACAGGATATCTCCCATGATAAGAGATGTGAATAAAGAATAGAGAGTTGTACAGGCAAGGTGATGGATTGAGAGTGGTGAAACATTTCACAATGTCATTTTTACAGATGAATTGTCTGTTGCTCTTGAGCGGTTCTCCCGAATGTCATTCCGGAAACGTCACCATATCTCATTAAAGCCACGCTCAAAGCATCCATTGAAGGTCCATGTATGGGGAAGCATATCACGATTAGGAGCTGGACCCCTATTATTTTTCGAAGGTACTGTAATTTATTCTGTGCCTGTGTTCTGTAAAAATACATGCTGTACTGTACAATACATGTAGATTCACAATAAAATGAGTTGCTTATTAATGAACAACATTTTCTTATTTCTGTAGGGCTCATGGACAAGCAATTCTTTAAAGAAAAAATAGTAGGGGGATGTATGGTGCCATTCATGAGTCAGTGTTACCCATCTTATCACAGGATATTCCAAGACAATGATCCCAAACACTTTGCCTCAGCCAAATTCATGGAAGAGAAAGGTATCAATTGGGAATGCATACCACCAGAGTGAGTATTGTTTTAATACTGTACAAGTAATGTTTGGATAGCACTGTAGTACTGTAAATTTATTTTTTGGCTTAATGAACAGTACAATACTGTATGTTTTATTTTATCTTTTTAACTTCATTAATTAACAAACATTTTTTTCTGTACTGTTTTTTTTAGATCACCGGACATGAATCCAATTGAATTAGTGTGGGCTCAATTGAAGAAATACATTAGGAGTGTTGCGAAGCCAACAACAAAACAGCAGCTGTTGGATGGGGTCAAAAAGTTTTGACTAGAAGTACTCACACCTGAACATTGTAATAATTATATAAATCACCTGTATAAAGTATTGCCTGTTATAGTTGAAAGAAATGGTCAAGCCACAAATATGTAGTAATGTACTGAATTTTCTGTATAAAATTTTAATTGAGGCATTATTAAAAATGTTTATAAAATTGCATTTGTCTGAATATTGCATAAGCTACTGTACAATATTATACATTATACTATACAGTAGTCCTGTTATTGATGTGTATGAACAGTTGTTTACAGTTTTAGAAGTCCTGGATAACAGAGTACTGTACATTTATGATCAGTACAGTACATGAAATCTGATTTTAAAATATCTTATATTGATGCTTTTCCAATAAATATTCCATTATACAATAAGGTATGGTACATGGAGGTAAATGTACAGTATGATGTGTTGTTATGGGAGAGAAGTTATATTAAACATAGAAACATACTGTACAGTACTGTAGAAACATACACTAGAATTTGATGGCAGATAAGAACCACTGTTCATCTAGTATGACTCTTCTTTTTTTTATATATTTTTTATCTCAAACCTTATTTGATTTTTGCAGTATTTAGCCCCCCCCCCCCCCCCCCCCCCCTTCCATTCTCTGCTCCAAACTACAGTACAGTTCTTACAGTACTGTATTCAGATTTTTAGTCTTTCTGGGTACAGTACTGTATGTTTTGTGATGTACAGTACTGTAGGCTATGCACCATTTTAGTTGCCCTTCTTTGTACAATCTCTAATGTACTGTATTAATATATTTTGAAGAAACAGTATGGCCTCAAGAATTGAACACTGTATTCTAGATGAGGCCATACCAATGACCTATACAGTACAGTGACATTAATACAGTACTTTAAGCTGCTGATTTCTCTCCCAATGCAGACAAGCATCTGACTAGCCTTCCTCATTGCTTTGTTACAGTACATTGCTTACTTGCCTTTAAGTCACCTGAAATAGTGACTCCTACTGTAGATCCCTTTCCTCCTCAGTAGTTTCCAGTATACAGTAGTGCCATCAATACTACAGTACTGTATGTACTGTACAGTAGCCTTTGGATTTTTGAGACCCAAGTGCATGATTTTGCATTGTTTGACATTAAACTGTAATTGCCACACTCTTGGACATTCCTCTACTCAATCCAGAGTAGATCCTCAATAATTTGTTTTACCGCTCCTGGTGTACTGCATCTACCCTGTTGCATACAGTACCTTTGTTTCATCTGCAAAAAGGCGTACAGTACTTTTTCTTTAATGCCATTTGCAATGTCACCAATAAAGATCTTAAAAAGCACTGGTCCAAGTACAGATTCCTGGGGTACTCCACTGGTAACATTTCCCTCATGTGAACACACTCCATTTACTACTGTACAACTCTGTTTTCTATCATGCAACAAAGATCTGATCCTTTCAACAATCTTAGTATGCAATCCGAAGCTTTTTAGTTCATTTAGCAGTCTACGATGTGGAACAGTGTCAAAAGCCTTTCTAAAGTCAATATACTGTACAGTACTGTAAGCTATTGTACAGTATATCCACAGCTCCACATTTAGCAACCACTATCGTCACACAGTCCAAAAGTCAATAAGGGTTGTTTGACATGATCTCCCCCAGTGCTGAACTCCTGAACATTGACTGACTAGACGTACATGTAACTCACTTGTGTTCCTACTGTATACCTATCTGTGTGACTTTGTTTACCCCCCCCCCACCTGCTTATCTGTTACCTACTTGGCTGTGGTAAAGCAAACCGAAGACAAATTCCTAGTATACGCAAGTATACCTGGCCAATAAACCTGATTCTGATTCTGATTCTGAATACATGCTGTTTGGGATCCTGTAAATTGCCGTATTTGAGATAATCTACAGTACAACTCTTTCTTTTCCCTACTACTGAAGTAAGACTCACTGGTCTGTAGTTGTTTGCCTCTTTCATGCTTCCACTGAGTGCTGAAGTGCTCACGGGACATCGCCAGAGGGGGGAGCTTTTGCTTAGTACACTATATCTTGTCGATGTCCCTTCCTGCTTCGCCTTAGTAATGAGGCGCAGCAGAAAGTGTTATACAGTACATTTACCTATTACTGTACTAAGTTTCTGTTTTGGATTTTCTTCATGACACCCATGATGAAGAATGCTTGCCTGTTGGTTACCCATGGTCCTTTTACCATTACACATAATGTACCACTCGGCCACTCAGCTCAGAGTACAACCTTATCACCTACACAATGTCGTAATTACTGTACAGTACTGTACTGGAAGCTCAGTGAGAGTACAGTATTTCTAAAGTACAGTGCATTACATTAACTTCTCCTGAGGTTGCTGTGTATAGTAAAGTACTGTATCACACCTTTACAGTAAGACTGTACAGTATCTTGATAGGACTTATGTACAGTAGCTTTACTGTACATTATTTACTGAGCTGTATACTTTATTTTGGGAAAAAACACTAACAACAATAATTTGGCCGTCCTGACAATGGGTAATTGGGCCTCATTGTACGCAAATGCAGCTTTCTTTCCATCTTTTCTGCCACTGTGTCTGAGGGGCAGATTGGGAAATAAAAGTGGCCTTGTACTATTGTCTAGAAGTTTCCCAACATGGGCAGCACAAGAGGTACAGTATAACGTACTGTGAAGCCATGAATCGGGACAATGCAGTGTACTGAGTGTGGTGGGTGGGCCGCCTGGGTATCTGGGCTCTGGGACAGCACCAATTAGGTCGACACCCATTAGGTCAACACCCATTGGTCGACAGTGAATAGGTTGACATGAACAAGGTCGACATGCAAAAAAGGTCGACATGAGTTTTTCCCATTTTTTCTCTTTTTAACTTTTTCATACTGTACAATCCACATGGACTATGATTGGGAAGAGTAACCTTGCCTGAGGCATAGCGAGCCATGTGAGGGGACACAGTGCACTAATTGGGGTTCCCAGTCACTTTACGAAGAAAACCACACCTAAAGAAAACTAGAGATGTGCAGCGGACATTTTTCGGGTTTTGTGTTTTGGTTTTGGATTCGGTTTCGCGGTTGTGTTTTGGATTCGGACGCGTTTTGGCAAAACCTCCCTTAAGAATTTTTGTCGGATTCGGGTGTGTTTTGGATTCGGGTGTGTTTTTTCAAAACCCCCTCAAAAACAGCTTAAATCATAGAATTTGGGGGTAATTTTGATCCTATAGTATTATTAACCTCAATAACCATAATTTCCACTCATTTCCAGTCTATTCTGAACACCTCACACCTCACAATATTATTTTTAGTCCTAAAATTTGCACCGAGGTCGCTGGATGACTAAGATAAGTGACCCAAATGGGCGGCACAAACACCTGGCCCATCTAGGAGTGGCACTGCAGTGTCAGACAGGATGGCACTTAAAAAAATAGTCCCCAAACAGCACATGATACAAAGATAAATAAATTTAAAAAAAGAGGTATAAGATGGAATTGTCCTTGGGCCCTCCCTCCCAACCTTATGTTGTATAAACAGGACATGCACACTTTAACAAACCCATCATTTCAGCGACAGGGTCTGCCACACGACTGTGGCTGAAATGACTGGTTGGTTTGGGCCCCCACCAAAAAAGAAGCAATCAATCTCTCCTTGCACAAACTGGCTCTACAGAGGCAGGATGTCCACCTCCTCCTCATCGTCCGATTCCTCACCCCTTTCACTGTGTACATCCCCCTCCTTACAGAGTATTAATTCGTCCCCACTGGAATCCACCATCACAGGTCCCTCTGTTCCTTCTGGAGGCAATTGCTGGTAAATGTCTCCACGGAGGAATTGATTATAATTCATTTTGACGAACATCATCTTCTCCACATTTTCTGGAAGTAAAATCCTACGCCGATCGCTGACAAGGTTACCGGCTGCACTAAAAACTCTTTCAGAGTACACACTGGAGGCAGGGGGGGGGGGGGGGGGGGGGGGTGCAACTTAGGTAAAATAAAGCCAGTTTGTGCAAGGGCCTCCAAATTGCCTCTTTTTCCTGCCAGTATGCGTTCAGACTGTCTGACATGCCTACAGTGATGCTGTCACTCATATAATCCTCCACCATTCTTTCAATGGTGACAGAATCATATGCAGTGACAGTAGAGGACATATCAGTAATCGTTGGCAGGTCCTTCAGTCCGTACCAGATGTCAGTTATCGCTCCTGACTGCCCTGCATCACCGCCAGCAGGTGATTTTGGAAAATGTATCCTTTTCCTGGCAGCTCCAGTGGCGTGAGAAAATGAAGAAGGAGCTGTTGGCGGGTCACATTCCGCTTGACTTGACAATTGTCTCACCAGCAGGTCTTTGAACATCTGCAGACTTGTGTCTACCGGAAAGAGAGATACAACGTAGGCTTTAAACCTAGGATTGAGCATGGTGGCCAAAATGTAGTGCTCTGATTTCAACAGATTTACCAGATTGATCCTGGTTAAGCGAATGAAAGGCTCCATCCACAAGTCCCACATGCCTAGCGGAATCACTCCATTTTAGCTCCTCCTACAATCTCTCCAGCTGCTTCTGCAAAAGCCTGATGAGGTGAATGACCTGACTCAGGCTGGTAGTGTCTGAACTGACTTCACGTGTGGCAAGTTCAAAGGGTTGCAGAACCTTGCACAACGTTGAAATCATTCTCCACTGCGCTTGAGTCAGGTGCATTCCCACTCCTTTGCCTATATCGTAGGCAGATGTATAGGCTTGAATGGCCTTTTGCTGCTCCTCCATCCTCTGAAGCATATAGAGGGTTGAATTCCACCTCGTTACCACCTCTTGCTTTAGCTGATGGCAGGGCATGTTCAGGAATGTTTGCTGGTGCTCCAGTCTTCGGCACGCGGTGGCTGAATGCCGAAAGTGGCCCGCAATTCTTCGGGTCACCGACAGCATCTCTTGCACGCCCCTGTCGTTTTAAAAAAAATTCTGCACCACCAAATTAATTGTTTGTGCAAAACATGGGACGTGCTGGAATTTGCCCACATGTAATGCACGCACAATATTGGTGGCATTGTCTGATGTCACAAATCCCCAGGAGAGTCCAACTGGGGTAAGCCAATCTGCTGTGATGTTCCTCAGTTTCCGTAAGAGGTTGTCAGCTGTGTGCCTCTTATGGAAAGCGGTGATACAAAGCGTAGCCTGCCTAGGAACGAGTTGGTGCTTGCGAGATGCTGCTACTGGTGCCGCCGCTGCTGCTGTTGTTGCTGCAGGAGGCAATACATCTATCCAGTGGGCTGTCACAGACAGGTGGTATTCATGTGACCGCCGGTCAGCTGACCGACAGTCACGTGACCTCCTCCACCAGCCCGACGGGTCACTATCCTGATTGTCGGCATGCAGACCAACAGGGACTATTTCCACTCGTGGGTGTCCACGACACCCATAGAGTGGGAATAGAACCCGTGGCGACCGCAGGTTGCCACCGAGCCCGCAGCGTGGCAAGCGCAGCGAGCCCGCAAGGGGCTTGCTGCACTCGCCCCTCCCCGCCGGGATCCCGGTGTCGGTATGCTGCCGGGATCCCGGCGTCGGTAAGCTGACCGGCGGTCTCCTGACCGCCGGACAGCAGTACTACACCCGTCACAGACATATAGTCCTCAGTCTGCCCTGCTCCACTTGTCCACATGTCCGTGGTTAAGTGGACATTGGGTAGAACTGCATTTTTTAGGACACTGGTGACTCTTTTTCTGACAACTGTGTACATTCTCAGTATCGCCTGCCTAGAGAAGTGGAACCTAGATAGGATTTGGTACCGGGGACAAGCTTTGCAACAGGATGACTGCTATGATATTTCATCTTCCAAGCAAAGGACTGTTGGACAGTCAATTGCTTACTGGTAGTAGTACAAGTGGTCTTCCGACTTCCCCTCTGGGATGACGATCGACTCCCAGCAGCAACAACAGCAGCGCCAGCAGCAGTAGGAGTTACACTCAAGGATCCATCGGAGGAATCCCAGTTAGGAGAGGACTCGTCAGACTTGCCAGTGACATGGCCTGCAGGACTATTGGCGTTCCTGTCTAAGGAGGAAATTGACACTGAGGGAGTTGGTGGGGTGATTTGCTGTAGCTTGGGTACAAGAGGAAGAAGGGATTTAGTTGCAGGTGGTTAACATCCTTACCCCTACTTATTACAGCTTGACAAAGGCAACACACGGCTTGACACTAGTTGTCCGCATTTCTGTTGAAATAATTCCACACCGAAGAGGTGATTTTTTTTGTATTTTGACCAGGCATGTCAATGGCCTTATTCATCCCACGGACAACAGGGGGTAAATTTACTAAGTTGGGAGTTCTATTTAAGATGGGATGTTGCCCATAGCAACCAATCAGATTTCAGGTATTATCTTCTAGAAGGTGCTAGATAAATGAGAAGTAGAATCTGATTGGTTGCTATGGGCAACATCCCATCTTAAATAGAACTACCATCTTAGTAACTATACCCCCAGGTGTCTCCCCGGGTGCCTGACTTAAACAAACCACCTCTCCATCAGAATCCTCCTTGTCAATTTCCTCCCCAGCGCCAGCAACACCCATATCCTCATCCGGGTGTACTTCAACAGTGACATCTTCAATTTGAATATCAGGAACTGGACTGTGTGTGCTCCTTCCAGCACTTGCAGGGGGCGTGCAAATGGTGAAAGGAGCCACCTCTTCCTGTCCAGTGTTGGAAAGGTCAGGCATTGCAACCGACACAATTGGACTCTCCTTTGGGATTTGTGATTTAGAAGAACGCATAGTTCTTTGCTGTGCTTTTGTGCTTTTGCCAGCTTAACTCTTTTCATTTTTCTAGTGGGAGGATGAGTGCTTCCATCCTCATGTGAAGCTGACCCACTAGTCATGAGGAACATAGGAGAGGGCCTTAGCCGTTCCTTGCCACTCCGTGTCGTAAATGGCATATTGGCAAGTTTACGCTTCTCCTCAGATGCTTTTAATTTAGATTTTTGGGTCATTTTACTGAACTTTTGTTTTTTGGATTTTACATGCTCTCTACTATGACATTGGGCATCGGCCTTGGCAGACGACGTTGATGGCATTTCATCGTCTCTGCCATGACTAGTGGCAGCAGCTTCAGCACTATGTGGAAGCGGATCTTGATCTTTCCCTATTTTACCCTCCTAATTTGTGTTCTCCATTTTTTAATGTGTGGAATTATATGCCAGTAATATATCGGGAATTAGACGGCAGTAATGTCTGGAATTAGATACCACTAGATAGATACCAGATACCACTGTGACTGGAATGATGATGACCTATGCACAGTGACAGGACACTACCACAGCACCCTACAGCAGCAAGATGCAGAACAAGACACTGGACTTTTAGTCACCACAATGCAGCACAAGACAATGAGTAGTGATACTGAGCACTGATGAGGATACTAGAACTAACACTTGGCAGCGAGAACAGCACTGGACTACTGTACTGTAGTATTATATACTGGTCACCACAATG
This sequence comes from Pseudophryne corroboree, assembly GCF_028390025.1. Lineage (NCBI taxonomy): Eukaryota > Metazoa > Chordata > Amphibia > Anura > Myobatrachidae > Pseudophryne > Pseudophryne corroboree. The sequence goes on from NC_086447.1 coordinate 597,202,234, forward strand.
CAGCACTGATACTGACCACAGATATTGAGCACTGTTCAGGATACTAGAACTGACACGGAGCAGCAAGATACAGCAATGGACTACTGTTCTGTACTACTATATACTGGTCACCACAATGCAGCACTGATACTGAGCACAGATATTGAGCACTGTTCAGGATACTAGAACTGACACGGAGCAGCAAGATACAGCAATGGACTACTGTACTGTACTACTATATACTGGTCACCACAATGCAGCACTGATACTGAGCACAGATATTGAGCACTGTTCAGGATACTAGAACTGACATGGAGCAGCAAGATACAGCAATGGACTACTGTACTGTACTACTATATACTGGTCACCACAATGCAGCACTGATACTGAGCACAGATATTGAGCACTGTTCAGGATACTAGAACTGACACGGAGCAGCAAGATACAGCAATGGACTACTGTACTGTACTACTATATACTGGTCACCACAATGCTGCACTGATACTGAGCACAGATATTGAGCACTGTTCAGGATACTCGAACTGACATGGAGCAGCAAGATACAGCAATGGATTACTGTACTGTACTACTATATACTGGTCACCACAATGCAGCACTGATACTGAGCACAGATATTGAGCACTGTTCAGGATACTAGAACTGACACGAAGCAGCAAGATACAGCACTGGACTACTGTAAATGTACAACTATATACTGGTCACTACAATGCAGCACTGATACTGAGCACAGATATTGAGCACTGTTCAGGATACTAGAAGTGACACGGAGCAGCAAGATACAGCAATTGACAATTGTACTGTAATATACTGGTCACCAGAATGCAGCACTGATACTGAGCAGATATTGAGCTGATATTTAACTGATATTGGGCTATTCAGGCAGAGAACGTAGCCACGTCCTCTCCGCTCAATCTACAATGCACGAGTGAAAATGGTGGCGACGCACGGCTCTTTATATGGAATCCGAATCTCACGAGAATCCGACAGCGGGATGATGACGTTTTGCCTCGTTCGGGTTTTGCGAGTAAGGCGGGAAGAACCGAGGCTGCCTCGGACCTGTGTAAACCACGTAAAGTTCGGGGGGGTTCGGATCTCGATGAACCGAACCCGCTCATCTCTAAAAAAAAACCATGAAAAACTCATGTCGATCTTTTTTCATGTCGACCTTATTCAAATCGACCTTATGGCCATGTCAACCTATTTCTAGTGTCGACCTAGCCACTGTCGACCTAATGGGTGTTGACCTAGACACTGTCGACCCTGAGTCCCATACCCGGCTGCCTGTCATGTGTGGGCTGGGGCCACATGGCAGAACCTAAAACAGACCACACAGACACATCGGCCTACCAGAGTTCTTCCTGGTGAGGCCTGTGGCCTATCTCCCCCTGACTGTACCAATGTGTCATGCATGATGTCACACTGGACATGTATTGTGATGTCAGTCACTGGTGGACACAGCAGTCAGGTCTGGCAACAGCGGGGACAAAGGAGTATGCTTGTACCAGGCCCCCAAACTCAGAGGGGCTATGCATCCTCAAGAATCTTGGACATTAGTTTCTCATACAGCACTGATACTGTATACAGTACCTTTGCTGTTTTAGAGTAACATGAATTCTAATAAGTAGTGATGAGCGGGTTCGGTTCCTCGGAAACCGAACCCCCCCGAACTTCACCCATTTTACACGGGTCCGAGGCATACTCGGATTCTCCCGTATGGCTCAAGTAACCCGAGCGCGCCCGAACGTCATCATCCCGCTGTCGGATTCTCGCGAGATTCGGATTCTATATAAGCAGCCACGCGTCGCCGCCATTTTCACTTGTGCATTGGAAATGCTAGGGAGAGGACGTGGCTGGCGTCCTCTCCGTTATTGTTGAACTTGATTGTGCACTATTGCTTAATTGTGGGGAGGGCTGGGGAGCAGCTGTATAATATAGGAGGAGTACAGTGCAGAGTTTTGCTGATCAGTGACCACCAGTTATCCGTTCTCTGCCTGAAAAAAACGCTCCATATCTGTGCTCAGTGTGCTGCATATATCTGTGCTCACACTGCTTAATTGTGGGGACTGGGGAGCAGCTGTATTATATAGCAGGAGTACAGTGCAGAGTTTTGCTGACAGTGACCACCAGTATACGTTGTCTGCCTGAAAAATACTCCATATCTGTGCTCAGTGTGCTGCTTTATTGTGGGGACTGGGGACCACCAGTATAATATTATATAGGAGGAGTACAGTGCAGAGTTTTGCTGACCAGTGACCACCAGTATATAATATATAGCATTACGGTACAGTAGGCCACTGCTGTACCTACCTCTGTGTCGTCATTAAGTATACTATCCATCTAGATTCTATACCTGTGGTGCATTTCAGTTGTGCAGTTTGCTGACACAGTGACCACCAGTATATATAGCAGTACGGTACGGAAGGCCACTGCTGTACCTACCTCTGTGTCGTCAATAAGTATACTATCCATCTATATTCTATACCTGTGGTGCATTTTAGTTTTGCAGTTTGCTGACACAGTGACCACCAGTATACAATATATAGCAGTACGGTACGGAAGGCCACTGCTGTACCTACCTCTGTGTCGTCATTAAGTATACTATCCATCTACATTCTATACCTGTGGTGCATTTTAGTTTTGCAGTTTGCTGACACAGTGACCACCAGTATACTATATATAGCAGTACGGAAGACCACTGCTGTACCTACCTCTGTGTCGTCATTAAGTATACTATCCATCTACATTCTATACCTGTGGTGCATTTTAGTTTTGCAGTTTGCTGAGACAGTGACCACCAGTATACAATATATAGCATTACGGTACGGAAGGCCACTGCTGTACCTACCTCTGTGTCGTCATTAAGTATACTATCCATCTACATTCTATACCTGTGGTGCATTTTAGTTTTGCAGTTTGCTGACACAGTGACCACCAGTATACTATATATAGCAGTACGGTACGGAAGGCCACTGCTGTACCTACCTCTGTGTCGTCATTAAGTATACTATCCATCTATATTCTATACCTGTGGTGCATTTTAGTTTTGCAGATTGCTGACAGTAACCACCAGTATATATAGCAGTACGGTACGGAAGGCCACTGCTCTACCTACCTATGTGTCGTCAAGTATACTATCCATCCATACCTGTGGTGCCTTTTAGTTGTGCGCAGTATATATAGTAGTAGGCCATTGCTATTGATAGTTACTGGCATATAATTCCACACATTAAAAAATGGAGAACAAAAATGTGGAGATTAAAATAGGGAAAGATCAAGATCCACTTCCACCTCGTGCTGAAGCTGCTGCCACTAGTCATGGCCGAGACGATGAAATGCCATCAACGTCGTCTGCCAAGGCCGATGCCCAATGTCATAGTAGAGAGCATGTAAAATCCAAAAAACAAAAGTTCAGTAAAATGACCCAAAAATCAAAATTAAAAGCATCTGAGGAGAAGCGTAAACTTGCCAATATGCCATTTACGACACGGAGTGGCAAGGAACGGCTGAGGCCCTGGCCTATGTTCATGGCTAGTGGTTCAGCTTCACATGAGGATGGAAGCACTCATCCTCTCGCTAGAAAAATGAAAAGACTTAAGCTGGCAAAAGCACAGCAAAGAACTGTGCGTTCTTCTAAATCACAAATACCCAAGGAGAGTCCAATTGTGTCGGTTGCGATGCCTGACCTTCCCAACACTGGACGGGAAGAGCTTGCGCCTTCCACCATTTGCACGCCCCCTGCAAGTACTGGAAGGAGCACCTGCAGTCCAGTTCCTGATTGTCAAATTGAAGATGTCACTGTTGAAGTACACCAGGATGAGGATATGGGTGTTGCTGGCGCTGGGGAGGAAATTGACAAGGAGGATTCTGATGGTGAGGTGGTTTGTTTAAGTCAGGCACCCGGGGAGACACCTGTTGTCCGTGGGACGAATATGGCCATTGACATGCCTGGTCAAAATACAAAAAAAATCATCTCTTCGGTGTGGAATTATTTCAACACAAATGCGGACAACAGGTGTCAAGCCGTGTGTTGCCTTTGTCAAGCTGTAATAAGTAGGGGTAAGGACGTTAACCACCTCGGAACATCCTCCCTTATACGTCACCTGCAGCGCATTCATCATAAGTCAGTGACAAGTTCAAAATCTTTGGGTGACAGCGGAAGCAGTCCACTGACCACTAAATCCCTTCCTCTTGTAACCAAGCTCCTGCAAACCACACCACCAACACCCTCAGTGTCAATTTCCTCCTTACCCAGGAAAGCCAATAGTCCTGCAGGCTATGTCACTGGCAAGTCCGACGAGTCCTCTCCTGCCTGGGATTCCTCTGATGCATCCTTGAGTGTAACGCCTACTGCTGCTGGCGCTGCTGTTGTAGCTGCTGGGAGTCGATCGTCATCCCAGAGGGGAAGTCGGAAGACCACTTGTACTACTTCCAGTAAGCAATTGACTGTCCAACAGTCCTTTGCGAGGAAGATGAAATATCACAGCAGTCATCCTGCTGCAAAGCAGATAACTCAGGCCTTGGCAGCCTGGGCGGTGAGAAACGTGGTTCCGGTATCCACCGTTAATTCAGAGGCAACTAGAGACTTGATTGAGGTACTTTGTCCCCGGTACCAAATACCATCTAGGTTCCATTTCTCTAGGCAGGCGATACCGAAAATGTACACAGACCTCAGAAAAAGACTCACCAGTGTCCTAAAAAATGCAGTTGTACCCAATGTCCACTTAACCACGGACATGTGGAGCAGGGCAGACTCAGGACTATATGACTGTGACAGCCCACTGGGTAGATGTATTGCCTCCCGCAGCAAGAACAGCAGTGGCGGCACCAGTAGCAGCATCTCGCAAACGCCAACTCGTTCCTAGGCAGGCTACGCTTTGTATCACCGCTTTCCAGAAGAGGCACACAGCTGACAACCTCTTACGGAAACTGAGGAAGATCATCGCAGAATGGCTTACCCCAATTGGACTCTCCTGGGGATTTGTGACATCGGACAACGCCAGCAATATTGTGCGTGCATTACATCTGGGCAAATTCCAGCACGTCCCATGTTTTGCACATACATTGAATTTGGTGATTGCAGAATTATTTAAAAAACGACAGGGGCGTGCAAGAGATGCTGTCGGTGGCCCGAAGAATTGCGGGCCACTTTCGGCATTCAGCCACCGCGTACAGAAGACTGGAGCACCACCAAACAATCCTGAACCTGCCCTGCCATCATCTGAACCAAGAGGTGGTAACGAGGTGGTATTCAACCCTCTATATGCTTCAGAGGATGGAGGAGCAGCAAAAGGCCATTCAAGCCTATACATCTGCCCATGATATAGGCAAAGGAGGGGGAATGCACCTGACTCAAGCGCAGTGTAGAATGATTTCAACGTTGTGCAAGGTTCTGCAACCCTTTGAACTTGCCACACGTGAAGTCAGTTCAGACACTGCCAGCCTGAGTCAGGTCATTCCCCTCATCAGGCTTTTGCAGAAGAAGCTGGAGACACTGAAGGAGGAGCTAAAACAGAGCGATTCCGCTAGGCATGTGGGACTTGTGGATGGAGCCCTTAATTCGCTTAACCAGGATTGACGGGTGGTCAATCTGTTGAAATCAGAGCACTACATTTTGGCCACCGTGCTCGATCCTAGTTTTAAAACCTACGTTGCATCTCTCTTTCCGGCAGACACAAGTCTGCAGAGGTTCAAAGACCTGCTGGTGAGAAAATTGTCAAGTCAAGTGGAACGTGACCCATCAACATCTCCTCCTTCACATTCTCCCGCAACTGGGGGTGCGAGGAAAAGGCTAAGAATTCCAAGCACACCCACTGGCGGTGATGCAGGGCAGTCTGGAGCGAGTGCTGACATCTGGTCCGGACTGAAGGACCTGCCAACGATTACTGACATGTCGTCTACTGTCACTTCATATGATTCTCTCACCATTGAAAGAATGGTGGAGGATTATATGAGTGACCGCATCCAAGTAGGCACGTCAGACAGTCCGTACATATACTGGCAGGAAAAAGAGGCAATTTGGAGGCCCTTGCACAAACTGGCTTTATTCTACCTAAGTTGCCCTCCCTCCAGTGTGTACTCCGAAAGAGTGTTTAGTGCAGCCGCTCACCTTGTCAGCAATCGGCGTACGAGGTTACTTCCAGAAAATGTGGAGAAGATGATGTTCATTAAAACGAATTATAATCAATTCCTCCGTGGAGACATTCACCAGCAGCAATTGCCTCCACAAAGTACACAGGGACGTGAGATGGTGGATTCCAGTGGGGACGAATTAATAATCTGTGAGGAGGGGATGTACACAGTAAAAGGGGTGAGGAATCGGATGATGATGATGATGAGGTGGACATCTTGCCTCTGTAGAGCCAGTTTGTGCAAGGAGAGATTGATTGCTTCTTTTTTTGGTGGGGGCCCAAACCAACCAGTCATTTCAGTCACAGTCGTGTGGCAGACCCTGTCGCTGAAATGATGGGTTCGTTAAAGTGTGCATGTCCTGTTTATACAACATAAGGGTGGGTGGGAGGGCCCAAGGACAATTCCATCTTGCACCTCTTTTTTCTTTCATTTTTCTTTGCATCATGTGCTGTTTGGGGACAATTTTTTTGAAGTGCCATCCTGCCTGACACTGCAGTGCCACTCCTAGATGGGCCAGGTGTTTGTGTCGGCCACTTGTGTCGCTTAGCTTAGTCACACAGCGACCTTGGTGCGCCTCTTTTTTTCTTTGCATCATGTGCTGCTTGGGGACAATTTTTTTGAAGTGCCATCCTGCCTGACACTGCAGTGCCACTCCTAGATGGGCCAGGTGTTTGTGTCGGCCACTTGTGTCGCTTAGCTTAGTCACACAGCGACCTTGGTGCGCCTCTTTTTTTCTTTGCATCATGTGCTGTTTGGGGACTATTTTTTTGAAGTGCCATCCTGCTTGACACTGCAGTGCCACTCCTAGATGGGCCAGGTGTTTGTGTCAGCCACTTGTGTCGCTTAGCTTAGCCATCCAGCGACCTCGGTGCAAATTTTAGGACTAAAAATAATATTGTGAGGTGTGAGGTGTTCAGAATAGACTGGAAATGAGTGGAAATTATGGTTATTGAGGTTAATAAAACTATGAGATCAAAATGACCCCCAAATTCTATGATTTAAGCTGTTTTTTTATTGTTTTTTGTCAAAAACACCCGAATCCAAAACACACCCGAATCCGACAAAAATTTTCGGTGAGGTTTTGCCAAAACGCGTCCGAATCCAAAACACGGCCGCGGAACCGAATCCAAAACCAACACACAAAACCCAAAAAATGTCCGGTGCACAACACTACCAATAAGCACCAGTATGAAACAATGATGATTTGTCTAAGCTGCATACTGCACTGTATTTTTTTTATGTACTGTACATTGCTGTATTAATGTTCAAGTCACAATTGTGCTTACATATTCCAGTATAACACTGTATGTTACACTGTTATAAATGATGTGTGTATTTGTTTTTAATTATGTTATGCAATAAAAAAGCATTTGAGAACTGTGCATAATTGTACTAAGTGCTTCCTTTATGCAGTGGAGGGTAAATCCTCTCCACACATATTCTGATTGTTCATACAGTACAGTAGTTGCCTACCCTCATGGATATTGCAGGAGTCTCCAAATTGCAACTCTTATCTCCTAATCTCCTGCATCATACAGTAAAGTAAATCAAATCTCCCAGAATGTTTACCGCAGCCTGGGTTACAACAAGGAATTTTGTAAGGACAGTGATTTGCGCCATTCAATACAGGTACAGTATGCAGGGCCGGCTCTACCATTAGGGAGCTTTAGGGCTAAAACACACTACACGGTTGTTGCCGGCCGGGAAAAAGCCGGACGGCTTTTTCCCGTGCCGGCATTGTAGTTAACAGTGTGAGGGGTAGGGTCCCTTCACACTGCACGGCCCCGGCCCGGCTGCCGGGTTGCAGCCGGGTCTCACCACTGGAAGGTCCGGCGGCCGGGCGGTCGCCGGGCCGTCCTTGGAGCCAGTGAACCGTGTGTGTGAAGGGGAGCTTTCACACACAACGGTTTCTTCTGCAGCCGTGTCTGATGCTGCGCATGCGCACAGCATCACACACGGCTCAAAGCCGTCCTGTGTGACAGACACTGCCGGTTTCTCCCGGATGGCAAAAAGCCGGACAAACTTTGTCCGGCTTTTTGCCATCCGGGAAAAACCGGAGTGTGTGTTACAGCCCTTAGGCAGCTGCCTAGGGGCACCGGCTACTGGAGGGTGCCACTAAATTCATCTAGAAAAAAATGAAGGATGTCTTTGTATGCGGCCTCCTCCTTTTACACTGCGCAGGTTGCTGTGGGTCTAATCGGCCCCCGCTGTCAGGCTTTACCACATAGTGCCTCAGTGCTTCCTCCATGCTGACAGATGTAACATCACGTCATGTGAAGGCACATAGGAGACGGGTGTAACTATGGTTCCTGAGGGGCGCCTCACGGCTGCTTTTCCTAGCCCTGATGCGCATCCTCTAGGCCTCTGGATCCCGGCTCTCAAGCAGCAAGCAGCACCTGACTACATGTAGTCCCTGTAATTATTATTATTATTATTACATTTCATTTATAGGGCGCCACAAGTGTTTCGCAGCACCGTACAAAGGACAGTACAGGGAGACAAAACTTAGCATAACAGTAAATAAATAACAAAAATAGAGTGCAGGTAACAAAGAGCATCACAATTCTCAAAACATAATACAGCTTAGATGTAAGTAGCGAGGGAGTAATCATTGTACTACTTGGGGCTGGCGGCCATAGAGAGGGGCCTTTACCAGTAGGAGAAAAAGCAGGTAAAGATGGTCGCTGAGTGAAATGTGTCAAGAAGAGGGCTTAGACAACAAGAGTAAAGAGGGCCCTGCTCTGAAGAGCTAACAATCTAGTAGGGAGGGGCGACAGACAGATTACATGAGGTGCAAGCAAGCAGGAGGAAGCCTGATGGCAGTATGCAAGCAAAGCAGAGATGTTCAAGGCATGGGGCAGGGGGATGGAGGAGTAGCCTAAGGACTAGGTTATGCATCGGAGGAGTATGCTTTGATGAATAGGTTGGTTTTCAGTGCCCGTTTGAAGCTTTGCAAGGTCAGGGAGAGTCTAATGGAGCGGGGGAGCGCGTTCCACTAAAGGGATGCAGCACGGGCAAAATCTTGAACTCGTGCATGTGAATCAGTGACCAAGACAGAGGAGAGGCGGCGGTCATCGGCCGACCGTAGTGGACGGGAGGGAGTATGAAGGGAGAGGACGTTGGAGATGTAGGGAGCAGAGTAATTAGAGATGGCCTTGTATGTGAGGGTGAGAAGTTTGAAGAGGATTCTGTAGGGGAATGGGAGCCAGCGTAGATTTTGTCAAAGGGGAGTGGCAGAAGTGGAGCAGCGGGAGAGGAAGATAAGCCTAGCTGCGGAGTTGAGGACAGATTGGAGGGGAGCGAGGTGGGAGCAAGTGAGGCCAGTGTGGAGAACATTGCAGTAGTCGAGTCGTGAAATGACCAGTGAGTGGATGATGAGTTTAGTTGCACTCTGGGAGAGAAATGGCCTGATGCGAGCAATGTTGCGTAGCTGGAACCGACAAGATTGCGCCAATGCTGTAATGCTGCTTCTGCCACCTGTAAGAGCAACTACTGTATGTCAATCACAAGAGAAAATAAGAAAGCAACTTTTAGGTAAGTAACCCATGGGGGTTTCTGTTGGACCACAGACATTACAGATCTTACAGCTCAATGGGAGGTTTGCACATGTAAACAGCATAATAGGGAAAATACAGGCACTGGAGAACATTACAGAACATATCGAGGAGAGGGGGCAGGAATGAACTTACAGATGGGGGGATGGAACACAATAATGAGCATACAGTATAACAGTACTCAGCAAAAATATGACATTTGCCTCAGTGTCCTATATGATTCCTAACATGCCAGCTAGACTGTATACAGTACATAGGCAGAAAGATGGTCGTCACTCAAGTTTTTGAAGTGAAAGTACATTGTGAACAAAGTAACAAAATTTAGTGACTTTGTTTACAATATACTTTTTCACTTTAATAGTCCTTAAGTGTTGTCCCTTTTCTCTTTATATGTATAATGATGCAATTCACCCCAGCCCACCTAGTGGCCACCTATCTCCCCTCCGAGAGGTGGTGGGCTTTGCAGGTTAGGGGGCATTAGGCTGAAGCTTTGCCTAGGGTGCAGAGAGACCTTGCACCGGCCCTGACAGTATGACTGCTACTGTACAGTATCTGTACAAAGCAGTCCTGGCTCTAAGCAATCCCTTCCTAGTCCCCCCTGCGGTAGAGAACACATCCTGTGTACCTGCAAGCTTCTAACTGCACTGTACAGTATCTCAATGTCTGCTAATACTCGGAAATGTCTGCTCAGGGCTGTTTCTAGCCAATGTGGCTCCCAGTGCGACATTTAAAAATGCGCCCCCCACCCCCATTGACATAAAAAAAGTGTCGCCCCCCCCCCTAGAGATGAAAAAAAAACTTGCGCGCACTCCCGACAAGGGGTGTGGTGTCATTAAAATGGGCGTGGCCGGCTTCCATATCCATGCAGGATGCAGCTTAACTCCGCTGCTCCATTCTACACCCGACGATCTCACCTTTAAAAGGCAGTCAAAAGCCTCCAACACCTCTCCCCCTGCTGCACACGTCTGCTTTGAGTCCAGATGGAGAAGTTTCTGGCTTCTCCGCCCACCGCCAAGCCGCTGCAGCCCCGCCAGGAGAAGCGCTGCGCTGATCCCATCATGGCGCCGGACACAGATACTGCACCCAGCGTCCCTGCACATAAGAAAGCTGCTGCTGCAGCAACAGAGGATCCTGATTCTCCTCAGGTACGGCACTCCCCTGACTCCCCTGTTACCTACAGGGATATAGTAGATGCAATACAAAACACCATGACCCCATTACTGACACAGGCAGTGTCTGAAATTACCCAGCAGCTACAACATCTACAGGGAAGGGTTTCTGATACAGAAAATCATATTGGCACCATATCCCATGATTTATCTGAAGCACAGTGCCATATTATAAGGCTCCAAAAAGAAAATCACCAGCTTTGGAATAAAGTTGATGATATTGAGAACAGATCAAGAAGATGCAATATCAGAATAGTTGGAGTCCAAGAGTCAGTAAAAGGTCCTGCTATAACATCCTTTATAACCACCACCCTCCCAAAACTCCTGAAGATAGAAGCAGAATGCAAAGACCTAGTGACCGAAAGGGCCCATAGAGTAGGCCCCCCGCCTAAACCACATGACAAGAGGCCTCGGGTTATTATATTCAAATGCCTAAACTATCTACACAAGCTTGCTATCTGGAAAGCATCCAGACAGATTCAAGATCTGACATGGGAGGGCAAACGTATTCGTCTCTTTCAAGACTTCTCAGTCGAGCTCTCCAGGGCGAGAAAAGCCTTTTCACCAATCTGCTCATCCCTCATCTCAGAGAAAATAAGATTTGCTCTCATGTACCCGACACGCTTACGCATCTTCGTTGGCGATAAACATTATGACTTTAACTCCCCAGATGATGCTCAAGCCTTTCTGAGAGAAGAGAGCCCCCCGATGCCTGAAGATATCTCAGACCCACCTCCTTCACAAAAATAGACTTTGCTCTTTTACCCATGTTCAGCTTTGTCTTGTTTTTTTTTTTTTTTTTTTTAAGCAAGTTCTTATAACTAACCTTCTTTACATTGTTCTACACATCCTCCCAAGGCAGGTTAACCTCTCTGTAACATAACTACCAGGTTTTCTGAATATCTAGGTTACATCCACCCCCCCTCCCTCATTTCCCCCCTCTCACACACACCTCCCTCCCCTCTCCCCCCCACCTTTTTATCCTATACTAAATGCCTTCTGCTACTACTAGCTTTACAGAATACACTGTATCACTCGCTCTCCCCTTTTTTCTTTTTTTTTTTATTACTGATGTCTATATATTCTCATACTTAAAATACTCAATTGTCATCTATTATAAGTTCAAAGAGGTCTCTTCAATTATTGTTCAGGGTGCTAGAACGCCTGTCATGTTCCGATATGTTTGATTCTGGTTATTCAAGCACTTTAAAAAGTGCTGTTTGGTTTTTTATATGTTTTCACATACTGCGGAAGCGATATGCCACAGGGCATACTGAATCATCATATGTCATGAGGTCCATACCCATGAAAAATTTATTTTCTTTTGTTGCTTCGTTGTCTTGTCTACCCCCCCCCCCCCCCTTCTCGTCTTCCCTTCTTGTGTGTCTCCACTACTTCCAGGTCTCCCAGCAAGATTACTAAAGTATATACCGTGCAGCTGAAGTACTCTATCAACGACTTCACATGACTTCTCTAAAGATTGGCTCGATCAATGTGGGAGGCTTCAACTCTCCAACAAAGCGGCGTAAGGTATTGGTTTACCTAAATAGACAGAAATTAGATATAGTATTTATTCAAGAATCTCACCTCACAGCAAAGGAAACTGTCAAATTGCAGATGCTCAATTGGCGACTCCTAGCCTCCTCTCCTTTTAATTCTAAATCTAGGGGAGTTGTTATACTGATTTCTAAAACCCTCCCATTAGAAGTTTTAGCCACTGAAATGGATCCAGAGGGTAGGTTCGTCATAGTCTCGGCTAAAATATACTCCACCACTTACACTTTATGTTCTCTATACGCTCCTAATTCCAACCCCAAACTTTTCCTTCACACTTTAATTCAGAAGTTATTACCCTATGCCTCCTCTAATATCGTTTTAGGAGGTGATTTTAATTTAATATCTCACCCCTATCTAGACAAATCCCACTATAAGAAATCTCTCCAGCCTTTACCTAAATTAGGTATACCCTCCTTTCTATCTATGCTTCAACTGGTTGATGTGTGGAGAGCTCTTAACCCTACCGAACGTGAATACACTTGTTTATCCTCCGCTCACAATACCCTGTCCCATATAGACTATATCACCTTATCTAATACCCTCTTTACCCATGTCACAGACTCTGGTATTGAGCCAATAATAGTGTTGGATCATGCTTTGGTATGGCTAACATTAAAAACCCAAAATGAAATTTCCACACACAGAACTTGGAGATTCCCAGCACAACTGAATAATTCTTCTAAATTTAACTCTCACTTAAACAAAGCTTGGGAAGATTACCATGAGTACAACAAACACTTTCTTGCATCAGATCCGTCGCATTATTGGATGTCTGCGAAAGCAGTTCTTAGAGGTTCCATCATGTCCTACGAATCTCAGGAAAAGAAACAAAATTCTGAATCATATATATCTCTCCAACAAACACTTTCTAATGCCTATTCTTCATATAGCTTAAACCCTTCCACCACCAATAAATCCATATACTTAGCCGCTAAAGTTAAGTTTGATGAATAACTACAATCACTATCAGATAAGTATCAATTCTCATCTAATTTTCATTTTCATAGATACGGAAATAAGACCAGCAAACTTTTAACTAATATTCTAAATGGTACCAGACCCCCAATGAGAGTCCACCCATTACTCCTTCCTGACGGAACACACACTTCCTCGAATAAACAGATAACCCAAATAATGAGAGATTTTTTTTGCTGATATCTATGCCTCTAACCAGCCCACCCTCTCCTCTAATCCTTCTGACATGTCTCCTGATACATCTACCCTTATCTCCTCCTCTTCCTTAGATATTTCTCAATCCATGTGGCATGAGTTACCATACCCTCAAGTTCCTCAAGACCTAACCCCATCACTAATTCAGCCAATTACTGTTGAAGAAGTTAGAAAGGCTGTCAAGTCCTTAAAGCCAGCTAAAACGCCTGGTCCTGATGGATTCTGCGGAGATTTCTATAAACTATTTATCGAACGTCTCAGCCCAATATTAACATCATTTTACAACTATATTCTATCTAATGGTTCACTTCCTTTATACTTCAATTCAGCAATAATTAAATTACTACCAAAGCCGGGAAAAGACCCCGCTCTCCCAGGATCATATAGACCCATCTCATTACTAAATTGTGATTACAAACTTCTCACAAAAATTCTAGCAACTAGGTTAAATCCACTCCTTCCCACAGTGGTCCATCCAGATCAGACAGGATTCATTAAAGGCAGGCATTCAGTCACGAACATTCGCAAGGTTCTGGCTGCAGTCCAGGCTGAAAGGAAGGGAACAGATGAGTCCGGTGGAAAAATCATCCTTTCCATAGACGCCGAGAAGGCTTTTGATCTAGTACATTGGACGCATCTGTTCCTTACATTAGAACGCTTTGGATTTCCTCCCACCTTCATCGCTTTCCTTAAGACAATTTATTCTTTACCATCTTCCCAAATAGCCTGTAATGGGTTCCTTTCTCCCCCATTCCCAATACAGAAAGGAACACGACAGGGTTGTCCCCTTTCACCCCTTCTATTCGCCCTGGCAATCGAACCCCTTGCAATCGCCCTCCGCTTAGCCACACAATTTTCGGGTATACGTATTTTCTCCTCAGAGTTAAAAGTTTCGCTATTTGCAGATGACATGATCCTCTTTATCTCCAATCCGATAAAATCCCTCCCAGTAATACTGGACATCATTGCCTCTTTCAGTCCCATCTCAGGATATAAAATTAATATATCCAAGTCAGTAATCTTGCCCATCCATGCTATATCCCCCAAGCTTAGCTCCCATTCTGTCTTGACCCAGTTTCATATTCAACCCTCACAAGTCACATATCTAGGAGTCCAAATTACTAATAACCCATCGACACTGTACTAAGCTAATTTTACCCCTCTTCTTTCTAAAATCTTCTCTCAACTAGAGTCATGGTCTAAACTTCCGTTATCTTTATTTGGTAGAGCAGCAGTCTTAAAAAGCGATATCTTTCCTAAAATCTACTACTTCTTACAAATGTTGCCGTGTCTTCTTACTAAACATGATATGAGCAATCTGGGAAAAGCTATCTCCACCTTCCTATGGAATGGTAAGAGATCGAGATTAGCCTTAAAAAAACTCTATAAATCAAAAACCTCAGGTGGCCTAAATCTCCCAAATTTTTCTTTATATTCTCTCACCACCCATTTCCGTTATATTGCTGATTGGCTCATGGAAACATCTACCCACACAGATAAAACCCTAGAACAACATATCTTCCATCCATTCTCTCCCGGAGTGCTTCTCCATACACCAACCAGTCTCATACCTAAGCATATTTTACATCATATTTTATTTTGAGATACCTATAATAGCTGGATTAAAATAAATAAAACCCTTAAATCCTCTTATACCAGATCCTCATTCATTCCACTCTGGGGTAACCCTAACTTCTCACCGTCCATCTCTAACTCTACTTTTCACCAGTGGTCAGAGAAAGGTCTTAACCTAGCCACAAAATTATTTGACCCAGGAGGATTTGTTCTATCTTTCTCCCCCCACAAAGACTCCTATAATCTTCCTAACTCCCATTTTTATTTATATTTACAAGCATGACACTTTGCCCAATCTTTAAAACCAAATAACTCAAGGCACACTCTAACCCACCCTCTGGACACATTTCTCAACTCCCTCTCCAAGCATGCCTTTAAATCCAAATCACTCTATCTTATTCTTACAACACCCCAAAAAGATAATTATCTCGACGCACTAACCCGTGCCTGGAGTGCTGATATTCCTACAATATCAGGAAATGATCTATTCAACACTCAGACCCCTAAGATAATGAGCATTCTCCGGTCAGTTTATCTACAAGAAGTTCACTTCAAATCATTACACAGAATATATATAGCTCCTGCTCAAAGAAAACATATATCAAACTTAGAGTCTGGCATATGCCCTAAATGTTCTATGACTAATGCAAAAATTTTCCACTCCTTCTGGGCCTGTGCAGAAATTTTGAAATTCTGGCGTAAAGTTCTCGCTTTCCTTAACTCTTCTATTCAAGTGAAACTAGAGTTGAATCCTCTAGCTTGTTTATGTCTAAATTTCGAGGGTTGGAGCCTTCCCACAAAAGATCGCAATCTCTCTCCTTTTCTTATTATCACTTTAACTATGGCAAAGAAACTCATCCTAATACACTGGATTGAGAAATCCTCTCCATCCATCCAAGAACTGAAGCATAAACTCTTACAACTGATCTATTTTGACAAGAGAGCCCTTTTTCTCAATTCAAATAGTCAAGTCAATAAATTTACGCAAAAATGGGGAAGATACATCTCCTCTCTTGATGATGAGACTAAAAAAGATATTTGGTATAATCTTATTGTTACTCCTGATAACCCACAACTATAGTCTCACCTACTCTTTTGATTGTTGTGCACATATATGCTTGTTAATGCAACATGGCCTTCTATTCCTCTCCCTTCTCCCCTCCCATACCCCCTTCACTGTCTTCGTCTTTTTCCCTTTTGGTTTTCTTTTTTTTTCTTCTGTTTATGACTTTTATTGAACACATCAACCAATGTTACTTCATTAATGTATAACTCAAATAGTTCTGATTACTATGGCATTGTACAAATACCTATATATTTGTTTGAAATGTTTACTTCTTGTATAACTTTCTGAATGTTCACTTTGCAACGTCATTATACATCTGTCCACATGGACAATTTTGTTTATAACTCTCTCTTGATGCATTATATAATGCATATAAGTGTTAAAAATGAATAAAAACCTTAAACCAAAATGGGAGTGGCCTCATCTGAAAAGAATACCTTACACCCCAGTTTTGGACCCTGCACCAACAGATCACGGCCACTACAGGAAAAAAAAAATCTACCATATTAACCACTTAACAGACGATTTATTTAGCCGAAAACCACTCCGAAATTGTCGGGTTTTTTTTTATGAGTGAATTAAGTGAAAAACATGACTTTAACCCTATCCCAAATTATTTTAGTTAAAAAAAAAAGGAAAAAAAATATATTTTTTTTATTTAAAAAAACACATATTTTCCCCAAACATCGAAACATTGTTAGGGACATCGCGACCATCGGAACAGCTGGAACATCGCCACTATCGCGGCTTTCATTTTGAAAGTCGGGATAGCCTGCAGATATGCAGGCGGGGTCTGGGGGTGGCTTGGGAGGTTTCATTTACGCTCCCCAGCGGCTGCCATTGTCTGCAGCCTCTAGAGGGGGGATCCTGCCGTGCTGACTGGTCAGCAGTGATCGGCAGCATGGCAGACACAGGGGGAGAGTGCAGGGAGGCAGAGGGACCTTCAGGGAAGTTTATCTCCCTGTCGCTGCTAACACTCTCTATCTGACTGTCGCATCCTGTGCGACCAGGTCAGATAGAGCACTTGCAGGCATGGTCGCATCTGATGCGACCATGCCAGGCAAGTGGTTAAGCCCCACATCGTAATGCCCCCTGCACCATATTATGCCCTTGATACATTAAATCCCCATTTTATACATCACGGCAGGCAGGTCTCCCCATTTTACATATTATGGCAGGCACGTGTCCCCATTTTACACATTACGGCAGGCAGGTGTCCCCATTTTACACATTACAGCAGGCAGGTGTCCCCATTTTACACATTATGGCAGGCAAGTGTCCCCATTTCACACATTATAGCAGGAAGAGATCCCTTGAACAAAGAGAGACAGAGAGAAAAGGAAAAAAAAAGCTATACCTACGTTTGCACTGCAGCGGCATCCGCCGGCCAGAGATCTTCTTCATTCCCGCTTCCCGCTCTTTGTTCATCCCGTGTCGGCCCGCCTCTCCAGTCGTGTCCCAGCTTCCCCATCATCAGTACTGCGCTCGGGAGCGGAGTTTCATGCAATGATGCGTTTGCGTCATGACGTCACTATGCAAATGCGTCATTGCATGAAACCCTGCCCCCTAGGCGGAATAGTAATGATGGGGAGGATGGGGAGCCAAACAGAGTGACTTAGAGCTGTGGTAGGCGCCCCGTGTGAATAAAAATTTTTTTATTAGTAATACAGTAGGTACTGTACAAAGAAACATAGATTTTGATGGAAGATACTGTAAGAACCACTTGGACCAGCTAGTCCTCAGTTAAACAGACACACCTCATGACAGATACACAAGCTCCTATGCCATCGCTCGCTCCATAGCTGAGGGCTTCCTCGAGGCAAGGGGTCAACATAGCCATTTTGTCAACTTGCTATGTGATCGAATCTGGTGTATTGTACTGTGCACATAGCTCACTTGCTAATACCTATCACCCCTGTGTATTTTAGCTAGGGTATTGTGACGCTCCTTCAGCATTGCCCTTTAACTTGCAAAACCCATAACGTTGCTCGCTCCATAGCTGAGGGCTGCCACGAGATGGGGCGACTCGGGCAGCAGCCATTTTGTCAGTTTGCTATGCCGTCGAGTCCGGTGAATCGTACGGTGCATAGAGCTCGCTTATCCCTATCGCTCCTGTGTATTTTAGCTAGGGGATTCAGACGATCCTTCAGCATTGCCCTGTAGCCTGCAAAACCAATAGTGTCGCTCGCTCCATAGCTGAGGGTTTCCATGAGGCAAAGGGTTGTGGGTGGCAGCCATATTGTCAACTTGCTATGTGAACGAGTCTGGTGTATTGTATTGTGCATAGAGCTTGCTCACTTATCCCTATCACCCCTGTTTATTTTAGCTAGGGTATTGTTACACTCCTTCAGCATTGCCCTGTCACTTGCAAAACCTATGCCGTCACTGGCTCCATAGCTGAGGGCTTCCATGAGGCAAGGGGTCATGGGTGGTAGCCATTTCAATCGAGTCTGGCCTGCTACAGTATTGTATGTGTACAGTACGGTGCATAGAGCTCGCTTATTCTCATAGGCGCGATGTATTTTAGATATGCGCCTGCAGCTTTGTGGTATATTACTCCAAACTTACTACACTTCAACTTTTGACGTCGAGGACAAATGCAGGTGTATCTCTATAGTCTCCTCGTTTCTCTTTAGTGTAAATTCAGAGATAACAGGGTTAAAAAGAGTTATCCTTTTTCTGATGTTATCTCAGAATTTACACTAAAGAGAAACAAGGAGACTGTAGAGATTCACCTGCATTTGTCCTCGACGTCAAAAGTTGAAGTGTAGTAAGTTTGGAGTAATATACCACACTTTCGTTGTACAATTACGGACATTGAACTTGTCATTGTGTTTTTAGAATACATTTTATGATGGAACTTGTTACCATTATGTTTTAATGTGTGAGATGTGAAACCAATTAAGGTGTTCTTTATAATATTGGGTGTGAATACGACCCCCTGGCGCCAGTTCATCTATTGTTACATATTCCTTTATACGTAGTTCCTCCTGACAGGGAACTTAGTTGAATCAGGCCACCATTCATAAGATTCTTGATTCACTGATTTTAGTCAATTTGAATAGCGCAAAGAGAGAGTAGTTGTTTGGTGTATATACAAATATACACCAGATCCTATTGTGCGTCTTTGTGGTTGCTTGTTCATAAAAAACGAAAGTTGCCAATTTGCCCACAGGTTAAGATGCACATAAGAAACATAATAAACATAGATACGTACAGTGCAGTAAAGAGTAAAGGTGCATATAAACTGAGCAATTTTGACTGTGCGATTTACCTTGAACTGGCAGTAGGCAATTTTGACTATCTTTACCAACGATTTTGACTAAGTGTGCAAGTGATTTTGGTTATGGGCGATTTTGACTTGCGAATAAATAGGGGGATGCTTTTACTTTTCCAGTGACATAGTCAAAATTGACTTGCCTGCACAGTCTATTTTTCATAGCGACACGGCTGGGAAATGTATCGCTATCACTTGTTGTGTACATACAGAGCGTATGCACTAACATTTATATAGTCAAAATTGCTGAGCCATATCGCTCCGTGTGTGCACACCTTAACTGATATTCACATATATTGTAGGTACAAGTGGTAATCATTTGCAATCAAATTGTATGAAGGAAAAATACATTGCTAAATTGTTCAAGTAGAGGAAATACCACTTTTGTCACAAACAGGGTTAATTCCCATTCAAAAGAATCCAGGCACAAGGACCTGATGACTCTACCTAGAATGCTTTTCTAAGTGCATAGTGGAGAGCATATAGGTACTGTGAATTGTGCATGATAGAGAAAGTAAAGGGGGCACCAAAGAATGCAGTCAGAGCTTCTTTCAACCATACTGCCTGGGCAAAGGTTGGCTGATGAGAGAGTTCTGTTCTTTGCAATTCTTTTACACACCACAGGTGGTACCCAAAGCCTAGGTTTAGCTATTTTGAGTTATTTTTAACAAAGAGGTGTGTTAGACATTTTAAAGGTAGGATGGGAGCAACAGTCTCCAAAGGAACTGAGTAAAGTGCAGATCGTAGTTAAAATGCAGGTGAGGTTGGAAAAGATATGCTCTCTAGTATTATTATTATTATTATTATTATTATCTTTATTTGTATTGCATCGCAAGGGTTCTGCAGCACCTTAGAAAATACATAAACAAAGCAGAATAAGAAAACAATGACTTACAGTACAAGACAATGTAGGACAAGTACATAGTATTTAAACATTGCTGCAACCGAGGGTTAGTTGCTGTTGTAGGAAGTATGGAGTAGAAGATAGTCTAAGAAAAGGAAAAGCACATGAGATAAGAGGACCCTGCTTGTGAAAGCTTACATTTCAAAGGGGAGGTGCAGGCAGACAAAGATGACACAGATGGAGTAGACAGTGAGCGTGGAACAGATGGTTAGGATGAGAGATGGCTTGGTGTTACATGTGCCATCTACAGCTCTGTTCTATCTGCTTAATTGATGTAGCAGCTGCATGGTATTAGTGATCTTTGGAGACTTGGCTGCAGGAGGCTGGTGATTGGCTCTTGTCTCCCTTATCTTCTGAATCTACCTTGCACTGCTTGCTGGTCATAGTTCCTAGTTGCCACAGGAGACTTTGTCTCAAGGTTCTAGTACTAGCTGTGGATACTTTTGTCTGGATTATTTTCTACCGTCCTTTGCATTACTTCTGTGTCCAGTTCTTTGTCCGTTGTATAATTATCAGCATTCAACCCAGTTACTCCTGTGTTCTGTTCAGTGTCAGTTATGTAATCATCTGCATCCTACTCAGCTATACCTGTGTCTAGCTCTGTGTCTGTTATGTAATCATCTGCATCCTACTCAGTTATACCTGTGTCTAGCGCTGTGTCTGTTATGTAATCATCTGCATCCTACTCAGTTATACCTGTGTCTAGCTCTGTGTCAGTTATGTAATCATCTGCATCCTACTCAGTTATACCTGTGTCTAGCTCTGTGTCTGTTATGTAATCATCTGCATCCTACTCAGTTATACCTGTGTCTAGCTCTGTGTCTGTTATGTAATCATCTGCATCCTACTCAGTTATACCTGTGTCTAGCTCTGTGTCTGTTATGTAATCATCTGCATCCTACTCAGTTATACCTGTGTCTAGCTCTGTGTCTGTTATGTAATCATCTGCATCCTACTCAGTTATACCTGTGTCTAGCTCTGTTTCTGTTATGTAATCATCTGCATCCTACTCAGTTATACATGTGTCTAGCTCTGTGTCAGTTATGTAATCATCTGCATCCTACTCAGTTATACCTGTGTCTAGCTCTGTGTCAATTATGTAATCATCTGCATCCTACTCAGTTATACCTGTGTCTAGCTCTGTGTCTATTATGTAATCATCTGCATCCTACTCAGTTATACCAGTGTCTAGTTCTCTGTCTCTTATGTAATCATCTGCATCCTACTCAGTTATACCTGTGTCTAGCTCTGTGTCTGTTATGTAATCATCTGCATCCTACTCAGTTATACCTGTGTCTAGTTCTGTGTCTCTTATGTAATCATCTGCATCCTACTCAGTTATACCTGTGTCTAGCTCTGTGTCTGTTATGTAATCATCTGCATCCTACTCAGTTATACCTGTGTCTAGCTCTGTGTCTGTTATGTAATCATCTGCATCCTACTCAGTTATACCTGTGTCTAGCTCTGTGTCTATTATGTAATTATCTGCATCCTACTCAGTTATACCTGTGTCTAGCTCTGTGTCTCTTATGTAATCATTTGCATCCTACTCAGTTATACCTGTGTCTAGCTCTGTATCTGTTATGTAATCATCTGCATCCTACTCAGTTATACCTGTGTCTAGCTCTGTGTCTCTTATGTAATCATCTGCATCCTACTCAGTTATACCTGTGTCTAGCTCTGTGTCAGTTATGTAATCATCTGCATCCTACTCAGTTATACCTGTGTCTAGCTCTGTGTCTCTTATGTAATCATCTGCATCCTACTCAGTTATACCTGTGTCTAGCTCTGTGTCAGTTATGTAATCATCTGCATCCTACTCAGTTATACCTGTGTCTAGCTCTGTGTCAGTTATGTAATCATCTGCATCCTACTCAGTTATACCTGTGTCTAGCTCTGTGTCTCTTATGTAATCATCTGCATCCTACTCAGTTATACCTGTGTCTAGCTCTGTGTCTCTTATGTAATCATCTGCATCCTACTCAGTTATACCTGTGTCTAGCTCTGTGTCTCTTATGTAATCATCTGCATCCTACTCAGTTATACCTGTGTCTAGCTCTGTGTCTCTTATGTAATCTGCATCCTACTCAGTTATACCTGTGTCTAGCTCTGTGTCTCTTATGTAATCATCTGCATCCTACTCAGTTATACCTGTGTCTAGCTCTGTGTCTCTTATGTAATCATCTGCATCCTACTCAGTTATACCTGTGTCTAGCTCTGTGTCTCTTATGTAATCATCTGCATCCTACTCAGTTATACCTGTGTCTAGCTCTGTGTCTCTTATGTAATCATCTGCATCCTACTCAGTTATACCTGTGTCTAGCTCTGTGTCTCTTATGTAATCATCTGCATCCTACTCAGTTATACCTGTGTCTAGCTTTGTGTCTGTTATGTAATCATCTGCATCCTACTCAGTTATACCTGTGTCTAGCTCTGTGTCTGTTATGTAATCATCTGCATCCTACTCAGTTATACCTGTGTCTAGCTCTGTGTCTCTTATGTAATCATCTGCATCCTACTCAGTTATACCTGTGTCTAGCTCTGTGTCTCTTATGTAATCATCTGCATCCTACTCAGTTATACCTGTGTCTAGCTCTGTGTCTCTTATGTAATCATTTGCATCCTACTCAGTTATACCTGTGTCTAGCTCTGTGTCTCTTATGTAATCATCTGCATCCTACTCAGTTATACCTGAGTCTAGCTCTGTGTCTCTTATGTAATCATCTGCATCCTACTCAGTTATACCTGTGTCTAGCTCTGTGTCTGTTATGTAATCATCTGCATCCTACTCAGTTATACCTGTGTCTAGCTCTGTGTCTGTTATGTAATCATCTGCATCCTACTCAGTTATACCTGTGTCTAGCTCTGTGTCTATTATGTAATTATCTGCATCCTACTCAGTTATACCTGTGTCTAGCTCTGTGTCTCTTATGTAATCATTTGCATCCTACTCAGTTATACCTGTGTCTAGCTCTGTATCTGTTATGTAATCATCTGCATCCTACTCAGTTATACCTGTGTCTAGCTCTGTGTCTCTTATGTAATCATCTGCATCCTACTCAGTTATACCTGTGTCTAGCTCTGTGTCAGTTATGTAATCATCTGCATCCTACTCAGTTATACCTGTGTCTAGCTCTGTGTCAGTTATGTAATCATCTGCATCCTACTCAGTTATACCTGTGTCTAGCTCTGTGTCTCTTATGTAATCTTCTGCATCCTACTCAGTTATACCTGTGTCTAGCTCTGTGTCAGTTATGTAATCATCTGCATCCTACTCAGTTATACCTGTGTCTAGCTCTGTGTCAGTTATGTAATCATCTGCATCCTACTCAGTTATACCTGTGTCTAGCTCTGTGTCTCTTATGTAATCATCTGCATCCTACTCAGTTATACCTGTGTCTAGCTCTGTGTCTCTTATGTAATCATCTGCATCCTACTCAGTTATACCTGTGTCTAGCTCTGTGTCTCTTATGTAATCATCTGCATCCTACTCAGTTATACCTGAGTCTAGCTCTGTGTCTCTTATGTAATCATCTGCATCCTACTCAGTTATACCTGTGTCTAGCTCTGTGTCAGTTATGTAATCATCTGCATCCTACTCAGTTATACCTGTGTGTAGCTCTGTGTCTCTTATGTAATCTGCATCCTACTCAGTTATACCTGTGTCTAGCTCTGTGTCTCTTATGTAATCATCTGCATCCTACTCAGTTATACCTGTGTCTAGCTCTGTGTCAGTTATGTAATCATCTGCATCCTACTCAGTTATACCTGTGTGTAGCTCTGTGTCTCTTATGTAATCTGCATCCTACTCAGTTATACCTGTGTCTAGCTCTGTGTCTCTTATGTAATCATCTGCATCCTACTCAGTTATACCTGTGTCTAGCTCTGTGTCTCTTATGTAATCATCTGCATCCTACTCAGTTATACCTGTGTCTAGCTCTGTGTCTCTTATGTAATCATCTGCATCCTACTCAGTTATACCTGTGTCTAGCTCTGTGTCTCTTATGTAATCATCTGCATCCTACTCAGTTATACCTGTGTCTAGCTCTGTGTCTCTTATGTAATCATCTGCATCCTACTCAGTTATACCTGTGTCTAGCTTTGTGTCTGTTATGTAATCATCTGCATCCTACTCAGTTATACCTGTGTCTAGCTCTGTGTCTGTTATGTAAACATCTGCATCCTACTCAGTTATACCTGTGTCTAGCTCTGTGTCTCTTATGTAATCATCTGCATCCTACTCAGTTATACCTGTGTCTAGCTCTGTGTCTCTTATGTAATCATCTGCATCCTACTCAGTTATACCTGTGTCTAGCTCTGTGTCTCTTATGTAATCATTTGCATCCTACTCAGTTATACCTGTGTCTAGCTCTGTGTCTCTTATGTAATCATCTGCATCCTACTCAGTTATACCTGAGTCTAGCTCTGTGTCTCTTATGTAATCATCTGCATCCTACTCAGTTATACCTGTGTCTAGCTCTGTGTCTGTTATGTAATCATCTGCATCCTACTCAGTTATACCTGTGTCTAGTTCTGTGTCTCTTATGTAATCATCTGCATCCTACTCAGTTATACCTGTGTCTAGCTCTGTGTCTGTTATGTAATCATCTGCATCCTACTCAGTTATACCTGTGTCTAGCTCTGTGTCAGTTATGTAATCATCTGCATCCTATTCAGTTATACCTGTGTCTAGCTCTGTGTCAATTATGTAATCATCTGCATCCTACTCAGTTATACCTGTGTCTAGCTCTGTGTCAATTATGTAATCATCTGCATCCTACTCAGTTATACCTGTGTCTAGCTCTGTGTCTGTTATGTAATCATCTGCATCCTACTCAGTTATACCTGTGTCTAGCTCTGTGTCTCTTATGTAATCATCTGCATCCTACTCAGATATACCTGTGTCTAGCTCTGTGTCTGTTATGTAATCATCTGCATCCTACTCAGTTATACCTGTGTCTAGCTCTGTGTCTCTTATGTAATCATCTGCATCCTACTCAGTTATACCTGTGTCTAGCTCTGTGTCTCTTATGTAATCATCTGCATCCTACTCAGTTATACCTGTGTCTAGCTCTGTGTCAGTTATGTAATCATCTGCATCCTACTCAGTTATACCTGTGTCTAGCTCTGTGTCAGTTATGTAATCATCTGCATCCTACTCAGTTATACCTGTGTCTAGCTCTGTGTCTGTTATGTAATCATCTGCATCCTACTCAGTTATACCTGTGTCTAGCTCTGTGTCTATTATGTAATCATCTGCATCCTACTCAGTTATACCTGTGTCTAGTTCTCTGTCTCTTATGTAATCATCTGCATCCTACTCAGTTATACCTGTGTCTAGCTCTGTGTCTGTTATGTAATCATCTGCATCCTACTCAGTTATACCTGTGTCTAGTTCTGTGTCTCTTATGTAATCATCTGCATCCTACTCAGTTATACCTGTGTCTAGCTCTGTGTCTGTTATGTAATCATCTGCATCCTACTCAGTTATACCTGTGTCTAGCTCTGTGTCTGTTATGTAATCATCTGCATCCTACTCAGTTATACCTGTGTCTAGCTCTGTGTCTATTATGTAATCATCTGCATCCTACTCAGTTATACCTGTGTCTAGCTCTGTGTCTCTTATGTAATCATCTGCATCCTACTCAGTTATACCTGTGTCTAGCTCTGTGTCTGTTATGTAATCATCTGCATCCTACTCAGTTATACCTGTGTCTAGCTCTGTGTCTGTTATGTAATCATCTGCATCCTACTCAGTTATACCTGTGTCTAGTTCTGTGTCTCTTATGTAATCATCTGCATCCTACTCAGTTATACCTGTGTCTAGCTCTGTGTCTGTTATGTAATCATCTGCATCCTACTCAGTTATAACTGTGTCTAGCTCTGTGTCTGTTATGTAATCATCTGCATCCTACTCAGTTATACCTGTGTCTAGCTCTGTGTCTCTTATGTAATCATCTGCATCCTACTCAGTTATACCTGTGTCTAGCTCTGTGTCAGTTATGTAATCATCTGCATCCTACTCAGTTATACCTGTGTCTAGCTCTGTGTCAGTTATGTAATCATCTGCATCCTACTCAGTTATACCTGTGTCTAGCTCTGTGTCAATTATGTAATCATCTGCATCCTACTCAGTTATACCTGTGTCTAGCTCTGTGTCTATTATGTAATCATCTGCATCCTACTCAGTTATACCTGTGTCTAGTTCTCTGTCTCTTATGTAATCATCTGCATCCTACTCAGTTATACCTGTGTCTAGCTCTGTGTCTGTTATGTAATCATCTGCATCCTACTCAGTTATACCTGTGTCTAGTTCTGTGTCTCTTATGTAATCATCTGCATCCTACTCAGTTATACCTGTGTCTAGCTCTGTGTCTGTTATGTAATCATCTGCATCCTACTCAGTTATACCTGTGTCTAGCTCTGTGTCTGTTATGTAATCATCTGCATCCTACTCAGTTATACCTGTGTCTGGCTCTGTGTCTATTATGTAATCATCTGCATCCTACTCAGTTATACCTGTGTCTAGCTCTGTGTCTCTTATGTAATCATCTGCATCCTACTCAGTTATACCTGTGTCTAGCTCTGTGTCTCTTATGTAATCATCTGCATCCTACTCAGTTATACCTGTGTCTAGCTCTGTGTCTCTTATGTAATCATCTGCATCCTACTCAGTTATACCTGTGTCTAGCTCTGTGTCAGTTATGTAATCATCTGCATCCTACTCAGTTATACCTGTGTCTAGCTCTGTGTCAGTTATGTAATCATCTGCATCCTACTCAGTTATACCTGTGTCTAGCTCTGTGTCTCTTATGTAATCATCTGCATCCTACTCAGTTATACCTGTGTCTAGCTCTGTGTCAGTTATGTAATCATCTGCATCCTACTCAGTTATACCTGTGTCTAGCTCTGTGTCTCTTATGTAATCATCTGCATCCTACTCAGTTATACCTGAGTCTAGCTCTGTGTCTCTTATGTAATCATCTGCATCCTACTCAGTTATACCTGTGTCTAGCTCTGTGTCTGTAATGTAATCATCTGCATCCTACTCAGTTATACCTGTGTCTAGCTCTGTGTCAGTTATGTAATCATCTGCATCCTATTCAGTTATACCTGTGTCTAGCTCTGTGTCAATTATGTAATCATCTGCATCCTACTCAGTTATACCTGTGTCTAGCTCTGTGTCTCTTATGTAATCATCTGCATCCTACTCAGTTATACCTGTGTCTAGCTCTGTGTCTCTTATGTAATCATCTGCATCCTACTCAGTTATACCTGTGTCTAGCTCTGTGTCTCTTATGTAATCATCTGCATCCTACTCAGTTATACCTGTGTCTAGCTCTGTGTCTGTTATGTAATCATCTGCATCCTACTCAGTTATACCTGTGTCTAGCTCTGTTTCTGTTATGTAATCATCTGCATCCTACTCAGTTATACCTGTGTCTAGCTCTGTGTCAGTTATGTAATCATCTGCATCCTACTCAGTTATACCTGTGTCTAGCTCTGTGTCTCTTATGTAATCATCTGCATCCTACTCAGTTATACCTGTGTCTAGCTCTGTGTCTCTTATGTAATCATTTGCATCCTACTCAGTTATACCTGTGTCTAGCTCTGTGTCTCTTATGTAATCATCTGCATCCTACTCAGTTATACCTGAGTCTAGCTCTGTGTCTCTTATGTAATCATCTGCATCCTACTCAGTTATACCTGTGTCTAGCTCTGTGTCTGTTATGTAATCATCTGCATCCTACTCAGTTATACCTGTGTCTAGTTCTGTGTCTCTTATGTAATCATCTGCATCCTACTCAGTTATACCTGTGTCTAGCTCTGTGTCTGTTATGTAATCATCTGCATCCTACTCAGTTATACCTGTGTCTAGCTCTGTGTCAGTTATGTAATCATCTGCATCCTATTCAGTTATACCTGTGTCTAGCTCTGTGTCAATTATGTAATCATCTGCATCCTACTCAGTTATACCTGTGTCTAGCTCTGTGTCAATTATGTAATCATCTGCATCCTACTCAGTTATACCTGTGTCTAGCTCTGTGTCTGTTATGTAATCATCTGCATCCTACTCAGTTATACCTGTGTCTAGCTCTGTGTCTCTTATGTAATCATCTGCATCCTACTCAGATATACCTGTGTCTAGCTCTGTGTCTGTTATGTAATCATCTGCATCCTACTCAGTTATACCTGTGTCTAGCTCTGTGTCTCTTATGTAATCATCTGCATCCTACTCAGTTATACCTGTGTCTAGCTCTGTGTCTCTTATGTAATCATCTGCATCCTACTCAGTTATACCTGTGTCTAGCTCTGTGTCAGTTATGTAATCATCTGCATCCTACTCAGTTATACCTGTGTCTAGCTCTGTGTCAGTTATGTAATCATCTGCATCCTACTCAGTTATACCTGTGTCTAGCTCTGTGTCTGTTATGTAATCATCTGCATCCTACTCAGTTATACCTGTGTCTAGCTCTGTGTCTATTATGTAATCATCTGCATCCTACTCAGTTATACCTGTGTCTAGTTCTCTGTCTCTTATGTAATCATCTGCATCCTACTCAGTTATACCTGTGTCTAGCTCTGTGTCTGTTATGTAATCATCTGCATCCTACTCAGTTATACCTGTGTCTAGTTCTGTGTCTCTTATGTAATCATCTGCATCCTACTCAGTTATACCTGTGTCTAGCTCTGTGTCTGTTATGTAATCATCTGCATCCTACTCAGTTATACCTGTGTCTAGCTCTGTGTCTGTTATGTAATCATCTGCATCCTACTCAGTTATACCTGTGTCTAGCTCTGTGTCTATTATGTAATCATCTGCATCCTACTCAGTTATACCTGTGTCTAGCTCTGTGTCTCTTATGTAATCATCTGCATCCTACTCAGTTATACCTGTGTCTAGCTCTGTGTCTGTTATGTAATCATCTGCATCCTACTCAGTTATACCTGTGTCTAGCTCTGTGTCTGTTATGTAATCATCTGCATCCTACTCAGTTATACCTGTGTCTAGTTCTGTGTCTCTTATGTAATCATCTGCATCCTACTCAGTTATACCTGTGTCTAGCTCTGTGTCTGTTATGTAATCATCTGCATCCTACTCAGTTATAACTGTGTCTAGCTCTGTGTCTGTTATGTAATCATCTGCATCCTACTCAGTTATACCTGTGTCTAGCTCTGTGTCTCTTATGTAATCATCTGCATCCTACTCAGTTATACCTGTGTCTAGCTCTGTGTCAGTTATGTAATCATCTGCATCCTACTCAGTTATACCTGTGTCTAGCTCTGTGTCAGTTATGTAATCATCTGCATCCTACTCAGTTATACCTGTGTCTAGCTCTGTGTCAATTATGTAATCATCTGCATCCTACTCAGTTATACCTGTGTCTAGCTCTGTGTCTATTATGTAATCATCTGCATCCTACTCAGTTATACCTGTGTCTAGTTCTCTGTCTCTTATGTAATCATCTGCATCCTACTCAGTTATACCTGTGTCTAGCTCTGTGTCTGTTATGTAATCATCTGCATCCTACTCAGTTATACCTGTGTCTAGTTCTGTGTCTCTTATGTAATCATCTGCATCCTACTCAGTTATACCTGTGTCTAGCTCTGTGTCTGTTATGTAATCATCTGCATCCTACTCAGTTATACCTGTGTCTAGCTCTGTGTCTGTTATGTAATCATCTGCATCCTACTCAGTTATACCTGTGTCTGGCTCTGTGTCTATTATGTAATCATCTGCATCCTACTCAGTTATACCTGTGTCTAGCTCTGTGTCTCTTATGTAATCATCTGCATCCTACTCAGTTATACCTGTGTCTAGCTCTGTGTCTCTTATGTAATCATCTGCATCCTACTCAGTTATACCTGTGTCTAGCTCTGTGTCTCTTATGTAATCATCTGCATCCTACTCAGTTATACCTGTGTCTAGCTCTGTGTCAGTTATGTAATCATCTGCATCCTACTCAGTTATACCTGTGTCTAGCTCTGTGTCAGTTATGTAATCATCTGCATCCTACTCAGTTATACCTGTGTCTAGCTCTGTGTCTCTTATGTAATCATCTGCATCCTACTCAGTTATACCTGTGTCTAGCTCTGTGTCAGTTATGTAATCATCTGCATCCTACTCAGTTATACCTGTGTCTAGCTCTGTGTCTCTTATGTAATCATCTGCATCCTACTCAGTTATACCTGAGTCTAGCTCTGTGTCTCTTATGTAATCATCTGCATCCTACTCAGTTATACCTGTGTCTAGCTCTGTGTCTGTAATGTAATCATCTGCATCCTACTCAGTTATACCTGTGTCTAGCTCTGTGTCAGTTATGTAATCATCTGCATCCTATTCAGTTATACCTGTGTCTAGCTCTGTGTCAATTATGTAATCATCTGCATCCTACTCAGTTATACCTGTGTCTAGCTCTGTGTCTCTTATGTAATCATCTGCATCCTACTCAGTTATACCTGTGTCTAGCTCTGTGTCTCTTATGTAATCATCTGCATCCTACTCAGTTATACCTGTGTCTAGCTCTGTGTCTCTTATGTAATCATCTGCATCCTACTCAGTTATACCTGTGTCTAGCTCTGTGTCTGTTATGTAATCATCTGCATCCTACTCAGTTATACCTGTGTCTAGCTCTGTTTCTGTTATGTAATCATCTGCATCCTACTCAGTTATACCTGTGTCTAGCTCTGTGTCAGTTATGTAATCATCTGCATCCTACTCAGTTATACCTGTGTCTAGCTCTGTGTCTCTTATGTAATCATCTGCATCCTACTCAGTTATACCTGTGTCTAGCTCTGTGTCAGTTATGTAATCATCTGCATCCTACTCAGTTATACCTGTGTCTAGCTCTGTGTCAGTTATGTAATCATCTGCATTCTACTCAGTTATACCTGTGTCTAGCTCTGTGTCTCTTATGTAATCATCTGCATCCTACTCAGTTATACCTGTGTCTAGCTCTGTGTCTCTTATGTAATCATTTGCATCCTACTCAGTTATACCTGTGTCTAGCTCTGTGTCTCTTATGTAATCATCTGCATCCTACTCAGTTATACCTGAGTCTAGCTCTGTGTCTCTTATGTAATCATCTGCATCCTACTCAGTTATACCTGTGTCTAGCTCTGTGTCTGTTATGTAATCATCTGCATCCTACTCAGTTATACCTGTGTCTAGCTCTGTGTCAGTTATGTAATCATCTGCATCCTATTCAGTTATACCTGTGTCTAGCTCTGTGTCAATTATGTAATCATCTGCATTCTACTCAGTTATACCTGTGTCTAGCTCTGTGTCTCTTATGTAATCATCTGCATCCTCCTCAGTTATACCTGTGTCTAGCTCTGTGTCTCTTATGTAGTCATCTGCATCCTACTCAGTTATACCTGTGTCTAGCTCTGTGTCTCTTATGTAATCATCTGCATCCTACTCAGTTATACCTGTGTCTAGCTCTGTGTCAGTTATGTAATCATCTGCATCCTACTCAGTTATACCTGTGTCTAGCTCTGTGGGGCAGATGTATTAACCTGGAGAAGGCATAAGGAAGTGATAAACCAGTGATATGTGCAAGGTGATAAAGGCACCAGCCAATCAGCTTCATTATGTAAATTAACAGTTAGGAGGTGATTGGCTGGTACCTTTATCACCTTGCACATATCACTGGTTTATCACTTCCTTATGCCTTCTCCAGGTTAATACATCTGCCCCTGTGTCTCTTATGTAATCATCTGCATCCTACTCAGTTATACCTGTGTCTAGCTCTGTGTCTCTTATGTAATCATCTGTGTAACCCCTCCCCTAACACTCTAATATAAGATTCTCAATTACCCTTCTAGGGGATGGTTATTAAGTATCTGTGCCTCCACCCAAGCTAATTATTTGGGCTTGCCTGGGTAAGCCTTTCTATATAATAAATAGTAACTACCAATCTATCTGTATAATAAGCGTTAATATGCGTACATTTATTACAGTATAATATTATACCTGTTCTTCTGTTTGCATTTCAGAACCTCCGGATGAAACTCCGAATCACATCAACATATATGGTAAGTATAAGTACATACATTTATTTATCATAAAAGAGTATTTGAAGGCAAACATTTATTACCAACATAGTAAGGCAAATTACATTTCAATCCTGCCCCACTATCCCCCCCTCTAGTGCCTATACAATTTGTTTTGCATGCAATATACAAAAATTACCGCAAAATTAGTGTAAGAGTGACCCGGGTACTCAAAAAATTAGGTGCAGTGTCTGAGCCCTTAAAGTAGTGTACACTAGCGAATACCTTGAGTGACATCCAAAATTGAATGGGCAGAAAGCCCTCCGCTTTCAGCTAGGTCAAATTCTCCTTTACCTATTATGTCAGAAATGCTTTATACCGTATAGCATATTAACATTAATCCACACCGATACTCAGTCATAGGATGAGTTGTATATATAGTAGAAGGTCTACCTCCTTGATTGTGTTAGATTCTCCACATTAAAGATAGCAGGTAATGTCTATGAAACAGCCTGCATGAAATATCCTGCACTCTGTTACAATTGTATCTCTTCTTCCTGAAGTTCTATGTAGTCTGACAACTAGTATTTAGCAACTGTATCCGTCTCAACTGTAGCAGCTGAGATGTTTCAATTATTTTGCCACGCTGTAAGCGGATGCCCTGTAGCTGCACATTTCCTGGCTGTTTTTACTGCAAAGTTCCCTTTTAGTGACACAATGCCATTTATGAGGTTGTTAACACTACCTTTGCAGCTTTAAACTGTATATATAGTAAGCAGTGCATTTATTTCTCAGTTCAGATGAATTAGTCTTTCCACTTCACTTTCTTCTTAAGTGCTTAAGCTATTAACACTGTCCAATGTCATACGTATAAATTATATATAGATATTTATATTCATATACAGTTGGTACTCTCTGAGCTATAAATGTCCCTTAGGAGCGATAGCGGTCCAACTTCCGTACTCAAAGGGTAATATAATATATTTCCTGGCCAACCTTTAAACTTATTGAGGCTGTACCATAAATTAGTATATGAGACTGGTGACTTAGGACTCCATGCTTACTTTAGCCACTCTATAATGCAAACCCTTAATGGATTCAAGCTGCTTCCAGTTATAGTGTACTTGTGCCCTCTCCTCCGCAGTCTTTACCTAAGCCCCCATCTTTTCTCAGGGGTTGACATATATATATATATATATATATATATATGAAACGAAATAGAGGAGATGGCGCCAAGGGAGTTATATCAACGCCCTACCTAAAAACGGACCCTTACAGTACTCTCCGGATAAATTACGTCAGATAACAAATACTAACATAAAAATTTATTAAAACAACATATAAACCCGACACAAATGTTCATAAGTATACAGAGTTGATACATTTACATTTGTCACACAATTTGAACAATCAGTTTGTAGTGATGAGGAAAAAGCGTAGATATATCACTACGATTTCCTCCTTCTCCTTATTGTAGATTCGGAGGTAACATCAGATAATAGATAGATAAATAACCCAACGCGTTTCGTCTTGTTCCAAGACTTCATCAGGGGTAAAATCTCTTCATTTCAGAACATATTGTCAGCACATAAAAGGTCATTCAAAGATGTATGAACAACGTTTCAATATTTCAATGGGACTTGATTGATACAGCGAGGACCATACCTCATATATCATCAACTCAGAGACTCAGGAGTGAAGGCAATTCAAATGGGTATAATGTCTAACCAATTTAGAACACGTGGTAGACCCTCCAGTGGTGCAGTGCTGACAGCCAAGTCTCTGTATAATGAGCCTTGGCTGTCAGCACTGCACCACTGGAGGGTCTACCACGTGTTCTAAATTGGTTAGACATTATACCCATTTGAATTGCCTTCACTCCTGAGTCTCTGAGTGTCAGGTTCAAGCTGCTGACCGATGAGGTTCCTTATGCTTGCGAACCAGTTAGATTCTATACACATATGAATCTTCCCCATATTCGAATATCTGAATGTCAGACTCAAGCTGATGATATATGAGGTATGGTCCTCGCTGTATCAATCAAGTCCCATTGAAATATTGAAACGTTGTTCATACATCTTTGAATGACCTTTTATGTGCTGACAATATGTTCTGAAATGAAGAGATTTTACCCCTGATGAAGTCTTGGAACAAGACGAAACGCGTTGGGTTATTTATCTATCTATTATCTGATGTTACCTCCGAATCTACAATAAGGAGAAGGAGGAAATCGTAGTGATATATCTACGCTTTTTCCTCATCACTACAAACTGATTGTTCAAATTGTGCGACAAATGTAAATGTATCAACTCTGTATACTTATGAACATTTGTGTCGGGTTTATATGTTGTTTTAATAAATTTTTATGTTAGTATTTGTTATC
This sequence comes from Pseudophryne corroboree, assembly GCF_028390025.1. Taxonomy (NCBI): domain Eukaryota; kingdom Metazoa; phylum Chordata; class Amphibia; order Anura; family Myobatrachidae; genus Pseudophryne; species Pseudophryne corroboree. The sequence goes on from NC_086447.1 coordinate 597,237,015, forward strand.
TGACGTAATTTATCCGGAGAGTACTGTAAGGGTCCGTTTTTAGGTAGGGCGTTGATATAACTCCCTTGGCGCCATCTCCTCTATTTCGTTTCATATTTTCACACATTTAGTTCCTCCTAACAGGGAACTTAGAGGATACAGGCAGCCATATAATTAATTAATTTTAGTGTTTTATTTGAAATAGCGCAGTGGGAGAGTAATTCTTGTCATATATATATATATATATATATATATATATGTATAAGCAATAGAGTGCAGCTGCACAGATGGATGGGAAATGGCAACCAAGGGGGTCAATTTTTTTTAGCTCTGCACTGAATCTACTTTTACAAGGCAATTCCGTTGTTAGTGTGTTCTCAGGCTCTACTTTCATACATATAGGGGGTCATTCCGAGTTGGTCGCTAAGTTTTTCGTTCGCACAACATATTCGCAAAGTTGCGTAAGTGTAGTAAATTTGCGAACATCCGCCCCCAACGTATTTTTGCACATTCGTACGCAGTATTACACAAAGTGGGCGTACGCCAAATGACATCGCAGCAATGCGAAACCATCGCAGCATTGCGAAACTATCGCATTAACACATACTTCATCGTAAAATTACTAAGTTTTAGTATATTTACCCATCCATGTTAAAAGTGCACACTTTTGTGGACAAACGCACCACAATGCTTTTTTTTCCCCTATTCAGTGGAATTACACCTTTATGTTAAAAGTCCACAAGCCCTCCTCAATTACGAACCCAATTAGTGTAATTAATGTCAATGGTCCTGACCAATTAAGTCTCCAAAGTAAACCAGAAGAACACTTTGTAGCTCTTATTGGCCAGAAACATTGTTGTTTAAATTTGTAAAATATAGATATTGTAATTTTTATTGTTATAATGCAAATGTTTGAAGTATTGTGTATATGTGTAGTGTGTGAATAAATGTCTTTTCATGTATTTAAAAACCATAACCTCCTAACGAGTTTTGTGTGTGTAGAATTTTGTGTTTTATATTTTTTTTTTTTAAGCTTAAGTAAGATGTGTGAACTGTTTAAGGTCACCAATTTCTGCAAGGCAATGTGCTGTTCCTTTATACTTATAGCATAAATAAGCACAACACCCACTTAACTTCAACAATTTTATTTTATTTTTTAGATTGTTTTTTTTTTTTTAAAGAAACTTTTAACAAAATTAAAATAAAAATATCACAGATTTTTTTCGATTGCCTCGATATCTGCTAACACTTCCCTTAAATGGGCTTTCAGCCGCCCTAAAAGTTCAGGCAAAGTGCTGGGATCTCCAACTGCAGAATCTGAAAAGAAGAGTCAAAGAAAACATTAATAACTTACTCACATTACCTATTATACAAGCAGGGCACAAAGCACACTTTAATGCAGGCCTGGCCAAACTGATGCCCTCCAGCTGTTGTGAAACTACATAGACCAGCATGCCTTGACACAGTTTTGGGGACAGAGAATGCAAAACGGTGTCAGGGCATGCTGGAATGTGTAGTTTCTCAGCAGCTGTATGTCCGCAGTTTGGAGAGGCCTGCTTTAATTCCTAAGTGACGACATCATGGCTGTTTTCAAGATAAATCAGTAGCAGAACAACACACAAGCCTGCTCAGCAATCTTTTTTTGTTTATTACAAGAAAGTGGACCACACCATGGGGTACATTTATTACTACTGGAGTTCTATTTAAGAAGGGACGTTGCCCATAGCAACCAATAAAAATAAAAATATTATCTTGTAAAAGTGGACTTACAAATTTAAACTATAATCTTATTGGTTGCTATGGGCAACGTCCCATGTTAAAGAGAACTCCACTTAAGTAGAAATGTTACCATCAAAACTGAGCACAGATAAACCATGTTGTGCTGGCAACCCTGTTGAACTAATGAGTGTCGACCTAGAGTGGACACACAAAACATTGCACACATAACACTACATATAATGACACTCTTTAAAAATTCAATGCAACATGTACACCATGAATAATAACTCTTTTTTTTTCCCTTGGTAGCGTATTCCCAACAGTACAACAGGGCATGTTTTGAGATTGTAAGTCTAAGTAGGTAATCATTATTGTAAAAATGTAAAAACACTTACTTTCCTCCACAACATTGTCACTTAGCCCATCTGGGGCTTCTTCAGCCCATTCGCTGGGTGGTGATGCCAGCTGGATGGGGGAAGGCGGCTGGATGGGGGAAGGAGGAGGGATTGGGGAAGGAGGAGGGATGGGGGAAGGAGGCTGGATGGGGGAAGGAGGAGGGATTGGGGATGTTATTTCAGAGAGTGGGTCTGATTGAGAGGGCGAGGGGGGCGGAGAGAATGTTAGGCCAATAGAGGGTGAGGGGGGCTGAGAAGGTGATTTGGAAGTTGAAGGAGAAGGGGTATGGGAAGGAGGAGAAGGGGTCACAGAAAGAGAAGGAGAGGTGGGGTGAGAAGGGGAGTGGAAAGTGGAGTGGGCCTGGGAAGCTGAGGGTGACTGGGAAGCTGAGGGTGACTGGGAAGCTGAGGGGGATTGGGAAGCTGAGGGGGACTGGGAAGCTGAGGGGGACTGGGAAGCTGAGGGGGACTGGGAAGCTGAGGGGGACTGGGAAGCTGAGGGGGACTGGGAAGGGGAGGGGGAGTGAGAAGGGGAGGGGGACTGGGAAGTGGAGGGGGAGTGAGAAGGGGAAGGGGGCTGAGATGGTGCCTCATGCGTTGCTTGCCGTTGTGGTCGTCCTATAATGATATTTGTGTTAAAATTTAATTTGCATGTTAAATTACATACTAAACAATTGTAAATTTCACTGTTCTGTTCCATGTAAAAGACACAGTGGGTTTTTTTAAACAAAAAAAAAAAAAAAATGTTGCCCACAGCAAACTAAATGAGTCCAAACAATTATTTGGATGCTCATTCCTTAATCTATTCCATTGAGTCATATTGATTGGTCTAGGCAACATCACCAGATCACTATTCAAGCCACCTTATTATATAGACAGCACTGATCAAGTTTTTTGGTACAGTTTCCTGCCTGGTTTTTTTTTCCAGGAAAACATGCACTTGTTTGGTGACATTTTGCTACAGTCAGTACTGTTTGCCCTAACCACACACACTGTCCTATTGTAAAAAAATGTTCACTCAGTGTTGCAATTAGCCTACCACTTAGTGTAAATTTGCACAATTTATGCAATTAATCTTATGTAATGTAACTTACTGCGTGCATGCATTGCGCGGATTTGCTGCCGGATCTCCGCCAACAGCTCTGGAGTCCTCCTGCGGAGATCACTCCATCTCCTCTCCAACTGTATTATTGTCCGCCTGCTGCGGACGCGAGAACGCAGCAGGCGGTGGACCTCCGCGTAGGCCTCGCGCTTAACCCGATTTGGGATGAAGCGCCCAACGCGGCCTACGCGGCGGTCCATCACCGCAACCAGGACGCGGAGCTCCCGCCTGGTGAAAGGTGCCGCACGCATCATGGCAATGGCGTTTTCCTTATTTGGGCATATATTTATAGTGTCTGCTAGCATGTGATTGGTCCAAAATCTATGCTGTAATTTCTAATAACTTTATTGATCTTTGCAATGCTGGGAAGAGCAGAGTGTTAATTAGCACGAGCGGAAATACGCATTCGCAGAAGGAATTTAAAAAAAATTAAAACATAAAACAAAACAAACAGACACAGACACACACACAGTTTTGGGTAAATTCAGATACATATCTGTGTACTCACCACAGTTTGTGTGATCATTTAGCTGGACAGTCACAAAGTGGACAACATTAAGTTTCATTTGTTTGTGTGTTTGTTGAAATAAACAGGATTTTAGGATAGAAAACAAATAAGGACACTATTTAGCAACATCACAGTATTGTTTTTGCAAATAACACATTGTAAGCTTAACGTGTTAACGGATTTAGTGGCAAATAAATATTACATATTCCAAAGCCAAAAAAAAATTACCCAATGGCCTTACAATAGCAAACAAAAGGACAAAATTAATCAAAATACAAAAGCATACTGTGGTTTTATTTTGATTAAAAAAGAGAAACTTAAAAGACTATACCTGAAATATTCCGCAACAATGCTTGCCCTGACTTGGCTCCTCCTCCGTGTAACACTCCCCCCACCGAAGTGTCGGACAACCCCTGGCTCCTCATCAGGCAATTCCTCTGTCTGAGGAAGCTCTACGCTACTCCTTACCGCGATGTTGTGTAGTATAGCGCACAGGACCACTAGTTTACTTGCCATCTCCGGCGAATACATGATGTCGCCACCAGTGCGGTGGAGCACACGAAACCGCCCTTTAAGGACCCCAATTGTGCGCTCCACCAGCTGCCTAGTGGCAGTAAGCGCGGAGTTAAATGCCGTCTGTGGTCCTGGCCTGGGATTACGGTAAGGAGTCATGAGCCAGGGGGTGCAAGGATATCCACGGTCTCCTGTTTGATGATAAACCAAAATTAGAAATAGTCTATTTTTTTAAAAAATAAAAAATTTTACACAAAATTGTGCAACAACTCACCCAATAACCACATGTCTGCTCGTTGACTTGATCTTAATCTGTGCCATATCCCTGATTGTCTAATGACATACGCATCATGGGAACTTCCAGTAAACTTTGCATTCAGGGAAAGGATCTGGAGGGATGGCCCACAAACAACCATTACATTCAGAGAATGAAACAGTTTCCTGTTTCTATAAATTTCTTCATTATGTTTTGGTGGCTGAATAGCTACATGTGTGCCATCCACAACCCCAATAACATGTGGGAAGCGACTACCACCTTCCTCAAATTGCCGCTTCACCACATCTAGGGCACCAACATCCAAAGGCATAGCAATAAATTGCTTCACACGCTTTAGGAAAGCCTGGCAGACACGCCGCAGGACCTTACTGAACTGGCCCTGCGACATGCCAACCAGGTCTCCTACCACATGCTGATAAGAGCCTGTAGCCAAAAAATGTAACACAGCAAGGAATTGTGTCAATGGTGGTATTGCTGTAGGATACCGAATTTCAGACTCCAGATCACTCTCTATTATGGAGAGAGTGTCTAGGATTAGATGTGGTGGCAGCCTGTATCTACGTACAACCACATCATCTGGCATCCCAAAAAGTAGGACACGGGGTCGGAAAATTGGTGGCCTAGCACGCCTCCGTTGCCTTGGTTGATGAGGAGCCGGTTGTGGTTGTGGGGCTGGCGGTTGGGGTGGGAGTGCTGGCGTGGGTTGGGGAGGTAGGGCTTCGGCAGCAATAAATATTGACATCACACACTTTAAAAAATAAAACAAAAAAAGGTTGAATAAGACAAAAACAAAGTCCAAAAAATATACAACCAAAATTTTTTTAAAAAAAGGGGGTGTCAACTTACTGCAGGAGCGTAAGACATTTTTTCTGAGTTCAATTCAGGAACAAAAGGAATATTATCACAAAAAAGATAAACAAAATTATTTTTTGGATGAAAGCTACATATGTTAAATTGTAAATGTTAAAAATAGTATTTAAAAAAAAAAACACTGCATCAAACACATCACAAACACCTACTAAAAAATAATGACTAATTGGTTTAAAAAATTACAATAAAACAAACAAAAAGTTAGCCCTTTAGTAGCTAGTCCAGCCAAGAACAACACTACTTTGCTGATCAATCCTGGTAAAAAACATAGCATTTATTAACAAGATGGAAAACAAACATTATCAAAACACTTTGAACAAACACAAACAGGCACCAACACAGGCCAAGGGAACTTACCTGATCCAAAATAAAGAAAGGACCAATTTGTGTTATATAGCACACAAATTTGAAATAATAGACTCGGGTTACGTCACCCAAAACAATTCTCCTACAAGAGAACAAAAATGACAGTCAAAAACAACATACAGACCATTAACACAAACAGGCACCAACACAGGCCAAGGGAACTTACCTGATCCAAAATAAAGAAAGGACCAATTTGTGTTATATAGCACACAAATTTGAAATAATAGACTCGGGTTACGTCACCCAAAACAATTCTCCTACAAGAGAACAAAAATGACAGTCAAAAACAACATACAGACCATTAACACAAACAGGCACCAACACAGGCCAAGGGAACTTACCTGATCCAAAATAAAGAAAGGACCAATTTGTGTTATATAGCACACAAATTTGAAATAATAGACTCGGGTTACGTCACCCAAAACAATTCTCCTACAAGAGACCAAAAATGACAGTAAAAGCAATGAAGCACAGGTTTATTTGCACAAATGGACTAGCAAAATATATATGTGTAAAAAAGACTAACAAACAATCAACATAAAATAAAAACTTAAAAAACAAACAAAAAAACAACAAGACGAATTCCAGAATACTCACAAACGTAAATTCGCTGACAAAATGCTACACTGTCTATATTCTAAACGCAAACGAAAGGACAAATGTATGCTTGACAATTACTCACTTGGAAAAATCCTATAGCACCTTCACGCACAAGCCAACAAACTCAACAGTGCAAGAAACTCCAAACTACCTACACTCACAGCGTGCAAAGTAGGCCCTTAAATAAGCAGTGCAATCAGTAACCAGATTAACATTGTACACCTGTGTGAATTAACGCGACGCACGTAGGTATAAATAAGCACACACCTCGGCGTACACACGTCATCGCAAACATGGCTTCTCGTGAGCAAATCGCAGCAGAGATGGACCGCATTGCAGAGCAGGAGATGGCATTGCGGAAAAGACGCCTAGATTGCCAAAGGCGCATGTTGGAATACTCCTCTGCGGATGTTGAAGAGGCAGGACCTAGTACTCTGCAAATGTCTGCTTCTGAACCCCAACAATTGACTGGGGATACCCTGCCACACACACATAGTGACCAAACTGAGGGAGAATTGGCTTTAGCCACACAAACACAACAGACAGAAGCTGCTAGTGAGGAGGAAGATGGTGATGACCAACAAGAAGAAACCTCACAGGCTACCTCCAGACGGAAGAAAAGACAGCCTGCATTCACTAAGAGGGAGTTGCGTGTTTTGGTCACGCAGGCCATGTCCAAAATACATAGAGGCCCAAAAAACATGGGGGCTGCTTCAAAAGATCGCATCTGGAGAGACATCACAAAATCTGTGAATGAAGTTGGCTCTGTCGTCAGAACATCACAGGAAGTGAGACGACGGTAAGTGCATCTTGACAGTCATTTTTCTGTGATAAGTTGACTAAAAAATGTAGTTACATGTGATGTTATGTCTAGCAAACACAAGCAGAACACGTGTCCTATATATTAGCTTAGACAAATAATAAGACTCTACTTTGTCCCTCTTTCACAATACATATGTAGGTGGGCCGACTTCAAATCCCGCCTGAAGGCAAAGAGGGCTGCGGAGTGGAATGCCTCAAGGGCTACAGGTGGAGGAGCACCTGTCACTGTGGAGTATACTGACTTGGAGGAGATGGCGATGCCCTGTGTCAGTTATGAGGAGGGCCAAGGGGTGTCTCATATGGACACGGACCTGCCTGAGATCCTGACGGGACATGACTTGGAAGGTAAGTTTACACATTTAGTTGTCTGTAATTTTGACTGTATTTATAATAAACTAATTTTGTATCCAACTTTTTCCCCACACATTCTTCTATTTGCTTGCCACAAAACACAGCACAGGGGGGGGTGATCCGTTTGAGTCACAGGACGGTTATGTGGTTGAGGCTGAGGTGGAGGGACCTAGTGAGTCTGGCAGTGTGGGCCAACAAATCCCACCTCTGCAGGTTCCTACTGGCCCCCCCACCCAACCCTCTGCTATCCCGGAGATCCTGCTTGAAATCGCTAGGTATGGTGAGAGCCTAAATCGGTTTCAAGACGGGGTCATCCGGGAGGTAAGCCAGATAGCTGTCCGGCTCACTGAGCACCGAACCTGTGTTGAGCAAGGTGTTGCTCAACTCTGCCAACGTCTGGCAGAGATCAGGCAGGGCCAAGAACAACTTGCCTCCTCATTCCAAAGCCTTGCAAATAACATCTTGCAAGGGCTCCAGGCCATCGCTGTCTCCCTTGCCCACAGTGGCAGAGAGCCACCCACATCGGCTCCCTCCCCTGCCCCTGCCCAGGAAGAACAGGCCACTGGGCAGGCCCAACGAAGGTCGCTCCGCAGACCTTCCAAAGAAGAACAGCCTCAGGCGGGGAGAAAAAGAAGAAAATGATGTCTCTCCAGATGGGCAGCACCCATGTTTTTGATGTTGCCTCTATGTATTTTTGGAGTTGGCTTGTGTGGCCAGAATGGATAACTCCCTCTTAGTGAAATGTATTCTTTCTGTTTGGATGTATTGTAGCCTGTGAGTTTATGTGTATAAACACCAGAGCCATCTTTCTCTTACTAGTGTGCTATGTATTGTTGTGTTTGTGTGGTGGATCCTAATTCTTTCTCATTTGGTTTAAAATTTGTGTGTGGCAGGGTGTGTCATGTTTTATTTATGCTTAAAAAATATACTTTTGTCAGAAGCAGAATTTTGCAGAGTACTGAGTTCTGCTATCTAATGATTGTCAGTGCCATCTGCTTGCTGCTTGGTCCATCTCTGCCTGTGCGACTCACGTGGAGCCATGTTGTTTAAATGTTGTGAAATATTATTATAGTAATAAAAAACATATTTTAAAATTTTGTGCAGTTTCTTCAAGGTAATGCAGTTCCAGAAAGATTAGGTCAGCATATAGACACTTGTAGACCAATCTGCAAATTCTCCTTAAAAATTGCAAAAAACAAAAAAAAAAAAGGTATGCTTTGCACCACACTTTAATGTCCATATTAAGTAAACAGACACGACGCTTTTTATAAATATCTATGGTCAACAGGACATCATTTCAAACATTGTCAGATATTATAATCAAATATTATTGTGACTTTTAAGACTAAATTAAAGTGTATGCTGCATTATGTGGGTGTTGGATTATTTGTAAAAAATGTTGCAGATTTCAAACACTTTCACAAATATTTTCACTTGGTTGTATTTGGGAGTCTTACACACATTAAAACAAGTTTAAAAAATGCTTACACAACAACTTCAACAAAAATCAAACCCTTATTTGGCAGTGTGTGAGATTTATATGTGAGTAGAATAAACATGTAATGTGTGTTCAGACAATTGCTGGTTGGTAACTTTCATCTGCTCATTAATTAACAAGTAATTGGACATCAGATGAATGTGCTATCCAATTAACTGCTAATTACTGCATACACACTTGTACCAGTACTTTGCAAATGTAGAGTAACTGCAGACCTACTCGGCTGCTGCGTGAATGTTGCTACGGTTTCCTATGTTAGTTTTAACAGCGACAATGTTTATTTGCGAAAAACATGCCCATTGCGAGTTGCATACTCCCACACTGTACGCCCACTTTCACGCCCATGTCGGAGCATTGCGAAGTCTCGCCTCTGCCACGCCCACGCCACTCCTCGTTTTCGTTTGCCAGTTACGGCTTTTTTTTTCTGAGTAATTTTGCACAGTTGTCGTACGTATGTACTCGCGCATGCGTAATCACGCATTTGCGCATGCGCAGATACTTACATTTTGTACATTTGCGTTGCGAAGACTCTTAGCGACCAACTCGGAATGAGGGCCATAGTTTCTGCCTCACTTTCTTCTCTGGGTCAAGGGGCAGCAATTTTAGTATTTCAGTCCCAACTGTACTACATACTATAATAGTCTATTGAACATCACACAACTAACAGCGTAGGGCTGGATGCTCGGTCTCACAAAGGTTACAATATCTAGTGACCCATATGACTATAAATAGTCTGTCCAGTTTAGGATAACCTTTACTTGTGAGGGAATAGGATCTAGAGTCAATGCCCCTCAGTTACCGCTTCTTCTATACACACTCCAATATAGGCACTCCTATTTCTTGTATTGTATACTACAGCTGTATATGAATTAAGCTCCTGCAGTGTAGTATCTTCCTCACAGAAGGATTCTATGTGATTTGCTGAGAAGTCTATTATGAGTGCTTTGCCCCTCAGTGTGTTGGTTAATGCAATAGATTAAATATTGTCACAACTGAGGGCTGGTGTTGACCAGGGGGAAGCCTCAGTTGTAGGGGCTGAGGTATATGTGTACCTGGGAGGCAGTACAGGGTTCTTGGACATGCAGGGAACCTTTAGAATAAATGCCCGAAGGCGTGACCAAGACAACGAAGGAAAGTTCAAAGGTTTATTAAACACAGTTCAGAGGAATACTGATGACTTGGTACAGGTAACAGGAATCACAGTTCAGAGAAATACTTGGGATCGATGACGGAACACCGATGGTTACTGGAGATCGATGGCGGAACACCGATGGTGACTTGGGATCGATGGCGGAACACCGATGGATACTTGGGATCGATGGCGGAACACCGATGGAGACTTGGGATTGATGGCGGAACACCGATGGTGACTTGGGATCGATGGCGGAACACCGATGGTGACTTGGGATCGATGGCGGAACACCGATGGAGACTTGGGATCGATGGCGGAACACCGATGGTTACTGGGGATCGATGGCGGAACACCGATGGTTACTGGCAGGGCAGGGCACCGCTGGAAGCCGGTCTCAGGTAACTGCCAGTCACAGGATGCAATGATGAGACACTGCAGAGTCAGGCTGTACTGCAGAGAAAGTCCATGGGAGGACTGCACACTGGAATCACTGAAGACAATTGAAGCACTGACATCTTTCCAGCCCAGGAACAAGATATTTATACCAGCTGGGAAACAGGGATTGGCTGGCTGATTAAGCAGAGTCTAGAGTGCAGCTGCTGGGTAATTAGATAGAAACCAGAGTGCAGCTGATTGGCTGAAAAGTAACATGTGATGAAAACAAACATGGCTGCGCCCATGTTTGAACTTGGAGGGAAAGACTGTTTGTAACTTGCATGTGAAACTTAACCCTGATGCTGCCAGAATCACAGTAAAGAGATTAGAAACAATGAGATGCAGCGTGCTGCACACAGACAGTGCAGATGGAATCCAGGCTTGGAACGCTGGGACAGTCTCAGGAGGCATTTGGAAGGTAAATACTGATAAGGAATTACCTGGATCGTGACAAATATGCACTTACACTCCTCAGAAGCGCTGATCATGGGCAAACACTCCCCCGACACCTCCCTTTGGCTTGCTGACAGGCTTGAATGAGGTTGATGCACGCTGCTATGGGCGGCGCTTCTCATCTGTACTGCCTTCTTAGGCGGGCGACTTGGCTTTGGCGTCCCTCCGTTGCTATGGAGCGATCACTCAACACCCACTGCCTGCGCTCTGCATCATCATGAATGGCTGGAACAGAGCGTCCTAAGCACCGCCTCCCGCCGCCCTTAACTTCAGCGCGGACTACTCCTCCGGCTTTCTTTCTGCGATCAGCGGCCCCTGTCAGCTCCCGCAGCCAGGTATGCCCGGTGCCGGCGTGCTACACTATCCCAGCAGCGCTACCGCTACTCTTCCGCAGCGCTCTGGAGACAGTGTACACGCTCTACCCGGGGGAACAGCAATCTAACTGTCTGCCGGCGGGGAGCTCTATTTATTCTTCCCAGACCTCCGGCTCGTGCCGCCCGCTTCCCGCCAGAGCCGCGCGCTATCCCCCTGCCGCCGCCAATCAGTACCTATCTTTCCCCTAAGCTCGCGGTCAGCCTTGCCCTTCGCTCATGGACCCGCTCTTCCCGCCCTGCAGGTTGTTACTCCCGCAGCGCGTGGACAACATTAGAGACCCATATGCTACCATTCACTGCTCTGCAGACTATTGCCGGCTCACAATGTCTCGCTCTCATCTTAAATAGCACACCACAGCTGCTGAACCAATAAATTTATATTGGATGACCTCTGTTTTTCCTATGTTGTATTAATTATATTATTTAATAAATCAATTATATTTAGTTATCCCCTCTAAATCCTTTCATATACACATCTATTAAATACCATTACATTTCATCTGCATCCTACTCAGTTATACCTGTGTCTAGCTCTGTGTCTGTTATGTAATCATCTGCATCCTACTCAGTTATACCTGTGTCTAGCTCTGTGTCTCTTATGTAATCATCTGCATCCTACTCAGTTATACCTGTGTCTAGCTCTGTGTCTTTTATGTAATCATCTGCATCCTACTCAGTTATACATGTGTCTAACTCTGTGTCTGTTATGTAATCATCTGCATCCTACTCAGTTATACCTGTGTATAGCTCTGTGTCTGTTATTTAATCATCTGCATCCTACTCAGTTATACATGTGTCTAGCTCTGTGTCTGTTATGTAATCATCTGCACCCTACTCAGTTATACCTGTGTCTAGCTCTGTGTCTCTTATGTAATCATCTGCATCCTACTCAGTTATACCTGTATCTAGCTCTGTGTCAGTTATGTAATCATCTGCATCCTACTCAGTTATACCTGTGTCTAGCTCTGTGTCAGTTACATAATTTCCAGCATCTAACTCTGTATTCCTGTGTCCAGCCCAGTGTTAGTACATAATCTTCAGCATATTATTCTGTGTCAGCCGCATAATCAGTCTGGATTGCTTTAGTTATTTCTGCTTATAGGACTCCTCGACTTATTGATCTGCTGTCTTGTATTTCCTTAGCTAGCTACCTCACCTACATACCCTCAGTACTCTCTATGCCAGTGGCTCTGTCTCTTCATTGTTTTGGTCTAACTTTTTTCTGTAGTGTATTGTCTGTGTATGTACTTTATGTTTTCTCCTAGCCTGAAAGCTGTCCAACGTTTGGGAGAGTTCTGTGTCTCTTGTTAATTCTCCAGTCTCTTGTCTTAGAGTACCTCCTGTCCTTGTTCAGTCCTTCATTCTGTCAGCTATGGTTCAGGTCACCAAGCTGTTGAGCTCATACTACCTCCAGTGGTGTAAGTCCTGGTGGGCATCCCAGTAACGGTAGACACATAAAGTCTTATAGGAGACGAGGCTCTTATAGGCAAGAAAACCTGCTGAGAGCATTCTATGAGACTTAACCTTACCAGAAGACCTGCAAGCAACACCTAATCTTTGAAGGAGTCCCTCCATCATATCAGTTGGCTTGGTGAATAAGTGAGTCTTGAGAGCCCATTTGAAGTTTTATAGAGAGGTAGAAAGTTTGATAGGGAGAGGTAGAGAATTCCAGAGTTAGGAAGCAACACATGCAAAATCTTGGAGGCAGCAGTGGGAGGAAGTAATTAGTAGGCAGTAGAGGTGGCATGCATTTGTGGAGTGAAGAGGAAAGGCGGGGGTGTAAATGGGAGAGGAATGGGTGAGGGCATCATAAGTGAGTGTTAGAAGCTTAAGTTGGATTCTGAATGGGATGGGGAGTCAGTGTAGGGCTTGTTAGTGAAGGGAGTCGCGGTATGGTAGGTTTGGAGAAAAAGATGAGCTGGGCAGCAGGTTTAAGGATAGACTTGAATGAAGAGAGGCAGTTGTCAGGTAGGCCAGATAGAAAAATGTTACAGTAGTCTAATCTGGAGATGACCAGTGAGTTGATGAGAGTCTTTCTCGCAACCAGGGTGAGAAAGGGTCTGATCCTGGAAATATTTTTTAGAGAGAAATGGCAGGATTGCAAGAGGTACTGAATATGTGGTTTGAAGTAGAAGGAGGAGTCAATGATTACTTTAAGACAGGACATTTGGGGACTAGAGGAGATAGGTTTGCCATCAATAGATAATGGAATTGTGGGGGGTGACGTTATGTGGGAGGGTGGGAAGATGATCAGCTTAATCATAGACATGTTAAGTTTAAGAAAGCGCTGCGACATCCAACAAGAGATAGCAGATAGACAGTAGGAGATATGAGTGAGGAGAGGTCAAGGGAGGAAAGGTAGATTTGAGTATCATCAGCATAGAGATTATATTGGAATTCAATGGAGCTATTGAGCTCACCTAAAGAGGACGAGAGAAAAGGAGAGGTCTAAGAACAGAACCTTGCAGGACACCTACTGTTAGTGTATATGTAAAGTGGGTGGAGTCATATGAGGAGACAGAAGGAATGATCACAGAGGGAGGAGGACAGCCAGGAGATGGCAGTATCACGCAGACCAAGGGAGTGAAGGATTTGCAGAAAGAGAGATGGTCCACAGTGTCAAAAGCAGCAGAGAGATCAAGGAGAATAAGCAGAGAGTAGTGGCCCTTGGATTTGGCAGCAAGGAGGTCATTGCAGACTTTTGTGAGGGCAGTTTCAGTGGAGTGGGGAGGTTAGAAGTGGGAGAAAAGAAAGGCAGTAAGGCGGTTGTAGACAATATGCTCAAGGAATTTGGAGACAGAAGGGAGGAGAGAGATGGGTCGGTAGGTGGAGAGAGTGATTGGCTCATAGGTAGGTTTTTTTAAGTATAGGAGAAACAAGTGCATACTTGAAGGCAGAGGGGGTAGTTCTTGATGGAGTTGGGCAAGATGGGAACAGGCAGAAGGAGAGAGGTAGGGGATGAGGCAGGAGGGGATATGGTCAAATGAGGAGGCAGAGGAAGGAATAGATAAGTTCCATGGCTTCCTTTCCAGATACAGGGGAAAAATATGTCAGAGTTGGTAAGAAGGATGGGGGGGGGGGGAGGTGTCATGGAAAGAATGGGGCGGTTGCTGTGGGTCTGGAGGGATGTGATGTCCTGACATCACATTGATTTTGGATGTGAAGTAGGTAGCAAAGTCAAATGAAGAGGGGAAATGAGGAGGGGGTGAGCAGTGGAGTGAGTTGTCAGTGGCAAAGAGACGCTTGGGGTCTGAAGACTGGGAGGAGATGAGGTTCTTGATATATAACTGTTTAGAGAGGGAGAGGGCAGCACTGTCCACAATAGAGCGTGATTTCCACTAGGCAGTAGGTGAAAATTTTTTTACAGCTATATGGTGAACTTGAAATGCCAGGGTTACGGTGTTGATGGTGAATAGTGGTCACTGGAGTCAAGAGCAGAAGTAAGGGATGCATTGTGTAGGGACGAGGAAAGGGAAAAAGTAGCCTTAGGAGGCAGAGAGGAATAAGTAAGACGAAAGTAGGTGATGGTCAGAGGGTGTTAAAGTGGGGTGTTAGAGTAATCATAAATATCACAACAGTAAGTAAAGACCAGATCAAGTTAGTGCCTACTCACATGGGGGAGTGAAGAGTTCCACTGGGAGAGACCAAGCAAATTTAGAGGCAAAAGATTTTGTGGGGCTATCGATTGGGATGTTGAAATCAGCTAACATAATGAAGGAAATGTCTGAAGTGAGTAAACCAGGAATCAAAGTTGGTAAGGTATTTGTACGGAATGCCAGGGGGGTTATGAAAAAAATAAAAAGCTACTCAAAGGTGAACAGGTTTTAAAAGGCGTATAGCATGGATCTCAAATGTAGAGAATGTAAGGGATGGTTCTGGTGGTGAGCAGAATTGAGTGAAAAGTGACCCGTTTAAGCCACTAAGCGGCACTCTTCGCATCGCGACCAGCACTTTGGTCGGGTTTAGCCAATTTATATGGCTAAACCCGGGCTGTCTGGGCGCAATCAACGTGAAAAAAAATATAGAATTGAATTACACGGGAGATCGGGCACGTAGAACAATTTATTTGTTAAATGTTACACAAGCATTCAAAGTCATTGCAAAAATATAAGGTCCCATTTGGTTTTGGAACAAACACTATTGACTAAACCATTCACTTGAGGACTCCTGAATTAAATCTAGCTAGACAAATATTATCAATTTCCTTTTTTGTAGTTATTTGTCTAGCCTTCGGTATTTAGTTTGGTTTCTGATATGCAACCCTACCAGGAAGAGTAACAATGTCACGTTCTAGTATGTTAGTGCACCCAGGAACAGAAGAAAATACATCTGCATTCTGGGGGGAAAAAAAAAAACATTTTTCCCATATAGAGCAGTATTCAATTCAAGTCGGATTTCCCAAATTGTCGAATAAACGACAATTTAAGGTCAAATCCAGATTCGACCTATCCAGTCAAAGTGCCGTTTATCCATCTGACTCTGGCTTAAGCCGCCGATCCACGTGTTTTGTCAGATTTTCAGCCAAATCCGACAGGAAGGAGTTTGTAGCAGCATTTACATAGACCTCAGGGACACCTAGCAGAGCATGTTATACAGATCTCGAAGTTGGAAAACAGGTGTATTCATTTTAAAAAATTTCCCAGGTTGTGCTAATTAATTAAGTTGCAGTAGAAAGGCATGCTGTATTAAGGCTCTATTCTGTTTATATTTAGTGATGTGCACCGGACATTTTTCGGGTTTTGTGTTTTGGTTTTGGATTCGGTTCCGCGGCCGTGTTTTGGATTCGAACGCGTTTTGGCAAAACCTCACCGAAATTTTTTTGTCCGATTCGGGTGTGTTTTGGATTCGGGTGTTTTTTTCAAAAAACCCTAAAAAACAGCTTAAATCATAGAATTTGGGGGTCATTTTGATCACATAGTATTATTAACCTCAATAACCATAATTTCCACTCATTTTCAGTCTATTCTGAACACCTCATACCTCACAATATTATTTGTAGTCCTAA
Source organism: Pseudophryne corroboree (assembly GCF_028390025.1). Classification (NCBI taxonomy): domain Eukaryota; kingdom Metazoa; phylum Chordata; class Amphibia; order Anura; family Myobatrachidae; genus Pseudophryne; species Pseudophryne corroboree. The sequence goes on from NC_086447.1 coordinate 597,253,414, forward strand.
AATTTGCACCGAGGTCGCTGGATGGCTAAGCTAAGCGACCCAAGTGGCCGACACAAACACCTGGCCAATCTAGGAGTGGCACTGCAGTGTCAGGCAGGATGGCACTTCAAAAAAATAGTCCCCAAACAGCACATGATGCAAAGAAAAAAAGAGGCGCAATGAGGTAGCTGTGTGACTAAGCTAAGCGACCCAAGTGGCCGACACAAACACCTGGCCCATCTAGGAGTGGCACTGCAGTGTCAGGCAGGATGGCACTTCAAAAAAATAGTCCCCAAACAGCACATGATGCAAAGAAAAAAAGAGGCGCAATTAGGTAGCTGTGTGACTAAGCTAAGCGACCCAAGTGGCCGACACAAACACCTGGCCCATCTAGGAGTGGCACTGCAGTGTCAGACAGGTTGGCACTTCAAAAAAATTGTCCCCAAACAGCACATGATGCAAAGAAAAAAAGAGGCGCACCAAGGTCGCTGTGTGACTAAGCTAAGCGACACAAGTGGCCGACACAAACACCTGGCCCATCTAGGAGTGGCACTGCAGTGTCAGGCAGGATGGCACTTCAAAAAAATTGTCCCCAAACAGCACATGATGCAAAGAAAAAAAGAGGCGCACCAAGGATGCTGTGTGACTAAGCTAAGCAACACAAGTGGCCGACACAAACACCTGGCCCATCTAGGAGTGGCACTGCAGTGTCAGGCAGGATGGCACTTCAAAAAAATTGTCCCCAAACAGCACATGATGCAAAGAAAAATGAAAGAAAAAAAGAGGTGCAAGATGGAATTGTCCTTGGGCCCTCCCACCCACCCTTATGTTGTATAAACAGGACATGCACACTTTAACGAACCCATCATTTCAGCGACAGGGTCTGCCACACGACTGTGACTGAAATGACTGGTTGGTTTGGGCCCCCACCAAAAAAAGAAGCAATCAATCTCTCCTTGCACAAACTGGCTCTACAGAGGCAAGATGTCCACCTCATCATCATCCTCCGATTCCTCACCCCTTTCACTGTGTACATCCCCCTCCTCACAGATTATTAATTCGTCCCCACTGGAATCCACCATCTCAGGTCCCTATGTACTTTCTGGAGGCAATTGCTGCTGGTGAATGTCTCCACGGAGGAATTGATTATAATTCATTTTGAGGAACATCATCTTCTCCACATTTTCTGAAAGTAACCTCGTACGCCGATTGCTGACAAGGTGAGTGGCTGCACTAAACACTCTTTCGGAGTACACACTGGAGGGAGGGCAACTTAGGTAGAATAAAGCCAGTTTGTGCAAGGGCCTCCAAATTGCCTCTTTTTCCTGCCAGTATACGTACGGACTGTCTGACATGCCTACTTGGATGCGGTCACTCATATAATCCTCCACCATTGTTTCAATGGTGAGAGAATCATATGCAGTGACAGTAGACGACATGTCAGTACTCGTTGGCAGGTCCTTCAGTCCGGACCAGATGTCAGCACTCGCTCCAGACTGCCCTGCACCACCGCCAGCGGGGTTCACTACGGGTGGCCGGCGGTCGGGCTCCCGGCGACCAGCATCCCGGCGCCGGGAGCCCGACCGCCGGCTTACCGACAGCTTGGCGAGCGCAAATGAGCCCCTTGCGGGCTCGCTGCGCTCGCCACGCTACGGGCACGGTGGCGCGCTACGCGCGCCACACTATTTTATTCTCCCTCTATTGGGGTCGTGGACCCCCACGAGGGAAAATAAGTGTCGGTAAGCCGGCGGTCGGGCTCCCGGCGCCGGTATACTGAGCGCCGGGAGCCCGACCGCCGGCAAACAGAAGACCACCCCCGCCAGCGGGTGGGCTCGGAATTCTTAGCCTTTTCCTCGCACCCCCAGTTGCGGGAGAATGTGAAGGAGATGTTGACGGGTCACGTTCCGCTTGACTTGACAATTTTCTCACCAGCAGGTCTTTGAACCTCTGCAGACTTGTGTCTGCCGGAAAGAGAGATACAACGTAGGTTTTAAATCTAGGATCGAGCACGGTGGCCAAAATGCAGTGCTCTGATTTCGACAGATTGACCTCCCGTGAATCCTGGTTAAGCGAATTAAGGGCTCCATCCACAAGTCCCACATGCCTTGCGGAATCGCTCTGTTTTAGCTCCTCCTTCAATGTCTCCAGCTTCTTCTGCAAAAGCCTGATGAGGGGAATGACCTGACTCAGGCTGGCAGTGTCTGAACTGACTTCACGTGTGGCAAGTTCATGAAATCATTCTCCACTGCGCTTGAGTCAGGTGTATTCCCCCTCCGTTGCCTATATCGTGGGCAGATGTATTGGCTTGAATGGCCTTTTGCTGCTCCTCCATCCTCTGAAGCATATAGAGGGTTGAATTCTACCTCGTTACCACCTCTTGCTTCAGATGATTGCAGGGCAGGTTCAGGAATGTTTGGTGGTGCTCCAGTCTTCGGCACGCGGTGGCTGAATGCCGAAAGTGGCCCGCAATTCTTCGGGCCACCGACAGCATCTCTTGCACGCCCCTGTCGTTTTTTAAACAATTCTGCACCACCAAATTCAATGTATGTGCAAAACATGGGACGTGCTGGAATTTGCACAGATGTAATGCACTCACAATATTGCTGGCGTTGTCCGATGTCACAAATCCCCAGGAGAGTCCAATTGGGGTAAGCCATTCTGCGATGATCTTCCTCAGTTTCCGTAAGAGGTTGTCAGCTGTGTGCCTCTTCTGGAAAGCGGTGATACAAAGCGTAGCCTGCCTAGGAACGAGTTAGCGTTTGCGAGATGCTGCTACTGGTGCCGCCGCTGCTGTTCTTGCTGCGGGAGGCAATACATCTACCCAGTGGGCTGTCACAGTCATATAGTCCTGAGTCTGCCCTGCTCCACTTGTCCACATGTCCGTGGTTAAGTGGACATTGGGTACAACTGCATTTTTTAGGACACTGGTGACTCTTTTTCTGAGGTCTGTGTACATTTTCGGTATCGCCTGCCTAGAGAAATGGAACCTAGATGGTATTTGGTACCGGGGACACAGTACCTCAATCAAGTCTCTAGTTGCCTCTGAATTAACGGTGGATACCGGAACCACGTTTCTCACCGCCCAGGCTGCCAAGGCCTGAGTTATCTGCTTTGCAGCAGGATGACTGCTGTGATATTTCATCTTCCTCGCAAAGGACTGTTGGACAGTCAATTGCTTACTGGAAGTAGTACAAGTGGTCTTCCGACTTCCCCTCTGCAACAACAGCAGCGCCAGTAGTACAAGTGGTCTTCCGACTTCCCCTCTGCAACAACAGCAGCGCCAGCAGCAGTAGGCGTTACACTCAAGGATGCATCAGAGGAATCCCAGGCAGGAGAGAACTCGTCAGACTTGCCAGTGACATGGCCTGCAGGACTATTGGCTTTCCTGGGTAAGGAGGAAATTGACACTGAGGGAGTTGGTGGTGTGGTTTGCAGGAGCTTGGTTACAAGAGGAAGGGATTTAGTTGTCAGTGGACTCCTTCCGCTGTCACCCAAAGTTTTTGAACTTGTCACTGACTTCTGATGAATGCGGTCCAGGTGACGTATAAGGGAGGATGTTCCTAGGTGGTTAACGTCCTTACCCCTACTTATTACAGCTTGACAAAGGCAACACACGGCTTGACACCTGTTGTCCGCATTTGTGTTGAAATAATTCCACACCGAAGAGCTGATTTTTTGGGTATTTTGAACAGGCATGTCAATGGCCAAAATACACAAGAAAAAATAAAACAAGTGAGCGCTAGTAAAATTGGCTATGAGACAACTATACTTTACATTGACTGCAGCTTCTCAATTTGAGGTGCTGAACCTCAAAAAATCATGGACAATGGTAAAAAACAAAGAAGCGCTGTCATTGAAAGTATTATACAATTTATTAAAAATATATATATATGATAATCACAAAAATAAAACCTGGTATCCTGTAATTTGATAACACAGCATATATAGTATAGCAAGCATCAATACTTATTAGTAGCAGCAAATGATGGACATATTAACAAAATCCCCTAAAACGATAAAACCACCTGTGCTTCAGATGGTAATATAGCACTTGTAATTTAAAAAAGGGCTCCTTGCTGGGAGCTCCACATGTGGGTTAATTAGACGTATAGGCTCATAAGATGATTTTATGGATTTAAAAATCCATCCGTGGTGTAAATATAAACAGTTCACCTTTGTTTTGTCCACTTTATAATATCTGCTCCCAATACTTATTCCGTATTTTAGAAAAGGCTTTTTACGGGTGATTTTAATTAGCACAATTCCGTGCACAGCACAATGACATTTAAGCATGGAACGCTATTTTGACAGTCTCGTATTGTGCTTACCCCAGCCTCTGCTGATTGCAATTATTCGGTATTTCCTTTGAAAATGTTGGGCGCCGGCTGCCCACGCCGCTTGACTGCGGCACCGAAGGGATGAAATAAAGCAGAATGTATTGGTGAACTGAACGCTCGGAACCGCTCACTTGCAGTGATATAGCGGGAGCCGTCAGAGACGTGCCTGTAGCTGGAGCCGTTCGAAGACGTGCTTGTAGTCTCTGGTGGTGGAGAGAAGCAGGATACCAGACAGGATACTGGGAGGAATGCTTGACGCGTTTCTCAGCCTCAATCCTGGGGCTGTTTCATCAGGATTGAGGCTGAGAAACGCGTCAAGCATTCCTCCCAGTATCCTGTCTGGTATCCTGCTTCTCTCCACCACCAGAGACTACAAGCACGTCTTCGAACGGCTCCAGCTACAGGCACGTCTCTGACGGCTCCCGCTATATCACTGCAAGTGAGCGGTTCCGAGCGTTCAGTTCACCAATACATTCTGCTTTATTTCATCCCTTCGGTGCCGCAGTCAAGCGGCGTGGGCAGCCGGCGCCCAACATTTTCAAAGGAAATACCGAATAATTGCAATCAGCAGAGGCTGGGGTAAGCACAATACGAGACTGTCAAAATAGCGTTCCATGCTTAAATGTCATTGTGCTGTGCACGGAATTGTGCTAATTAAAATCACCCGTAAAAAGCCTTTTCTAAAATACGGAATAAGTATTGGGAGCAGATATTATAAAGTGGACAAAACAAAGGTGAACTGTTTATATTTACACCACGGATGGACTTTTAAATCCATAAAATCATCTTATGAGCCTATACGTCTAATTAACCCACATGTGGAGCTCCCAGCAAGGAGCCCTTTTTTAAATTACAAGTGCTATATTACCATCTGAAGCACAGGTGGTTATATCGTTTTAGGGGATTTTGTTAATATGTCCATCATTTGCTGCTACTAATAAGTATTGATGCTTGCTATACTATATATGCTGTGTTATCAAATTACAGGATACCAGGTTTTATTTTTGTGATTATCATATATATATATTTTTAATAAATTGTATAATACTTTCAATGACAGCGCTTCTTTGTTTTTTACCAATGTCAATGGCCATATTCGTCCCACAGACAACTGGTGTCTCCCCGGGTGCCTGACTTAAACAAACCACCTCACCATCAGAATCCTCCTTGTCAATTTCCTCCCCAGCGCCAGCAACACCCATATCCTCATCTTGGTGTACTTCAACAGTGACATCTTCAATTTGACTATCAGGAACTGGACTGCGGGTGCTCCTTCCAGCACTTGCAGGGGGCGTGCAAATGGTTGAAGGTGCAAGCTCTTCCCGTCCAGTGTTGGGAAGGTCAGGCATCGCAACCGACACAATTGGACTCTCCTTGGGGATTTGTGATTTAGAAGAACGCACAGTTCTTTGCTGTGCTTTTGCCAGCTTAAGTCTTTTCATTTTTCTAGCGAGAGGATGAGTGCTTCCATCCTCATGTGAATCTGAACCACTAGCCATGAACATAGGCCAGGGCCTCAGCCGTTCCTTGCCACTCCGTGTCGTAAATGGCATATTGGCAAGTTTACGCTTCTCATCAGACGCTTTCAATTTTGATTTTTGGGTCATTTTACTGAACTTTTGTTTTTTGGATTTTACATGCTCTCTACTATGACATTGGGCATCGGCCTTGGCAGACGACGTTGATGGCATTTCATCGTCTCGGCCATGACTAGTGGCAGCAGCTTCAGCACGAGGTGGAAGTGGATCTTGATCTTTCCCTATTTTAACCTCCACATTTTTGTTCTCCATTTTTTAATGTGTGGAATTATATGCCAGTATCAATAGCAATGGCCTACTACTATATATACTGCGCACAACTGAAATGCACTACAGGTATGGATGGATAGTATACTTGACGACACAGAGGTAGGTACAGCAGTGGCCTACTGTACCGTACTGCTATATATATTATATACTGGTGGTCTGCAAACTGTGCAAAACTGAAATGCACCACAGGTATGGATGGATAGTATACTTGACGACACAGAGGTAGGTACAGCAGTGGCCTACTGTACCGTACTGCTATATATATTAAATACTGGTGGTCAGCAAACTGTGCAAAACTGAAATGCACCACAGGTATGGATGGATAGTATACTTGACGACACAGAGGTAGGTACAGCAGTGGCCTACTGTACCGTACTGCTATATATATTATATACTGGTGGTCAGCAAACTGTGCAAAACTGAAATGTACCACAGGTATGGATGGATAGTATACTTGACGACACAGAGGTAGGTACAGCAGTGGCCTACTGTACCGTACTGCTATATATATTATATACTGGTGGTCAGCAAACTGTGCAAAACTAAAATGCACCACAGGTATGGATGGATAGTATACTTGACGACACAGAGGTAGGTACAGCAGTGGCCTACTGTACCGTACTGCTATATATATTATATACTGGTGGTCAGCAAAATTATGCACTGTACTCCTACTATATACTACAATGCAGCACAGATATGGAGTGTTTTTCAGGCAGACAACGTATACTAGTGGTCACCATAGGCGTGCGCAGCACATTTTATTAGGGGGTGCACCATCAGAGGGGTGTGTCTAGCACCGCCTTTTGGGCGTGTCTAGCACCATCTATTGACAGTCAATGCAATATAAAATATCCACCCTTGTACCGATCCTAATAAAGCAGATACATTGTCAGATGTTGTGCTGTGCACCAAACAAACACCCCTGATGGCACTCACTGCAATTACACTGCTCCTCCTCAGCCTGGTCTGTCTACCCCTCTCTTTCCCCTGCAAGCTGCAGTAACTCACTGACACTGACAGTCGCAGACGGGATGCGGTCATGATCCCGCCGGATGGAATCCCGGCGGTCTAAATACTGACACCGGAATCCCGACCGGCACAATCCCGACATATTCTCCCTCCGTGGGTGTCCATAGAGGGAGAATAAAATAGTGTGCCGAGTGTAGCGAGGCACCGTGCCCGCAGCGTGGTGAGCGTAGCAAGCCCGCAAGGGGCTGCGTACCGCTCGCCACCCCTGTCGGGATTCTGCTGGTCGGGATTCCAGTGTCGATATTTCGACCACTGGGATCCCGTCCAGTGGGATGTAGTACTGATCCCTCGCAGACTAGTACTGCTGCTGCTGGAAAAATGAGTGACGTGTCAATGCTGCTGCCGACCGCCTGCCAGTATTGAATTTGTCTTCCTAAGAGGAACGCTGGCTGCATTCTGCTCCTCATCTGTGGCTGGCGTTGGCATAGCATAGAAAGAGAGAGGTGGGCATGTGGCGGGTGTGGCGGGTGGGCGTGCGAGCAGCATGACGTAATCACATCACGCTGTTTTTGTACATGGAGGTGGAGCCGGGAGTTTGAAAGCCGGTGGCAGTGGCACCCTTGATTAACCCAGGCCGGTCAGTAATGCAGTCCTGACAGGATGCAGTGCAGAGGGGACAGTAATCAGCCTGATCGGCTATTGCTGCCTCAGGCATGTGAGATCGGGGTGCCAGACATTAGGGGGTGCCTGTGCGCACCAGGCAACCCCCCTGCGCACACCTATGGTGGTCACTGGTCAGCAAAACTCTGCACTGTACTCCTCCTATATAATTTACTGGTGGTCCCCAGTGCCCACAATAAAGCAGTGTGAGCACAGATATATGCAGCACACTGAGCACAGATATGGAGTGTTTTTCAGGCAGACAACGTATACTGGTGGTCACTGTCAGCTAAACTCTGCACTGTACTCCTCCTATATAATACAGCTTCTCCCCAGTCCCCACAATTAAGCAGTGTGAGCACTGAGCACAGATATATGCAGCACACTGAGCACAGATAAGGAGCGTTTTTTTCAGGCAGAGAACGGATAAAACTGATGGTCACTGATCAGCAAAACTCTGCACTGTACTCCTCCTATATTATACAGCTGCTCCCCAGTCCTCCCCACAATTAAGCAATAAAGCACAATCAAGTTCAACAATAAACGGAGAGGACGCCAGCCACGTCCTCTCCATAACATTTCCAATGCACGAGTGAAAATGGCGGCGACGCGCGGCTGCTTATATAGAATCCGAATCTCGCGAGAATCCGACAGCGGGATGATGACGTTCGGGCGCGCTCGGAATAACCGAGCCATACGGGAGAATCCGAGTATGCCTCGGACCCATGTAAAATGGGTGAAGTTCGGGGTGGGGGTGGGGGGGGTGGGTTCGGTTTCCGAGGAACCGAACCCGCTCATCACTATTTATATTACCCTACCCCTCCTAATCCTCTTGTAACATACATGCCTCTTATAAAGTCAGTTTCTATCCCAAATACCACATCCTGTGTAATACTCCCATATCCCTTCCTAATCAGCTAGTATGCCCAAGTCCACTTCCTCTCTTTAATTTGTTACCACATATATCCCCAGGGCTGCTGAGAGGGCGAGGGGAGAAGATACTAATTACCTGGAGCTTGTTGGAGTGTCCCGGATCTGCTGCTGGCCCTCTCCACATGTCCCCTCTTACCTGTCAGCAACAGCTTCTCTCCACAGCACAGTACACACTGCTGGTGCTGTGTGCTGGGCTGCATTGGGTCCAGAGAGGCTGCTGTCACTAAGCAGCAGCAGCAGTCTCCACTGCCTGTGCGGAGGTAGTGATGACAATCTCCTGGATTTGCCCTTGGCTGATGGGCTCACCATGCATCCCTGTGCATTGTGCAGCACTGCTTTATGGCGCTACAAATACTTTTATTTTTGTTTTGTTTTTTCACAAAGATAGCTGTCTTTTCTCACTTGATTGTACAAACTGACTTGTCAGAAAGATTTGGTCAAGCCTGCTAAGTTTGTTCATAAAGCTGAATCACTGTGTAATATGGAGGAGGTTTGCTGATATGGCTGCTAGCCAGGGCCAGATTAACAATGGGGCGGATGGAGCTCCAGCTCCAGGCCTTCACATAAAAATAGGCCCATCATTATGGCAGCATGACGATGACCAGCCATCAGCTGGCCACATAGTTGTCTATAAATCATATCTATTAAGATTCTATTTTTATGTTTCCCACAAAATTATGCAATATAACTAGGGAGACATTGTGGCTTATATTATAAGGAATTACATGCCCATATATGGCTCTGGCCACACCCACACATCACTTGTCACATCTTTCAGATTCTAACAATAGGCCCTTGAATATCTTCAGCTCCAGGCCCATGTGGCCCTTAATCCGGCCCTGCTGCTAGCCAGCAAACCTAGATCCAGTTGTGCATGAGGATAGCAGAACTCTAGTATTTTGTGAACCCAAGTTGGAATCTATGTGTGGATCTGTGGTAGGTACACGGTGCAGGAAACTCGGTGGACGTAAGTACGGCTTATGCATGAGGAACAAAGAGAGATGAGAATATCTTTAGGAATGTTGATTGAAGATTTGTATGGAAGAAATATTGTAACTAGATTAAACTTGAAACAGTCTAGCTTTGACCAAAGTCTGTGCTTAGGGAATAACTGGAATAGATGACAGCATGAAGAAGTATTAACTTGAACCAGAGAGACAGCTGGTACTGGAGTCAACCTGGAAGCTGATATACTTGAACCGGACTGGAACCAGAGAGACAGCTGGAACTGGAGTTAGCTTGGAAGCTGATATACTTGAACCGGACTGGAACCAGAGAGACAGCTGAAACTGGAGTTAGCCTGGAAGCTGATATACTTGAACCGGACTGGAAACGGAGAGACAGCTGGAACTGGAGTTAGCCTGGAAGCTGATATACTTGAACCGGACTGGAACTGGAGAGAGACAGCTGGAACTGCAGTACACACAAGTAGACACTAGATAAGAGGTTCCCAAACACGGTCCTCAAGGCACCCCAACGGTCCTGGTTTTAAATGTATCCATGCTTGGCCACAGGAGACTTAATTAGCACCTTAGTCAATTTGATTTAACCATCTGTGCTGAGCCATGGATATACCTAAATCCTGGACTGTTGGGGTGCCTTGAGGGCCGCGTTTGGGAACCTCTGCACTAGATGAATTGCTCTGGTACTGGACTAACAACACACTCTAGAATACACTGGAGAGAAAATGTAGCTCCTAGAATCACAGTACAGTACATGTGCAAGTACTTAATGCTGGAAACATTGAGCTGGCAATGCTGCTGGAATCACAACGCATTTGCAAGTACTTGGTACTAGAAACTAGAGATGTGCGGCTGGCACATTTGTCAAAACCACCCTTTCATTTTTTGGTTTTGGTTTTGGATCTGGATGATTTTTGAGAAAAAAAAACATAAAAAGAGCTAAAATCACAGAATTTGGGGGTAATTTTGCTCCTACAGTATTATTAACCTCAATAACATTCATTTCCACTAATTTCCAGTCTATTCTGAACACCTCACAGTATTGTTTTTAGGTCAAAAGGTTGCACCAAGGTAGCTGTATGACTAAGCTAAGCGACACAAGTGTGCGGCACAAACACCTGGCCCATCTAGGAGTGGCACTGCAGTGTCAGACAGGATGGCTAGGCCCCAAACAGAACATGATGCAAAGAAGAAAAAGAAGTACAATGAGGTAGCTGGATGACTAAGCTAAGCGACATAACTACCTGGCCCATCTAGTAGTGTCACGCAGTGGCTGAATGTCGAGAGTGGGCCGCAATTGTTCGGTCCACTGAAAGCATCTCCAGCACGCCCCTGTAATTTTTTAAAAATTCTGCAATTGGTGGACTTATACGGCAGTACCCCAGGACAAATACAGCAGTACCCCTGGACTCATATGGTAGTGTCAGACAGGATGGCACTTTTCAAAAACTAGGCCCCAAACAGCACCTTATGCAAAGATGTTGAAGAGGTGCAATGAGGTAGCTGTATGACTAAGCCAAGTGACACAAACAATTCCCACTGGAATTATACATCCAAATCACTGGAATTATACGTCCAAATCACTGGAATTAAATGTCAAAATCACTGGAATTATACATCCAAATCACTGGAATTAAATGGCAGTACCACTGGACATATACAGAAGTGTCAGACAGGATGGCACTTTAAAAAAATAGTCCCCAAACAGCACATGATGATAAGATGAAAAAAGAGGTGCAAGATGGAATTGTCCTTGGGCCCTCCCACCCACCCTTATGTTGTATAAACAGGACATGCACACTTTACCGAACCCATCATTTCAGCAAGATTTCGACCTCATCCTCCAATTCCTCACCCCTTTCACTGTGTACATCCTCCTCACAGAGTATTAATTTGTTCCCACTGGAATCCACCATCACAGGTCCCTGTGTACTTTCTGGAGGCAATTGCTGGTAAAGGTCTTCCCGGAGGAATTGATAATTCATTTTGATGAACATCATCTTCTCCACATTTTCTGAAAGTAACCTCCTACGCCGATCGCTGACAAGGTTACCTGCTGCACTAAACACGCTTTCGGAGTATACACTGGAGGGGCAACTAAGGTAAAATAAAGCCAGTTTGTGCAAGGGCATCCAAATTGCCTCTTTTTCCTGCCAGTATACATACAAACTTTCTGACATGCCTACTTGGATGCTGTCACTCATATAAATCTCCACCATTCTTTCAATGGTGACAGAATCATATGCAGTAACAGTAGACATGTCAGTAAACGTTGGCAGCTCCTTCAGTCCGGACCAGATGTCAGCACTCGCTCCTGACTGCCCTGCATCACCGCCAGCAGGTGGGCTAGGAAATCTTATCCTTTTCCTTGCAGCCCCAGTGGCGGGAGAAATTGAAGGAGGAGCTGTTGACGGGTCATGTTCCGCTTGAGTTGACAATTTACTCACCAGCAGGTCTTTGCACCTCTGCAGACTTGTGTCTGCCAGAAAGAGAGATACAACGTAGGCTTTAAACCTAGGATCGAGCACAGTGGCCAAAATGTAGTGCTCTGATTTCAACAGAATGACCACCCTTGAATCCTGGCAAAGTGAATGAAGGGCACCATCCACAAGTCCCACATACTTTGCGGAATCGCTCCGTCTTAGCTCCTCCTTCAATTACTCCAGCTGCTTCTGAAAAAGCCTGATAAGGGGAATGACCTGACTCAAGCTGGCAGTGTCTGAACTGACTTCACATGTGGCAAGTTCGAAGGGTTGGAGAACCTTGCACAAGACAGAAATCATTGTCCACTGTGCTTGAGTCAGGTGCATTACCCCTCCTTTGCCTATATCGTAGGTGGATGTATAGGCTTTAATGGCCTTTTGCTGCTCCTCCATCCTCAGAAGCATATAGAGGGTTGAATTCCACCTCGTTACCACCTCTTGCTTCAGTTGATGGCAGGGCAGGTTCAGGAATGTTTGCTGTCGCTCCAGTCTTAGGCACGCTGTGGCAGAATGTCAAAAGTTGCCCGCATTTTTTCAGGCCACCGACAGCCTCTCCTGTACACCCCTGTCATTTTTAAAAAAATTCTGCACCACCAAATTAATTGTATGTGCAAAACATGGGAAGTGCTGGAATTTGCCCAGATGTAATGCACACACAATATTGGTGGCGTTGTCCGATATCACAAATCCCCAGGAGAATCTAATTGGGGTAAGCCATTCTGCAATGATGTCCCTCAGTTTCTGTAAGAGGTTGTCAGCTGTGTGCCTCTTACGGAAAGCTGTGATACATAGCGTAGCCTGCCTAGGAATGAGTTGGCGTTTGCGAGATGCTGCTACTGTTGCCGCTGCTGTTGTTGCTGTGGGAGGCCATACATCTACCCAGTGGGCTGTCACAGTCATATAGTCCTTAGTCTGCCCTGTTCCACATGTCCGTGGTTAAGTGTACACTGGATACAACCGCATTTTGTAGGACACTGGTGACTCTTTTTCTGACGTCTTTGTACATTCTCGGTATCGCCTGCCTAGTGAAGTGGAACCTAGATGGGATTTGGTACCGGGGACACAATACATCCATCAATTGTCTAAAACCCACTGCACTAATGGTGGATACCGGACGCACGTCTAACATCAACATAGTTGTCAAGGCCTCAGTTATCTGCTTTGAAACAGGATGACTGCTGTCATATTTCATCTTCCTCACAAAGGACTGTTGGACAGTCAATTGCTTAATGGAAGTAGTACAAGTGGTCGTCCGACTTCCCCTCTGGGATGATGATCGACTCCCAGCAGCAACAACAGCAGCGACAGCAACAGCAGGCGTTACACTCAAGGATCCTCCGGAGGAATCCCGGTTAGGAGAGGACTCCTCAGTCTTGACAGTGACATGGCCTGCAGGACTACTGACATTCCGGGCTTAGGAGGAAGTTGACGTTGAGGGAGTTGGTGGTGTGGCTTGCAGGAGCTTGGGTACAGGAGGAAAAAGGGATTTAGGTGTCAGTGGACTGCTTACGCTCTTACCCAAAGTTTCACAACTTGACACTTACATGATGAATGTGCAGTAGGTGACGTATAAGGGAGGATGTTTCTAGATGGTTAACATCCTTACCCCTACTTATTACAGATTGACAGAGGCAACAGATGGCTTTACACCTGTTGTCCGGATTTGTGGAGAAATAACTCCACACCGAAGAGGTGGCTTTTTTGGTAGTTTGCCCAGGCATCACAATGGGCTTCTTCATCCCACAGACAACAGGTGTCTCCCCCGGTGCCTGACTTAAACAAACCACATCACCATCAGAATCCTCATCATCAACTTCCTCCTCAGCGCCAGCAACACCCATATCCTCATCCTGGTGTACTTCAACAGGGACATCTTCAATTTGAATATCAGGAACTAGACTGTGGGTGCTCCTCCCAGCACTTGCAGGGGGCGTGCAAATGGTGGAATGAGCTTCCTCTTCCCGTCCGCTTCACTATGAGCGGATCCAGCTGCTTACCAGTGCCATTTTCCCTTTGCAGTGGACACAGACGCTGACTGACAGGGACGTGTAGCTCCTCCGGAGTGACTCCAGTTTACCTCAGAGGTACCAGGGGGTCATAGCAGAGGGGGAGCGATTATTAGTGTACTAAGTCCCCAATCTGGGTACTTAGCCTGTGACCCGGCTAAGTTTGGCATTAGCAATAAGGGCGCGGTGTGCTGGCTCCAAATACCTCTGTGTCTCCCTGGAAGGGCTCTTTGTGGGTTAATTGTGCTTTCCTGTGTGTGTGTGTGTGTGTGTGTGTGTGTGTGTGTGTGTGTGTGTGTGTGTGTGTGTGCTGTCACATTTACAATATATCAGGCAAGGAGTGTGTTTCATGTACGGCAGAGTGTTTTTCTTCCCCAGGGAGCTCACTACTATGTACTCAGTGTAATGCACCTTCTCAGGCTAGTAGGGCTGAACCAGCGTGGCTGGATTCCATCAAGGGAATGATTTCCAATATCTCTAATAAATTTTCCAGCAATGAGAAAAAGACGCAATACTTAAGACAGTCTGTGGATGAGATTATGAACAGAGACTCTGGGGGTAATTCAGAGTTGATCGCAGCAGTAAATTTGTTAGCAGTTGGGCAAACCATGTGCACTGCAGGGGGGGGGGGCAGATATAACATTTGCAGAGAGAGTTAGATTTGGGTGGGGTGTGTTCAATCTGAAATCTAAATTGCAGTGTAAAAAATGCAATTTAGACTACCTGATCGCAGCAGTGCTAAAAGCAGCCTGCTAGCGATCAGGTCGGAATCACCCCCTCAGTCCCTTGCAATTTGTCCATAAAAATGAACTCTGGCCCATATCCTGCAGTCTGACTCTGACGCTGAGGGATCAGACAAAGAGAAGGGGAGGTGGATTCAGAAGGGGAATAGAGGCTGTTATAGAAGCTATCAGAGATGTGCTACAAATTCCTGATAAGGTGACAGAGGAGTGTGAGGAATCTTATTTTAATGTAAAAAAAAAGTCCTGTGTCAAAGGAATTGAATACCCTGTTTGAAGAACCGTGGGTTAATCCTGATAAAAAATTTCAAACCCTAAAAGGTTACTCTGATCTCTTCCTTTTCCTCCTGAGGATAGGAAACAATGGGAAAGTCCACTGATAGTGGATGCATCTGTGTCGAGGTTGTCATGAAAGATTTTGTTACCCGTCCCTGGTGCAGCCTCCCTGAAAGACACAGCTGATCGTAAGATTGAGACTACACTCAAATCCTTGTACACAGCTGCTGGGGTGGCTCAGAGACCCACTATAGCATGTGCGTGGGTTACTAAAGCCATTGCTAAATGGTCAGGTAACCTTATTGAAGGGTTGGATTCCTTATTTAGGGGGAAGACTGTGTTACTCCTGCAACATATACAGGACTTTGTGAACTTTATGGTGGAAGCCATAAAAGAAGTAGGTTTGCTTAATGCAGCACCACTGCTATGGCAGTGTCAGCACGCAGGGGCTTATGGTTATGCCAGTGGACTGCGGACGCAGACTCCATAAAGATGTGGAAGGCTTACCCTTCACAGGAGAGGCCTTATTTGGAGATGAACTGGAAATGGATCTCCAATGCTACTGCGGGTAAGTCCACATATCTTTCTTCTGCAGCTCCCCCAACCAGGAAGACCTACTCAGGACCTAACCTAAACCACGCAAACCAGCAACTGTCGATTCTCAGGAACAGAGCTCCAGTTCTGCTTCCTCAAAGCCTTCTGCATGATGGTGGACCGCAAGGCCTGGAAGACTGGCAGGTGGGAGCCCGATTACAAAATTTCAGTCACATCTGGACAACATCATGCCAGGATCCCTGGGTCATAGATCTTATTTCCCAGGGCTACAGACTGGCGTATCAGGAGCTCCCACCTCATGATTCTTCAAATCAGGCTTACCAGTTTCACAAGAGGCAAGTATAACCTTACAGGATACCATTCAAAGACTGGTACAGACTCAGTTCATTGTTCCAGTTCAGAATAAAATTCATTCCCAGAATCCAGTTCATTCCCACAAGGCAGCAGGAGCAGAGAGCAGCCATTGCTGTGCCTGGCAGCAGATCCCGATATTTTTATATTTTTTATGATTACCCTGACTGACATATTGAGAACAAGGGAAGACACAGAGAAGCAAAAGCATCTTAAGGAAGGAATAATACGCTGGATGATACACTAACTACAGGAATGTAATTAAGCTCTACGTTTTTCATCTTCCATCGATTAATACTGTGATTGTTTCTTTTCAAAACCTTTATGTATTTATAGAGCGCCTTCTTATGAGAATTGCATTTATTTTTTTTGTTTTTTTTACCATTGTTCTAGTTCCACCTCATCTGCAAAACAAGGGGTACTATTGCAACTTGTTTGTAGTACCGAAACTGGACGGTTCGGTAAGGCAGATTTTGAATCTAAAATCGTTGAACCTGTACTTTTGAGTGTTCAAATTCAAGATGGAGTCTCTGAGAGCAGTGATCTCAGGTCTGGAGGAGGGGGAATTCCTAGTGTTTCTGGATATCAAGGATGCGTACCACCACATTCCGATCTGGCCACTTCACCAGGCTTACAGTATCTACGCTTTGCACTACAGGACTGTCACTACCAGTTCCAGGCCCTGCCATTTGGTCTTTCCACAGCACCAATGGTGTTCACCAAGGTGATGGCAGAGATGATGTTTCTCCTTCACAAGCAGGGAGTGAACATAATTCCGTAACTGGACGATCTTCTGATAAAGGCACCATCCAGGGAAAGGTTGCTTGACAGCATTGGTCTCACAGCCAAACTACTCGTGGATTACGGGTGGATTCTAAATCTCCCGAAATCACACTTAGAGCCAACTCTGAGGCTCCCATTTCTGAGAATGATACTGGACACAGAATCGCAGAAAGTTTTTCTACCATTGGAAAAGGCATTGGTAATCCAGTCGATGGTACGGGACGTCCTGAAGCCAATGCATCTATGCATTCACCTTCTGGGTAAAATGGTGGCCTCTTACGAGGCACTTCAGTATGGAAGGTTTCATGCGAGGCCCTTCCAGCTGGATCTGTTGGACAAATGGTCTGGATCGCATCTTCACATGCACCAGAGGATCCGTCTGTCGCCGAAGGCCAGGATCTCCCTTCTGTGGTGGCTACAGACTTCTCACCTAATCGAGGGCCGACGGTTCAGGATTCAGAATTGGATTCTGCTAACCACAGACGCAAGCCTCAGAAGTTGGGGAGCGGTCATCCTGGGGGTGCAGTTTCAAGGAAGATGGTCAAGTCAGGAAATCGTCCTTCCAATCAACATTCTGGAACTCAGGGCTGTATACAACACCCTTCTGCAGGCCTCATATCTTCTTCAAGATCGGGCCATTCAGGTTCAGTCGGACAATGTGACAGCAGTAACATACATAAACCGACAGGGCAGAACAAAAAGCAGAGCAGCAATGTCAGAGGTATCAAGAATTCTCCTCTGGGCAGACAAACATGCTGTGGCATTGTCAGCGGTCTTCATTCTGGGAGTAGGCAACTGGGAAGCAGAATTACTCAGCAGACACGACCTGCACCGGGGGAGTGGGGCCTTCACCCGGAGGTGTTCAGGTGGTTGACACGTCGATGGGGATGTCCACTAGTCGACATTATGGACTCTTGTCTCAACAAGAAGCTCAAGCGGTATTGTTACAGGTCGAGAGACTCACAGGCAGTGGCAGTGGATGCTCTGACAACTCCATGGGTCTATCAGATGGTGTACATGTTCCCTCCACTTCCACTGATCCCAAGAATTCTGAAAAGAATAAAAAGGGAATAAGTTCAAGCAATTCTCATTGCTCCGGACTGGCCAAGAAGGGCCTGGTACGTGGACCTTCTGGAGATGCTCCTGGAAGATCCGTGGCCTCTACCTCTTTGCAAGGATCTCCTGCAACAGGGGCCATTCGTCTATCAAGACTTAACACAGCTACATTTGACGGTATGGAATTTGAATGGCTGATTCTAGCCAGAAGAGGCATCCCTGACAAGGTCATCCCGACTATGATCCAAGCCAGGAAGGGGGTAACGTCTAAACATTACCACTGTATTTGGAAGAAATATGTCTCTTGGTGTGAGAGCAGAAAATATTCTGCGGTGGAATTTCATCTGGGACGTTTCCTGCTTTTTCTGCAGTGGGGTGTGGATGTGGGCCTATGTCTAGGCTCCATAAAAGTACAGATTTCGGCCTTGTCCATTTTCTTTCAGAAACAATTAGCGTCTCTTCCTGAGGTCCAGACATTCTTGAAAGGGGTTCTGCACATCCAGCCTCCCTTTGTGCCTCCCACAGCACCTTGGGATCTCAATTTTGTGCTGCAGTTCCTCCAATTGGACTGGTTTGAACCGTTACAGGAGGTAGACGTAAAATATCTTACGTGGAAAACCGTCACTCTGTTGGCCTTGTCTTCAGCAAGACGTGTGTCGGAGCTGCGGGCGTTGTCTCACAAGAGCCCCTATTTAATCTTCCATGAGGACAGAGCTGAACTCGGGACTCATCAGCAATATACTTCCTAAAGTGGTGTCTGCATTTCACATCAACCAATTGTGGTTCCGGTTGTTACCGACACCTCTGTTACTTCAAAATCTTTGGATGTTGTGAGGGCTTTGAAGGTGTATGTGAAGAGAACAGCTCATCACAGGAAATCGGACTCGCTGTTTGTTCTTTACGATCCCAATAAGATTGGGTGTCCTGCTTCAAGCAGTCAATTGCACGCTTGATCAGGCTCACTATCCAGCATGCTTATTATTATGGCAGGATTGGCAATTCCAAAATCTGTACAGGCTCACTCGACTAGGTCAGTGGGTTCTTCTTGGGCGGCTGCCCGCGGTGTCTCAGCCTTACAGCTCTGCCGAGCAGCTACTTGGTCAGGTTAGAACACGTTTGTGAAGTTCTAAAAGTTTGATACCTTGGCCTCTGAGGACCTTCAGTTTGGTCAATCAGTTCTGCAGCACCCTCAGCACTCTTCCACCCAGTTTGGTAGCTTTGGTACTTCCACATAGTACTAACTGGATACCCAGTATCCTCTACGGACTACGAGAAAAGGATTTACCGGTAGGTAATTGAAATCCTATTTTTTCTGCACCTTTGAACACACTGCTACTAGGCTAAAATGGCCAGTGGTGCATTGGTCTGTAAGGTTAGCCCCTGGTCGCTCAGGAGAAGCTCAGAGAGCTTATATGGATTTACCAGTGTCAGAAGCAGACTCCTATCCACTCCTGAAAAAATCTATACTCTCTGGGATTGGGGTGAAGAGGCCCAACAAAGCTCAAAGATTCCATGACCATTCCCAACTGAAACCACTCTGTTCCTGGTAACAACCCAGATAGAAGGCCAAGAAGTCTGGGCTTTGGGGGTCATTCCGAGTTGATCACCCGCTAGCTACTTTTTGCAGTGCTGCGATCAGACAGTCGCGCCTATAGGGGAGTGTATTTTCGCTTTGCAAGTGTGCGAACGCCTGTGTAGCCGAGCTCTGCAAAACATTTTGTGCAGTTTCTGAATAGGTCTGAACTTACTCAGCCTTTGTGATCACTTCCGCCTGTCTGGTCCCAGAATTGTCGTCAGACACCCATCCTACAAACGCTTGGACGCGCCTGCGTTTTTCCAAACACTCCAAGAAAACGGTCAGTTGACACCCATAAATGCCTTCTTCCTGTCAATCTCCTTGCGATCGGCTGTGCGAATGGATTCTTTGTTAAATCCATTGCATAGCAACGATCTGCTTTGTACCCGTACGACACGTCTGCACATTGCGGTGCATATGCATGCACAGTAGTAACCTGATCGCTGCGCTGCGAAAAACGACAGCGTGCGAACAGGTCAGAATGTCCCCCTTTGGTGGATACAGGTAGTGAAATATTTATTTTCACAGATAGCCTGGTTCCAAAATGAGCTGACCAAGTTTTACCCTTGGTCAAGGTGCTGTATGTCCATGGAGATGTGGTGGAATACCTTTATGTACAAATGCAGATGCTGTTAAAAAGACAACCGCTTAAGATAGTAGCTGCAGTAGTTCCTAGATCTACCTATCCTCTGTTTATGGCCCATGATTTTCCACTATTACATGAAGTGATTACTTGACACAACAGCAAAAGTGACCCAGCGGGCGAGGTGTCCAAGGAAATGGGAACCATGATGAGCCAGAGCGCAGTAACCATTAAACCCTTCTTGGCTGGTGAACAGCAAGAAGAGAGTTGCTCAGAGACTAACTGGTTATTGGCAAAAAATTTTCCTTACAGGACTTTGCTCATGACCAAAAGAATGAGGGAAACATTATAAGTGCATCTGGTGATATTAGGTTCCTGGTGCTCAGAACAAGGGAGATGTTATAAAGAGAGTCCAGAGCACCAGGACGTAATGCTGGGAAAGGGAAACTGAATGGGAATAGCCCCTGGCACCCTACCTCCGTTGTTTTACCCGTGCTGTCAATTCACTCTTGCGAGACTATGGTTTCTTGGGCCCATGGCAGCCGCGTTTGAAGGGCGGATTAAGTCTGCCCAACTCCGATGCCCCCTCAGGTCTTAAAGAGAGACAAAGAGTGAACTGAGACAGGGTAATAACAAGGGGACCTCTAACTAAAGCAAACAGAAGGCTAGGGGCTACTAACAACCCTAAAACTAAATGTATGTGCGGCTTGCCGCCAAAGGAAAAGAACAACAAAGGAAATGCTGTCCACACGCCGACACTATACTGTTGTGTACCAGCGGTGACAGCATATGCAGAACCCTCTACAAAACACCAGTAACAGATGTAACCAAGGAATACAGCGGCCTAGGCCGATGGACGCGGCAGAGCCGCTACTCACGGAACCGGTACAAATACTGGCAAACGGACAGGAACCCCCAACGCTGCCGACACAGACTCTCAGAACTGGAGGACAAGCAGAATCCCAAACGACAGACCGGTGGACACCAAGAAGCCAGAAACTCGACCAGGCATAGGCAAAGCCACAGGACTTCTGGACAGGAACGCTTCACGGCAGGACACGGGATCAGACACAGGAATCGACACAGGAAGCAGCCAGACAGACACTGCCAGACAGGAGCTCAGGAACTGGCAGGAACAAGCTCAGAACTCAAGCAGACTTGAAACCTAGAAATATCACCAGCGTCTGTGAATTGCACTCAGCCAGCATACTGTATAACAGAGAGGCCTAATTAATTATGTCATGCAGCTGCCCTGTTGCATGACTCCAAACTGACAAGATGCAATTAGCAGCCAGGTGAGGCTGAACACATGGGAACAAGCTGCAATTACACAGACTCACCACCGGCAGCAAACAAGAGTATTCTTAAACAGAGCAACGGGAAATCCTGGCCTGCAAGACAACTTATAAACATAAAATAGGAATGAACCACTACCTGTGGTTCATAACAGTATCCTCTCCTTAAGGGTGAGCTCCGAGCACCCCATGACACCCACGGGGAACATTAACAGAAGTATAACATAAAATACATAACCAAAATGCAAAATGGAAATGAGCCACAGCCGTGGCTCATAACAGGTGATTGTAAATGGTAAAATAAAAACTGCCGGGCCACCTGTAGGCTCACCACATGTTATATTGAATAATGATTTACTCTACCGGGTTGCTTATTTACAGGGGGAAAAGGTTGAACAGGTGCTAGTTCCCAGAAAACACGAGCAGTTGGTCCTGAGGGCAGCTCATAAACATTTGTGGGGTGGACATTTGGGAGAGGAGAAAACTCTCCAAAGAATTCAATTAAGGTTCTTATGGCCAGGTATTTATGCTGCAGTGAAAATTATTGTTAGGAGTGCCCAGTGTGCCAGAAGACAGCACCTCAGCCAGAGTTTAGAGCAACTCTGGTACCCTTACCTGTTATTTCTGTGCCTTTCAGGTGTATTGGTAAGGACCTGGTGGGACCGGTAGAAAAAACTGCTTGTGGGCATCAGTATATTTTAGTGGTGGTTGACTATGCTTCCAGGTATCTGGAGGCAGTACTATTGCAACATATTAAGTCTAGCGATATCGCACGGGAGCTGGTAATGTTGTGTACGTGGTTGGCAATGCCTAAAGAGCTCTTGACAGACCAGGGTACCCTTCTATGTCTAAGTTAATGAAAGATCTGTGTTGTCTGTTGGGGGCTTGAGAGAATTAACACCTCGGTGTATCATCCGCAAACAGAAGGATTAGTGTAACGCTTTAACAAAACCCAACACTTAACAGATGGTAAGGTGAGTGGTATCCCAGGATAAGAGAGATTGGAACTGGCTCTTGCCTTATGTAATGTTTACAATTTGAGAGGGACCCCAGTTGTCTACAGAGTTTAACTCCTTTGAGCTTCTTTGTGGTAGACAACCTAGAGCAATCCTAGATCTCTAAACTGCAGGTGGGAACAACCATCCCAAGAGCCTAATATACTGTAGTTCAATTTGTGTCTTAACTGTATGGCCGCTTAAGACAAATTGAGCAACTTGTAAGGGAACATATGAACTTGGCTCAGCAATATCAAAAGAGTAATTATGATGTTACAGCGGTGAACTGCTCCTTCATGTCAGGGGGCAAAGTTTTGGTTCCCACCCCTGAAAGTAAGTTGTAAGCCCATTGGCAGGGTCCTTATGAAATTTTAGAAGCACTATGGCCTGTTAATTATAAAGTACACCAAGCTGGTAGAAGGAAAGAGGTACAAATGTACCATGTTAATTTATTAAAACCTTAGAAGTGCCAGCCAACCTTCTCTATTGGCCATTAAAACTGCTGATTGTCAGGTGCATATTGAAGACTCATTAAGTCTGAGCCAAAGGCAGGAAGTTATAGACCTGGTAGCATGGAACCAGGATGGTTTTGTTTTTTTTGCTATCCCTGGGAAACCCAGATGATACAGCCTGATATTATTACATCACCCAAGGTGGTTATAAAACAAAGGCCTTATCGTATTCCTGAGACTGAGTGGGTGGTGGTTAAGCATGAGGTAGAGGAGATGTTGTGCTTAGTGGTTATAGAAGAGTCAAATAGTGCAATAGTTGAACAACCTGATTGTGCTGGTACTCAAGCTTACTGGAATCTAAGATCCTGCAATGACTTTAGGAAACTGAATAAGGTCTCACATTTCGAACTGAGAGAGAACCTTGTAGAAAGCCAATACTAAACCTCTTGTGACTTGACAAAAGGGTACTGGTAGATACCCTTAACTGATGCTGCCAAAGCAAAAACAGCCTTCTCTACCCCAGAAGGAATGTTCCTATATAAAGTGCTACCCTTTTGTTTACATGGAGCTCCATGCAACCTTCCAGAGAGCTATGAACAAATTGCTGCAGCCTCATTGGGAGTATGCAGCATCTTGATGACAATGTCATCTTTAGCTTGGATTGGAAAACTCACCTTCCAAATGTAGAGGTAGTTTTACAGTCTCTACGAGCACATGTGTTTATGACTAACCCGGAAAAGTGTGCTATAGGAATGGTAGAGGCAAAATACTTTGGGTATGTTGAAGGAAGGGGGCAAATTAAACCCAAACACAATGAGGTAGAAGCAGTGGCAACATGGCCTAATAGGAACTCTCAGCTTAACACATTTCTCTGTCTAGTCGGTTATTATCGCAGATTTATATGTGATTTTGCAACCAGAGCAGCCCCAGTGACTGACTGTTTAAAGAAAAACTTTCCTAATAAGATTATCTGGTCTATGCCGGCTGAAGCAGCCTTGGGAGACTTAAGGCAGGCTTTGCATACAGAACATGTTTTGCAGGCATTAAACTTTCAGAAACAGTTTGTGTTGCAGACTGATGCTTCTGGAACAGGGTTGGGTGCAGTTTTGTCCCAAATAGTAGATGGTGAAGAAAAGCCCATCTTATATTTAAGCTGGAAACTGTTACCCAGGGAGTGCAAGTACTCCATGGTAGAACAAGAGTGCTTTGCAATTAAATGGACAGTAGAGTACCTAAGGTATTACGTGTTAGGGAGAGAGTTACGGCTAGTTACAGATCATCCACCCCTACAGTGGATGCACATGAACTTCCACCTCAGTGCAGATGCCCTCTCTAGGAAAACTCACGATTCTCCAGTCAACCCTATGGCGAAGCTAGGGGAGGGAGGAGAGGATAAGGAGGAGGTGGAGAAGATATTTCTTCCCACACACATGACAGGGATAGAGGTGAGCGAAGTATAGTTGTCACCAAAGAATTGGTAGCTTTACCAGGTTGGTTGAAGCTAAGGGGGAAGAAGTCTCACAGGCACAACATAAACATGCATGACATGTATGTGGAACAACAGGGTGTGGAATACGGGATGTAGTTATGTGAGCATATTACCGCCCCCTACATCCCACACCGTCACAATCCTGACGGTCGGCATGCCGTCCAACAGGGACTATTTCCACTTGTGGGTGTCCACGACACCCACACCTGTGGAATAGAGTCCACGACACCCACACCCGTGGAACAGAGTCCAGGTATATAGTTTGATCAAGTCTGAGCAACAACAAGCATGATTACAGACACCTGTCAGCCTGTTGTTAAAATGGTTTCGGACACAAGATACAGTGCTCCTTACGGTGAACTTGTTACCCAGGTGATAAGCACCTTGTATGCTAAGATCTGCTATGAACTATTCTGTAACCTGTGTCTCGCTGGTAACTGCTTATGTTAAGTTGTGAATTGCCTATCTGTGGAAAAGCTGAAAAATTATGGAAAATTAACCTGCAATGTGAAACTTTCACCCAGTGCAGGGGCATAGGAATGGGGTGGGGGTGGGGGGTCAAGGGGGCAGCTCACCCCCCGCAAAGATGAGAGAGGCGCCTACCTGCTGTAGCAGAAAAGCGGCAGACGGTGAGGTGAAATACTGCTGCCTGCTGCTGCACTTTACAGCTGATGTGCAGCAGCAGCTTCTCCTGCTGTACTGTAGTCAGGTCAGTGATGCCTACCCTCCTGCATTCAGCATGCACTCTCCTCGATCCGCCCCCCCATGCGCGCTGCCCCGCATAACCACCGGATCCTCCCAGTTTTTACGCGTACAGTTTCCTGAAAATGCGGACCCACTGCGCATGCGCAAGTCCGAAATTCTGGTGGGCGGGCCTGTCCACATCATGACGTTGTCCTTGCAGTACCCAGCCCCGGTGTTCCGTACTTGCGCATGCGTAGTTCGTATTTTCAGCTAGCTCGGAGTGCTGGGAGCGGGGCTTCATGAGCAACGTCATGATGTGGACGTTATTTTATATAAATTAAGGCCGCCGCGGGGTTCTGTGCACTTGGCAGCGGAAGAAGATTTTTCTTGTGGGCGGCAGTATCAGCAGGAGTGGGGATCTCAGGAGGCAGCAGTGCGGATCTCTTCCTCCCCCCACGGTAGTCTCAAATAAACTGTTAAGAAATTAAATTGTGTAATATGTATATATATATATATATATATATATATGTGTGTGTGTATATAACACCTTTTTTGTGTAAATAGTGCCTTATTTAGTAGCCAATGCTGCTGAGATGCATTCGCATCTTCCTGGTTTCTGACGCAGGGCCCATTCTGCACATGTGCTAGCAGGGAGATGCGTTTGCCTCTCAGTAATGCGAACGCCTCTGCTGTTCGACAGGGAGAGTGTTTGCGGGGAAGTTGGGGGTGGCGAAGCTGCATTGCAGGGGTGTTGTAGCGAGAATAGGGCGGGCCAGAGCAGTTTTCAGGGAGGCCACGTGACGTCATACGCTGCAACAAAGAAAGTTGCGGTGGCCCGCTTGCGTTCTCAACCAGGTTGCTTTCCCTAGTTAGCGATGTGAATTGCGATTGCATCGCTGGCTGCCATTAGCATGCTGGGTGGCCTTGCCCTGTGCTGAGCAGACCCCAGCATGCGATTCTAGCCAGTTTCAGTTTTGCTAATTTAGCAAAACTGCAACTGAAGCTGAATCAGATCCATAATTATTTATGCCTGACAAGGTATACGCTAATTTGTTTTTAGACTTATAGGATCATATGTGGTGCTCTACAGTGCGCCCACACTTGTAGCAGCAACTTGTAACAGGTGTACACAGTTGTCCCATAGTGTGGATTAGTCAGTCTTGCCTACCCTGCCGCATTCAGCGGAGTCTTCCGATTTTCACATGAGCCTCCCAGTGCCCTAAAATCTTCTGGGTTCTCCCGTTTTTTCACTACTGCTATGGTCTGTAAAAATGCAGTCCAGAAGCGCCAGGGCGGGGTCAGCATGGGCCGTGACATTGTGTTACTTAAATGCCAGCCACCGCTGTGTTATGGGTAGCAGTGGCTGCATAGCAGCAACATGAGAGGCTGTGTGCATGGCAGAGACGGCATTGGCTGTGTCGGCGTAGGAGGCGGCGGAAGCCGCACAGCAGCGGTGACCTGTTTAAAATGTAAGGAAATAACATAAAGCAGCTTGCTGACAGACCTTTCTGTGTTGCTGTGAATATTGCTCATTCATCCTAGGAGGAGAATTGTCAGTGTTACAGTATAGGGTCAATGTCATAGTTACAGTATAGGCAGTGGCGGTTCTTGCCACGGGCAAGCAGAACTTTTGCCCGGGGCGCCGCCTTCCGGAGGGCGCTGGCGCCATCCGGAGGGCGCCGCACCGTGGCAAGATCCGCCACTGCTGCCCGCTGTGTCCCCCGTCCGCCTCCGCTGCCCGCTGCCGTCCCCGTCCTCGGCGCCTCCTGTGAAGGGAACTAGACGCTATGCGTCTAGTTTCCCTTCGTGGAGAGTAACTGCTGAGCGGTGCGCGATGATGTCATCGCGCACCGCACAGCAAAGGTCCTCTCCACGAAGGGAACTAGACGCATAGCGTCTAGTTTCTCTTCGTGGAGAGGACCTTTTGCTGTGCGGTGCGCGATGACGTCATCGCGCACCGCTCAGCATTCAAGCGGCGCTTTCAATGTACAGGGGGCGTGACTCACCACGCCCCCTGTATTAGGCCACGCCCCTTTCCTGCCCGTTCTCTGCGCCCTTGAACCGGCCCTGAGTATAGGGTCAGTGTTACAGGGACAGTGTCAATGTTATAGTATGGGATCAGAGTTATAGGGATGGGTTTGGTACGGGATCCCAGTGCTTACCATGCCAGTGGTCAGAAGACCAACAGCAGCATGCGGATAATCAGGATCCCCTCCTTCCGCGCAGCCTAACCCTAACCCACCCCCTAGTTTAGATATTAAGGTTAGGGGTTATGGGAAAGGAGAGGTTTGGAATGACAATTGGGATAGGGTTGTTAGGGTATTAGGACTAGTGATGTGCACCGGAAATTTTTCGGGTTTTGTGTTTTGGTTTTGGGTTCGGTTCCGCGGCCGTGTTTTGGGTTCGGACGCGTTTTGGCAAAACCTCACCGAAATTTTTTTGTCGGATTCGGGTGTGTTTTGGATTCGGGTGTTTTTTTTCAAAAAACCCTAAAAAACAGCTTAAATCCGAGAATTTGGGGGTCATTTTGATCCCATAGTATTAAAAACCTCAATAACCATAATTTCCACTCATTTTCAGTCTATTCTGAACACCTCACATCTCACAATATTATTTTTAGTCCTAAAATTTGCACCGAGGTCGCTGGATGGCTAAGCTAAGCGACCCAAGTGGCCGACACAAACACCTGGCCCATCTAGGAGTGGCACTGCAGTGTCAGACAGGATGGCCCTTCCAAAAAAATTGTGCCCAAACAGCACATGATGCAAAGAAAAAAAGAGGCGCAATGAGGTAGCTGTGTGACTAAGCTAAGCGACACAAGTGGCCGACACAAACACCTGGCCCATGTAGGAGTGGCACTGCAGTGTCACGCAGGATGGCCCTTCAAAAAAATACTCCCCAAACAGCACATGATGCAAAGAAAAAAAGAGGCGCAATGAGGTAGCTGTGTGACTAAGATAAGCGACCCAAGTGGCCGACACAAACATCTGGCCCATCTAGGAGTAGCACTGCAGTGTCACGCAGGATGGCCCTTCAAAAAAATACTCCCCAAACAGCACATGATGCAAAGAAAAAAAGAGGCGCAATGAGGTAGCTGTGTGACTAAGATAAGCGACCCAAGTGGCCGACACAAACATCTGGCCCATCTAGGAGTGGCACTGCAGTGTCACGCAGGACGGCCCTTCAAAAAAATACTCCCCAAACAGCACATGACGCAAAGAAAAAAAGAGGCGCAATGAGGTAGCTGTGTGACTAAGCTAAGCGACCCTAGTGGCCGACACAAACACCTGGCCCATCTAGGAGTGGCACTGCAGTGTCAAGCAGGATGGAACTTCAAAAAATAGTCCCCAAACAGCACATGATGCAAAGAAAAAAAGAGGCGCACCAAGGTCGCTGTGTGACTAAGCTAAGCGACACAAGTGGCCGACACAAACATCTGGCCCATCTAGGAGTGGCACTGCAGTGTCAGACAGGATGGCACTTCAAAAAAATACTCCCCAAACAGCACATGATGCAAAGAAAAAAAGAGGCGCACCAAGGTCGCTGTGTGACTAAGCTAAGCGACACAAGTGGCCGACACAAACATCTGGCCCATCTAGGAGTGTCACTGCAGTGTCACGCAGGATGGCCCTTCAAAAAAATACTCCCCAAACAGCACATGATGCAAAGAAAAAAAGAGGCGCAATGAGGTAGCTGTGTGACTAAGATAAGCGACCCAAGTGGCCGACACAAATATCTGGCCCATCTAGAAGTGGCACTGCAGTGTCACGCAGGATGGCCCTTCAAAAAAATACTCCCCAAACAGCACATGATGCAAAGAAAAAAAGAGGCGCAATGAGGTAGCTGTGTGACTAAGATAAGCGACCCAAGTGGCCGACACAAACATCTGGCCCATCTAGGAGTGGCACTGCAGTGTCACGAAGGATGGCCCTTCAAAAAAATACTCCCCAAACAGCACATGATGCAAAGAAAAATGAAAGAAAAAAGAGGTGCAAGATGGAATTGTCCTTGGGCCCTCCCACCCACCCTTATGTTGTATAAACAGGACATGCACGCTTTAACGAACCCATCATTTCAGTGACAGGGTCTGCCACACGACTGTGACTGAAATGACTGGTTGGCTTGGGCCCCCACCAAAAAAGAAGCAATCAATCTCTCCTTGCACAAACTGGCTCTACAGAGGCAAGATGTCCACCTCCTCCTCATCGTCCGATTCATCACCCCTTTCACTGTGTACATCCCCCTCCTCACAGATTATTAATTCGTCCCCACTGGAATCCACCATCTCAGGTCCCCGTGTACTTTCTGGAGGCAATTGCTGCTGGTGAATGTCTCCACGGAGGAATTGATTATAATTCATTTTAATGAACATCATCTTCTCCACATTTTCTGGAAGTAACCTCGTACGCCGATTGCTGACAAGGTGAGCGGCTGCACTAAACACTCTTTCGGAGTACACACTGGAGGGAGGGCAACTTAGGTAGAATAAAGCCAGTTTGTGCAAGGGCCTCCAAATTGCCTCTTTTTCCTGCCAGTATACGTACGGACTGTCTGACGTGCCTACTTGGATGCGGTCACTCATATAATCCTCCACCATTCTTTCAATGGTGAGAGAATCATATGCAGTGACAGTAGACGACATGTCAGTAATCGTTGGCAGGTCCTTCAGTCCGGACCAGATGTCAACACTCGCTCCAGACTGCCCTGCATCAGCACCAGCGGGTGGGCTCGGAATTCTTAGCCTTTTCCTCGCACCCCCAGTTGCGGGAGAATGTGAAGGAGGAGCTGTTGACGGGTCACGTTCTGCTTGACTTGACAATTTTCTCACCAGCAGGTCTTTGAACCCCTGCAGACTTGTGTCTGCCGGAAAGAGAGATACAACGTAGGTTTTAAATCTAGGATCGAGCACGGTGGCCAAAATGTAGTGCTCTGATTTCAACAGATTGACCACCCGTGAATCCTGGTTAAGCGAATGAAGGGCTCCATCCACAAGTCCCACATGACTAGCGGAATCGCTTCGTTTTAGCTCCTCCTTCAATCTCTCCAGCTTCTTCTGCAAAAGCCTGATGAGGGGAATGACCTGACTCAGGCTGGCAGTGTCTGAACTGACTTCACGTGTGGCAAGTTCAAAGGGTTGCAGAACCTTGCACAACGTTGAAATCATTCTCCACTGCGCTTGAGACAGGTGCATTCCACCTCCTTTGCCTATATCGTGGCCAGATGTATAGGCTTGAATGGCCTTTTGCTGCTCCTCCTTCCTCTGAAGCATATAGAGGGTTGAATTCCACCTCGTTACCACCTCCTGCTTCAGATGATGGCAGGGCAGGTTCAGGTTTGTTTGGTGGTGCTCCAGTCTTCTGTACGCGGTGCCTGAACGCCGAAAGTGGCCCGCAATTCTTTGGGCCACCGACAGCATCTCTTGCACGCCCCTGTCGTTTTTTTAAATAATTCTGCACCACCAAATTCAAGGTATGTGCAAAACATGGGACGTTCTGGAATTTGCCCAGATGTAATGCACGCACAATATTGCTGGCGTTGTCCGATGTCACAAATCCCCAGGAGAGTCCAATTGGGGTAAGCCATTCTGCGATGATCTTCCTCAGTTGCCGTAAGAGGTTTTCAGCTGTGTGCGTATTCTGGAAAGCGGTGATACAAAGCGTAGCCTGCCTAGGAACGATTTGGCGTTTGCGAGATGCTGCTACTGGTGCCGCCGCTGCTGTTCTTGCAGCGGGAGGCAATACATCTACCCAGTGGGCTGTCACAGTCATATAGTCCTGAGTCTGCCCTGCTCCACTTGTCCACATGTCCGTGGTTAAGTGGACATTGGGTACAACTGCATTTTTTAGGACACTGGTGAGTCTTTTTCTGAGGTCTGTGTAGATTTTCGGTATCGCCTGCCTAGAGAAATGGAACCTAGATGGTATTTGGTACCGGGGACACAGTACCTCAATCAAGTCTATAGTTGGCTCTGAATTAACGATGGATACCGGAACCACGTTTCTCACCGCCCAAGCTGCCAAGGCCTCAGTTATCCGCTTTGCAGCAGGATGACTGCTGTGATATTTCATCTTCCTCGCAAAGGACTGTTGGACAGTCAATTGCTTACTGGAAGTAGTACAAGTGGTCTTCCGACTTCCCATCTGGGATGACGATCGACTCCCAGCAGCAACAACAGCAGCGCCAGCAGCAGTAGGCGTTACACTCAAGGATGCATCTGAGGAATCCCAGGCAGGAGAGGACTCGTCAGACTTGCCAGTGACATGGCCTGCAGGACTATTGGCTTTCCTGGGTAAGGAGGAAATTGACACTGAGGGAGTTGGTGGTGTGGTTTGCAGGAGCTTGGTTACAAGAGGAAGGGATTTACTGGTCAGTGGACTGCTTCCGCTGTCGCCCAAAGTTTTTGAACTTGTCACTGACTTATGATGAATGCGCTGCAGGTGACGTATAAGGGAGGATGTTCCGAGGTGGTTAACGTCCTTACCCCTACTTATTACAGCTTGACAAAGGCAACACACGGCTTGACACCTGTTGTCCGCATTTGTGTTGAAATAATTCCACACCGAAGAGCTGATTTTTTTTTTATTTTGACCAGGCATGTCAATGGCCATATTCCTCCCACGGACAACAGGCGTCTCCCCGGGTGCCTGACTTAAACAAACCACCTCACCATCAGAATCCTCCTTGTCAATTTCCTCCCCAGCGCCAGCAACACCCATATCCTCATCCTGGTGTACTTCAACACTGACATCTTCAATTTGACTATCAGGAACTGGACTGCGGGTGCTCCTTCCAGCACTTGCAGGGGGCATGCAAATGGTGGAAGGCGCAAGCTCTTCCCGTCCAGTGTTGGGAAGGTCAGGCATCGCAACCGACACAATTGGACTCTCCTTGGGGACTTGTGATTTCGAAGACCGCACAGTTCTTTGCTGTGCTTTTGCCAGCTTAAGTCTTTTCTTTTTTCTAGCGAGAGGATGAGTGCTTCCATCCTCATGTGAAGCTGAACCACTAGCCATGAACATAGGCCAGGGCCTCAGCCGTTCCTTGCCACTCCGTGTCGTAAATGGCATATTGGCAAGTTTACGCTTCTCCTCAGACGCTTTTAATTTTGATTTTTGGGTCATTTTACTGATCTTTTGTGTTTTGGATTTTACATGCTCTGTACTATGACATTGGGCATCGGCCTTGGCAGACGACGTTGATGGCATTTCATCGTCTCGGCCATGACTAGCGGCAGCAGCTTCAGCACGAGGTGGAAGTGGATCTTGATCTTTCCCTATTTTTTTAACCTCCACATTTTTGTTCTCCATATTTTAATGCGCACAACTAAAAGGCACCACAGGTATACAATGTAGATGGATGGATACTAGTATACTTATGGACGACGAGTGACGACACCGAGGTAGGTACAGCAGTGGCCTACCGTACTGCTATATACAGTATAATGGACCTGGTGGACACTGTCAGCAGACTGCGTTTATACTTAGTATAAAGAAAAAAAGACACCACAGGTATACAATGTAGATGGATGGATACTTAGTATACTTTTGGACGACGAGTGACGACACAGAGGTAGGGACAGCAGTGGCCTACCGTACTGCTATATACAGTATAATAGACCTGGTGGACACTGTCAGCAGACTGCGTTTATAGTATAAAGAAAAAAAGACTCCACAGGTATACAATGTAGATGGATGGATACTTAGTATACTTATGGACGACGAGTGACGACACAGAGGTAGGTACAGCAGTGGCCTACCGTACTGCTATATACAGTATAATGGACCTGGTGGACACTGTCAGCAGACTGCGTTTATACTTAGTATAAAGAAAAGAAGACACCACAGGTATACAATGTAGATGGATGGATACTTAGTATACTTATGGACGACGAGTGACGACACAGAGGTAGGTACAGCAGTGGCCTACCGTACTGCTATATACAGTATAATGGACCTGGTGGACACTGTCAGCAGACTGCGTTTATACTTAGTATAAAGAAAAAAATACACCACAGGTATACAATGTAGATGGATGGATACTTAGTATACTTATGGACGACGAGTGATGACACAGAGGTAGGGACAGCAGTGGCCTACCGTACTGCTATATACAGTATAATAGACCTGGTGGTCACTGTCAGCAGACTGCGTTTATAGTATAAAGAAAAAAAGACACCACAGGTATACAATGTAGATGGATGGATACTTAGTATACTTATGGACGACGAGTGACGACACAGAGGTAGGTACAGCAGTGGCCTACCGTACTGCTATATACAGTATAATGGACCTGGTGGACACTGTCAGCAGACTGCGTTTATACTTAGTATAAAGAAAAGAAGACACCACAGGTATACAATGTAGATGGATGGATACTTAGTATACTTGTGGACGACGAGTGACGACACAGAGGTAGGTACAGCAGTGGCCTACCGTACTGCTATATACAGTATAATGGACCTGGTGGACACTGTCAGCAGACTGCGTTTATAGTATAAAGAAAAAAAGACACCACAGGTATACAATGTAGATGGATGAATACTTAGTATACTTATGGACGACGAGTGACGACACAGAGGTAGGTACAGCAGTGGCCTACCGTACTGCTATATACAGTATAATGGATCTGGTGGACACTGTCAGCAGACTGCGTTTATACTTAGTATAAAGAAAAAAAGACACCACAGGTATACAATGTAGATGGATGGATACTTAGTATACTTTTGGACGACGAGTGACGACACAGAGGTAGGGACAGCAGTGGCCTACCGTACTGCTATATACAGTATAATAGACCTGGTGGACACTGTCAGCAGACTGCGTTTATAGTATAAAGAAAAAAAGACACCACAGGCATACAATGTAGATGGATGGATACTTAGTATACTTATGGACGACGAGTGACGACACAGAGGTAGGTACAGCAGTGGCCTACCGTACTGCTATATACAGTATAATGGACCTGGTGGACACTGTCAGCAGACTGCGTTTATACTTAGTATAAAGAAAAGAAGACACCACAGGTATACAATGTAGATGGATGGATACTTAGTATACTTATGGACGACGAGTGACGACACAGAGGTAGGTACAGCAGTGGCCTACCGTACTGCTATATACAGTATAATGGACCTGGTGGACACTGTCAGCAGACTGCGTTTATAGTATAAAGAAAAAAAGACACCACAGGTATACAATGTAGATGGATGGATACTTAGTATACTTATGGACGACGAGTGACGACACAGATTTAGGTACAGCAGTGGCCTACCATACTGCTATATACAGTATAATGGACCTGGCGGACACTGTCAGCAGACTGCGTTTATAGTATAAAGAAAAAAAGACACCACAGGTATACAATGTAGATGGATGAATACTTAGTATACTTATGGACGACGAGTGACGACACAGAGGAAGGTACAGCAGTGGCCTACCGTACTGCTATATACAGTATAATGGATCTGGTGGACACTGTCAGCAGACTGCGTTTATAGTATAAAGAAAAAAAGACACCACAGGTATACAATGTAGATGGATGGATACTTAGTATACTTATGGACGACGAGTGACGACACAGAGGTAGGCACAGCAGTGGCCTACCGTACTGCTATATACAGTATAATGGACCTGGTGGACACTGTCAGCAGACTGCGTTTATAGTATAAAGAAAAAAAGACACCACAGGTATACAATGTAGATGGATGGATACTTAGTATCCTTATGGACGACAAGTGACGACACAGAGGTAGGTACAGCAGTGGCCTACCGTACTGCTATATACAGTATAATGGACCTGGTGGACACTGTCAGCAGACTGCGTTTATACTTAGTATAAAGAAAAAAAGACACCACAGGTATACAATGTAGATGGATGGATAGTATACTTATGGACGACGAGTGACGACACAGAGGTAGGTACAGCAGTGGCCTATCGTACTGCTATATACAGTATAATGGACCTGGTGGACACTGTCAGCAGACTGCGTTTATAGTATAAAAAAAAAGACACCACAGGTATACAATGTAGATGGATGGATACTAGTATACTTATGGACGACGAGTGACGACACAGAGGTAGGTACAGCAGTGGCCTACCGTACTGCTATATACAGTATAATGGACCTGGTGGACACTGTCAGCAGACTGCATTTATAGTATAAAAAAAAAGACACCACAGGTATACAATGTAGATGGATGGATAGTATACTTATGGACGACGAGTGACGACACAGAGGTAGGTACAGCAGTGGCCTACCGTACTGCTATATACAGTATAATGGACCTGGAGGACACTGTCAGCAGACTGCGTTTATAGTATAAAAAAAAAGACACCACAGGTATACAATGTAGATGGATGGATACTAGTATACTTATGGACGACGAGTGACGACACAGAGGTAGGTACAGCAGTGGCCTACCGTACTGCTATATACAGTATAATGGACCTGGTGGACACTGTCAGCAGACTGCGTTTATAGTATAAAAAAAAAAGACACCACAGGAGTGTTTTTCAGGCAGACAACGTATACTGGTGGTCACTGTCAGCAAAACTCTGCACTGTACTCCTGCTATAGCTGCTCCCCAGTCCCCACAATTAAGCAGTGTGAGCACTCAGCACAGATATATCATGCAGCACTGCACACTGTGCACAAATATGGTATGGAGCATTTTTTTCAGGCAGAGAACGGATAAAAAACTGGTGGTCACTATTAGCAAAACTCTGCACTGTACTCCTCCTAACAGCTGCTCCCCAATCCTCCCCACAATAAGCTAAGCAATCAGATCAACTGTGTAGTATATAACTAGTATATAAACGGAGAGGACGCCAGCCACGTCCTCTCCCTATCAATCTCAATGCACGTGTGGAAAATGGCGGCGACGCGCGGCTGCTTATATAGAATCCGAATCTCGCGAGAATCCGACAGCGGGATGATGACGTTCGGGCGCGCTCGGGTTAGCCGAGCAAGGCGGGAGGATCCGAGTCTGCTCGGACCCGTGTAAAAAAGGTAAAGCTCGAGTGGGTTCGGTTTCTCGGAAACCGAACCCGCTCATCACTAAGTAGGACCAGGGATAGGATATGAGGGTTAGAATAGGGATGCTCTATGCTATTGTTTAGGCTTGTCATGTGTTAGCAGGTCTGTTGCAAAAGCTAGATTTAAATGCTGCCCCATGAAAATCCATGTTTTAAAGATAGTCTTGCTTGAGCACAGGTGACCTAATGGTTTTAGGTTTGTTTTTTTTAAAGCATACTGTATGTGATGTCAGTCTGTTTTCAAGCGTGGCTATCCCTAAACATGGCTTGTTATGTTGTCCCTTGCATCGATTTTATGTCAAATTGCTATTCAATGGTAATGTAGGCCGATGTGATGTTTAAATTTTAAATGTTTTTTTTTTCTATTGTATTATTTATTTATTACCAGTTATTTGTATAGCACACACACTTTACAGAGAATATTTGGCCATTCACATCAGTCCCTGCCCCAGTGGAGCTTACAGTCTATATTCCCTAACACATGTACAGGCACACATATTCACACTAGGGTTATTTTTACTGGGAGCCAATTAACTGGGAGCCTAATTGAATATACTACCAGTATATTTTTGTATTGTGGGAGGAAACCGGAGCACCCTGAGGAAACCCACACAAGCACAGGGAGAATATTCAAACTCCTCACAGGACCATGGTACAAATGGACCCATGACCTCAGTGCTGTGATGCAGTAATGCTAACCATTGCACCGTTCGTGCAGCTCATTTTGGAGGTTGTTTGGCATTGTTTAGGCTTGTCGTGTGTTAGCAGGTCTGTTGTAAAAGCTAGATTCAATGTAAATGCTGCCCCCTGAATATCCAGGTTTTAAGGATATTGTGACCCATATGGAGGCGGCCATTTTGGGTGAGACAAAACATTAAAACATATTCATTTGCCTATAGTCACTGGAGTAAGCACATGCCACTGCAGGACATACCCCTTAGTGACAATAGATATGCCCATAGGTGCAGCTGACATGCTGCATTCTGCTTACACCTACAAATCTCCCTGAAACTAGTTTCAAAAGTAGACAAGTATGAGTCAGGTAGTGTATGTCCGGCTGGCTCCACCCCCCCCCCCCCATCTCTCTCTCTCCTTAACACTCTACTCTCTAACCCTAACACTGTCTCTCTGTCCCCCTCCCCACACCCTCTCTCTCTCACTCTCTTCCTGACACTGTGTCTCTCTCTCTCTCCCTGGCACTACAGTATCTCTCTTTCTCTCTGTGACACTATCTGTTCCTGATGCTGTGTATCTCTCTCTCCCTCTTTCTCCCTGACACTGTCTCTCTGTCCCCTCCCCACACTCTCTCTCTTTGATACTGTTCCTGACACCATCTCTCCGTCCCTGGCACTCTCTTTCTCCCTCTCTCTCTCTCTCTCTGTGACACTGTCTCGACCTCTCTCCCTGATGCTGTGTAAATCTCTCTTCCTGGCACTGTCTCTCTGTCCCTGGCACTGTCTCTCTCCCTCTCTTTGACAATGTCTCTTTCTCCCTCTCACTCCCTAACACTGTCTCTCTCCCTGACACTCTCTCTCTCCTGACACTGTTTCTCCCTCTCTCTTTTACTCTCTCTCCCTGACACTCTATCTCTCATCTCTTTCTATCGTTCTGACATCCTCTCTCTCGCTCCTCTCTTTCGCTCATTCCCTCTTTTTCCAAGAAACCCTCTCTCTTTCTCACTCCTCTCTCTTTCTCTCTCTCCCTGATACCCACTTTGTCTCTCTCACTCTCTCCTGCTCCCCCTAAGGGGCATTATAGTGACAACAGCGGTGGGCAGGGGGCACCTCACATTCTGCTGATGATGATATACAGTACCTCTCTCTCTCTCTGTCTCTCCATCTCTCTCTCCAGGCCCTCTCCATGTATCTCTTTCTCTATGTGTCTCTCTCCATGGGGTAAATTTACTAACATTCGTAATTTTCCATTTGAGGTCAAAGTTCAATCACGAATGACATCGAAAGTGTAAATATGCAACTTTTTGAATTGATTACGACTAATTTACTAAGCTGCCGTATTCTGCATTTTCGGTTTTTCCGATGTCGATGTCATTCGTTTTTTTAGGCAGTGTTTTACGTGAGTGACTTGTAAAACACTGCCGACTTTAATACAATGAATCTCGGCCGGATCTGAGAGATCCGTGCTGGGCTTCATTGTGCACCTTGTAAAAAAAAAAAAAAAATGTTTAAACTTAAAAAAAGAATTGCGTGGGGTCCCCCCTCCTAAGCCAAACCAGCCTCGGGCTCTTTGAGCCGGCCCTGGTTGCAAAAATATGGGGAAAAAATTGACAGGGGTTCCCCCATATTTAAGCAACCAGCACCGGGCTCTGCGCCTGGTCCTGGTTCCAAAAATACGGGGGACAAAAAGCGTAGGGGTCCCCCGTATTTTTGAAACCAGCACCGGGCTCCACTAACTGGACAGATAATGCCACAGCCGGGGGTCACTTTTATACAGCGCCCTGCGGCCATGGCATTAAATACCCAACTAGTCACCCCTGGCCGGGGTACCCTGGAGGAGTGGGAACCCCTTAAATCAAGGGGTCCCCCCCCTCCAGCCACCCAAGGGCCAGGGGTGAAGCCCGAGGCTGTCCCCCCCATCCAATGGGCTGCGGATGGGGGGCTGATAGCCTTTGTTGAAAGTTATGAATATTGTTTTTAGTAGCAGTACTACAAGTCCCAGCAAGCCTCCCCCGCAAGCTGGTACTTGGAGAACCACAAGTACCAGCATGCGGCGGAAAACCGGGCCCGCTGGTACCTGTAGTACTACTACTAAAAAAATACCCCAATAAAGACATTACACACACCTTGAAAGTATAACTTTAATGCATACATACACACCACCATATACACATACTTACCTTATGTTCACACGAGGGTCGGTCCTCTTCTCCATGTAGAATCCATGGTGTACCTGTTGAAAAAATTCTACTCACCAAATCCAGTGTAGAGGGCTCCTCGGTTAATCCATTTGTAATCCACATACTTGTAAAAATAAAAAAACGGACACCCGACCACGAACTGAAAGGGGCCCGATGTTTTCACATGGGACCCCTTTCCCCGAATGCTAGAAACCCCCTCTGACTTATGTCTAAGAGGGTTTCCTCAGCCAATCAGGGAGCGCCACGTTGTGGCACCCTCCTGATCGGCTGTGTGCTCCTGTACTGTCTGACAGGCGGCACACGGCAGTGTTACAATGTAGCGCCTATGCGCTCCATTGTAACCAATGGTGGGAACTTTGTGGTCAGCGGGTGACCGAAAGTAACCTCACCGCTGCACCCCGGACTCATACCTAGTATTAGGGACCCCCAGTGGCGGAGAGGCCTTGTCGATCGGCCTGGGGGCTTAACCCTATATCTGCAGATATACGCAACCAAGATTTCCGTATTATCTGACTATTATGTAGTAATATTTTTCACTCGGTGTGCATTAGGGAACCATTGTTTTTTCCTACACAGAATTACCCCTCCCTTTTAGCACCTGAGTGACATCACTATCTGATTGAGCAGCTCACCATTTTTTGTATTGTATTGAGAGGCATGGATGGGTCAGCATTAGGAGGGATTGCTGACTCTAGACTGCCATAGGAGAAGCTAGGGGTATCTCCAGGTAAGCTGGCTCTCAGATGCTGTAGGAGCCATTACCATGTGGCCTTACACTGGGAATTCAACCCAGACATATTTGTAATTATTTATGGGGTGGGTGTGGTGGCCCCTGTGTCAGTATGGCTGGGCTGCTTCAGGTCGGCACACCCTAACACTTTATTAACACTTATGATTTTCCCTATCACTTTGTATATATTTTTGTATTATTTTAATCACACCACTTACATAGCACTTCTGTGCTTCTTATTAACCCTTATTAATTTTCACCTGTGTGCTGACCTGGGGTAGCCGACCTGTGCCGGCATGATGGGGTCCTGCACCCCGGACCCATACCTAGTATTAGGGACCCCCAGTGACGGAGAGGCCTTGTCGATCGGCCTGGGGGCTTAACCCTATATCTGCAGATATACGCAACCAAGATCTCCGTATTATCTGACTATTATGTAGTAATATTTTTCACTCGGTGTGCATTAGGAAACCATTGTTTTTTCCTAACCAATGGTGGGAACTTTGTGGTCAGCGGGTGACCGAAAGTAACCTCACCGCTGACCACAAAGTTCCCACCATTGGTTACAATGGAGCGCATAGGCGCTACATTGTAACACTGCCGTGTGCCGCCTGTCAGACAGTACAGGAGCACACAGCCGATCAGGAGGGTGCCACAACGTGGCGCTCCCTGATTGGCTGAGGAAACCCTCTTAGACATAAGTCAGAGGGGGTTTCTGGCATTCGGGGAAAGGGGTCCCATGTGAAAACATGGGGCCCCTTTCAGTTCGTGGTCGGGTGTCCGTTTTTTTATTTTTACCAGTACGTGGATTACAAATGGATTACCCGAGGCGCCCTCTACACTGGATTTGGTGAGTAGAATTTTTTCAACAGGTACACCATGGATTCTACATGGAGAAGAGGACCGACCCTCGTGTGAACATAAGGTAAGTATGTGTATATGGTGGTGTGTATGTATGCATTAAAGTTATACTTTCAAGGTGTGTGTAATGTCTTTATTGGGGTATTTTTTTAGTAGTAGTACTACAGGTACCAGCGGGCCCGGTTTTCCGCCGCATGCTGGTACTTGTGGTTCTCCAAGTACCAGCTTGCGGGGAAGGCTTGCTGGGACTTGTAGTACTGCTACTAAAACAATATTCATAACTTTCAACAAAGGCTATCAGCCCCCCATCCGCAGCCCATTGGATGGGGGGGACAGCCTCGGGCTTCACCCCTGGCCCTTGGGTGGCTGGAGGGGGGGGGGGCCCTTGATTGAAGGGGTCCCCACTCCCCCAGGGTACCCCGGACAGGGGTGACTAGTTGGATAATTGATGCCACGGCCGCAAGGCACTGTATAAAAGTGACCCCCGGCTGTGGCATTATCTGTCCAGCTAATGGAGCCCGGTGCTGGTTTCAAAAATACGGGGGACCCCTACGCTTTTTGTCCCCCGTATTTTTGGAACCAGGACCAGGCGCAGAGCCCGGTGCTGGTTGTTTAAATATGGGGGAACCCCTGTCAATTTTTTTCCCATATTTTTGCAACCAGGGCCGGCTCAAAGAGCCCAAAGCTGGTTTGGTTTAGGAGGGGGGACCCCACGCATTTTTTTTTTGAAAAATTAAAACATTTCCCACCCCTTCCCACTGAAAAACATGCACGGATCTCATGGATCCGTGCATGCCTATACAAACACGGGATAAAAAAGCAGGTCTGGGTTTTTTTAGCACTTTTTCACGATTTGTATTTCATCACGGTAGTGTTTGGCTATTGTCGGCAGTGTTTATGTTTTGCACTTTTTAGTAAATTCCCGATTTCTACCAAATTGCAGGCGTATTTGACCGATGGTGTATTGATTCGTGATTTTTACCTAGGACTTCCAAAATATTACGAATGCCCTCATCACTGCCGTGATTTTTGCTTAGTAAATTACCGATATGACACTTTGAAGAAAAAACGGCATCTCGGTCAAAATCGGGACCTTAGTAAATATACCCCCATGTCTCTCTCTCTCTCTCTCTCCATTTTTGTTATGAGGTATTGTCACAATCCTGACTGTAGGTTTCATATTTGGTGACTTACCCCTGCCATCTGTCCCGGATCCTGTGTCTTTTACTCACTGAGTTAAACAGCTTGTCAGCACTATGAGTTTTCCTGAGTTCCCTGAAAGGTAATAGTTAATTAGCTCCACCTGTGGTGATCTCCTGTGTGAGGCTGAATTCAGTAATCTGAAGTTCAGGCTTGAGTGTTCTCTCGGCCTACTAGGCCTCATTCTACATCACAGCCTAGTCTAGAGTAGTCACATGACAGTGACTGTTCACCTGAACCAGAGTTGTCCAATCCTCTGCCAGTCTGAGACTCTCTGCATCACCTAATCCTGCTCTCCAATCACCAAGGACCAGGAAGTATAAGTTGGGAGACTGAGTTAGAAACTGGGCCAGTTCCTTGTGTCACACACAGCTATGTGTGAGCCTTAAAGCTGAGCTCCCTAAAGTTGTGATCTCCAGAGCTCCCGTATCCCTGTGATCCCCGTGCCTCTGCACCTCCGTGCCTCTGCACCCCCGTGCCTCAGCATTCCAGTGCCTCTGCACCTCTGTGCCTCTGCACCTCCGTGCCTCAGCACCTCGTGCCTCCAACACCTCGTGCCTCCAGCATCTCCATGCCTCCAGCACCTCGTGCTTCCAGTATCTCCGTGACTCGGCACCTCATGCCTCCAGTACCTCTGTGCCTCAGCACCTCGTGCTTCCAGCATCTCCGTGACTCAGCACCTCGTGCCTCCAGTACCTCTGTGCCTCAGCACCTCCGTGCTTCCAGCATCTCTGTGACTCAGCACCTCGTGCCTCCAGTACCTCCGTGCTTTCAGCACCCTGTGCCTCAGCACCTCCGTGCTTCCAGCATCTCCGTGACTCAGCACCTCGTGCCTCCAGTACCTCCGTGCTTTCATCACCCCGTGCCTCAGCACCTCCGTGCTTCCAGCATCTCCGTGCCTCCAGCATCTCCGTGCCTCCAGCATCTCCGTGCTTCCAACATCTCCGTGTCTCAGCACCTCGTGCCTCCAGTACCTCCGTGCTTCCAGCACCTCGTGCCTCAGCACCCCTGTGCCTCAGCACCGCGTGCCTCCAGCATCTCCGTGCCTCAGCACCTCCGTGCTTCCAGCATCTCCGTGCTTCAAGCATCTCCGTGCTTCCAGCACCCCAGTGTGTCTACGCACCCCAGTGTCTCTACGCACCCCAGTGTCTCTACGCACCCCAGTGTCTCTACGCACCCCAGTGTCTCCAAGCTTTTCCGTGCCTCCTAGCACCTCAGTGTCTCCGAGCATCCAGTGCACTTTAGCGCAGTTGTACCTGGTATTCTTCACCGATTCATCAGCGCCTTTCCAGTTCTATCTTTCAGGAGAGCTTCAGCGTTCACACGTGCCTCCTGTCTGCCGACCTAATCCTGCATGAGGAGAACCTAGATTCGTCCATCTCTGCTGCGGTTCCTCTTCCCAGTCACCGGAAGAAACCCCGAGTCCACAACACTCCCAAACCAGGTCAGTGGTAGTATTCATATAATTCTCCAGTTGCCCGCACAGACTTCACTAACACCGGGTTCACAAAACCTCAGTCATGACAGTAGGAACTGGCCATATGGACCCGGCCGTAAGTGTTTGTCTGACGCAGGACCTCCTAAGCAATATTGCAGGATGCTTGGAAGGTCTGGAGTCGACTCAGCATCAATTGGCACAGTGTCTGCAGCGGAATTCTTTCTCCAGAAATTCTCTGACCTTCTGCACTAAGACTCCTGACCAACTGCAGATTTTCTACCAGATGATATTACAGTTACAAGAACTTTTGTCTAGTATTCTTTCTGTGATGCCTGATCTCTTCAGGAATACTACCAACGTTGTTGATCCTGTTTTGTCCCATCCAGTTAATAGAGTCTCTTCCTCTGTGCAAGGAAAAGTTGTTCATCAGAGTTATCCAAGGCCCAAGCTCTCTGAAGCTGAACGTCAGCGGCGTAGGGAGCTACACCTCTGTCTTTACTGTGGAAATTCCGGTCATTTTGTTAAAGATTGCATTCTTCGTAAGCCAGGGAATGGTAACAAATCTCAGTTTCACAGTGCTCATGTCTACAAGTCATCCACAGTAGCCGATCCTGCTACTGCTGACAGGGGTATCAAGATGGCTACTCTGAAAGAGACTCAAATTTATGACTGGGGTCCGGTGATTAAAAGACCTTATCCCAAGTTGGGTGTCCAGAGAAGAATATTCAAGCCATTTAGAGTCACAGAGGAGTCCGTGTCTTTAGCCCAAGGAGGGGCGTCTGTGTCTTTAGCCCAAGGAGGGGCGTCCGTGTCTTTAGCCCAAGGAGGGGCGTCCATGTCTTCAGCCCAAGGAGGGGCATCCGTGTCTTCAGCCCAAGGAGGGGCGTCCGTGTCTTCAGCCCAAGGAGGGGCGTCCGTGTCTTCAGCCCAAGGAGGGGCGTCCGTGTCTTCAGCCCAAAGAGGGGCGTCTGTGTCTTCAGCCCAAAGAGGGGCGTCCGTGTCCTCAGCCCAAAGAGGGGCGTCCGTGTCTTCAGCCCAAAGAGGGGCGTCCGTGTCTTCAGCCCAAAGAGGGGCGTCCGTGTCTTCAGCCCAAAAGGGGGCGTCCGTGTCTTCAGCCCAAGTAGGGGCGTCCGTGTCTTCAGCCCAAGGAGGGGCGTCCGTGTCTTCAGCCCCAGTGAGGGGTTCAGAGAGTCTTC
This sequence comes from Pseudophryne corroboree, assembly GCF_028390025.1. Lineage (NCBI taxonomy): Eukaryota > Metazoa > Chordata > Amphibia > Anura > Myobatrachidae > Pseudophryne > Pseudophryne corroboree. The sequence continues at coordinate 597,297,723 of NC_086447.1, forward strand.
AGAGCGCTGCCCAGCCAGAGAGACTACAGAGCGCTGCCCAGCCAGAGAGACTTCAGAGCGCTGCCCAGCCAGAGAGACTTCAGAGCGCTGCCCAGCCAGAGAGACTACAGAGCGCTGCCCAGCCAGAGAGACTACAGAGCGCTGCCCAGCCAGAGAGACTACAGAGCGCTGCCCAGCCAGAGAGTCTACAGAGTGCTGCCCAGCCAGAGAGTCTACAGAGTGCTGCCCAGCCAGAGAGTCTACAGAGTGCTGCCCAGCCAGAGAGTGTACAAAGTGCTGCCCAGCCAGAGAGTGTACAGAGTGCTGCCCAGCCAGAGAGTGTACAGAGTGCTGCCCAGCCAGAGAGTCTACAGAGTGCTGCCCAGCCAGAGAGTCTACAGAGTGCTGCCCAGCCAGAGAGTCTACAGAGTGCTGCCCAGCCAGAGAGTCTACAGAGTGCAGCCCAGCCCCGTGAAGTGGGAGCTCTTGTTTCAGCCCAGCCCCGTGAAGAGGGGGCTCTTGCCTCAGCCCAGCCCCGTGAAGTGGGGGCTCTTGCCTCAGCCCAGCCCCGCAAAGAGGGGGCTCTTGCCTCAGCCCAGCCCCGCAAAGAGGGGGCTCTTGCCTCAGCCCAGCCCCGCGAAGAGGGGGCTCTTGCCTCAGCCCAGCCCCGCGAAGAGGGGGCTCTTGCCTCAGCCCAGCCCCGCGAAGAGGGGGCTCTTGCCTCAGCCCAGCCCCGTGAAGAGGGGGCTCTTGCCTCAGCCCAGCCCCGTGAAGAGGGGGCTCTTGCCTCAGCCCAGCCCCATGAAGAGGGGGTTCTTGCCTCAGCCCAGCCCCGTGAAGAGGGGGCTCCTGCCTCAGCCCAGCCCCGTGAAGAGGGGGCTCCTTACTCATCCCAGCCCTGTGAAGAGGGGGCTCCTGCCGGTCCAGCAATAGTCCAGGCTCCACCTGGTCAGTCCGTCCCGGTTCCAGCCGGTCCAGCGATACCCCAGGTCCTGCCTGGTCAGTCTGTCCCGGTTCCATCCGGTCCAGCGATACTCCAGGACCAGCCTGGCCAGTCTCCTTTGGATCCAGCCAATTCAAGTATCCTCGGATCCAATCCAGTACTACTCGTCCAGCCAAAGATTTCTCCAGTTCCAGCCTCTAAGTTTTCGTCTGATGGTTTACCACCTATTTACTTTGATGGAGATTTATTGCAATATGCCGCTCTGGTTGAACAGTTTCTCTCTCTGATGGAGTCTGATCCTTCAGGTGCAGTAACTCCTTCCAACGTTACTCGATATCTGTTCCTGGCATTCAGAGGAAGAGCTTTGGAGTGGGCCAACATGCTTTTTGAGAGGAATGATCCTGTGTTCCATGATTTACAGACTTTTAGTAATGCAGTCTTTAAAGAATTTACTCCAAAGTCCTCGGAATCTGACTCAGTTAAAAGATCATTCTCCAAAAAGAATCTCAGTTCGTCTTCATTCAAACTACAACAGTCTGATACAAAAGTAAGTTTGTGCAGTCCTGCCAAAGATAATCCAAGTATCTCCTTCCGTAAGAATCCGACCATTCAGGTTGGTCATGTAGGAGTCTCTCCTAGCTCAATACTAAGTTCTCCGCCAAATAATTCAAAGTTACAGTGCACTTCTTGGTCATTTTCAAACTGTGTATCTAAAGGAGATTCATATTTTCCGTTAGACTTGGACTCAGACTCTCTGAATTTGATCCAGTTTATGATGCTACTCCTTTCCTGGGAGGTGCTGTTCCTTCCTGTTATGCTTCCACGCATGAAGAGGTTCCAGAATCACCAAAAAGCTCTACAGGTCTCTGTATGAAAAGTCCTCGTTATAGAACAAGATTTAATTTAAGCCTCAGTGGAGTGCTAGCTTCGAAAGCACAATCTTCTCGCACTACAAAACGAGGAGAGGAACCTTCTACAGTTTATTCCTCAGTCCTTTCTGATGAAGGAAATTCCAGTCTTGTCTATGATGGATGGTCTACCTGTTCTGAAGATGAAGATCAGGAAGACTTCTAAAGAATCCAGCTTAAAGTTTTGTTTCTGGACCCTCTGGTTTCCACTTTTTAGAAGCTTTGTGTACAAGTTATTCATCATGTTCCCCTAGGATTCAAGATGGGTGTCCGGAGTCCACCCTTGAAGAGGGGGATACTGTCACAATTCTGACTGTAGGTTTCATATTTGGTGACTTACCCCTGCCATCTGTCCCGGGTCCTGTGTCTTGTACTCACTGAGTTAAACAGCTTGTCAGCACTATGAGTTTTCCTGAGTTCCCTGAAAGGTAATAGTTAATTAGCTCCACCTGTGGTGATCTCCTGTGTGAGGCTGAATTCAGTAATCTGAAGTTCAGGCTTGAGTGTTCTCTCGGCCTACTAGGCCTCATTCTACATCACAGCCTAGTCTAGAGTAGTCACATGACAGTGACTGTTCATCTGAACCAGAGTTGTCCAATCCTCTGCCAGTCTGAGACTCTCTGCATCACCTAATCCTGCTCTCCAATCACCAAGGACCAGGAAGTAACTGGGCCAGTTCCTTGTGTCACACACAGCTATGTGTGAGCCTTAAAGCTGAGGTCCCTAAAGTTGTGATCTCCAGAGCTCCCGTATCCCTGTGATCCCCGTGCTTCTGCACCTCCGTGCCTCTGCAACTCCGTGCCTCTGCACCCCTGTGCCTCTGCACCCCCGTGCCTCAGCATTCCCGTGCCTCAGCATTCCCGTGCCTCTGCACCTCCGTGCCTTTGCACCTCCGTGCCTCTGCACCTCCGTGCCTCAGCACCTCGTGCCTCCAGCATCTCCGTGCCTCCAGCACCTCGTGCTTCCAGCATCTACGTGACTCAGCACCTCGTGCCTCCAGTACCTCTGTGCCTCAGCACCTCGTGCTTCCAGCATCTCCGTGACTCAGCACCTCGTGCCTCCAGTACCTCTGTGCCTCAGCACCTCCGTGCTTCCAGCATCTCCGTGACTCAGCACCTCGTGCCTCCAGTACCTCCGTGCTTTCAGCACCCTGTGCCTCAGCACCTCCGTGCTTCCAGCATCTCCGTGACTCAGCACCTCGTACCTCCGTGCTTTCATCACCCCGTGCCTCAGCACCTCCGTGCTTCCAGCATATCCGTGCCTCCAGCATCTCCGTGCCTCCAGCATCTCCGTGCTTCCAGCATCTCCGTGTCTCAGCACCTCATGCCTCCAGTACCTCCGTGCCTCAGCACCTCTGTGCTTCCAGCACCTCGTGCCTCAGCACCCCCGTGCCTCAGCACCGCGTGCCTCCAGCATCTCCGTGCCTCAGCACCTCCGTGCTTCCAGCATCTCCGTGCTTCAAGCATCTCCGTGCTTCCAGCACCCCAGTGTCTCTACGCACCCCAGTGTCTCTACGCACCCCAGTGTCTCTACGCACCCCAGTGTCTCCAAGCTTTTCCGTGCCTCCTAGCACCTCAGTGTCTCCGAGCATCCAGTGCACTTTAGCGCAGTTGTACCTGGTATTCTTCACTGATTCATCAGCGCCTTTCCAGTTCTGTCTTTCAGGAGACCTTCAGCGTTCACACATGCCTCCTGTCTGCCGACCTAATCCTGCATGAGGAGAACCTAGATTCGTCCATCTCTGCTGCGGTTCCTCTTCCCAGTCACCGGAAGAAACCCCGAGTCCACAACACTCCCAAACCAGGTCAGTGGTAGTATTCATATAATTCTCCAGTCGCCCGCACAGACTTCACTAACACCGGGTTCACAAAACCTCAGTCATGACAGGTATAACACAGGAGGGGCGACATTTAACGATTTAAGTGCGCTAAGCAGAAATTATATCTTGCCCCCCCAACTTAAAAACGTTCTGACGCCCCTGACACATTGTGTGTGATCCTTTGTTACACTGCGATAAGACAGCAATAAGGTGCCCTCGGTAGACTACTAGTTTCTTTAAAATGGCCTTTATTACATCTGAACATTTTCGGGGAACAACCCCTGTCCTCAGGGACAGCATATATATCAGTAGTTCCCAAACGTTTTTGAATCACGTTGTCCTAGAGTATCAGAATTTTTAGACAAAGTAAATCTTCATTAAGATGTGACAAGCATTTAGAATCTTCTATCTGTTTCTGAAAAATGTACAGTATAATTGTATGAAGCTGTTTGGAGGATAAAAGGCTGATGTGCCTCTAAGAAGCATGCCAGCAGCCTGGGGAACTTTTTCGTGTTGTGCAAGTGTGCAGCAGATTTTTTTTTTCTCTCTCTCTCTCTCTCTGGGTAAAGGCTTATGCAATCTCTTTTATTATGCAATTATCATTGTTTATGTAGATGGTAAATGATCTCCAGTCGTGAGTTAATATACTAAGTACAAAACAGTAACTCTGTAATGTCCACTTTGCCAATCTGTGCCTAGACTTACGCCAGGGCCCATAAGCTCTTAAGCTTGCTGAGGAAATACTGTAGCTGTCTGCAAAAGCAGATGTCTACACAAGCAGAAGTGAAGACATTTCTAACAAACAACAGAATATTCACACTGGTGGTTCTTATTTTGCAGAGCACAAGCAAAAGATTTCATATTATTGTAATGAGATCACAGATGTGCGAAAAAACGCACATCTACAATAATTTTCTCTGACTTGCGGGGGGATGCCCAGCACAGGGCAAGTCGACCCCGTTGCAGACATGCGACATCACACAGCCGTCGTGACCCGCCCCAGCAACAGTCCGGACACGCCTGCATTGTCCAGACCGCGCCTCTCAAACAGAGCATCGACACCCACAAAACGCAGCGTCAACGCTCTGTTCCCGTCACCATCCAGGTCCTAAACTGTGGCGAGAACGCAGTTTAGGACCTTGGACATGTGCATACCGTGTATGCGCACACGTACAAAAAATCGATTCATATCGATTTTTGCACACTTGCAGGGTCTGAATAGGCCCACAATCCCCTCCTCCGTTCTCTCCCAGCCACTGTCACCCCCCATTTGTGTTCCCTCACGGCCACTACCCCCTCTGTGTTTTGTGCCAGCCATTGCCTTCCCCCATGTTCTTTCCCAGTCACTGTGTCACCCACCTCTGGTCGCTGTCCCAGTCGCTGTTTCACACTCCCCTCCTCTGTGTTCTGTCCTAGCCACTGTGTCATACTCCCCTCCTTTGTGTTCTCTCACATTCAGTGTGTCATATACTCCACCTGTGTCCTGTCCCAAACACTATGTCACCCCCCCCCCCCCCCCCAGGCCAGCATGTTACACTCCTGTCCCACTATGTTACACGCCCTCCCCCTTCTGTTTCTGTCACGGTCACTGTGTCACAAATCCTCCGTTTGTGTTCCTTCCAAGTCATTCTGTCACAATAACCCCCTCATGTTTCCTGTCACAATCACTGTGTCAGACACAGCTCCACCTGTGTTCTTCCCCCCCCCCCCACACCCGCCCCCTCCTTTTGTCCCTGGATTCCCTGCAGCCTGTTGAATGCAGTTTCTCCATGAATCTGCTCTGCTCACCTGATCTAGCAGCAGCTGCTGCGGCCCCTTAAATGTCTGTTGTGAGTTCAGGTATCCCATCACCGGTCTCCTGCTGGTCACTAAGCATAAAGGTGCCTCACTGCCCCTCTGCGCCGCTCGAGTCAGTCTGTCTCACAGACACTGGCACCTGTGCGATGTGGATGCATTTCCCAGTGCCCGGCAAACAGCTTCCCTCACTCCAACCTCATGATGCTATTGACTGCTGAGCCTACCGCTCCGCCCTCACACAGCCACATGCGCGCCAGTTGAGTAGCTCCATTCTCCTTTTACTGACTGCCCAGATGGAGTGCTGACTCACAGAAAAAGAAAAACGTGGAAGTGCTGCAGCAATGGATTGGCAGCAGGGTTAGGGGGTTTCTGGGCACTCAGAACTATGGTGGCCAATCCCGGGATCGGGATCGGCGGGATCCCGGGATTTAGGGCCAAAAACAGCCGGGATTCAGTCCTGGGATTGGAAGTTCCAAACCCGGGGATTGAGGGATCAGCGTTCAGCATCCACAGGACGCTCAGACGCTGCCCGGCTTCCTCCTTCCGGGTCCTCAGCGCTGCATGAACGGTCACACTGTGCCGTCACATGCCGCTGGGAGCCACCAGGAGAGAGTGGAGGATATTCCCCACCCGCTCGCTCCGGTATATGGTGAGTTATGTGTGCAGGGAGGGGCGAGGGGGCGGCCACATAGCTAAAAGCCAATCCCGGGTATCCCGGGAATCCCGGGATTGCCCATTTTTCAATCCCGATGCCGGGATTGAAAAAAAGGCTTAGAATTGGAATCCCTACTCGGAACCCTCCCCTGCATGTGCCACTGGTGTATTGCAGGTTTCAATTTTGTGAAATGCATACATTACTCAGCATGCCAGTAAAATTATCTAAAGTGATGAAAGGCCAAAGTTCCCTCTAATGAAGCAAGTAGAGTAATATAAATATGTGAAGAAATAATGTGGTGCATACCATATCTGATAAGCAAATGTATATTATATTTTAGTACAGTATGTGCCATATATTACAGGTTGAGTATCCCATATCCAAATATTCCAAAATACGGAATATTCCGAAATACGGAATTATTTGAGTGAGAGTGAGATAGTGAAATCTTTGTTTTCTGATGGCTCAATGTACACAAGCTTTGTTTAATGCACAAAGTTATTAAAAATATTGTATTAAATGACCTTCAGGCTGTGTATATAAGGTGTATATGAAACATACATGAATTGTGTGAATGTACACACACTTTGTTTAATACACAAAGTTATAAAAAATATTGGCTAAAATTACCTTCAGGCTGTGTGTATAAGGTGTATATGAAACATAAATGCATTCTGTGCTTAGACTTGGGTCCCATCGCTATGATATCTCATTATGGTATGCAATTATTCCAAAATACGGAAAAATCCCATATCCAAAATACCTCTGGTCCCAAGCATTTTGGATAAGGGATACTCAACCTGTACTTCTTTACAAATTTATATTCCTTACTGTAGAAGGTGTTTTTCTTTTTCATCCCCAGGGCCGGATGCATCAATGGTCATTTTGCTGTCAAATTCCGAAAATACAGTTGGAGTTACCTAATAGAAGCCTATGGGCTTATTATTGCAATGTTCCCTGAGAACAGCCCACTTGGGGGCAAGAGGAGATGGTTGTGCCATCAATAAATAATGAAATTAAAGGAGGGTTGGAAGATAATCAGCTCAGTCTTAGACATGTTAAGTTTAGTGCTGGGATATCCAAGAAGAGATACTAGAGAGACAGTTGGAGATATGAGTGAGGAGAGCGGGGGAGAGGTCAGGGGAGGAAAGGTAGTTGTGAGTATAACAAATGAGCTTGCCTAAAGAGGCCATAAAGATAGGGAATAGCAGATGTCAAAGAACAGAACCTTGGGGGACACCTGCTGTTAGAGGAATTGGAGGAGAAGTCATGAGAGGGACAGACTAGGAACAAATAAAAGCAAATACAATAGATAGAGCTGGAAACAGGCAAAAACTGAACCTGTACCCAATTGGTGGGAACAGCAGACATGTTCAAGGCTACTGACTGCAAAAGAATGCTAATGTGAAGGAGATGATGGTCTACTGTATATAAGGAAAGAAAGAAAAAAACTGCTCATGAGAGGTTATAATCCATAGGGAGTGCCAATTGGAAAAGGGTAACACAGAGTGGTGTGCAAGAAACAGGAAATTATACAACAATAACGGCTCCATTTAATAATGCTACTTTGCTGGCGACATATTTAGTTTATTATCACTGCATCTCACATAGATAATTACTATTATGCTGCTAGTATTTAACATGACTGACCTCTCTGGCCAGGTCCATGGGCCAGTGACGTGCGGTGGGGTGAGGCAGGTGAGGCAGAGCCTTTCCTGACATACTGTACTAATATTTGTGCCAGAGTTTTTACTGTATAAAGCATATGAAAAATACAAAATATATGTTTGAAATATCTTCTTTGCATTATTCTAATAATTTTTATAGCCAAAACTGCGGAGTAAATGGTCTATGGCAGGTGAGGCAGTGCCTCACCTGGCTAACTTTTCCGCACACCTCTAATCAAAACTCTCAAAATTTTCAGGAGTATATACTGCTGCACATGTGTATAATGTCCCCATGCACCCTTTGGCTCATATATTGCGTGTAAATCTTACTTCTGGTGCAAGCCAGTGCCTCCTGAAAAATGTAGCTCACCGCACGTCCCTGCATGGTACCATCTGCTGTGTTACCGTAGCCGACAGTAGCCTTACTATTACCATTGCTGCCAGCAACGGGTTACTTATACGCATGTGTGATGACCGTCTGCGCATAGTGCTTCAATCCGGTAGACTCGGCAAAGCCCAGAAAAGCTTACTAATGTTTGCTAAATATTGAACTGATGTCATAACACTTTTGATTGTGGGGTGAAGAAACCATAAAGAGGCTTATTCAATACCTCTTTTCCATAACCGTGCCTTTCCTCCAGGAATGGTTAAATCTGCTTTCTCACTCTGGAATCAGGGAAACATTGCCTTTCTCAACGACATCACCTCTAGTACACCCTTTCCTTCGTTTACCCAGATTCAGACACAATACTCTCTCCGCCATAGTGAATTTTTTCGCTACCTCCAACTTAGACACTTTCACTCCGGGGTCAGTGGCGTAACTAGAAATTTTTCTCCCCCAAGCCAAAAAATCCTTCGGCGCCCCCCCCCCCCCCCCCATACACCCCGTAATTGGCACTAGCAAAGGTAGAAAAAGGTGCGCGCTGGCAAAAAGGGGTGTGGCTTTGTCGAAATGGGCGTAGCTTTGCGTGGAGGGCGTGGCATTGCAGGAAAAGACTACCTTATACCCCAGTTTTGCAACCTGCACGCCCAGACGTTGGCCACCACAGGAAAGAAAAATAATCCTGATTCATGCCCCTTACATTATTTGTCATTTTTCCTCCTTATAGTAATGCCCAGTGTACATTATTCCACATACTGCAATGGCCCTTAGACAGTATTCCACACACAATCAGTGATCGCGCTGAGCCAAAAAAAAAGTGGGTCCCAGGGACCCTTCACTTTTAAAAATTGGGGTCCTACCGGTCTTTTTCTGGGTCCCATCGGAATGAAGGTTCTTATTAATTTTAATCTTGTTTGGACACTACAAAAGTGTTGCAAGATGGGGGGGATGGGGTGACAATGCTGCTGGGCTGAGTAGCATGCAGGACACCCTGCACCAGAGCAGTAACTAGACATTTTGGTGCCCTTAGGCAGAAAGTGAATTGGTGTTAGACCACTTAGACCATAAAGAACAGGTAGTGCGCGCCGTAGGCGCGCCGCAAAATTTTAGGGGCGTGGCTTCATAGGGAAGGGGCGTGACCACATAATAGTGTCAATTCACATTACACCACACAGTAGTGGCGCTTATACACATTGCACCAGGTAGAACCTCCTATGCACACTGATCCAGGTAGATCACGTCATACACTTTGCTCCAGGTACAGCACGTCATACACTTTGCTCCAGGTACAGCACGTCATACACTTTGCACCAGGTACAGCACGTCATACACTTTGCACCAGGTACAGCACGTCATACACTTTGCACCAGGTACGCACCAGGTACAGCACGTCATACACTTTGCACCAGGTACAGCACGTCATACACTTTGCACCAGGTAGAGCACGTTATCATACACATTGCATCAGGTAGAGCATGTTATCATACACATTGCCGCTAGGTAGAGCAAGTTATCATACACATTGCAGCTAGGTAGAGCAAGTTATCATACACATTGCGTCAGGTAGAACATGTTATTATACACAATGCGCCTGGTAGAGCACGTTATTATACACAATGCGCCTGGTAGAACACGTTATTATACACAATGCGCCTGGTAGAGCACGTTATAATACACATTGCACTAGGTAGAACACGTTATTATACACAATGCGCCTGGTAGAGCACGTTATTATACACATTGCACTAGGTAGAGCACGTTATCATACACATTGCGCCTGGTAGAGAACGTTATTATACACATTGCACCAGGTAGAGCACGTTATCATACACATTGCGCCAGGTAGAACACGTTATCATACACATTGCGCCAGGTAGAACACGTTATCATACACATTGCGCCAGGTAGAACACGTTATCATACACATTGCGCCAGGTAGAGCACGTTATCATACACATTGCGGCAGGTAGAACACGTTATTATACACATTGCGCCAGGTAGAACACGTTATTATACACAATGCGCCTGGTAGAGCACGTTATTATACACAATGCGCCTGGTAGAGCACTGAGGCACATTGCAGTAACCACTCACTTAACACCTCCAGTTGCACGAAGGGGCCGTTTGACACAAGTGGCTTCGCCCCCAGCAGCTACTCACTGACACTCACCATTTTTTCTGACAGCACAGTGCAGTGAGTGCACTGGCACAAGTAGCCAGCCTGCGCCTGTAGTAGCCGCAGCCTGGAGGAGCTCTATGTGAAATCGCAAGCAGAGGCTGTTCTCTGGCAAGAAGGAGCTCGTCCAATCGCTTCCCCTGACGGGCTGGCCACTGCTAAATATACCGATAATCAGTTCCAACTGTGTCAAAGTAGTGGAGCCCCAGGTGCAATGGGAAAGTCAGTGTCACTGCACAGTTGTACTGATTACTGGTATATTTAGCAGTGGCCAGCCCGTCAGGGGAAGCGATCGGAGGAGCTCCTTCTTGCCAGCCTCTGCTTGCGATTTCACAGATAGCTCCTTCATGCTGCGGCGCCGGCTGGCTACTTGTGCCAGTGCACTCACTGCACTGTGCTGTCAGAAAAATGGTGTCAGTGAGGCCCTGACACTCTGAGCGGCCTCACATTGCACACACGGAGCTTGCAGCCCCCGGACATCCCGCATCTGCACCAGCTACTCCAGGTGAAGCGGGGCGATGCAGCACTGTCTACTGCTTACCTACAGCGGGAGCTGTGCAGCCCGGCCGGCTCCTGCTGGAAGGTAGTTGTCGGGTCTCGGTGGGGCGTTGAGCGGGTCCCGGGTAGGGGGGTGGCGGCGGGCAGATCCGGAGCTGTACTCCCAGTCGCAGAGGAGGGTGCTGGCGGCAGAGCGGCAGTGGAGCCGGATGAGCGGGGCCAGTCTGTCAGCCCTGCAGCACAGATTCATGTGCTGGCGGGAGCAGGATTCAAAGCGGAAGATGCTGCAGGCTGTGATTGGATGGAGACTACAGGAGGTGATTGGCCGAGGAAACAGCCAGTCACCTCTGCATTCCGCTGACAGGCTTAACACATGCAAACACATATTCAGATGAGCGCGTCCTGTGGGACCCGCTCATCTTCTAAATGTGAGTCCCGGGCGGCTGTTTCTGGGTAAAATACGCGCCATAGCGCGTTTTTGTGATCACTGACAATAATGCACATGACACAATATGCACACACCGTAATGCCCCCTACACATTATGCCACACACCGTAATGCCCCCGACACATTATGCCACACACCGTAATGCCCCCGACACATTATGCCACACACCGTAATGCCTGTGACACATTATGACAGGAATCGCAATGCCCGTTATACATTATGCTACACACTGCAATGCCCCTGATACATTATAGCACATACAATGTCTGTGACACAGTATGACACACACCACAATGATCCTGAGACATTATACCACATACCACAATGCCCGTGACATAGTCTACAACACACCGTAATGCCAGATACATTATGACACACACTGCAATGTCCGTGATACATTATGCCACACACCGTAATGCCCCTGATACATTATAGCACATACAATGTCTGTGACACAGTATGACACACACCACAATGATCCTGAGACATTATACCACATACCACAATGCCCGTTATATAGTATACCACACACCGTAATGCCAGATACATTATGACACACACTGCAATGTCCGTGATACATTATGCCACACACCGTAATGCCCATTACACATTAAGTTCTACAGTAAGGCTTCCAATTACTTTTAAATTACCTGCTCGTAGCCAGGGGTTTCATGCTCTTGGTTCCATGCACGGTGCCAGGATGTCATGCTCGTTGCCAGGGGTTTCATGCACTGGGTGCCATGCTCGTTGCTAGGGGGTAGTGCTTGTTGCTAGGGCCGTGCTCCCAGTGCCACATATGCTCCCAGTGCCAGATATTCCCCCACAGTGCCAGGTATATGCACCCAGTGCCAGATATTCCCCCACAGTGCCAGGTATATGCACCCAGTGCCAGATATTCCCCCACAGTGCCTGCTTCCCCCCCCAGTGCCAGGTATATGCCCCCCCAGTCCCGGGTATATGCCCCCAGTGCCGGGTATATGCCCCCCCAGTGCCAGGTATATTCCCCCAGTGCCAGGTATATGCCCCCCCAGTGCCAGGTATATGCCCCCCCCAGTGCCAGGTATATGCCCCCAGTGCCAGGTATATGCCCCCCCAGTGCCAGATATTCTCCCACAGTGCCAGATATTCCCCCCCAGTGCCAGGTATATGCCCCTAGTGCCAGGTATATGCCCCCAGTGCCATGTATATGCTCCCAGTGCCAGGTACATGCCCCCCCAGTGCCAGTTATATGCCCCCAGTGCCAGGTATATGCCCCCAGTGCCAGATATCCCCCCCAGTGCCTGCTTCCCCCCCAGTGCCAGGTATATGCCCCCAGTGTCGGGTATATGCCCCCTCAGTGCCAGGTATATGCCCCCAGTGCCGGGTATATGCCCCCCAGTGCCGTGTATATGCCCCCAGTGCCAGGTACATGCCCCCAGTGCCAGATATTCCCCCCCAGTGCCTGCTTCCCCCCCAGTGCCAGGTATATGCCTCCAGTGCCAGGTATATGCCCCCCCAGTGCCGGGTATATGCCCCCAGTGCCAGGTACATGCCCCCAGTGCCGGGTATATGCCCCCCCAGTGCCAGATATATGCCCCCAGTGCCAGGTACATGCCCTCAGTGCCGGGTATATGCCCCCCCCAGTGCCAGGTATATGTCCCCAGTGCCAGATCTGCCCCCCCAGTGCCAGGTATATGTCCCCAGTGCCGGGTATATGCCCCAGTGCCTGCTCCCCCGCCCCCCCCCCTATGTGTTGGAGGGACACGAGCGCATCGCGCGTCTCTCCTGTGTCCCTCCTGTGTCCCTCCTGGCTCTCCCCCGGCTGGTCTAATAAAGGAAGTGCCGTTCGTGAGCCAATCAGAGCTCACGAACGGCACTTGCTTCCTTAGACCGGCCGGGGAAGAGCCAGGAGGGACACAGGAGAGACGCGCGATGCGCTCGTGTCCCTCCAACACATAGGGGGGGGGGCGGGGGAGCAGGCACCGCAGGGAGGGAGAGCCGGAGAGGAGATCGCATGTCAATCTGTTCTAAATCAGTGGCGCCCCCGCAGCCCCTCACCCCCAAGCCACCGCGAGGACTGCGGGGGCAGTAGTTACGCCACTGTCCGGGGTCCATACCACTCTCTCTTATAGGCCTCTCGCCACTCTTGAAAATATATGTATGCGACGCTCTTCTACGAAAGGTCTTATATCAGATCTCTATGCTCTGCTATTGTAGGGCTCTGCCATTCCCAGAGATCACAGAGAGGGATCTGGGTGTCACTTTGGATGAGGAGGAATGGGGATAAATATGGAGTAATGCGTCCTCTAGCTCTATCTGTGTTAGGATAAAGGAGAATGTGCATAAATTGTTATACCTTTGGTATTATGTACCTTCGCGTTTGAAGGCGATGTACCCTGATGTTACAGATGGCTGCTGGAGGGGTTGTGCTTCTGAAGGGACATATATGCATATTTGGTGGACTTGCCCGAAGTTAGTACCTTTATGGAAAGAGGTTGTCCGACTTCTTTCGCTCTTATTTTCTACCCCAATCCCCCTGGACCCTAAATACTTCCTACTGCCTTTAGATCTCCCGACTTTAACTAAACACCAGAACACGTTATTACGTCATGTGGCTACTGCCACAACATGTCAAATTGCAAAGGCCTGGAGGTTGCCCTCCCCACCATCCCTACAATCCGTTGTCACTTATATTTGGTACGTTTATAAGATGGAATATATGACCAGTGTCATTAGACAATCCCCCAGGGTGTTCGATAAAGTCTGGGCACCTTGGCTCATTTCTCAAAATGCCCCCTCCCCATTCTGTAGCTAATTAAGCTACGCACCCTTATTTTTGTGTTGGTTGCCCAGACCCCGCTACTCGGACCCCCCTCCTCTTCTATCTATTTCTCCTTTTGCCCTCAATTTTGACTCTTCCTCTTCCTGTCTTTATTCTTCCCGTTCTCGCACTCCCCTAGGCTGGTTGGTCACACCATAGACCTAGAGGACTCTTTCTTCTCTTGCTCTATTTCTGTCGTCTCACTTAAAAAACAAAAAAGATTTACTTACTTGATTGTCATATTATTTCATTGTTGTGTTCCTTTTTGTACTATGTCGTTTGTCTATACCACTGAAACACACCGATATTGTGTATTACTGTAAATCGATCAATAAAACTTTTCCAAAAAAAAAAAAAGAGGCTTATTCAAAGAAGGCTTTCTTTTTGGTGCTGTTAGGATCTCCTGCTCTGTGCTGCCACGTCGCCATGGCAACCGGGAGGCAAGTGTTAGCGAAGTAACCTGAGCGCAGCTGATACTCCGGTCCGGGTTTTTACTGAGTAGTGGTTACAGGCTCTGTGCATGGCAGGGAATCCGGCGCTGGTTTTGTGCTCACAGTCCGTGAGGTCTGAGTGGGGCGTGGACAGCACCTGCTATATAAACCATCCTCCCAGGCTAGGCAAATGCTGCTGAATCTTTGTTTGTTAGTCAGTTCCAGAGAGTTAGCTAGTACTGTGTGACTTTGTATTTACTTGTTGCTTACTGCGAATAGGCCTTGGGATTCGGTACTTCATTCTGCCAATCCGGACCTAGCAGTAAGACTGGAGTCAGTTGTTTGACCTGCTGGGGTTCTTTTGCTATTCTGTGAACCCAGCAGGTTTGCGGCTGTACTCTCAGACCTGCTTGCTTAATCCTCCCTCACTGTGCAGGGCGTCCAGGTGTCAGTTTAGTGGCAGTAAGCTGAACCTGTGCCCTGCAAGTGGGGGTTAGGATTGTGGATACTCTCCTTGTGTCTATATTTCTATCTCTGACCAAGGAGTTTATTCCCACACCCGTTGGTAACCCTTTGGGGTTTTTTCTGTTGCTCTTAGCAACATCATTTCAGGTGCTCCACATGTTAAATCACTACACATCGCTTCATTGTCCGCTCTATTCCATCTGAGCATTCCTGACACTAGGGAGACACCCAATTCCTGAGCCTTTGGGCTTCTCCGTTCACTTTGTGTTTATTAGTTATTCCATCACCTCCTGTGTATGTTATGTTATACTGTCTGTGAGTTCGTTTGCTTCGCTTCCCTCTCTGTTCATACACCGGTATACTCCTGTTACATATTCAGCAGCCCTACTCCTGTTGAAATTTTGTGGGAATATGGAGCATACCCCTCAAAATACTTTGCAACAGGTGGTCGATCAGGTGCAGGTCCTGACTCGACAATTTAATGAGATGTCCATTAAAATGAACACCCCGCAGGCCGCTAGTGGAGCTCCCGCAGCAGCATCGGCAAGTTCAGGGGTTAAGGAGCCGAAAGTAAATCTCCCGGATCGTTTTTCTGGAGATCGCTCGCAGTTCTTTTGTTTCAAGGAGAGCTGTACGCTATATTTCAGGCTTAGGCCCCAGTCTTCTGGGTCGGAGATTCAGCGGGTGGGCATGGTGATTTCCTTGCTACAAGGAGACCCACAGGTCTGGGCATATGGGTTACAGCCTGACTGTCCGTCGCTTAAAAGTGTTGATGCTTTTTTTACGGCACTGGGCATTTTGTATGATGACCCTGACAAGATGGCTTCAGCCGAGGCTCAGATTACGGTTCTTAAGCAAGGGCGACGGCCAGCTGAGGTTTATAGTACGGAGTTTCGGAGGTTGGCTCATGATACCCAATGGAATGACCCAGCCCTGAGAAACCAGTACCGAAGGGGCCTTTCTGACCAGATAAAGGACCAACTGGTACAATATCCCTCGCCTGATAGCTTAGATCAGCTCATGCAGTTATCCATCCGGGTGGATAGACAGCTGAGAGAGCGTAGGCTTGAAAGGGAGACCGCAGTTTCCTTTTTTCCCAAGGGAACCTCAGACTCTGAGGAATATTCCGAGGAGCCTATGCAGATTGGGGCTACCCGCCTCTCCTCGCGTGAGAAGACGCGGAGGAGACAGCAGGGTTTGTGTTTGTACTGTGGGAATAAAGGTCATGTTGTAGTATCATGCCCAGAAAAACCGGAAAACTTCAGGGCCTGAGGGTGAAGGGAAATATCCTGTCAGGCCAGAAGTCAGAATTTCCTAAAAAGACTTTTCTCATTCCGGTGACTTTGGAGATCCTCTGTCAAACTGTCAAGACTGAGGCCTTTGTTGACAGTGGGGTCGATGGGGTTTTCATGGACCGTCAATTCGCCCTGGAGCACTCTGTTCCCTCAGTACCTTTGGCATCAGAGATTGAGATCTGTGGGTTAAACGGGGAACCATTGTCCCAGGGTAAAATTACCTCCTGCACCAGCCAAATTCCTTTGTTTATTGGAGCCACACACTCTGAAAAATTGTCTTTTTATGTGACTGTCTGTTCTTTTGCCCCATTGGTTTTGGGGTTACCCTGGTTAAGGGCCCATAACCCTCAATTTGACTGGGTCTCTGGGGAGATTCTTAGTTGGGGTAGTGATTGTTTCAGGAGTTGCTTGAGCCTTCCAGTCAGGCTCTCGCAGCTAAGTTTGCCAGGATTGCCAGGATGTTATGCAGATTTTGCGGATGTGTTCTCCAAAAAAGTTGCGGAGGTACTACCTCCCCATCGCCCCTATGACTGTGCCATTGATTTGTTGCCGGATGCTAAGCTTCCCAAGAGCAGGTTGTACTCCCTGTCACGTCCTGAGACTCAGGCTATGGCAGAGTAGATTCAGGAGAACTTGGCTAAGGGATTTATCAGACCCTCACAGTCTCCAGTTGGGTCGGGGTTCTTTTTCGTGGGTAAAAAGGACGGTTCGTTGCAACCCTGCATCGACTTCAGGGAATTGAACCGTATCACGATTAAAAACTCGTACCCACTGCCTCTCATTTCGGTTTTGTTTGACCAGCTTCGTACTGCCACCATTTTTTCTAAGATTGACCTACGCGGTGCTTACAATCTAATCCAAATAAGAGAGGGGGATGAATGGAAGACTGCCTTTAATACCCACTCAGGGCATTATGAATATTTGGTGATGCCTTTTGGGCTCTCTAATGCCCCGGCAGTCTTCCTGGAATTCATGAACGATGTGCTCAGGGAATATTTGGATAGATTCTTAGTTGTTTATCTAGATGACATCCTAATCTTCTCTCATTCCCTGGAGGAACATCGGAAGCATGTACGCTTAGTCCTCCAGAAACTCAGAGACCACCAGCTTGGGGCGAAGCTGGAGAAGTGCGAGTTTGAAGTCCAGCAAATCGCATTTCTAGGGTATATTATCTCCTCAGAAGGTTTCCAAATGGAGGGTTCTAAGGTACAGGCAGTCCTGGATTGGGTGCAGCCCACTAGTTTGAAGGCGCTTCAGCGTTTTCTGGGCTTTGCGAATTTTTGTAGACGGTTTATCGCTGGATTTTCGTCTATAGTGGCCCCCTTGGTGGCACTCACTAAGAAAGGGGCGGATGTTGCTCACTGGTCTTGTGAGGCCAAAGCGGCCTTTGCCCGTCTCAAAAGGGCATTTGTCTCGGCCAAGGTGCTGCGACACCCAGATCCAGAGCGTCCTTTTGTGGTAGAAGTGGATGCCTCTGAGATAGGTATTGGGGCAGTGCTCTCTCAGATGGGGGTGTCTGATAATCGCTTTCATCCCTGTGCTTACTTTTCCCGTAAATTTTCGTCTGCCGAGATGAATTATGATGTGGGTAACCGGGAATTGTTGGCTATAAAGGATGCACTCGGGGAGTGGAGACACTGGCTTGAGGGGGCTAAGTTTGTGGTCTCAATTCTCACCGACCATAAGAATCTGGCATATTTAGAGTCAGCGAAGCGGCTCAATGCCAGGCAGGCACGATGGGCTTTGTTTTTTGCTCGCTTTAATTTTTTGATAACATATCGCCCTGGGTCAAAAAACATCAAGGCTGATGCGCTCTCGCAGAGTTTTGCTCCAGTTCAAGAGACCACCGAGGAGCCATTGCCCATTGTGTCCCCATCATGTATCAAAAAAGTGGGCATTACCCAGGACCTCTTATCATTAGTCCTTAGAGCACAGGAGCAGGCTCCTCCAGACCTTCCGGTAGGTCTCTTGTTTGTGCCTCCTAGGTTAAGACAGTGAGTGTTCCTGGAATTCCATGCCAAGAAGTCGGCAGGGCATCCGGGTATTGCCAGAACTCGGGAGTTGCTGTCTAGGGCGGTGTGGTGGCCCTCAGTGGCTAGGGATGTGGATCAGTGGGTTCGGGCATGTGACATTTGTGCCCGAAATAAAACTCCTAGAGGGGTTCCTGTCGGCCCATTACATCCACTCTCTATTCCGTCTAAGCCATGGACCCACATTTCCATGGATTTTGTGGTGGACTTGCCCAAATCCTCGGGGATGACAGCCATTTGGGTTGTCGTTGACAGGTTTTCGAAGATGGCGCATTTCGTTCCACTGGTTGGGTTGCCATCGGCCAGACGCCTGTCTGAGTTATTTATGCAGCATGTTGTGCGCCTCCACGGGTTGCCACTTGATGTGGTCTCTGACCGTGGATCCCAGTTTGTGGCCAAATTCTGGAGGGCATTTTGTTCTGATCTCCAGATTTCTGTGAGCTTGTCGTCAGGCTACCATCCACAGTCTAATGGGCAGACTGAGAGGGTGAACCAGTCCTTGGAGCAGTTCCTCAGGTGTTATGTCTCCAAGTGTCATACTGACTGGGTTGCTCATCTGTCCATGGCGGAGTTTGCCTATAACAACGCGGCTCACTCTGCTACAGGGATCTCTCCCTTCCTTTGTGTGTATGGGCATCATCCTAAGGCCAATTCTTTTGACCCCCTGGATTCCACGTCTGGTGGTTCCTCTGTTGTTTCGGTCCTTACGGGTATTTGGAGGAAAGTGAAGAAAGCCCTTGTGTCTGTGTCATTAGTGACCAAAAGGGTTTTTGATAAGTGGAGAAGACCCTGCAGCTTCAAATTAGGAGACTTCGTCTGGTTGTCCACCAAGAATTTGAAGTTGAGACAGCCATCTCATAAGTTTGGCCCCCGGTTCATCGGCCCTTATAAGATCACCAGGGTTATCAATCCGGTGGCATTTCAGTTAGATCTGCCCCGTTCATTGGGTATCAATAAAACATTTCATTGTTCCCTTTTAAAACTGGCGGTTACTAATCCTTCTTCCAGTGGAAGACCTTCTCCTCTTCTGATACGGGGTCAGAGGGAGTTTGTGGTTGAAAGGGTTCTTGACTCCAAGATGGTTCGGGGTCGGCTGTCATTTTTGGTGCACTGGAAGGGGTATGGCCCGGAGGAGCGGTCGTGGGTGCGCAGTTGTGATCTTCATGCCCCCAGACTGATACGCTCTTTCTTCTCGCAGTTCCCCGATAAACCCGGTGGTAGGGGTTCTTTGACCCCTCGTCAGAGGGGGGGTACTGTTAGGATCTCCTGCTCTGTGCTGCCACGTCGCCATGGCAACCGGGAGGCAAGTGTTAGCGAAGTAAACTGAGCGCAGCTGATACTCCGGTCCGGGTTTTTACTGAGTAGTGGTTACAGGCTCTGTGCACGGCAGGGAATCTGGCGCTGGTTTTGTGCTCACAGTCTGTGAGGTCTGAGTGGGGCGTGGACAGCACCTGCTATATAAACCATCCTCTCAGGCTAGGCAAATGCTGCTGAATCTTTGTTTGTTAGTCAGTTCCAGAGAGTTAGCTAGTACTGTGTGACTTTGTATTTACTTGTTGCTTACTGCGAATAGGCCTTGGGATTCGGTACTTCATTCTGCCAATCCGGACCTAGCAGTAAGACTGGAGTCAGTTGTTTGACCTGCTGGGGTTCTTTTGCTATTCTGTGAACCCAGCAGGTTTGCGGCTGTACTCTCAGACCTGCTTGCTTAATCCTCCCTCACTGTGCAGGGCGTCCAGGTGTCAGTTTAGTGGCAGTAAGCTGAACCTGTGCCCTGCAAGTGGGAGTTAGGATTGTGAATACTCTCCTTGTGTCTATATTTCTATCTCTGACCAAGGAGTTTATTCCCACACCCGTTGGTAACCCTTTGGGGTTTTTTCTGTTGCTCTTAGCAACATCATTTCAGGTGCTCCACATGTTAAATCACTACACATCGCTTCATTGTCCGCTCTATTCCATCTGAGCATTCCTGACACTAGGGAGACACCCAATTCCTGAGCCTCTGGGCTTCTCCGTTCACTTTGTGTTTATTAGTTATTCCATCACCTCCTGTGTATGTTATGTTATACTGTCTGTGAGTTCGTTTGCTTCGCTTCCCTCTCTGTTCATACACCGGTATACTCCTGTTAGCACTGGTGTGCGTAACAGGTGCACTCTTTTACTTAAATGGTTATTAGTTAGCTAACACATAACTTTTATTATGATTATTTGTTTAAAAAATAGGTAACACCAGTTACATAAAGAATTCTGTGAGTTACAATACCAACAGTACAAAAAATAATTATTATATAACATTTTTTAATAAAAGAGGGTGATTATACCTTTAAGTCATACCTCCAGTAACTATATTGGTCATCGGTTCAATCAGTGTGAAAAATACTAATATTTCTTTAAAATTAATATGAAAAAATAACTTGTTTTGCGAAAATATTGTTAATGTATTCCCATCAAATATGAGCAGTTTATCTTACAGAGAATTTAGTTTAATAATAGTTAATTATACAACAATTGGCCATTTTCTCTGTATTTACAGAACACTAATTTGTGGCAGCAGTCAGTTTAGGCAAAGGATGTAAACAAGCGTTATGCGAAACGTACGTCACCGGAGAGGGCGTTTCAGATATGTGTAGCACTCACGTGACCCGGTGCCCGACAGCAGTCAGAAGCGGCAAGGAGAAGCTTCTCATCCCAGTGACCACATAGCTCCCTTACTGCTGCAATCAAAAGCGGACGGGAGTGGCATCTTATAGGGACATAGGGGTCTATTCATGAAGCAGTGAAAAGTGTGGAAAAGTGAGACGGTGGAGAAATTGGCCATGGTGACCAATCAGCTTTGATGTAACATTTATAATTTCCATATTATAACATTATACAGAGCAGCTGATTGGTTGCCATGGGCAACTTCTCCACCGTCTCACTTCTCCCCACTTTTCACTGCTTCATGAATAGACCCCATAGAGCGGCAGACAGGGATACAGAACAGCCACTGTTAAGGAACATAGGGGTCTATTCATGCAGCAGTGAAAAGCCCTGTTTTGCGTTAAACAGGGCTTTTCTCTGCCTACTGCAATTCACAGAGCGGGTTACCGTGGAGAAGTCTTTGACTTCTCCAGCGGTACCCCCGCTCTGTGCCTGAATCGCATCACCATACCTTTGTATGGTGAGTGTGATTCATGAAGGTGCAGAAAGCTCTGCTTTCCGCTTCTCCATGGAATTCAGGTTCGCCATCTCAGGACGGCGTAACCTGAACTGTGGTGCGGAGACGGCAGGGAAGCTCAATGATTCCCTGCTCTCTGCTCGGCACCTGATGCTGGCTCCGCCCCCCGACCTCCCGGCAACCACTGCGCCCTGATGGGAGGTCAACGAGCTGCGCATGCACAAAGGGACCCACCGCTGGACTCCGCGTATCGCAGGGAGGGACTGCTGGAGATGACCTCACCGCGGGAACATCAGACACTGCAGCGCATTGTCGGAAGGGTGAGTATACATGAATTGCTCCTTATTACAGCTATTCATTGCATCGAAGCGATGCTATGTATACTGATAGGTAGCAATTCTGTTTTCGTTTTCTTTATGAATAGACCCCATAGAGCGGTAACATATACTGTCCTATTCAGAAGCGGTCAGGTTGACCTCTGACAGGGACTTAGAATGGCAGCACTCACAGCAGATTCACAGTGGAATCTAATAAGGAACTCTCCACCCTATCTGGACCCAGGTACCTTCAGTCGACTCTCTCATCCCCAGACACTGGAACCTTCCCCTGCAATGTACCTTACACCAGGGGTTGGTAACGGCTAAATCAGGGCACAGCAGAAGCTGATGTTACTCTCCTTTCTTCCATCTCGGTGTGTGGCAGTACCGCGCTCTCATTATACCCATTCACAGCAATTTTAGCAGCTCCCATTTTGTCTTATTGTTTACATATAGAAATCCAACTACACACACACACATTTTCTACAGTTTGTAAAATTTTGTATGATTTTATTTTAACCTTTTAGCAGCAGAGAATGAGCGGGGTTGTCATTTGCATATACCTTAAAACTGTTGATGACAAGTCCCTCTCGTCACCTGCAGTAAAGTGCCCATTGCAAACTTACCATCTTCCCACCGGCACTAATCACTGCTGGTGAGTCCTGAGTGTCAGTAAGGCCATTCTATAGCAGTGTCATTGGCACACAAGCATGCCATAAACATTGTAAAGTTAAAAAAGTATTGCCAGAGAAGGGGGGATGGAATTTAAGTCCCTTTATCTCCCCAACCCTGCATCTAGAGAGCCTTCCTGGACCATACTTGCCTGCTCTCTCAGAAGGTGCGGGAGTCTACTACATTTGCTGGCATTCCACAGCACCCCCGGAAGAGTAGACTGACCTCCTGCATTATGGAAGTGGACAGAATGGGTACCATCAGATAATGCTGCACATTGCATAAAACTGCGGAAGGGGCAGGGCCAATATGACATATTTCTATCAAAGGCACATCATATTGGCCCTATCCAGTTCTGAGTGACCCATGTTTTGCATCATTCCCCATGAGGGGACAGGTCCTAGTGACTTGATCCTCTGTACCCTGCCGCCATCTCTAGCCATGATCCTGACTTTGTCCCTCTTGTCCTAGTAGCTTATCATGACTTACCTCTGCCAACAGCCTGCAATCCAGTGTTTCTTGCTTACTGGGTTTGGCCCAGCTTTCCAGTTCTAGTGTGTTTTGCTTGGCTGTGTTCATTGTCTGCAAGGTTTGTTCAGCATACAAGCTGCAGTCTGTGTTATTAGCTGTTGATTATCCACCTGTGTGAGCTCTCCTGTGTGTGACCGGTTCTTGGCCAATCCAAGCCTCCCAGCTGTTCAGCTGATCGCAGCATCCAATCCCTGCTTCCCAGCAGGTATAAAATTGGTAGTCCATGAAGTTTCAAGCTGCTAGTGCAATGATGTCCACAGCCTTGCTGTGTGCTACCCAGTGAGCTCCTTCAAATACATTATTCAGACACTCTCAGTGCGTTTACCACCTTGCTGCACCACTGGCTACACCATCGGTTCCGGACGAAATTCCTGCTTCATCGGTTCCAGCTGACATTACTACTCTATCGTTTCCAGTCGATATTCTTGCTCCATCGGTTCAAGACAATATTCCTACACCATTGGGTTCAGCCGATATTCCTACGCCATGGGTTCCAGATGATTTTCTTGTTCTATCAGCTCCAGACGATTTTCCTATTCTATCAGCTCCAGACTATTTTCCTGCTCTATCGGTTCAAGACGATATTCCTGCTCTATTAGTTCCAGACGATTTTCCTACTCCATTGGTTCCAGCCGATAATTCTGCTTCATTGGTCCCAGACGATATTCCTACACCATTGCTTCCATTCGATCCTGCTTCAACATTGGTCTCAGCTGATCCAGCTACAACATCGGTGCCAGCCAATCCTGCTAACACCTCAGCCCCAGCCAATTCTGCTACAACATTGCCCTTAGCTAATCCTGCTACAACATCGGTTCCCGCCGATCCTGCTACAACATCAGTCCCAGACGATCCTGCTACAACATCAGTCCCAGACGATCCTGCTACAATATCAGTTCCAGACGATCCTGCTACAACATCAGTCCCAGCCAATCCTGCTACAATGGTACCAGCCAATTCAACTAAAACATTGATTCCATTTATTTCACCCAAATTATCAGTGCCAACCATCATTGTCATTGGTTCCATCTGACTATTATTCCAGTCGACATTATCATATCTTATATAAAGCCACAAGTCAAATCTCGTTCTAGGAAACCCAGTCAGAGGGCCGCGACTTACACATCCATGGTGAAGACTATAGACGTGTTTAGACTCCGCGCCTATGGTTAGGGTATTATTCAACTCCCTATTTCCAATACTACCACAATCTTCATGCAAGAGGAAGAGCTATAGCCAGCCATCCAGCTTTCTGCATATGCACACTAGTACAGACACAGGCCAGAATCTGCATCTCTGACAGTAGGCAAATATGCCAGGGATTTGCGGTGAGGTAAATGGCTCAGGAGACACTGATTAGCACCAGAGCCAGATTTACCCACAATATATGAGCTTAACGGTTCATGTGAGCATTATACATGGGTGCAGCAGTATAAGCTCCTGGAAATTTGGTGAGTTTTGATCAGAGATGTGCGGAAAGGATAGGCCTCACCTGCCATAAACTTTTTACTCCAGAATTTTGACATAAAAAATTATTAGAATAATACAAAGAAGATATTTCTAACATATTCTTTGTATTTTTCACATACTTTATAGAGTCAAAAATCCATCACAAACCTTAGCTGCCTCAGCCCACCGAACATCACGGAAATATTCCCTGGACATTGTGCAGCTCAGTACACAGCAGCATGTGCTGGGCTAGGGAGAGAGGCTGCAGTCACTGGACAGCAGCAGGCTGCTTTCTCTTCCAGCCCTATGTGCCACCCTATCCGTTTGATAGATAGACAGTGTCTAGTTAGACAGTCAATAGATAGACACCATATATTAGACAGACATTAGGTCAACAGGGTCAAAAGGTCGATAGGTCCAAAGGTCGACATGAAAATGGTCGACATAAAAAAGACAAATGTTTTTTTTTATGTAACATGTTTTTGGATTATTTCATACTTTCTCTATCCATGTCGGCATAGAGTTGGTTATAAACCTTGTGGCGAGCGCAGCGAGCCACCGTGCCCGAAGCGTGGCGAGCGAAGTGTGGCGAGCGAAGCGAGCCCCGCGAGGGTATGCCTTTCTACAATTGGGGGTCCCAGATGACAAAACTATCCACACAAACCACAAAAATGCAAAAAATATGGTGTCTACCTTTTTCATGCCGACCATTTTCATGTCGACCTTTTGACCCTGTCGACCTTTTCCATGTCGACCTTTTGATCCTGTCGACCTAATGTCCATCTAACATATGGTGTCTATCTATTGACTGTCTAACTAGACACTATCTATCTATCATACCGGAACCATGTGCCACTGCCACTATGCTAAAGTGGAGGGGGGGGGGGGGGGAGGGGGCAATTGTACTGATCACCCCTCCTCCTGGATCCACACCTGGAAAGAGGGAGTCAAGTCTTTTAAATAATGGGTGCTGTTAGTACTGATGATCACCAGAAGATGTTACCCTGCACTATGTAAAACAAGTTTTCAATATATTGGGGGAGTACAGTATGGAACTTTGTGGGCCCCCATATTTGTAAGAGGTGAATCCAATCTTTCAAATTATGTGGCCCACCAGACATTTTTACCATACGCTACAGAAAAAAAATGTTTTCCGCTTATTGGTGGGAGCGCACTATGTGTTCCAGCATGCCTATAATTACTGTAGATCTGTAAATGTGGTGTTACTCACATATGATAGAGGATAGTTCCCTCTTTCAAATGGTGTTTCTTGTTAGCAGCTATTGCCTTGGAGTCACTTGTGATCACCAGATAATACTGCACACTGCTACAGTGAAAAACTAGTTTTCCTTAGATGGATGAAGGGCACATTGTACTCTATCTTCCTCGTACTGGCCCTACACACATGGGGGTACCCTGTCTTGACAAAGGGGAGTCTCATCTTTCTAATGATGTGTCCCTTTAGTAATTTTTATTATCTGGCGATTCGATGGTAGTCTGTGTTACCGTGCCTTCACAATTGTGATTAAGGGGACCTGTGGCTCGTTTGTAATTACACTGGGTGGTGTAGTTAAAGTGTATGGTATAAAGGGCAGATACATATAATATTCAGTGTGAGTCTTATATTGGGCTCTGCCCTCACTGCATCAGGACTGGGGGAACTGCATGTATACAATCCTGATGCTAGTGTGAGACAATCAAGGTGACTCAAATTACTACCTCTGGCTATAGTTACATTGCAAACATAAGGGATATTTACTGGGGTTCTGGAAAATGGGCCTAATTCAAGATAGATCGCAAAAGCACAATCTTCCTCTAATAGGCAAAACCATGTGCACTGCAGGGGGGGGGGGGGGGGGGGGACACAGATATAACATGTGCAGAGAGAGTTAGATTTGGGTAAAGTGTGTTCAAACTGAAATCTTAATTGCAGTGTAAAAATAAAGCAGCCAGTATTTGCCCTGCACAGAAACAATATAACCCACCCAAATCTAACTCTCTCTGCCCCTCCTCTCTGGCGGTGCAGTATACTCTGGCAGAAAACTACTGCACATGCGCAGGTCTTAGGGAACATGGCACCTGCACCACTTTCCTTGGCACACCTCTATTGCGCATGGATGAATCACCAGAAAATGGCCACACTGGACATTTTCTGGGTGATATTTGCTGCTCTGCAGAAAGCACAGGGCTGACGGAGAGGTGAGTATAATTAAATGGGTGCAAGATTTGCAGTGTGTATCCCCCGTAGACACAAGGGTCTGTGTGCACCGCACACCTTGCTCGCATTATACAGTAGATATGCCAATGCTCTCACAGTTATTAATTAATTAAGCCATAAGTAAGGCTAAACTGAGCAGTACTTTATTGAAAAAGTGGTACGATAGGCGCAGAAGGTTTCATTTTCATTTGACATTTTCACTTTTTCACAGTTTAATATAGTGAAGTGCGACTTTGCCCACTGGACCTCTGGATTTTTATCCAGCAGTTTGGAAGATTAACATGTTCTGTCATTTACTGGTGGATTTGAAAGGCTAAAATCTCCAGCAATTTGAGCCATAAACCACAAGAAATTTCCTGTCCAATGAGATTGCTCAGTTATTACAAATCCAAGGCACCATCCTATATAAACCATACTTAAAAATGTCCATTGTCACATAAGAGTGTGCAAGCATGAGTAATGGCATATTAATAAGGACAACATAATAAAACGCTATAACAAATTGACCAAACATTAGAAAACTAAAGCTGTAAAAAAGTACACTTAGCACAACTAAGAATGAATATAAACCATAGAAAGGATCACACAGGAGACGGGGGGAAAACATGACACTTTGTCTACAAGCAGTGTAAAAACCATACTATAGGATTATTTGGATTATTACTTAAAAGCTAAAATATGTCTAATAATATATGGCACAAGAAGGAGGATCTAGTTGCCTATATAATTACCACAAGGAAGACTCAAATAATTTCTGAATATGGGTTTGTACATCAATTTCCAAACTCTCAATATAGAATCCCCATCTCTTATAAAATTGTTTAACACCCTGTTCAATATCAGGAACAGTAGCTTGTCTCTCAAAGTATATGGTACAAATAAGCATATTTTTAACTTCTGTTAATGAAGGAGATGAGTGTTTCGAATAGTATTTTAAAATCAGGTTTTTTGCCACAGTAAGAATAACTGTCACAACTGGAAGAAGTTTCTTTTTCCGAGGGCCTAGGTCCCATAACTTCAAATTAATAAATATACATGCTATCGGGTGTTTCATAATAGTCAATGAGGATGTTCGATTAATATAATTAATGACCTTATCCCAAAACACAGCTATTTTGCCACATTGCCAAAAATTGTGAAGAAAAGAGGCGCTCTACATACCACATTTTGGACTTTTGCTTGACTCTTCTGGCACCATATGTGCTCTCTGAGCATGAGAGATAAATGCCTTATGCAGAACCCAAGGCGAACTTACTGTAGTGATTCCAACTGGAGATATCTGAGTGTCAATTGACTATGTTTTAGCAATGTGTCAAGACCAGCAAGTGCAGGAATGTTATGTTCCCAGGTTTGAAATGAACAAGGACATAGCTTATTTCTACTCAACACCTTAAGATCCATATAGTAATACCTTAATTTGTACAAATTAGATTTGGATAAAGATATAAGAGTTTGTAGAGGGTCAGAAAGTCTTTCAGAAATTATAGGTTGTGCATTGCTTGAAAAAAAATGTGGATTTGCAAATACATATATAATGGTCTATCAGATACCTTACATTTCTCCTTTGGTTCAGAAAAGGACAATATTGAACAACTAGGACAATTATGAACAACCATGATCAAATGCTGCTCGGGTAGACAGATTGTTGGGGGTGGGGGGGGGGGGAGGGGGGAGACCCGGCAGTCTTGGTACACGTTGGCACCGATAACAAAGTAAGTGGTAGATGGGATGTCCTTAAAAACGATTACGAGGGATCTAGGTCACAAACTTAAGACAAGGATATCTAAGGTAATATTCTCTGAAATATTACCTGTGCCACGCGCTAGCCCAGGGAGACAAAGGGAGATTACGGAGGTAAATGTGTGGCTAAGAGATTGGTGTAGGAAGGAGGGATTTGTTTTCCTGGAACATTAGGCAGACTTCTTGGTCAGGCACCATCTTTTTTGTCACAATGGATTGCACCTGAACGAGGAGGGGGCAGCAATACTTGGGGAAAGGATGGCTAGAGGTTTGGAAGAGATTTTAAACTAGGTGTCTGGGGGGAGGGACTAGAAAGAATTAACGGGGTGATCAGTGAAAGCAGCAATGAGGGTGTATTATGTATATTCGGGGTGAAGAAGCGGGGAAGAGAAAATCAGGCAACACCGAGGAATATATCAAGAAATAGTAATTTAAGCAAGGAAAAAGGGAAAAACTAAACTAAAGTGTCTGCTTGCAAATGCAAGAAGCCTATCAAGTAAAATGGGTGAATTAGAAATGATTGCATTAAAAGACCACTATGATATTATAGGTATTACGGGGACATGGTGGGATGATTCTCATGACTGGGCAGCTAATTTGGAGGGTAATACTCTATTCAGGAGAGACAGGGCTAACAAAAGAGGAGGAGGTGTATGTCTTTATGTTAAACCATTCTTAAAACCATATTTAAAGGAGGTTATGTACGAGGGGACTGCGGATAACATGGAGGCATTATGGGTTGAAATTTCAAGTGGGGAGAATAGAACAAAAAAGCTGCTAATATGGACATGCTACAAACCACCTGACATTAGTGTGACTGAGGAGGTACAACTCTTGCAGCAAATTGAAAAAGCTGTCCTAATCATTGGGGATAACTATCCTGACATAAATTGGAACAACTTATCATCTGTTACAGCTAGGGGAAATATGTTCTTAAATATGTTAAAAGATCACTACTAGAACCAGGACTATACTGGACCTAGTACTAATTAATAATGTGGAGCTTTTATCAAGTACTAAAGTGATGGAGACCTTGGGAAACAGTGATCATAATATGGTCACATTCTATATTTGTTTTCAAAGGCATCACTATAAGGGTTCAATAAAGACTTTTAACTTTAGAAAAGCTCATTACGATATGCTGAGACAAGCACTAAAGGACATTGGGGCAGATGTATTAACCTGGAGAAGGCATAAGGAAGTGATAAAGCAGTGATAAGTGCAAGGTGATAAATGCACCAGCCAATCAGCTCCAATATGTAAATTCACAGTTAGGAGCTGACTGGCTGGTGCGTGTATCACCTTGTGTTTATCACTGTTTTATCACTTCCTTATGCCTTCTCCAGGTTAATACACTGCTCAAAAAAATAAAGGGAACACTTAAACAACACAATGTAACTCCAAGTCAATCACACTTCTGTGAAATCAAACTGTCCACTTAGGAAGCAACACTGATTGACAATCAATTTCACATGCTGTTGTGCAAATGGAATAGACAACAGGTGGAAATTATAGGCAATTAGCAAGACACCCCCAATAAAGGAGTTGTTCTGTAGGTGGTGACCACAGACCACTTCTCAGCTCCTATGCTTTCTGCCTGATGTTTTGGTCACTTTTGAAAGCTGGCAGTGCTTTCACTCTAGTGGTAGCATGAGACGGAGTCTACAACCCACACAAGTTACTCAGGTAGTGCAGCTCATCCAGGATGGCACATCAATGCGAGCTGTTGCAAGAAGGTTTGCTGTGTCTGTCAGCGTAGTGTCCAGAGCATGGAGGCACTACCAGGAGACAGGCCAGTACATCAGGAGAAGTGGAGGAGGCCATAGGAGGGCAACAATCCAGCAGCAGGACCGCTACCTCCGCCTTTGTGCAAGGAGGAACAGGAGGAGCACTGCCAGAGCCCTGCAAAATGACCTCCAGCAAGCCACAAATGTGCATGTGTCTACTCAAACGATCAGAAACGATCCGACTCCATGAGGGTGGTATGAGGGCCCGACGTCCACAGGTGGTGGTTGTGCTTACTGCCCAACACCGTGCAGGACGTTTGGCATTTGCCAGAGAACACCAAGATTGGCAAATTTGCCACTGGCGCCCTGTGCTCTTCACAGATTAAAGCAGGTTCTCACTGAGCACATGTGCCAGACGTGATAGAGTCTGGAGATGCCAAGGAGAACGTTCTGCTGCCTGCAACATCCTCCAGCATGACCGGTTTGGCAGTGGGTCAGTAACGGTGTGGGGTGGCATTTCTTTGGGGGGGCCGCACAGCCCTCCATGTGCTCGCCAGAGGTAGCCTGACTGCCATTAGGTACTGAGATGAGATCCTCAGACCCCTTGTGAGACCATATGCTGGTGCAGTTGGCCCTGGGTTCCTCCTAATGCAAGACAATGCTAGACCTCATGTGGCTGGAGTGTGTCAGCAGCTTCTGCAAGATGAAGGCATTGATGCTATGGACTGACCTGAATCCAATTGAGCACATCTAGGACATCATGTCTCGCTCCATCCACCAACACCATGTTGCACCACAGACTGTCCAGGAGTTGGCGGATGCTTTAGTCCAGGTCTGGGAGGAGATCCCTCAGGAGACCATCCGCCACCTCATCAGGAGCATGCCCAGGCATTGTAGGGAGGTCACACAGGCACGTGGAGGCCACCACTACTGAGCCTCATTTTGACTTGTTTTAAGGACATAACATCAAAGTTGGATCAGCCTGTAGTGTGTAACTCCAAATCCAGACCTCCATGGGTTAATAAGTTTGATTTCCATTGTTAATTTTTGTGTGATTTTGTTGTCAGCACATTCAACTATGTAAAGAACAAAGTATTTAATAAGAATATTTCATTCATTCAGATCTAGGATGTGTTATTTTAGTGTTCCCTTTATTTTTTTGAGCAGTGTACATCTTCCCCACTGATTGAGATACCTTGTTTTATGGTAAGAACACTGCTGAAATGTGGGATGCTCTTAAAAGTTTACTCAATAAATATACTCATAAATTCATTCCCATGAGCAGCAAACACAAGAGTTCTAAATAAAAAACAATGTGGCTTAATAAGAAGGTTAAGAAAGAAATGTATAAAAAGCATTCAAATCAGATGGGGAGGCAGAAGTCATTCCAGTACTTCAAGGAATTAAGTAGAGTAAAACGAACCCTAAAAAGTTTTTTTGAGTATATAAACGGTAAAAGTTTTAATAAAAGAGACTATAGAACCTTTGGAGAGTTAGGAGTATTGATTAATGTTTACAAACAAAAAGCAGAAATATTGAACACATTTTTTTCATCAGTGTTTACTAAAGAGGACCAGATGGTGGAGGTAGTGAATAACCTAAGTAATGATAATGTACCTTTGCTGAGTACTTGTTTGAATGAGGAAGCAGTCCAAAAGAAACTAAACAAAATTAAAATTAATAAATCTCCTGGGCTGGATGGACTTCACCCAAGGGTTCTTATGGAGCTAAGCTTAGAATTAGAAAGGCCTTTATATTTTATTTTCTCCCATGCAATTAAAACAGGCATGATACCAAAGGACTGGCGTATAGCAGAAGTAATCCCAATATTTAAAAAGGGAATCAAAACTCATCCTGGCAACTATAGACCGGTTAGTTTGACATCTTTAGTGGGGATATTTTTGTAAGGAATATTAAGGGATTGCATACCAGAGATTACATACATCTAATGTTATTAATAGGAATCAGCACGGTTTTGTGAGGGACAGGTCATGCCAAACTAACTTTATTAGTTTCCACGAGAAAGTGAGCGATAATCTTGACCTGGGAAATGTAGTTGATGTGGTCTCTTAGATTTTGCTAAAGCCTTCAACACTGTGCCTCACATGAGGCTGATTTTAAAACTAAGAAACCTTGGCCCAGGAAACAGTATTTGTACATGGATAAGTAAATGGCTGGATAACTGGAAACAGAAAGTTGTGGTTAATGGGATGTACTCTGATTCAGTGGAATACCACAAGAATCCGTACTCGGGCCAGTACTGTACAATATATTTATTAATGACCTAGGAATGGGTCTGGAAAGCACAGTGTCATTTTTTGCAGATGATACCAAGCTACAGGTATGTAGGGTAATTAACTCAGAAAAGGATTCAGTCCCTACAGAATGACTTATTTAAACTGGAAGTTTGGGCAGCTAAATAGAGAATGAGGTTTAATATAGAAAAATGTAAAGTCGTGCACTTTGGAGCTAAGAATAATCATGCAACCTACAAATTAAATGGTGAGAAATTAGGGAAACAGTATTAGAAAAAGATTTGGGCCTGCTCATTGATAATAAATTTAACAGTATACAATGTCAAACTGCAGCAACAAAGGCAAATAAGGTACTAGCATGCATAAATCAGGAAATTTGAGACAAGGGATGAAAGTGTAATAACATTATGTAAATCAGTGGTACAGCCACATCTTGAATATTGTGTACAAGTCTGGGCTCCACACGATAAAAAAATATATCTTAGAGCTTGTAAGGGTTCAGAGGCTAGTTACAAAATTGATAAAGGGGTTAGAGGCACTAGATCTATTTAATGAGAGATCTCTGCACAGGACACGCGGACACCCTCTGAGGTTAGAGGAGAGGAAATTTCATACCCAGTGAAGGAAGGGGTTCTTCACAGTAAGGGCAGTAAGGATCTGGAATTCTTTAGCAGAGAAGGTAGTAATGGTGTTCTCAGTCAATACATTTAAAAACAGGTTAGACAAATTTCTAACTGAAAAAGATACTCAAGGTTGTAGCATCTAAAATGAATGGTTTTTAGAAAAACTATGCATTCTAGCTGTCATCATGGGTAAATCCATGGTTATATGGAGAATAGTATAGGATCAAAAATAAAGGTTGAACTCGATGGACAACTTGTTCTTTTTTTCAACCTCATTAACTATGTTGCTATGTTACACCCCAGATAGCAGAAATTCCAGCCTCCTTCGATACCTTAAACATTGGATAATTCAAACTAGAATTTAAAGTGGGGTTACCCCAGAATGTGGGACGAAGATGGATTCCTCTGTAATGTAATATTAGTATAGTAGCGAGCAGTGTAAGTATCTTTGAATAAAATATTTGACAGCACCAAATTAAATATGTCCTTTTTAGGAGAGTGGAGTGATGCACTAGGAGAAAATGGAAAGAACATTTCATCTTCCAAATCATAATTAGTAAAAACAGACCGTCTCCAGAGCCAATCAAAGATGTACCTGAAGAAGGTTGCCTTACTGAAATTGTTTGGGTCTGGAATGCCCAATCCACATTCAGAGCATGGAGTTTTAAGTTTAGCATCTGCTATTCTGGCTTTTTTGCCTGCCCATAAAACCTTTGAGAAGACAGAATCTAGATGTGATATGTCTTTCTTGGAGAGACAAATAGGGAGCATTTGTAATAAATATGCAAGTTTTGGGAACGCTATACTTTGAAGTACAGTAGCTCTGTCAAATAGAGAGAGGGGTAGATTCATCCAATTAGTCAGAAGTTTAGATAGACGTCAATATAGGATTACAATTTATAGCGTACAATTTATTAAGTAAAGTGGGTAACAGAACCGACAAGTATTTTAGGGAAGCTACAACTATAGGAAATTGAGATAGTACCAGATAGAGATTAAATTGTGAAACATTTCCAGACAGAGAGCACATTTGGTAATAGTACTCCAGACACATTTGGAGTAGTTAACCTATATAGCCCGCAAAAGAGCCAAAGTCATCAATCAACAAGATTATAGCTGGAATGGAAACATACTGTACAGGTTGGACATGGACAATAGCATATCATCCGCGAAGAGAGCAAGTTTATCCTCCAGCTTACCAACTGAGATCCCTGTAAATGAAGAAGAATCACGAAGGGCAATAGCCAAAGGCTTCAAATCCAGTACATAAATCAGAAGTGATAAAAGGGCAGCCTCAACGAGTGCCCCTCCATATACAAAATGGTAGCACTCTAATGATTGCTGAGTTGAAGTATTGTGGCAATTTATGACCAGAGCCAATAGCATTATGTACTTCTTTAAGAGAATCACATATTCTAGAAGAAAGGATTTTATAAAAGTCATTAGTAAGGCCCAACAAACAGAAAAGAAAGCACTGGCAAACTATATTTTAAAGTTTTATTAAACCAATAAAAATATTTTTAAAACATTTCTGTTATGTGAAATGTGTCAGTTGACATACAGACTTTTTTGTTTATTTCCCCATTCCCCAGCTAGTGGAGCCCGGTGCTGGTGTAAAAAATACGGGGGACACCTACGCTTTTTAGGTGTCCCCCTAAATAGTCATAGAGTCTTTGAAGGAGTCCCCAGCAAATATTTGCAACTTCTCGGGATACAGCAGAGTTTTCTGTTTTCCTTAAACAGACGGGCACAAAGTAGTGTGAATTCTTTTCTAGCACAGGTTACCTCCACGGAATGATCTTGGAATATACAAAGTTTAATGCCATTCCACTCGAGATCACTTTGCCATCTGGAGGCAGTCCAAATTGCTTCCTTGTGTAGGAAATTAAGACATTTGAAAATTTCTATGCATGGTACAGACCTCTTGTATATTTAGCAACTCAAGTAGTTGAACTTGTAAAAAACAATACAGTTATGTTCCTTTAGGATTCAGAAAGACCTGCAATTAGTAGATTATTTCCTCTGGATCCGTTTTCTAAATCATCAAGCTTATTTACAGCCCGATAATGCGATTTTTTAAGTGCAACGGTAGTAGTTTTCAGCTCATCCACATCTTGGAACATCTCCCCCAGCCTGTTTTCAGTAGTATGTATTTTCTGGGAATGCTGCTTAAGCTGAGACTTGATGTCCAACACTGCCTAGGAAAGTTTAGATGAGTGTGTTTCCATAATAGGGTTAATAGTTTTTTGTATTGCTTTTACCACCTCACTGTAAGTTACTGAGCAATCAGAGGAGGGAGAGGCTGGCTGTATGACTGGTAAAGCTGCTGACACAGACGACAAGGCAGTGGTCGGCATCTCGGGTGCAGTGGCCATATTGCCCTCGGCACGCCACTTCTCAAAGAGTGTTCTTTGCTGTTTCGGCAGCATATTATGGGTGCAGGGCACCTTCCCTTCATGAATGTTGTGGGCTGTGCTGCATTTGGAGCCACACATACAGCTGTATGAGTCCATGTAGCCAGG
The DNA here is from genome assembly GCF_028390025.1 of Pseudophryne corroboree. Taxonomy (NCBI): domain Eukaryota; kingdom Metazoa; phylum Chordata; class Amphibia; order Anura; family Myobatrachidae; genus Pseudophryne; species Pseudophryne corroboree. The sequence goes on from NC_086447.1 coordinate 597,333,226, forward strand.
TTTGCAATGGGGCTATTACTCTGAGCGTACGTTCATGTGGTAGCCTGACCCAGAAGAAAATTAATTTTATTCAAGGCATACTTGTCAATTCTCCAAGAGTGTTCAAGATGGTCACGATTTTAGGGAGGCTCTTCCAGCCTCCTGACAGAGTTGGCCAGTTATATAGTAGAGTTGATATATAGCTTGTTCTCATGGTAAAATGCAGCTAATGGCAGCTTTTCTGGCATAGGGTGGGGTGCAATGACATAATTGTGTGACCCTCCCACCCCTAATCAGACAGGGTCGCCCTCTACAGGACTTTCCTGGAGGAGGTTTTAAAAAAAGTCTATATAATTAGGTACTTTATATATTACCAATTTGAATTGGACTATTATAGGTCAAGCCTGTGTTTAATTTCAACCAAATCTCAAGCAAATCTGATAATGCATCAAAATATAGGAGCTGATGCAGAGTAGAACATCAGTTTTCAAAGCGTGTTTTGCAAAAACTTGCATTGTGCACAATCCGGGAATAGCTGGTACATGCTAGCAAGAGTGAAGCAGGTTTGTATACATTTTTATCGCATCTATACCAAAGAAGAGTCACTAAAATTATAATGTGATGCTCTCACTTTGGGAAAATTCAGGGAGCACAAGCCAGATGCACCCACGGGATATGCAGTTAGACATGAGGGAAAATAGACATACAAAGCATGATATAGGTGCAAGTGCATTAATAATGATGACAAGTAGCAGACCACTTAGATCAAATGGGGATGGTAGAACTCTGTAAAATATATTTATATTATAAAGATTAATTTGGATATTAAAGTTATATAAAATATTTTTTTCTTTTCACGCTTCTTTGGAGCTGAATACTGTAATATATTCAACTCCAGGCTCAAAAACGAAATCCCTTTTTTTAATGATCATAAACTGAGTGTTAGGTTGTAGCAAAGCCTAAGAGTAGCACAGTTCAAGTTATTTTTCAAACCTGTTCTGCAAATATGGCCTGCCTCCTCCTGCAATCCAGATTCTGTTTGAGATTCCTCTAGCGCTATCCCTACTGAAAGCCACTCCCTTCTGCTTCGCCTCTAATCTAAGGTATATGGTAGATAACTCAAAGGAGCCTCCAGGCCAGGCTTATTACAACCGCCTGGTCCCTCAATGACAGCACGTAATGCAGTGGGTCCTCGGCCACCAGGAAGCTGATCAGGCTGACCACAAAGAGAAAACACAGCACCCCAAGATGACACAGGAGGACTGTCAGTGAGCAGCGACATTTTTAACTGTCAGTTAGGTGTTGCCAATTAAGTCGGGCAGCAGACATCAAACCGCAAACAAAGAAATGTACAGATGGCGCCTCAATTCAAAGGTGCTGCAATCCACCAGCCGGGATGGTCACCAATGTCCCAAAAAAGTTCAGTTTGTATTCTAAAGTTTTGCTGTGGTGCGCTCCCTGGGGGTAATTCCAAGTTGATCGCAGCAGGATTTTTGTTAGCAATTGGGCAAAACCATGTGCACTGCAGGGGAGGCAGATATAACATGTGCAGAGAGAGTTAGATTTGGGTGTGGTGAGTTCAATCTGCAATCTAAATTGCAGTGTTAAAATAAAGCAGCCAGTATTTACCCTGCACAGAAATAAAATAACCCACCCAAATCTAACTCTTTCTGCACATGTTATATCTGCCTCCCCTGCAGTGCACATGGTTTTGCCCAATTGCTATCAAAAATCCTGCTGCGATCAACTTGGAATTACCCCCCCGGGTCACTATAGGTAAAGTTCTCAATCCGGAAAGAAAGGGTTCATATCTACGAAAGAGTTTTCTATTCAGCAGCACTCCCCCGTTCCAATTTTAATGGTATCATCAGTCCAGTCAGAGCCAGCAGTATTGTTGTTGAGTCTGGCCTATAAGCAGTGATGAAGTCTGGGTAGTGATCCTTCCCGAGCAGAATGTCAGCTTTGCCCATAAAGGTGGTTTTTGTGGAGGAGGGGGGGGATTCCAAATAAGAAAAAATAATAACTTGAGTAATGGTTCTATAAAAACAAGTAAACCTCTGACGGTTGAGAAGCCACACCCTCTGTCTCTGAAAATTTAAATGGGCATGACTGAGAGGGCTCTGAGGCATAAGGGACCAATACATTTCTAAGACAGAAACTCAATGTGTGTGTGTGTGTGGGGGAGGGGGGGGGGTATAAAAATAGGTGCGCTGAAACATGGAGAGCAAAAAATTGGAGTTCTTCACGATTTTCACCGATGTTTAACAGATATTTTTTTAAGGGGTATCCAAGAAGATCTACCGTAAAAACAAAATACTTTTTCATGAGAAAACACACGGGTTGTGTGTTTTTGCTACCGCAGTCCTGAAAAGCTGGTGCCTATTGGGAATTTTGCTTTGAATGCCTGAGGTTGGTGAAACAAAATCCCCAATAAGCCACGGCTTGTGCCAATTTATCGGGGGTAATAGAATAGCCCCTGGCGAAGCAATTACCCACAGTCAATGACCACGGGTAATTGGATACCCCACTTTGACGGCTAAATTGTTTCCTCACCACAATTCCTCATTTAATTGGCTACCATGCCTGTATAGGAGATATGTGTACCTTCAGTTAAACCCCCCCTCTACTTAATACATACACCACACAAAACACATGGATTATTTGCTACTGCCTTTGAACCTTGTAATTCTAACTATTACCAGTTAAGCAGACCTAGGTGGTTATTCAGAGTTGTTAGCAAGCCAAAAAGGTAAGTAATTGGGCAAAACCATGTTGCACTGCAGTTGGGGCAGATGTAACATGTGCAGAGAGATTCAGATTTGTATGGGGTGTGTTCAAACTGAAATCTAAATTGCAGTGTAAAAATAAAGCAGCCAGTATTTACTATGTACAGAAACAATATAACCCACTCAAATCTAAATCTATCTGCACATGTTACATCTGCCCCACCTGCAGTGCAACATGGTTTTGCCCATTAGTGTGCTTATTTGGTTTGCTAACAACTCTGAATAACCCCCCTAGACTATGTAGTGTGGATCTGCATAGCTGCTATGGTTTAAACTGACAAATATAACTAGCTTAGCAAAGTTAGAATTGCCTGGCATGCAACTCTGGAGCAAATAGCTCATGTGTTAAGTAGAGATGAGCGGGTTCGGTTCGTCGATATCCGAACCCCCTGAACTTCACCTATTTTACACGGGTCCGAGGCAGCCTCAGATCTTTGCGTCTTGCTCGGCTAACCCGAACGAGGACGAATGTCATCATCCTGCTGTCAGATTCTCGCGAGATTCGTATTCCATATAAAGAGCCGCGCGTCACCGCCATTTTCACTCCTGCATTGGAAATTGAACGGAGAGGACGTGGCTACGTTCTCTGCCTGAAAAGCTCCATATCTGTGCTCTGTGTGCTGCAAATATCTGTGCTCAGTGTGCTGCAAATATCTGTGCTCAGCAGTGGTGCAAGTAGAAAAAATGTCTTACGGGTACTGTGTGCGCGCGCAGAAGGCGTGCGCGCAAAAAAATGGGTGTGGCCAAATGCCACATGGGGCGTGGCCAATGAAAATGGGGGCGTGATACACATATGGGGGAGGGGCAGATACACGTATGACCCCAATAGTGCCAGATACACGTTGCCCCACAGTGCCAGATATACATTGCCCCACAGTGCCAGATACACATTGACTAACAGTGCCAGATACACATTGCCCCACAGTGCCAGATACAGAAATGCCCCCAGAGTGCCAGATATACATTGCCTCGCAGTGTCAGATACACGTTGCCCCACAGTGCCAGATATACATTGCCCCACAGTGCCAGATACACATTGCCCCACAGTGCCAGATACACAAATGCTCCCACTGTGTCAGATATACATTGCCCCCCGTGCCAGATACAGAAATGCCCCTACAGTGCCAGATATGCCCCCAGTGCCAGATATCCCCCAGTGCCAGGTATACATGCCCCCCCAGTGCCAGATATCCCCCAGTGCCAGGTATACATGCCCCCTGTGCCAGATATCCCCCAGTGCCAGGTATACATGCCCCCCTGTGCCAGATATCCCCCAGTGCCAGGTATATATGCCCCCCAGTGCCAGATATCCCCCAGTGCCAGGTATATATGCCCCCCAGTGCCAGATATCCCCCAGTGCCAGATAGAAATCCCCCCCAGTGCCAGATATCCCCCAGTGCCAGATAGAAATGCCCCCCCAGTGCCAGATATCCCCCAGTGCCAGGTATAACATGCCCCCCCCCCCTTCCCTGCTCACCGCTGCCGCTGGCCGCTGCCGTCCTGTGTGAGGGAAGGAGAGCGCAGCCTGTGCCTCTCCTTCCCCTCAGTCTCCGGCGGGTGTCTCACAGTTTAATTCAGCGCCGATCCGTGAGCCAATCAGAGCTCGCACCGCGAGCTCTGATTGGCTCACGGATCGGCGCTGAATTAAACTGTGAGACACCCGCCGGAGACTGAGGGGAAGGAGAGGCACAGGCTGCGCTCTCCTTCCCTCACATCAGCGGCGGTGCGAGGAGCGGCGGCCCGTCGGTGTGGGTACAGCGTACCCACGGCTAAATTCTTACGGGTACGCCGTACCCACCCGTACCCGCCCACTTGCACCACTGGTGCTCAGTGTGCTGCAAATATCTGTGCTCAGTGTGCTGCAAATATCTACGTTCTCTGCCTGAAAATGCTCCATATCTGTGCTCAGTGTGCTGCAAATATCTACGTTCTCTGCCTGAAAAATTCCATATCTGTGCTCAGTGTGCTGCAAATATCTGTGCTCAGTGTGCTGCATTGTGGGGACCACCAGTATATAATTATAGCAGTACAGTACAGTAGGCCATTGCTGTATCTTGCAGCTCCGTGTCAGACTCAGTTCTAGACAGTATCCTGATCATCAGTGCTCAATATCTGCTGCATTGTTGTGTGACCAGTATATACTATCTATATATAGTAGTACAGTGCAGCATTTTGGTGACCACCAGTTTAGTAGTATAGTACAGTAGTCCATTGCTGTAGCTTGCAGCTCTGTGTCACTTCAAGTATCCATATCTGTGCTGCATTGTTGTGAGCAGTATATAGTAGGACAGTACAGTAGGCCATTGCTATTGATATAATAATATTACTGGCATATAATTCCACACATTAAAAAATGGAGAACAAAAATGTGGAGGGTAAAATAGGGAAAGATCAAGATCCACTTCCACCTAGTGCTGAAGCTGCTGCCACTAGTCATGGCAGAGACGATGAAATGCTATAAACGTCGTCTGCCAAGGCCGATGCCCAATGTCATATTAGAGAGCGCGTAAAATCCAAAAAGCAAAAGTTCAGTAAAATGATGACCCAAAAATCTAAATTAAAAACATCTGAGGAGAAGCGTAAACTTGCCAATGTGCCATTTACGACACGGAGTGGCAAGGAATGGCTGAGGCCCTGGCCTGCGTTCATGGCTAGTGATTCAGCTTCACCTGAGGATGGAAGCACTCATCCTCCCACTAGAAAAATGAAAAGAGTTAAGCTGGCAAAAGCACAGCAAAGAACTGTGCGTTCTTCTAAATCACAAATCCCCAAGGAGAGTCCAATTGTGTCGGTTGCGATGCCTGACCTTCCCAACACTGGACGGAAAGAGGTGGCTCCTTCCACCATTTGCACGCCCCCTGGAAGTGCTGGAAGGAGCACCCACAGTCCAGTTCCTGATATTCAAATTGAAGATGTCACTGTTGAAGTATACCAGGATGAGGATATGGATGTTGCTGGCGCTGAGGAGGAAATTGACAAGGAGGATTCTGATGGTGAGGTGGTTTGTTTAAGTCAGGCACCCGGGGAGACACCTGTTGTCCGTGGGATGAATAAGGCCATTGACGTGCCTGGTCAAAATACCAAAAAAATCACCTCTTCGGTGTGGAATTATTTCAACAGAAATGTGCACAACTGGTGTCAAGCCGTGTGTTGCCTTTGTCAAGCTGTAATAAGTAGGGGTAAGGACGTTAACCACCTTGGAACATCCTCCCTTATACGTCACCTGGAGCGCATTCATCATAAGTCATTGACAAGTTCAAAAACTTTGGGTGACAGCGGAAGCAGTCCACTGACAACTAAATCCCTTCCTCTTGTACCCAAGCTTCTGCAAACCACACCACAAACTCCCTCAGTGTCAATTTCCTCCTTAGACAGGAAAGCCAATAGTCCTACAGGCTATGTCACTGTCAAGTCTGACGAGTCCTCTCCTGACTGGGATTCCTCCGATGGATCCTTGAGTGTAACGTCTACTGCTGCTTGCACTGCTGTTGTTGCTGCTGGGAGTCGATCATCATCCCAGAGGGGAAGTTGGAAGACCACTTGTACTACTTCCAGTAAGCAATTGACTGTCCAACAGTCCTTTGCGAGGAAGATGAAATATCACAGCAGTCATCCTGTTGCAAAGCGGATAACTCAGGCCTTGGCAGCTGTGTTGGTGTTAGACGTGCGTTCGGTATCCGGCGTTAGTTCACAGGGACTTAGAGAATTTCTTTTGGTAGTGTGTACCCGGTACCAAATATCATCTAGGTTCCACTTCTCTAGGCAGGCGATACCGAGAATGTATACAGACGTCAGAAAAAGACTCACCAGTGTCCCAAAAAATGCAGTTGTACCCAATGTCCACTTAACCACGGACATGTGGACAAGTGGAGCAGGGCAGACTCAGGACTATACGACTGTGACAGCCCACTGGGTAGATGTATTGCCTCCCGCAGCAAGAACAGCAGCGGCAGCACCAGTAGCAGCATCTCGCAAACGCCAACTCGTTCCTAGGCAGGTTACGCTTTGTATCACCGCTTTCCATAAGAGGAACACAGCTGACAACCTCTTACGGAAACTGAGGAACATCATCGCAGAATGGCTTACCCCAATTGGACTCTCCTGGGGATTTGTGACATCGGACAACACCACCAATATTGTGCGTGCATTACATGTGGGAACATTCCAGCATGTCCCATGTTTTGCACATACATTGAATTTGGTGGTGCAGAATTTTTTTAAAAACGTAAGGGGCGTGCAAGAGATGCTGTCGGTGGCGCGAAGAATTGTTGGCCACTTTCGGCATTCAGCCACCGCATGCCAAAGACTGGAGCACCAGCAAACACTCCTGAACCTGCCCCGCCATCATCTGATGCAAGAGGTGGTAACGATGTGGAATTCAACCCTCTATATACTTCAGAGGATGGAGGAGCAGCAAAAGGCCATTCAAGCCTATACATCTGCCTATGATATAGGCAAAGGAGGGGGAATGCACCTGACTCAAGCGCAGTGGAGAATGATTTCAACGTTGTGCAAGGTTCTGCAACCCTTTGAACTTGCCACACGTGAAGTCAGTTCAGACACTGCCAGCCTGAGTCAGGTCATTCCTCTCATCAGGCTTTTGCAGAAGCAGCTGGAGAGATTGAAGGAGGAGCTAAAATGGAGCGATTCCGCTAGGCATGTGGGACTTGTGGATGGAGTCCTTCATTCGCTTAACCAGGATTCATGGTTGGTCAATCTGTTGAAATCAGAGCACTACATTTTGGCAACCGTGCTCGATCCTAGGTTTAAAGCCTACATTGTATCTCTCTTTACGGCAGACACAAGTGTGCAGATGTTCAAAGACCTGCTGGTGAGACACTTGTCAAGTCAAGCGGAACGTGACCTGCCAACAGCTCCTCCTTCATTTTCTCCCACCACTGGAGCTGCCAGGAAAAGGATCAGATTTCCAAAACCACCCGCTGGCGGTGATGCAGGGCAGTCTGGAGCGAAAACTGACATCTGGTCCGGACTGAAGGACCTGCCAACGATTACTGACATGTCATCTACTGTCACTGCATATGATTCTGTCACCATTGAAAGAATGGTGGAGGATTATATGAGTGACAGCATCCAAGTAGGCACGTCAGACGGTGCGTACGTATACTGGCAGGAAAAAGAGGCCCTTGCACAAACTGGCTTTATTTTATCTAAGTTGCCCCCCCTCCAGTGTGTACTCCGAAAGAGTGTTTAGTGCAGCCGGTAACCTTGTCAGCGATTGGCGTACAAGGTTACTTCCACAAAATGTGGAGAAGATGATGTTCATCAAAATGAATTATAATCAATTCCTCCGTGGAGACATTCACCAGCAATTGCCTGCAGAAAGTACACAGGGACCTGAGATGGTGGATTCCAGTGGGGACGAATTAATACTCTGTGAGGAGGGGGATGTACACAGTGAAAGGGGTGAGGAATCGGAGGATGATGATGAGGTCGACATCTTGCCTCTGTAGAGCCAGTTTGCGCAAGGAGAGATTGATTGCTTCTTTTTTTGGTGGGGGCCCAAACCAACCAGTCATTTCAGCCACAGTCGTGTGGCAGACTCTGTCGCTGAAATGATGGGTTTGTTAAAGTGTGCATGTCCTGTTTATACAACATAAGGGTGGGTGGGAGGGCCCAAGGACAATTCCATCTTGCACCTTTTTTTTTATTTATCTTTGCATCATGTGATGTTTGGGGCCATTTTTTTTAAGTGCCATCCTGTCTGACACTGCAGTTCCACTCCTAGATGTGCCAGGTGTTTGTGCCACCCACTTGTGTCGCTTAACTTAGTCATCCAGCTACCTCATTGCACCCTTTTTTTTCTTTGCATTATGTGTTCTTTGGGGCCTAGTTTTTAAAATTGCCATCCTGTCTGACACTGCAGTGCCACTCCTAGATGGGCCAGGTGTTTGTGCTGCCCACTTGGGTCGCTTAGCTTAGTCATCCAGTGACCTTGGTGCAAATTTTAGGACTAAAAATAATATTGTGAGGTGTGAGGTGTTCAGAATAGACTGGAAATGAGTGGAAATTATGGTTATTGAGGTTAATAGTACTATAGGATCAAAATTACCCCCATATTCTATGATTTAAGCTGTTTTTGAGGGATTTTTGGAAAAAAAACACCCGAATCCAAAACACACCCGAATCCGACAAAAATTTTTAAGGGAGGTTTTGCCAAAATGCGTCCGAATCCAAAACACAGCCGCGGAACCAAATCCAAAACCAAAACACAAAACCCGAAAAATTTCCGGTACACATCTCTTGTGTCTGACTCTGGTGTACGAACTTGAGTCTTCAAATCTCCTGCGTGGCATGCTGACCATTGTGTATTTTAAATGCAGGGGAATTTTACTAAATTACACATAAAACACACTATGGGCCTGATTCTTAGTTAGACACAATATCAATATTCCCACAGTTGGTCTCAGAAATGTATTGCAAATGTATTGGGCATTACTTGGCAGTGACTACGAGGTGACTATACAGATTCAGGGAGATGTAGTGTCTTATGGGAATATTAGGGGTTTTTGTGTGTGTGCTTTATAACTGCTTGCGTATTCAGACACTAAGGGGAGATGTAATTAGCAGTGATAAAAGTGGAGAAGTGAGCCAGTGGAGAAGTTGCTCATGGCAACCAATAAGCTCTTCGGTATACTTTGATAGTATTCAAATTATAAATGTTAACGTCAATGCTGATTGGTTGCTATGGGCAACTTCTCCACTGTTTTCACTGCTTAGTACATCTCCTAATCGCTTACACTTGAGGCCATACTTTGATAAAGATTCTGCACCTAGCATGGCAAGGTTCAATTGTGCATTTGATGGTAGTGCCTAAAGGTGCACCCAGTGCCGTTTCTTGTGGCGGGTGAGCCGTGCAACCGCACGGGGTGCCCGCCATGGCACTTTGCGGGTCCTTGTCTCCCTCTCCTCCCTCTTCCCGAGCACTCATGCTCGGGGGGGGGGGGGCAGAGTTTTGCGGAATGACGCGGTTGCGTCGTGACATCATGACACAATCGCGTCATTCCACAAAACCCCGCCCCCTGAGCAGGAGTACTCGGGAAGAGGGAGGAGGGGGAGACAAGCTGGAAGGAGGAGGCGGCCGTCGAGAGGGAGGAGAGGCGGCCCGACCTGAAGGGCAGGAAGATCCTCTTCATATATAAGTAGACTCTCTCTCTCTCCCCCCTCTCCCTTCCTTCCCCCCACTTGACACTTGCCTGCCGTACTGTGTAAAATGGGGACACTTGCCTGCCGTACTGTGTAAAATGGGGACACTTGCCTACCGTACTGCGTAAAATGGGGACACTTGCCTGCCGTACTGTGTAAAATGGGGACATTTGCCTGCCGTACTAAGTAAAATGGGGACACTTGCCTGCCGTACTGTGTAAAATGGGGACACTTGCCTGCCATACTGTGTAAAATGGGGACTCTTGGCTGCCGTAATGTGTAAAATGGGGACTCTTGGCTGTGTAATGTGTAAAATGGGGACTCTTGCCTGCCGCACTGTGTAAAACGGGGACTCTAACCTGCCGTACTGTGTAAAATGGGGACTCTTGCATGCGTAATGTGTAAAATGGGGACTCTTGCCTGCCGTACTGTGTAAAATGGGGACTCTTGCCTGCCGTACTGTGTAAATGGGGACTCTTGCCTGCCGCACTGTGTAAAATGGGGAGTCTTGCCTGCGTAATGTGTAAAATGGGGACTCTTGCCTGCTGCACTATGTAAAATTGGGACTCTTGCCTGCCGCACTGTGTGAAATGGGGACTCTAGCCTGCCGTACTGTATAAAATAGGGACTCTTGCCTGCTGCACTGTGTAAAATGGGGACATGTGCCTGCTGTAATGTGTAAAATGGGGACTCTTGCCCGCCGTACTGTGTAAAATGGGGACTTTTTATTTTTATTTATTTTCCCCTGTGGTGGCCGGGATGATATCAGATGAGGCCACGCCCATTTTAATGAGACCACGTCCATTTTAATAAGGCCACGCCCCCATGCTTTTTCTTTTTATCGCTATGGGGGGGCACTTTTTTTTAAATATCAGTGGGGACGGGGGGGGGGGGGGGGTTGCGCATTTTGAAATCTCGCATTGGGAGCCAAATTGGCTAGAAACAGCCCTGGGTGCACCAAGCAGGATTGTGGCACTAAAGACGCATAAAATGGGCATTCCAGCCCTTGCACGTTCAGACGCACACTTTTACACCAGGGGAAGGACTTTTACTGACATTATCATAAAGTCACAGATGCAACTACAGCAACAAGTAAATGGCAAAGCAGTCACAGCAGCATGCAACTCTGAATCATCCTCTAATACTGGTAGCTTCTAAGTTAAGTGCATAAATATTGTACATAGCAGGCAACCTGCTACAGGTTTAACATGCCCTAACAACAAAACTGTGGCAGGGCATGCCTACCCCTTGTGTGTAGAACACCCCCATCTAATTGGCATTTCTGTAATGGGTGCAATGTGTGCAAAGGGGTGCCGAGAGAGGGAGGGAGAGGGTACAAATTACCGGGTCCCTGGTCTGAAGAAGAGGCCCTGTGAGGGTCCAGGTCCATCCTCCCCTTACCTGGCAGCGGCAGCTTTTATCCTCAGTCCAGCACACGCTGCTCTGTGCTGGGCTGCAGTGTGACAAGGGATGCACTTACAAAAAATAAAATAAAATCTTGTTTTCTCTTAGAGTACATGGCCTCATCTCCTGTTATTAAGCCCACTGAAAAGTACCTGTTCCCAGTTAGGCTCTCTACTGCCCTGTGTGTGCATGCCCCCCTCCAGTGGACCCACACCGCACACTTGTTTATTACTTACCTTTCTGTGGTCCCGCATCTGAGCTGCAGCCTTAGTAAAAAATCATCATAAACCTCATATAGTCTGAGGATTGTCCGTAAACTTAAACCATAAAATTTTAACACTTAACTATAATAAATAAAGACACGGAGACTTGAATTTGGCAGAAAATGTTAGCTATTTATTTAAATGAACCATTAACTGATGACTAATTAAACTAAAGTATGGTGGCCAGAAAGAACGGCTAAAACAACCCTATCCCATGAACAAAAAACCTATCTTATAAAAAACTGACATAAACCTCCCAAAAAACAATAGGTATCCGCTCAACCTCCATCTTGACTACCCACCCGTGAAGGTGATGAGGCTGCCCCCGTGAAGGTGGTCCAGCAGATGTAATACAAGTCAACGAAGGAGAGCGCACCTAAAAACCAACCACCAAACGACCTCCAATCAACTCCTTTAATACAACAAAAGTTAACTTGCCGTTCTTTCCCGCCAACAGCGTGTTGGCATAGTGCGATGGATCGATACCATAGGTGTGCAGCGGGAAGTCTTATAGATAAAGTATCACCTCAGGAGTTACCTTGTATACAGACAGAACGAGACTTGAGATGTATATCTTCTTTATATAGTACTGAATAGCAGGATCAATATAACAACAAGTTTCAGTATCATCAGCTCATCTCCTTCTCTCAGAGACTCTTTCTAGAACACACATGTGAGGAGAAACAAACAAGTACAAACATATGCAACAGACAAACACTACACCTCTGTAAGTATACAGCGCCATCTGCTGCCCCTGTACGGTAACTACATGCATAGAAACAAACCCATAGTCTGTTGTACATATTTCAACACCCCTTCTCAACGGACTGGGTTTCTTCAGTTAGACCCATCTTTGACGTAAGTCTCCAATGTCTCTCTCTGGTAAGAGGTTTAGTCATGATATCAGCTGTCATATCTTCTGTTGGGCAATAGTTCAACTCTATAAGACCTTGTTCCTGTAGATCCCTCAGGAAGTGATGCTTGACATCAATGTGCTTGGTTCTTGGGTTCACTCTTTCTGTTTGCGCTAGTGCAAGGCATCCTTGATTATCCTCATATATCTTGATAGGTTCTTCTTGAGGCATTCCTAGGTCTGATAGTAGTTGCATTAACCATACCACTTCTTGACTGGCGTGAGCTGCTGCGATATATTCAGCTTCTGTAGAAGATAGTGCTACGGTAGACTGCTTCTTGCTTGTCCAGCTGATTAATCCTTCTCCAATAGAGAATAGATATCCACTTGTGGATTTTCTGTCACTTGTGTCTCCAGCCCAATCTGCGTCAACATATCCTGTTAACTTGTGACTTGTGTTTGCTGAGAGCTTAAGCTTCTTGTTAATCGTTCCCTTTAAGTAACGAATTACCCTCTTAGCTGCATTCCAATCCATCTTTGTTGGTTTAGAGACTTTTCTGCTTAAAATCCCGACTGCTGTGGAGATATCTGGTCTGGTGACGGTTGCAATGTATAGCAATTTTCCTATGGCTTTTCTGTATAGATGGTTATCCTCTAACAGGTTGCTCTGATCATTTGGTTCCTTTTCATAACTTGTCTCCATAGGAGTGCTTGCTGTCTTTGCATCTTGTATACCGAATTCCTCAATGGTTTCCTGAATTTTGTATTTCTGACTTAGTGTGAATGTTCCATCACCTTCTCTTGAGATTTGCATTCCCAAGTAATGCGTTATGTGGCCGAGGTCTTTTGTTTCAAACTGACGGTTTAGTTCTTGTAACAATTCAACTTCGTCCCCTTCTTGTTCAAAACAAACTAGCAAATCGTCCACGTAAATTAATACATAGAACCATCTTTCCTCTATCAACTTTGTATAGAGACATGGGTCTGCTTTGCTTCTGATGAATCCCTTTTCTGTCAGAACTCCATTTATCTTTGTATTCCATGCTCTTGCTGCTTGTTTAAGACCATATATACTCTTGTTAAGTTTACATACATGATCTGGGTTCTGAGAATTCACGAAGCCTGGTGGTTGTTCCATGTATATATCTTCCTTTAGTTCACCATGTAGGAAAGCCGTCTTTACATCGAAATGTTTCACTTGCATACCCTTTATGGCTGCTGTTAGGAGTAAGGTTCTAATGGTAGTGTGCTTCACAACTGGAGCAAACGTTTCATCATAATCTTCTCCAAATTTCTGTGAATATCCTTTAGCAACGAGTCTTGCCTTGTATCTTTCTATTTTTTCCTTCAGAATCATACTTGACCTTAAAAGTCCATTTACATCCTATGGCCTTTTTGTCTAATGGTAGTCTGGTCAATGTCCATGTCTGATTGTCTTCCATTGATTCCATTTCTTCTTTTGCGGCTCCTAGCCATTTCTGTGCTTCTCTTTCAGAAAAATTAGCAATTTCTTCCCATGATGCAGGTTCTTGTATGTTAATGGCTTTTGCTTTGTAAGATAAACGTGTAGGTGCTTTTCCCTTATTTTCTCTTGAAGAGCGTCTCACCCCCTCGGATGCACTCTCATGAGTGTCGCTGGTATTTGTCTTGTGTTGTACTTCAACTTCTTGAGTGATCTCTACTTCATCTGTTTCTTTGGATTCAGTGCTTTCTTCTTCTTCAGTAGAGTCTACTGGAATTATGACATCTCGTGTTTCTTCTATGAATGTCACACTGTTGCTTATAACTACTTTTCCAGTTCTTGGATTTAAGATTCTGTAGCCTTTTGAATGTTCACTATAGCCGACTAGAACTCCCTCTTCTGCTCGGTTCTGCAACTTGCTTCGTTTTTCAGCAGGAATGTAGACGAAGGCTCTGCATCCAAAAACTCTAATGTGCTTTAAGCTGGGTTTCTTACCGTGCCACAGCTCATATGGTGTCTTCCTTACTGCTTTGGAAAGTAGTCTGTTTTGAAGATAGGTGGCTGTTGCTGCTGCTTCGCCCCAATATTTATCAGGTAGTCCTGAATCTGTAAGCATGCACCTTATCATTTCTGTTAGTGATCTGTTTTTTCTCTCAGATACACCGTTTTGCTCTGGTGTATATGGTACTGTCTTCTGATGCTCAATACCGAGTCCTCTTAAGTACCGTTCTATTTTCTGTCCTGTGAACTCGCCTCCATTGTCGCTGCGAAGAGTTAGCATATTCCTCTTGAACCTGTTTCTGGTCATGGTCACGTAGTCTTGCAGCTTTTCTAAGACTTCATCTTTACTTTTTATTAGATAAGTGACTGTGAACCTGGAGTAGTCGTCAATGAATGTCAGCATATACCTTTTGTCTCCTACGGTTCGCGTTTTCATAGGTCCGCATACATCACTATGTACCAGGTCTAGTGGTCTGGAAGCTCTGTTTTCACTTTTCTTAGGAATTGACGTCCTTGTTGCTTTTGCTTCTATGCAGCATTGGCACTTCATCATTTCCGAACAGTCTGACACTTTGAGATCCCTGGCTAGGTCTCTCTTCTGCATTTCCTTTATGCAATCTGGGTGTCTGTGTCCTAATCTTCTATGCCATTTGTGAATACAGTCAGCGTGTTTCTGTGTACTCAGCTTTGCCTGCTGTGCTGCGATATCCAGACAGTATAAATGTTCTTTTATTCTGGCTGTAGCTAGTGTTTCTCTTCCGTTTTGGATAAAACACTTATTATTCTGAAACTTTACAGTAAGTCCTTTTTCTACTAGATTCTTTACTGATAGCAGTGCTCCCTCAAGCTTGGGAACATATAGCACATCTGTTACGGGTATTTCTGCATAGCTGCCATTACCCTTGGAGCATAGGAATTTACCATTCCCTTTCCCTTCTGCAATGATATTTGTTCCATCTGCTAGGTAGATTGTTTCTTTATGGTTCAAATCAAGTTCAGTAAAGAAGTCCTTGTTATTTGTCATATGACTAGTCGCTCCTGAGTCTACATACCACTTTTCTGATAATTGGGTTACTGTCGCTTTAAATGTTCCATTCCAATTGTGTGCTCCTGTGTCTGTAAGTGTGGCTTTGGCTCTTTGTTTGTGTAATCTTTCTGGTGGTTTGTGCTGCTCTGTCTTCCATATGGTGCAATCTTTTTTCAGGTGACCCACTTTCTTGCATCTGAAACATGCTCTTGTTTCCCTGGTGTGTGGCTTAGTGTCCGCCATTTTAAGTGCTTTCTCTGTGTCACTTTCAGTATTGCACTCTGTAAGCTCCTTTCTGCGTTGATACTCCTCTATGAGCCTGTTCTTCACAAAGTCTGGTGTGATTTCTGCTTCAGGTCTCATTTCTAGTGCGTTTATTAGTGCACTGTATGTATCTGGTAAACTGCAAAGGAGGATGGCTACTATGTGGTTGCTTTTGATTTCTTCTCCCATTGACCTGAGCTGTATGGTTATCTCTAGTAGTGCACTGATGTGTTCTTGCATTGTCTTGCCTTTATTAAATCTTATTTGATATAATTTTCTTAATAGGAATAGTTTGCTGTTCAAACTTGATCCTTCATGCACTCTCTGTAAAGCACACCACATGCCTTTAGCTGTACTCTCTTGTCTTATGTGTATAAGCTGTTCATCTTCCACTAGTAAACTTATAGTGGCTCTTGCCTGTCTGTCCTTCTTAATCCACTGCTGATCCTCTCCTTCAGGTCTGTCTGCATTTATAACATCCCATAAATCATCTCTGGTTAATAGCATTTCTACTTTAAACTTCCATGTTTGATAGTTCTCATTAGAAAGCTTGCTAGCAGCTAGTCTGAGATCTGTGTAATTTGCCATAACCCTTCCTTGTATAGATCTCTCTATTCTTCTGTGGTATTAAACTTGTTTTACTCACAGTTTTCTTTCCAAGGTTCTCCTGGGTTGTTTCTTGTGTGCGTTACACAGTCTGCTGTCTGCGCCTGCTGGGACTTGCAGTGCGACTCGTGATCTGGATGCTGCTTAGGATGCACTCCTGAAAACTTTATCTTGTATAGACTCCAGTCTGGGCCCATAACCTGTTGGCATAGTGCGATGGATCGATACCATAGGTGTGCAGCGGGAAGTCTTATAGATAAAGTATCACCTCAGGAGTTACCTTGTATACAGACAGAACGAGACTTGAGATGTATATCTTCTTTATATAGTACTGAATAGCAGGATCAATATAACAACAAGTTTCAGTATCATCAGCTCATCTCCTTCTCTCAGAGACTCTTTCTAGAACACACATGTGAGGAGAAACAAATAAGTACAAACATATGCAACAGACAAACACTACACCTCTGTAAGTATACAGCGCCATCTGCTGCCCCTGTACGGTAACTACATGCATAGAAACAAACCCATAGTCTGTTGTACATATTTCAACACAGCGAAGTTCTGCCCAACAGCAACTACGCTCCGCCACCATACCCCTAACCCAAAGAGCCAACCACCGAAAACGAGATCCTCAAGGAAAATACCTAGTCCCTGCCTAGTCAAATGAACCCCATCCGGTCTAAACAAGTAGAAGAACCGAAACTAGATCCGCTGGTGCCACAGCACCGCCAAGAGCCACCACAAACTTAGCAACTGCGAAATTGACCTTCCTCCGAGAGGCATCGATCGCCCTACAGTCCGCAACTCCACGCCAACACAACCACGGCACTATACAGGACCAGACAAGTCTACAGCTCGGCCAAGCACCCGCAATCACCTGTAAGTCATGAACAATGGCCAATCTAAGATTCACTGTCTTCCTCTTACCCAGGTCGTTGCCACCTAAGTGTATCACCAACAATCTGGGCAGCCCAAAACGCTTAACCTGCTCCAAAAGGGTAACCTTCAGATCCTGCCACAACATCCCCCTAACTCCTATCCACCTCACGTTATCCGACCCAACAAAGCCAGGAGCCCCCTCCGAAGCCACCAACTCGGCTGCCCAAAAAACATAGGAGTGACCAATCACCCAAACACTAAACTCATCCTCTCGCCAACCTATAAGGGAAAAAACAGACAAACAATCGTGAATATACAAAGGAAAGCAAAAACCCCAGACCAGAACAGGAACCAACTACTTCCTCTCAGGCAAGCTTCAGGCCAATCGAAGCAACAAAAAGAAATGGAAGGAAAACTTAAAATAAGAATAAGGGGAATTGGGGGGGGGGGGTTAATTAGGGAGTGGAGGGGGGGGGCATGGGGTCACACAGAATAACTCGGCTGGAGGTGAAACATAAAAACCTGCTGAGGAACTTGTAATTAGATGTAAATTAGCCGAATTGAATGAATTAAGCCAAATCAGTTCGTCAGTTCAGGCAAAAAATCGCAAAGCACTCCAGACCCCCACTGCCAGCAGTGGAGAGTAGCTAGCCATCCGAGTAGGGAGGACAGGGGAGACAAACAATACAAACGAACAAACGGAACCGAAACGTAGAAACAGTAAATGAACAAAATGTTAGTAGAACAAACAACGGGCCGAATGTAACGCTTATAAGCCGCCAACTTCCAGCGGCCCAAACCCTTAATTTCGTCCACTGCGCGCCCTGTAGCTGCTGCGGAAGTGGCGGCCCCAATTCTAAATGAATGCGAACCAAAATCCCGAGGGGAGAGGCCCAAACTGGACAGGCAGCGCCGTATCATCCAAGTAAATTGGTATTTCATCAATGGCAACCCATCATAGTGCAGAAGCCAAGACCCTTCTAACAAGGGCCTGACCTCCGCATACCGATTAACCAATGCCACCAAACAACAGGCCCCATTACCTGAAGGTGCCAAAGTGATCCAATGACCTCTACCCATCTGATCAGTTTTGGAGCGGCGCAGCCTGCACAGCACAGACCCCACACCCACAACAACATCAGCGTGCCGCATAATGGCATCCGACTTTTTAGAAGCCGCAACCAACTCAGAGACCCTAAACGCTCCATGGAAAGCTATGGAAAAAGCCAACTGAAATAAAAGCGTTTCAAAATGGGAGTCCGCCACCGCCACCACCGCCCCCATGAGGGAAGAAAGCAGGGACGCATCGATAGGGCGTCGACTATCAGGAGGCACCGGCGCAGAGCACGCCCAACCTTTAAGCGCCTTTGTCAGCAGGAAACTCTTCGTAAAATCCGGAACACCCTTCAACTTTGAATAAAAGGATATTCCAGCGAGGTATTGAGACACCACGGCTCTCGATCTACCCGTCACAAAGAGTTGCCAAACGAAGTCCAGAAACAATCCCTGACCCCTCTTACCTCTAGGCCCTTGGTCACGGGAAAAGTCTTCCCATTCCTTCCAGGCCTGACGGTATCCCGTGAGAGCGGATGGAGCCAAAGATAGCTCGGATAGCCCTTATAATCCGTCATGATGACCTGCCAAACATAAGAAGGGCAGGGCAAACCCGCTGAATCAGCCACCGGGGCCAATAAACGGAACCTATCCCACTGTTCCCTGGACAATGCATCGGCGATCCCATTATCAACCCCGGGGACGTGCTGAGCCCGAAACAGAATATTACATCGCGACAACACCCGAAGGACCTGCAGGGCCTTAGCCCTTTGGTTGTTCACCGCGTGCACGACCCCTAAATTATCGCAGCGAAAAAGAATACTGTAATCGCGAAGGCGCTCCCCCCAAACCTCCAAGGCCACCATGATGGAAAAGAGCTCCAGCAACAACAGGTTGCTGGTCAGCCCCTCCAGCGACCAAGACTCGGGCCACGAAGCCGTGCACCAAGCCCCGTCGAGATAACAACCGAACCCCGACAAGCCCGCCGCGTCCGTGAACAACTGCAGGTGTCGAAATTGTCAACGAGCGGGGCCATCCAGATCAGCACACCATTGAAGTCCGCCAGAAACGAAACCCACACAGCGAGGTCTCTCCTAATCTCAGCCGAGAAACGGACAAAATGGTGCGGCCTGGACACCCCAGCCGTCGACCGCTCCAACTTCCGACAAAAAACCCTGCCCATGGGAATCACCCGACAGGCAAAATTCAACAGCCCGAGGAGGGATTGAGCCTCCCGCAACGTCACCGCACGCCGCTCCAAGCACCGCGCTATGGACTCCTGAAGCCTCGCAACCTTGTCCCGAGGCAGCTGGCAAGCCCCTGCGACAGTATCGATCTCGATACCCAAAAAGGACAAACAGGAGAGAGGCCCCTCCGTCTTGTCCTCGGCCACAGGAACGCCAAAATGCCCCAACAAGGCACGCAGCGAAAACAACAGGAAACCACAGTGAGGAGAATGCGCGGGCCCCATACACAAAAAGTCGTCAAGGTAAAGCGCGATCCCGCTACTTCCGCAAGAAAACTCCACACACCAATGTAAAAAGGTGCTGAACTTTTCGAAAAAGGCACACGAAACGGAACACCCCATAGGCAGACACTTGTCTACAAAGTATTCCTCCCCGACGCGGAAACCTATGAATCGAAACGACTCCGTGTGCAAAGGGAGCAAGCGAAATGCCGATTCAACATCAAGCTTAGCCATGAGGGCCCCAGGGCCGCAGCCCCGTACCATGCCCAGGGCATCCTCGAAAGACTGATAAACCACGAACAACACTCCGGTGGAATTGCATCGTTAACCGAGGACCCCGATGGATAAGACAAATGCTGAATGAGCCATAACTTACCCGAGGCCTTTTTGGGCACGACCCCCACCGGAGAAATAATCAAATCCTCAACAGGCGGCAGCGCAAAGGGGCCCGCCATTCTCCCAAGGCGAACCTCCTACTCGACCTTCTCCCGAAGCACGTTGGGGAAATCCCGAGCAGACTGCAGGTTCCTGGCGGCCCGAACTAAAACTTCCCCCTCCACCGGCAAACGAAAACCCGACGCAAAACCATCATGCAGAAATTTAGCGTCGTCTCTGTTTGGGTACCACCCCAACCATTTGAGCATGGCCCCCAAACGAACCGGGGACGGCGCCCTAACTAGCGGCAACCCCCCCAGTTGGCTCTCCGGCCGCGCCCCCGGCTGCCTTAGCTCCCGGCCGCCCCGCGCGAAAGCAATTGGAAGCCGGGTGTGATCCATTACATCGCAAGCAAAGGTGCCGAAAATGACACCGTTGACCGAGGGCGCACGCGGAATTGTTGAACGCAAAGCACTTCCCCTTCGCCAGCGTCTGCTGCGCAGAACGGGCCGCGCTCCAAGGGCGGCGCTGCGCAGCCTCAAAGGCAGGCCGGGACTGATTTGCCACCGCGGTCTGAGCCACGGACCCCCCTTTTGCCACCATTTTCATATCCTGCGCCCGTGTGACCCGAAGCCATACCTCCACATCTTTGCACCCGAAGTCAATGATGTGCAGGCAATCGTGCTTCTGACGGAACTGCTTATCATAATGCAGCCACGTATCGTCCTTAGACTGACGCTGCATGTCATGCACGAGGTGAATGTACCTGATGACGTTGATTTGCTCATCAGGGCGATCCTCCAAGTAGCATGCCGCGAACACGCAGAAACCCGCCAAGCAATTGTCGTACGAGCGAAAGGCCTCCTCCCCAATTCCGCCCTTCGCAAGCGCTTCCTTACCTTCCCTCTTGGTGTCCTCCGTCAATGTGAAAAGGTCGACGTATTCCCCCCGCCTAATCTTCCTCCTGCAACTCTCACGCAACCCCCGCAACACCGCCGTGTAATCGCAGCGAACTACACCCGGCAAATTACGCCGCCTCCTTTCCCTACGGGAACTACTACCGCTCTTCCTAGACCACTTATCCCGGTGCCGCGCCTCACGCCGCGCGTACTTGCAAGCCCTCTTTTTAGCCTTCATGCAGCCACTAGCTGCCGACTGCAATGAGGAAGAAGAGGAAGAAGACCTACTGGACCTACTGCCGGAAGAGGAAGAAGAAGACCCTCGAGACACAGTAACTGTATCGGTGTCCCACTCACCAGTTGGCCCTGTCAAAGTCAAAAAATATTGTTATACATATCCATTGTACTAACCCCTCATGCACATGCACGCTGCTCGTGCACCCGGTCCCCCATGCGTACACATATCCGCAAGTTGCGTAAGAGACGCTCCGGCGACTCGTGCGCATGATATCTGTATTTACGGCGGAGTTTGTGAGCGTGTAGCGTGCGACTCGAACGCAGCATATTTAACCCAAATAGTGCATTTTGTAGATATAGTTCCCTTAGATAATGTCAGCGAGTAATGTTAGTTTAAACAGTTCATGGACAGAGAGATTCGTCTTTGCATGATAGGAAGGGTCAGACAAAGGTTGGTAGGTGATGTCTAGTATCCAGCTGTAGGGTATTTTAAGGGAAACATTCCGGTGTTAGCTAGGAAAAGATCGCTTGCTCCTGCATATAGTTATGTACAAAAGTAGATTATGAACATTAACTGTATTTGCTGTAAATTACACAAGCGGCGGGAATCCAGAGGATACCTCCCACCAGAGCAGTTGGGAAAGGACATCGCCTACCTGTTCAAATCCACCTATGACCTTTGTTGTAATGTAGAGACACATCCCTGTGTCCAATGAACAATGAGATTACAGTGACCATTGTATTGTGAATGTATGTTGTGTATAAAAAGACCACTGTTGCCTGGCCAGCTCACAGACTCTGAAGGCTTTCTCCCTGATAGCTGAGGACTGGTCCAGGACGCACTTGCGAACGATTCCCCACGTATGTATATTCTCTGTAGCCATTATTCTCTGTTATTCTGTTAGATTTTCTTGTTAGCCTGTAGTGTATAACTTGTACCTGTTTTCCTCCTTTTCTCTGAATAATCCGTTGCGGTGATAGAGCCCAGTGGTTTACCACAAACCGATGTTGTGTTTTCACTTTCCTGCAAAGGGCTTTCTTAGCGTCTCAATCGCTATAAGGTGTATATGCATTGTTAAGGTTTCAAGGTATTACATCGTTGCAGTACTAGGCTGCTAAGGTTTAAAGTATAAGCACATCCTTACACTGTTTCATTACTTAAGGTTTACTGTATATTACTCTGTGTGCGTCCGCACCGCGTGTACGTTGTACCCACGGCACGGCGTCTGATACGCTAATAGCATATCAGTACGGTACTCAGTACGCTAACAGCGTGCTTAGTACGAAGCATGAATCCGTGAGCGTACGTGCCGCTCGTGCGTCGCGCCCGCGGCATAGCATCGGATACGCTAAGTGCGTATCCATACGGTACTCAGTACGCAAATAGCGTACTTAGTCCGTAGTGTGTGTAATAAGTCTAGCGGCCATAGCGGCTCCACGATAATAGTGTATAGCTTTATGTTTTAAGGTAATATTTGACATTATCAATTGGGGGCATCGTCCGGTCCTCCTCATATCCGCAGCCTAGCAGGACAAGGCAGACTTCATCTATCAGCAAAGGGCGGGAAGGTAGTATCCCCTGTTAGCCTTTTCTTGGTCGGGGATACACTGGTGCTGATTAGATAAGCGTCTGCTCCGCATGGTTTGTAGGGATGCTGGTGGGATCCGAAAGGTAAGAACGTAAAGTTATTGTTTTTTTAAATCTGTTAAATTTCTGTTTGGTGCCAACTGCGCACGCAACACATGTAACACGCACACACCTGTATTTTATTTGTGTATTTTGCATATCTACTCGCTTGTTGCCATTAGCATTGATTACGTGCTGAAATTTTTGTTGCTATTTAGTTAAAAATATAGAGTAATATTTAAGGGAGTACGTGTAAAACACACACGCAGCCTGACCTAGTTATAAAGGTTTATACAGGAGACACTGTGTGGTGTTTGGTAAGCGATTATAGTTAAATATCGTTTACATTTATAGAAATGGGGGAATAAGGGTACCGGCGACTTATGTTTTTTAAAAATAATAGTTAAAAATACTTAGAAATAGATTTTAAAAGCCAAAAGATATATAATAAAACAGGCAAGCTTTAATATCACATAAAAGCGTGTTACAACATAAAACGTACTCCAGACTATTAATAAAAACATAAAAACATAAACATAAAAGGTCTTTGTAAAAAGGTAAGGAAGTTCTGACTTAACTCTTTAAAAATAGGCAAGGGAGTCACCACAGGGAGTCCAACGCGTTTCGTCACAACTGACCCTTTGAAGAAGTCAGTTGTGACGAAACGCGTTGGGCTCCCTGTGGTGACTCCCTTGCCTATTTTTAAAGAGTTAAGTCAGAACTTCCTTACCTTTTTACAAAGACCTTTTATGTTTATGTTTTTATGTTTTTATTAATAGTCTGGAGTACGTTTTATGTTGTAACACGCTTTTATGTGATATTAAAGCTTG
Source organism: Pseudophryne corroboree (assembly GCF_028390025.1). NCBI lineage: Eukaryota > Metazoa > Chordata > Amphibia > Anura > Myobatrachidae > Pseudophryne > Pseudophryne corroboree. The sequence goes on from NC_086447.1 coordinate 597,356,906, forward strand.
CCTGTTTTATTATATATCTTTTGGCTTTTAAAATCTATTTCTAAGTATTTTTAACTATTATTTTTAAAAAACATAAGTCGCCGGTACCCTTATTCCCCCCATTTCTATACATTTCCCAGCAGTACTGTACCAGTACTGCATTCTTAAGGGTTGGCAGACACCTTCTAGAGAGGTTACGTGTGTTTTTATCAGCAATTCTGTTTTTTTATATATACTATACTGAGAACCCACCCCACAAGTGGCGCTGTGTCATTCCACTTCTTTCACATATCGTTTACATTTATAGAAGTGTGGTATTTGTATTACTGCGGACGTATACGGCCATTGTACACGTGTCTCGGACAGCGTGCGAGACTGCGTACGCAATGCAAAGGCCTACACACGTGGCGTATTTTATGCAACGTGCGTACAGATACGCCCACTTAATACAAATAGCGCGATAGCATTGTTTTAGTTTAGGCGATACGGTAGCCACGCGATAATAGCACAAATTTGTTCAGTGTCCAAAATTTAGTTTAAAAGAACCTTCTCTTATTGTGACACCTCTGGGACTAGGCTATTTCACCTGAATGAAAGTTAATTTTCTGTACAGAAAAATCAAAGTGTATATGAGTGAACGAGCATGTGTATGCAAATAAAGGTTTTGTGAACCCAGAAGTCGGGATCCCGTAGGAGTACACCAGTGGAGTGAACACTTGGTGGCGTGAGATTGGCTGTCTCACGTTTAACATTGTATAAGGTATAAAGGAGCAATTAGTATAACAGCAGACCAAGAGGTCAGCGTAGTCAGATATCCGCTGACTAAGTCAAGCGAAGCTCTGAAACCCGTGGCCTGAGAAAGGTCAGCGGTGAGAGCGCAGCCCCGGGGGTTTGCGTAGTACCCATATAGGCCCAGTTCAGAGACGCTCCGGCTGAGGTTTTGCAGCCTAAACAATCGATTCCGTTGGTCGTCCGGCGGATAAGTAATAGTTACTTATACGCAGTGCGACTGTACCGCGCATTAGTGTGTGCAATAGTTAGTTCAACTTGATACCCATTACGCCATTTGTTACGCCATCCGCTAATTGTACATACAGACGTGATTTGTGTAACAGGTTTTTTTATTTTAAGGGAGTTTCGCTGTTCACTCAGGAAATCTCCAACAACTGATATTTACTGGGAGGGGTAGCACACTCCCACACGCTCTCAGTAAATAGCGGTTACGCAGGGCCCTAGGTTGGGTACGACCAGCACTAGGAACAGTGTGTGGGTCTATTGGCCAACGTGGGCGTGAGTGGGTGAAAGCGCTCGGAGGACTTTCACCGTCGCCTTACCACTGAGTAATTTGTTTTTTGTAGGAATTAGCTGAGAAGGCAATACCTGCAAAAGAATGGGGGCCAGTTGCTCAAGTAAGGGACGATCAACCAGGGTTCAGGTTGATAATTGGTTGCCCAAGGGGTCGGCGAGGTACATAATGTGTGAGAAATATGGATCACACGCAGAGGTCTTATGCAATGAATGGGAATGTATGACTGTGGAAGATAGGGAACCGTTCCCTAAGGTAGGCAGTTTTAATCCTGAGGTGTTGCAAAATTTAAGGAGAAGGATATGTCTGATAAAATCCAGGAAACAAAGGATTAGACATTATGATTGTTTACAGTTATGGCAACAGGAGGGTGAGATACAACGGGGATTAGCTCAAGCAGCTGGATCCAACCCTAGCAGGAAACTGATAGCAACTGCACCACCACCACCGTACATTAGAGGGGAGAAAATGGCTACAGAGAATGGCATACTGGTATACGATAAGAGTGCACTTAATAAATGTATTAATGACGATAAGAGTAAAGTAGATAAATGTATTAATGCTAATGCTAACCCGTGCAAGTTGTATCTCATCTTAAACTTCCCTCAGGACTGCGACCAAGAAGATGAGCCCAGCACGATATCGGCACTCTCTTTAGCAGCCACCATACAAGATACTCAAGTGGGCACGGGCCAACCAGTAAGAGCAGTAGCGAAGGCCCCTAGTGGAGGGACAGGTGAGGTCGTGTCCACAGGTAAGTACGGTACTGTACATTATGCAGAAACCATTGCACCTCACATTGTAGAGTCAACACAAAGTGATGTAATTGAACTGAATCCTGTCAGGCTGATCGCAGTCCCCAATGGGAAAACTGACGCTCTGGGAATCACTCCTGTCAGGAACATTGCTATGCATTGCCCCTGGTCCCGGACAGAATTGAGGACAATTATGTCTGAATTTCCCGATCCCAGGAAAGATCTAGCCGCATGTCAGAGGTTTATTAGAGAACTAGGTAACGCCACCGAACCCAATAACAAAGAACGTAAAACAGATCAATCTGCAGTTAGGAGTATATTTCCCAACTGTTGTCAAGTGGAATAACATTTTCTCCATTAGACAAAAGGAAGGTGAAACTGCCTCTGACTATTTCCATCGAGCACTGCAGGAAATGGCTAGATTTACTGGGATCGAAGACATTAAGGATAATGTACACCATAGGGAGGTAGCGGTGTCCGTATTAATGGACGGATTAAAGGAAGTGTTGAGAACCAGGGTACAAACCACTCAACCAAGTTGGAGAGGTATCTTGGTGGCTGTGTTAAGAGAGTCCGCTATTGAGCATGATCGGAACATAATTAGGCACAGGGAGTCACAGGGGGATAAGCTGATGACAGTAAGTATCAAAGCCCTGACAACGAAGCCACATCAGCCTAAACCCCAGACCCCTATTGGTAAGTCGTATGTGATAACATGTTTTAAATGTCAGAGAGAAGGACATTACGCACGAAACTGTAATTTTAAAGATCCCCATAAGGTATATCGACCCCCTAGACCACAACATGACACACAGTATGACGCACGTAATTGGGATCAGGGACCGCAGAGGAGAAGTTATGAACCGCATGCAGGGGAAACAAAGAGGTATCCACCAAGGAGAGACTGGCAGGTCTCTGAAAATTCTCAGTTACCCCCTTAACATATTGTAGCTGCCAGCGCGCTGTGGGGAGGACACCACACACCATAGGGGTGGGGCCACACCTGTAGTCTGCAGCCAGTGAAATTAATTGCGAGCCTTGGAAGTGAACCTGAGGTCACAATTGATGTAGCTGGTAGATCACTACCTTTCCTTGTAGATATGGGGGCGGCCAAGTCAGTGTTAAATTCAACGGTGGGTATGAAAACCACGGGTAAAACAATTTCAGCAATGGGAGTAACAGGAGTAGTACAACACTACCCTTTAAGTAAACCAGCAGAGATTACGATAGGGCCTTTGCAGACCAAGCACTCCTTTTTGCTAGCTGCATCGGCTCCGACTAATCTACTTGGGAGAGATTTACTGTGTAAGATGGGGTGTGTCATATATTGTACTCCTGAGGGTGTCTTCTTAGATATAGGGATCAGGGACCGCAGAGGAGAAGTTATGAACCGCATGCAGGGGAAACAAAGAGGTATCCACCAAGGAGAGACTGGCAGGTCTCTGAAAATTCTCAGTTACCCCCTTAACATATTGTAGCTGCCAGCGCGCTGCGGGGAGGACACCACACACCATAGGGGTGGGGCCACACCTGTAGTCTGCAGCCAGTGAAATTAATTGCGAGCCTTGGAAGTGAACCTGAGGTCACAATTGATGTAGCTGGTAGATCACTACCTTTCCTTGTAGATACGGGGGCGGCCAAGTCAGTGTTAAATTCAACGGTGGGTATGAAAGCCACGGGTAAAACAATTTCAGCACTGGGAGTAACAGGAGTAGTACAACACTACCCTTTAAGTAAACCAGCAGAGATTACGATAGGGCCTTTGCAGACCAAGCACTCCTTTTTGCTAGCTGCATCGGCTCCGACTAATCTACTTGGGAGAGATTTACTGTGTAAGATGGGGTGTGTCATATATTGTACTCCTGAGGGTGTCTTCTTAGATATACCCGAGAATCACGCTCAGGAAGTGCAGGATATGTTAGACTCCCCACAAAGGTTAATGTCACACACTGCTGTTACAGACAGGTGTCCATTCAAGGTAAAGGAAATGATCTCCCAGATACCGGAGTCCCTCTGGACCAAAGATGGACAAGACACTGGATTGATGGCAAATGTAGCTCCTGTAGTAGTGCAAGTAAAAGATGGTAGGATAGCTCCAAAAATCCCACAGTATCCTCTGAAGCCAGAGGTGGAGTTAGGAGTGTACCCAATCATAGAGCGCTTGCTGCAACAGGGCATCCTAGTTAGGACGTCCAACACTGCCAATAGTCCCATCTTCCCTGTGAAAAAGAGTGGGGGAGGGGTTACAGGCTAGTGCAGGATCTAAGGGGGATAAACAAAATAGTTGAGAGCCAATTCCCCGTAGTGCCAAATCCAGCTGTCATCCTTATGCAAATCCCTCCTACTGCGAAATTTTTCACTGTCATTGACCTCTGCTCCGCCTTTTTCTCGGTCCCTCTGCACCCTGACAGCCAATACTTGTTTGCATTTACATACAGAGGAGTACAGTACACCTGGACTCGCTTACCACAAGGTTTCATTGACAGCCCAAGTATTTTCTCACAGGCTTTGCATGACTGTTTACAATCCTTTCAACCTGAGAGCGGATCAGTATTAATACAGTATGTAGATGACTTACTGCTGTGTTCTGATTCACTCGAATCGTCCTTGAGAGACACGAAACAGCTCTTGTTTCATCTTTCTGATACGGGACACAAGGTTTCAAAGGATAAGTTGCAGTTATGCCAGACCAAGGTAAAATATTTGGGACATTGTTTAACACAAGGACTGAGACACCTTACCGCTGATAGAATACAGGCGATTCGCGACATGACTCTGCCACAAACCCAGCAACAGATCCGCACTTTCCTAGGAATGTGTGGGTATTGCCGAAACTGGATCCCAGGGTTTTCTATACTAGCCTTACCTTTGCAAGAGATGGTCTCGTCAAACAAACCAGATCGGATTTCGCACACAGATGAGTCCGAACTGGCATTTGAGAGACTCAAACAGTGCCTATCACAGGGACCAGCATTAGGTATGCCAGATTATGGGAAACCCTTTGAATTATACGGTACGGAGAGTGCTGGGTGTGCGGCAGGTGTTTTAACCCAGAGACATGGTGATGCCAGCAGGCCGGTAGCTTACTACAGTGCACAATTGGACACCGTAGCACGGTCTCTCCCCAATGCTTGCGAAGTGTTGCAGCGATAGCATTTCTAGTGAGTAAAAGCGAAGATGTAGTGTTAGGACACAACCTGACCATCCATACACCTCATGCAGTGTCAGCCTTACTGAATTCTGCCCAAACCAGACACGTCTCATCAGCACGGTTTACAAGGTGTGAATTAGCACTAATGGCCCCTGTAAACATCACCATAAGGAGATGCAGCGCACTAAATCCTGCAACGTATCTCCCAGGTGTGCCTGGACAGGCACAAAGGGTGGGGGATGAGAGTGATGGTGAAGGAGGATTTAGTACAGACACTGACACACATGATTGTATGGAATATTTGAACCAAACTTTCACTGCAAGTCCCGACATTAGTGACAACCCACTGGAAGGCGTAGATTTTACTTTTTACACTGACGGTAGTTGCCACAGACAGACGGACTTGGGAGACTTGTGTACTGGATACGCAGTCGTAGATGACAAAGGTACCATAGAAGCGGAACCCCTGGGCCCACCTCACTCAGCACAAGTTGCTGAGTTGGTCGCCCTAACCAGAGCGTGTGAATTGGCTAAGGGTAAGTCAGCCAATATCTACACTGATTCTAGGTATGCCTTTGGAGTAGTGCATGATTTCGGGGCCCTATGGCGCCTCAGAAATTTCATGACGGCAGCTGGCACACCCGTGTCGCATGCGACCCACATCAAAAGACTTCTAGCAGCGATACAGGAACCTGACAGAGTGGCTGTTATCAAGTGTAAAGCCCACACGTACAGCCAAGACCCAGTGTCACTTGGTAACAGCCGGGCAGACGAAGCTGCTAAATCAGCAGCCAGCACCCCCATACAGACAGACATCACACAACTGATGGTATTCAATACCGTCAACACACAAAAATTGAGTGAAATGCAAAATTTGTGTTCCCCACAAGAAAAGGCAGTCTGGAGGTCAAAAGGATATGGCCAGGAGTCCTCAGGACTCTGGACAGATGGACAGGGTAAGAAAGTGGCTCCCAGAGCATACCTTCCAAGTTTAGCTGAGGCGGCACATGGTCTGACTCATCTGGGCAAAGAGGGTATGTGCAAGTTGGTAAGAGCCTACTGGTGCGCACCAGGATTCTCGTCTCATGCGGGTAAAAGAGCAATGACATGCCTTACCTGCTTGAGGAATAATATTGGAAAGTCAATACCAACAGAACCATCCCATATCCCGCCAACAGACGGCCCTTTTCAGGTAATACAGAATGATTTTATACAATTGCCACCATGTAGAAATTTGAAGTATGTGTTGTTTTGTATTGATGTGTTTTCAAATTGGGTAGAAGCGTTCCCCGCTGCCACAAATACTGCTGTGTTTACTGCAAAGAAAATTGTGCAGGAATTTGTGTGCAGGTATGGTATCCTTAGGATAATTGAAAGTGATAGGGGTACCCATTTTACAGGTGAAGTCTTTCAGGTAATGTGCAAATTAATGGGAATTAATAGTAAGCTGCATACTCCGTACCGCCCACAGGCGAGTGCGAAAGTGGAAAGAGTAAACAGCACTATTAAGAACAAGCTGAGCAAAGTGATGGCTGAAACTGGATTGTTGTGGCCAGAAGCTTTGCCACTTGTATTGTACAGCATCAGAACCACTCCCAGGCCCCCTCTTAACCTATCACCCTTTGAGATTCTTTTTGGTCGACAACCCCATGTAATGATTGACCCCCAGGATGATTTGAAATGCAATAATGAAGTGACTGTAAATTATTTGGTTAAGATGAGCAAGCAGTTGAGGAATCAAAACAGCAATCTAAAGCTGGTGATTCCTGATCTGCCAGACAGTAATTGTCATGACATTGAACCTGGGGATTATGTAATGATTCGAAATTTTCTACGCTCAGGTTGCCTAATTGACCGGTGGGAAGGACCGTACCAAGTCTTACTAACCAGCACGACAGCATTGAAGGTTGCCAAAAGAGAGACTTGGGTCCACTCGTCCCACTGTAAGAAGGTCGCTGACCCAGAGAAAGCCCGTGACAAAGAGCAGAGTGTAGAGGAAACCGTATCACTGGAGTGCCTGTTCCGGGAAGGTTGAGAGGCAGGACTGTTGTCACGGCACCTGAGCACAGAGAACTACAAGACCAGAGGCGGTTGTCGTACCAGTTTTCTTTCCCTTCTATTATTTTCTTTACCTCCCATTACCACTCTTTCTTTCTCCTCCTGCAAGATGGACTTACCCCAAGAGACTGCGTTCCGGGTTTTCCTGTTGACCCTGTTGTTGACCAGAACAGTCTATTTCGGTGAGAGTACCAGAGAGGTCGAGAAAGGATCTGGAATGGGTTCTGATGACAAGGACGGATTAGCAGAATTCCAAGAGCAACACAGTCACCGAGCAAAGGCGAGTATCAGAAAATGATCTAGTAGTCATGAAACTAGGAGACATTGTGAAGGATTGTTAGCTGAGGAAAATTGTATCTGTAGAAATTGTGAAAACATAGTTGAGGACGGGTGCATCCAGAGATGTCAGTCCAGCCTTAATATCAACATGGACCGTCATCCATTGAGTGACTATCACTCATTAGTGGGTAAGGTTTTAAACCAAACGGAATGCTGGGTGTGCTCACAAGTACCTCAAGGTCAGAGCAAGTCAGGATTAGTACAGTACCCTTTAACACTAGATGAGGTACTTGAATTAAGGGGTGGGAGACCGGTGGACAAGAAATTTTATATTTCTAGGCCTCCTAGTTTGAAGCTACACCAATATCATGTGGATAGGTCCTTAATATGTTTTAACATTTCCAATCCCCGAAAGCCGGGAAATTGGGAAGTGACATGGAACAACCAAACCATGGCATTTTCACACAGAGCCGATAGAATGCCCGTAGACCCAGAACTTATACGCCAAATAGCCGACGGTGGGAGATATTTTCGGTACAGGTATACTCTAGGAAGTAGGACCATGCGGGTTGGAGAAGTATCACCAGGATACTGTGCGCATATCATACAGCCTGATACGTGTACTGAACAAATGAGAGAGTTAGGGATAGGATTTTTCACCTGGAAGGTTTGCAATATGGTGATGTCATATTCTGTCCCATATGGTCTCCCCGATGATGCATATTTCATATGCGGGAGGAAGGCGTATAAGTGGCTTGCCCCAAACTCAGAGGGATTGTGTTACATTGGAAGAGTGTTGCCAGAAGTAATGACCATTACCCATAATAAGATGAAAGACATTCACTGCAATGCTCAAGCTCCTTACACTTACGCTCATTACGAACACATCGTTAAGAGACACCTTATAGATAGGACAGAGCACGCAGCCTCTGATTTGATCCACGAATCCACGGGGATTCAATTCCTACTCGCGCTAGATATCACCCGTACCGCCAGAGGAATTATAAATTTTAGGTATATTCATGCGCTAGCGAACCTGATAGACAATATCACCGAGATGTATGATGACACCTTCAGGTATACTGGGAGGGAATTGCAAGCTTACAAAACGGAACTGATCCAGCACAGGATGGTTCTCAATTACATCACAGCGGTGACAGGCGGGTATTGTGTCACCCTAGCAACTCAGTATGGTGTGAAATGCTGTACGTATATTACAAACAGCACTGATGACCCCACCGAGGTCATAGATCAAAAGATGGACGATATCTTGCAGTTGAAGTGGGAGTTCCGATGGAGACACAACCTTACCCTGACTGCTGTGAGTAATGAACTGACCGGCTGGGTTTCATGGTTGAACCCACGCAATTGGTTCTCAGGTTTAGGAGAATGGGCTCAAAATGTTATCGTGAATGTAGGAAAGTTTCTCCTTTGTATCCTGGGAGTTGTCATAATGATTGGTTTGATATTTAGATGTGTTCGGATTTTAATGCAGTGCAAGCGCAGTACCAAAGTGATGAGTTTGAGGAGCGAGGGCATTGTTACAACAACTGGTTTAATTTATGATCCATCAATTGAGACAATGTTGTGATAAGACGTGATTCCACGGTCCGTTTCTTTCACCCGTTTCTCCTTTGTTTTTCTCCCAAGCGAAAAGACATCCATTCGGAAGAAGACTAAAGACTTTGATGGAGAAGACTACAGACCTTTGATGGACATTTCTACAGACTTTGAGAGACACTTAGAGACTTTAAAGACTTTTTATGGACACTTGAAAGACTTTGATTATCACCCACAGCAAGGATACACCTATCCGGACAAGACTTCAACAGACACCCAAGGACAATTGCACACATTATTATGTGAATGTATTTGTGACACGTCTTATCACCATCTCTACAACCTTCAGGTAGTGACACACATAGTCAACAGGTGACATTGGTACATATATTAGCATTCACATGTTTTTCCCCCCTTCATCTATCATCAACTAATGTGCACCCCATTTGTTGGAACAAGAAGCCGAAAAGAGCTCGGTAGTGTTTGTTGGCCCACTTACAGACCCTTAATACGGGATAAGAAGGATTTAATGTATACTTCGCAATACCTCGAAGCTTATCTAGAACATGTACGGCACGATGATACATGCCCCCCAGACATGAAGTTCATACATACATACATGCTTTTGCCTACCTGTTCAAATCCACCTATGACCTTTGCTGTAATGTAGAGACACATCCCTGTGTCCAATGAACAATGAGTTTACAGTGACCATTGTATTGTGAATGTATGTTGTGTATAAAAAGACCACTGTTGCCTGGCCAGCTCACAGACTCTGAAGGCTTTCTCCCTGATAGCTGAGGACTGGTCCAGGACGCGCTTGCAAACGACTCCCCACGTATGTATATTCTCTGTAGCCATTATTCTCTGTTATTCTGTTAGATTTCCTTGTTAGCCTGTAGTGTATAACTTGTACCTGTTTTCCCCCTTTTCTCTGAATAATCCGTTGCGGTGTTAGAGCCCAGTGGTTTACCACAAACCGGTGTTGTGTTTTCACTTTCCCGCAAAGGGCTTTCTTAGCGTCTCAATCGCTATAAGGTGTATATGCATTGTTAAGGTTTTAAGGTGCTACATCGTTGCAGTACTAGGCTGCTAAGGTTTAAAGTATAAGCACATCCTTACAGTTTCATTACTTAAGGTTTACTGTATATCACTCTGTGTGCGTCCACGCCGCGTGTACGTTGTACCCACGGCATGGCGTCTGATACGCTAATAGCGTATCAGTACGGTACTCAGTACGCTAACAGCCTGCTTAGTACGAAGCGTGAATCCGTGAGCGTACGTGCCGCTCGTGCGTCGCGCCCGCGGCATAGCGTCGGATACGCTAAGTGCGTATCCATACGGTACTCAGTACGCAAATAGCGTACTTAGTCCGTAGTGTGTGTAATAAGTCTAGCGGCTCCACGATAATAGTGTATAGCTTTATGTTTAAGGTAATATTTGACATTATCAGCCCGCTTCCTGAAGGCGAAACGTCTGCCACGACCGGCTCCTCTTCCCGATCGTCACCCGCATCCAAATCAGAAAAAGAAGGGAAAGCCGCCACGGGTGCCGAAGCCTCCCAGGCGGGGATGAAAGCAGGGCAGAGCCACCCAGCAACGCAGCAGCAGAGCCCATAGCGCGACACGCCTGGAGAAACTGCGCCATGGCGGGGCCAGAAGCACCAGGGAGAACGGCCGCGTCGACCGAAGCGGGAGCCATGGAAACGCCACCCGGGGACAAAGCCGACAAAAATGGCGCAAATGCCGCCGTCATCGCCGACATTGCTGCTGCAATGGCAGAGGGATCCGGAGCCGCAGCCCCAGTGGTCCCCCCGCTCCCCGGGTCCGCAGCAGGGATGGCCCTCTCATCGCTGCCGCGCCGTCCCGGTCGGCCCCGACTGGGACCGGTGCCAGACGGCCTCCGCAGACCCGCAATCTCCTGCGATGCGCCAGCTGCCCCCTCACTGCCCCGGCCCCCACTGGCCCCGCCCACCTGGGGAACCGGATGGCTACCGTTCCCAGATCGCACCTCCCTTCTCTGGCCCCGCACTGTGATGACAGAAGAATCCGGAGAGACCCGTCCGGGGAGCGGGGAGAGCTCCCAGGAAATACGAGTGCCAGCCGCGGGCGGGCGCGCGCGCGCACGCGAAACAGGAGCTGCCTGGAAGGGGCGGCCAGTGGATGAGCCACTGGCCGCAACCCTAAACAAAACCCCCTCATCATCTGGGGACCCTGGAGCGACTCTCAGCGGTGGAGGGCGCGCGTCCCCGAGCCGCAGCAGCCGGAGAGGGACTCCCATCGGCGGGCACCCCCGCTGGCTCCCCCCTTCGACCGCCCGATCTCGTCCTCCGCTGCCCAGTGCCCCGTCCCTCACCAGCCGCCGCTGCGCCTGGAGAATCCCCCGGCGCCCGCGGCACAGCCAGCGTGGGAGCGGACGCACGTGCCGCCGCGCGTGCCCACGGACGGGCACCCGCAGCGGAGCCAGGAGACTGAGCCCCGGCCGTGAGCGCAGCGCTCAGCAGCAGCATAACGTGCAGCATAACGTGCAGGGGCACCAGCAGAGCGGCGGGGATGGGACATGGCGGCCAGCACGAAATAACCAGGAGGTAATGGGCAACAGAAAGGGGGACACAAGGTGGGCACAATATAAAATGCACCCAGGCCAGGCAAGTGAGTAAAAGCAATAAGGGGCAAGCAGCACAAACACAGGAGAAAGGGGTGAAGAGCACTCACCCCTACCACGATTACAGCAGAAGAGGCTGACCCAGCCCCTTTACCAGGCTTAAAAACCCTTTCCACCTACCCCCAATGTTCACTCCTATTGGCTAACAATAAACTCCCATAATGCCTTACCGTCCTGCCCCCCAGACTAGCTGAGGTTTAACCCACTCCTCTCCTATTCTGTCAATTCGTTCTCCATAAAATGGCCACCGTGCATGCGCAATAGAAATTTAGTCTCCAAAACATGGCGTGCGCCATGTTTCTGGAGACCTGCACAAAGCCAGAGTTTACTGCACCATGAAGGGGGCCCACTTGGAGTCTGCATATGAGCCCCCTCCTCTGTTAAAACACCCTTGTCCCTTTTTACAGTGCTCTGAAAGTAAAGGGGGTTACACACGTAGCAATGTTTATAGAGATGTGTGCTGAGCGATCTAGGACAGAACGTACAGCGTGATATGTGCTGAGCGAGGTGGGGGGGACGCTCACTTCACCCAGTGGTAAAGTGAGCGATCTAACTAGATTTGGCCTGCATGTGGGCCAATCTAGAACTGGCGATAGCACCGTGCATCGCTATGGGGCATGCACATGGAGAGATGTGTGCTTCATTTCTAAGCAATCTAGTCAGATTGCTTAGAATTTAAGCACACATCACTATGTGTGTATGCCCCCGAAAGAAAGAAAGAAAGTAAGAAAGAACTCCCCCCCCCCCTTCCCGTGCCTATAACCCAAATTTAGTTGACAGTATATGATCCTCAATTTTCCTGAATGACAAAGATGTGGTTGTAGCATTTTGGTATCAATTTCTGCTTTATTGCTTTTTTTCTCAGCAATATGACTTGATTTTTCCTCAGTCTTGAAAAAGAATGTAAAACACAATTGAAGTTTTCATATATTATTTTTTTTTTTTTTTTTTAAATAGTAAGTGGCAAATGTAAAATATTTGACACAAAATACGTAATTATGACATTCAAATACAGTGAAGTGTACACCATTATGGCACATTGTATTAAATATAGTGTTACATTTCATAAACAACAGCTATTATGTACTATAAAATACAAAAAAATGTATATAAATAAGTGTATTTTTTCCCTGTATAAATAGAAAAGAGTATGTGAGATCTTTTTACAGTACTAAAGTCTTAATAAATGATCACGCAATGTACACTGAAGTAACTGGATAAAAAGCATGTATTTGCGAGCAAACTACAGATGTAGCCACACTCAATGTGGCTGCGATCCGGCTGCACAGGCACTCCCAGCATGCCTAGTCGCATCCGCACCTCAGTACGCCGGGCTGCACCTTTTGCCGATCAGTGCATTGTCAATGGGCGCAGGTGCGAGTAAGATGCACGTGCATGCCGGAGTGCGTTTGTTTCATAGCAAATGAGGCACTACCGCAGCCACAATGAGCTTGCCTACATCTGTAACTACTGAAACATGGTAACTAAATCCACATTACTTATGATATTAATTTTCTTGATTTAATGTTGCTTATTATTTAAAAAATTCTAAACCAGTCATATTAGGGCCTGATTCATGTTTGTCAGTAAAAGCAAAAAAGCAAGTTTCTGGGCAAAATCATCCTGCACTACAGGTGCGGAAAATGTAACATGTGTAGAGAGAGTTAGATTTGAGTGGGGTGTGTTTAAACTGAAATCTAAGTTGTAAAATTAAAGCTGTCTAACATATGTGGGCTACATGTAAAAGCGGACGGTATTTATTCTGCTCAGAATTTTTTTTAATGTATTTGCTCCTCTTGCATGGCAATGTGGTGTGTTCCAGACACAAAGTTACTTGCTTTTTTTTTTTTTTCCTTTACTTACAAACATGAATCAGGCCCTTAAATGTTTTAGTCACAATATAAATAAAGTAGTTGTTTTTTTTGGACAAGCCTGCAATTCTCAGTTGAGAAAAAATTGAAATATTTATTGTGATACTGTAAATACAGAAACACAACATTATTTACTTTAAATTCTAGTTGGTACTTCATAAACCGTAAATAATATGTTTATTTTTTCCTTTACTTCATTATTTTATTGTATTTTTTTTACAATCCTGAACTAGTGACAGAATAATATTGGTATACATCCTCAACCCTTACAGAGCCTATTTACGTCCAACCATTTGAAAAAAAGAAAAACGGCTGCGCTGTATGTCAGGAGTTTTAAAAAGAAGAAAGAGAGCAGACGTAAAGAATGTACTACATTTATTAAAATTACATCATAAGATAGACAATCGGAAAAAACATATATAGATGCCAATATAATATGGTAGTCACACCTTATTAGTCTCAGGGTATAGAGATGTCTCCTGTGGCATATACCAATTAAAGACTGTAATGGATAGGATAGTTGTAAATAAATCCGTATTCCACAAACTGCCAGTTCTGGCTGGGATGGAGATAAATATGATGCAGCACGTGCAATTCAGGGCCGTCTTTTCGTATGGGCTCAATGGGCTCTTGCCCAAGGGCCCCAGGAGTATAAGGGCCCTAGGCTGATAGCTGAGGGTCCCCTCTTTCCAGGGGTACCAGATTTTTGAAAATCGGCCTTGGGGAACCGGAGATATTCAACGTGAAAGCAGTGGTCCCCATCCGAGCCTGTTAATTGCTCTTCCCAGCCAGATATCTCAGGTTCTGTCTGACTTAGAGTTTTTCTGAGGGTATAATCCAAAAGCTGAGACTCTCCCCTTTTGCTGGACACTGTCTCTACTGATAAAGCTGAATCTATTTATCGTATAAATAACCCTTTAAGAGGTCTAAGAACACTGTACGCTGACTACGCAAGAAGTACCGTAAGGGTACGCTACTTGCGTAACGATCGCTCAGCCGTAGGCGAGACGCTCAAGCGTCGCGTTCGCTCACGGCCCAGAGATCACAGACTGGCACACTTATTGGTTACAGACAAACGTAATGATTCGCTATGGCGTAGCGGACGCTCGAGACCACGAGGAGATCACCAGCGGCGCAGACGCTCACAACGCTATACCTTGATATCTATACCTTTAACAATGAGATTCACAGTATACCTTTATGTAGAGACAATGTGTAAGTGCAACCTGGTGTAACCTGATTAACTACAAAGCTGCTTGAGCGTCACCGACGCTCTGTGAACACTTAACATTATGAGAAAATACACAGATACTTGTTTAGGGTCCAAAGCCTATTAAATGTATTATAACTAATATACTTGTAAAAAGGAATCACAGTACAAATGATACACTACAATATAACAGAGACTTCCTAACCAAATAACTACACTATAAATACAATACAATACAATACAATCTAATCAAGGGAAAATACGAGAGAAAGAGTAGAGAGAGAGAGAGAGAGAGGTAGAGATGAGAGAAATGGCTCACAGTAAGACAATATGATCACGGAGAAAAACTTACGCACAAGGGGAAACGATCGCATGCGCCTGGACATCCAGCACCCGATTTTCAGCAATGAGAACCGTTGAAGAGTGAGAGCTGGATGTGGTCGGCCTGCCTATTTATGCCCCACACACAATGCAATCTAATGGTCCCTACAATCTGATCGTCCATTGGACACAGGAATTCGGCTTCGCACTATAACAAGAGGTCATAGGTTGATTCATACAGGTGGGCTGTGACGATTTTAAACAGCTCAGGTGGGTGGGAAACTGGGTTTCCCGCCGCATACCTGAGTAAGAGTAAATAATAGTAATGGACATAAACTTCTTATGTCCATAACTATTCGCACGAGCGATTAATACGCTCCAAACCAACACCGGAATATTGCTATTTAAATCCTCTTCCGATGGGTACCAAACACTGCAGTATGACTCCTGTTAGACCCTTCCTACAATACAAAGAGGGATTCCTCCGTTCAGGGACATTCTATATTAACCAAACTTTCAGAATCTATCAAAGGGACCATGATCTATAAACTACGTTAATTGTGGAAATATGTAACGATTGGGTCGCACGCTACGACTACATACTCCTTACCGTAAATACGCATACCGATGCGAGCGGGTGCACGCATCAGCGGGTATGCGCTATCACGGGAAAGCGCACGCATGCGCAGCGCGGACCAGTGTGAGGTGCAAATATGGCAGTGTGCATAGAGATATTTTTCTGACTTTGACAGTCCACCCTTTGGCAGTCAATAATAACTGCCATCTTTTAAAACATTTTAAAAGGAGAAAAATATATGTCAGGGGTTAATTCATTTCCATGGTTGGGTAGGGGAGGAGAGAGGAGTAGGTGTGAAGAGGGTATGACCTAGTGAGATAGCAGAAGCATGTGTGTATGAGTCCATGTTTGGGGGGTCATGTATCATCGTGCCGTATGTGTTGTAAATCAAGCTTCGAGGTATTGCGAAGTATACATTTGAATTCCTTCTTATCCCGTGGTACAGGTCTGTGGATGGGCTGTCAAACTTTACCGAGCTCTTTTCGGCTTTTGAACAAAATGGGGAGCACATTTTAGTTGATGATACATGAATGGGGGAATATGTGATTGCTGATATCTGTGCCTGTATTCCCTATACTATGTGTGTTATTACCTGAGGGTTGTAGAGATGAAGATGAAGAACACTTATGGAAAATGCAATGATATTCTATGTCAGGTAAATGTACATCTGTCGTCGAAGTTTTGTTCGGTATCAGTTGAAAGTCGTCTTCTTTGCGCTGTTTTGCTCGTTAGGCATGAGCAACAAGCTTTGTCAGTGCCATCAGATTTACAAAAAAATGTTGGGCTAGCGTGAGTTTAAAAATACTAGGGAAACTGGGGATCCATGGCACAGTTCATCAAGTGTCCATTTCTCAAGTGGTCAAAACTCTTTCTTTGGTCCATCCGTTGTCTGTATAGCGTCTCGTCAACTTCCTCGTCCAAGGGGGTCTTGTTATCTTGGAGAAAAGCAGAAAAACAGGTGAAAGAAACGGACCGTATAATCGCATTTTCATCACATCCTGGTTTCTATCATTGGGTCATAAATCAAATCCAGGTTAATTACAGTTTCCTCACTCCTCAAACTCATCACTCTTGTACTTTGTTTGCACCTCATTAAAGCATGCCCGCATCTAAATATCAATCCAATAGATATTACAACACCTAAAATACATAGGAGAAACTTTCCAACATCCATTATGACTCCTTGAGCCCAGTCTCCCAAACCGGAGAACCAATTTCGCGGGTTCAACCATGACACCCAACCAGTCAGCTCATTACCTACAGCAGCAAGAGTGAGATTGTGTTTTCGGCGAAATTCCCACTTTAATTGGAGAATATCGTCCATCTTTTGGTCTATGACCTCTACCGGATCCTCGGTGCTATTTGTGATATACGTGCAACACTTCATGCCGTACTGTGTTGCCAATGTAACACAATATCCGCCTGTCACTGCTGTGAGGTAATTAAGAACCATTCTATGCTGTACCAGTTCTGTTTTATAAGCTTGGAGTTCTCTTCCAGTGTATCTAAACGTGTCATCATACATTTCAGTGATATTATCTAACAAATTTGCAAGCGCAGAGATGTATCTATAATTCATCACTCCTCGAGCGGTGCGAGTGAAATCTAACGCCACCAGAACCTGAATCCCGGTGGATTCATGGATCAGATCAGAGGCCGGATGCTCTAACCTTTCTGACAGTTGTCTTTTAACGAGGTGCTCGTAATGAGTGTGAGTATAAGGAGCTTGGGCACCACGGTGTATGTCTTTCATTTTATCATGTGTTACAGTCATCACTTCAGGCAATACTTTTCCAATATAACACAATCCTTCAGAGTTTGGGGCAAGCCACTTGTACGCCTTTCTCCCGCATATGAAATAAGCATCATCGGGGAGAACATATGGGACGGAGTAGGACATTACCATATTACACACCTTCCAGGTGAAATCTCCTAGCCCTAATTCTTCCATCTGCTTAATGCACGTATCAGGTTGTACGATATGTGCACAGTATCCTGGTGATACTTCTCCAACTCTAGTAATCCTATTTCCTAAGGTGTATCTATACCGGAAAGATTTTCCTCTACTGGCTATGTGGCGTACAAGCTCTGTATCTGTAGGCATTCTATCTGCTCTATGTGAAAAGGTCATGGTGTGGTTACTCCATGATACTTCCCAATTTCCCGGCTTTCTGGGATTGGAGATGTTAAAACATAATAGGGACCTATCCACGTGGTATTGGTGGAGTTTCAAACTAGGAGGGCTGGAGATATTAAACCTCCGGTCCACCGGTCTCCCACCATTTAACTCAAGTACCTCCCCTATCGTTAAAGGAAATGGTACTAGCCCTGATTTGCTATGACCTGAGGTACTTGAGAGCATACCCAACAATCTGTTTTGTTTAATACATTACCCACTAAGGAGTGATAATCACTCAATGGATGCCGGTCCATATGGATATTAAAACTGGATTGGCATTTCTTTATGCACCCATCCTCAACCAAATTGTCACAGAGCCTACAGATACAGTTTTCTTCAGCTAACAATCCATCACAATTTCTTCTATCGGATCGTTTTCTGATACTCGCCTTTGCTTGTTGGTTAGGTTGATCTTGGAAAACTACGCCTCCATCATCATAATCGGAACCCATTCCAGAACCTCTCTCGACCTCTATGGTATTCTCGCCGGAACAGACTGCTCTGGTCAACATCATGGTCAACAGGAAAATCCGGATCACAGTCTCTTGGGGCAAGTCCATCTTTGAGGAGGAAATTGAGAAAAATGAGGAGGGGGAAAAAGAAATTTTCAAGGGAGAGGGGATGGGAAGTGGAGAAAAACAATAAAAGGGAGAAGGGAGTTGACAACTGCTTTCGGTCTTCAAGGCTCAGGTGCCGCCTCAGTCCTCCTGGAACAGACACTCCAGTGATACAACCTCTACCGTCTGTTCCTTATCACGGGACTTCTCTGGATCAGCAACCTTCTTGCAGTGGGATGAATGGACCCAAGTCTCTCTCTCAGCAACCTTCAATGCTGTGGTGCTAGTCAATAAGACCTGGTATGGTCCTTCCCATCTATCAATAAGACAACCTGAGCGTAGAAAATTTCGTATCATTACATAATCCCCAGGTTCAATGTCATGACAATTACTATCAGGTAGATCAGGAATCACCAACTTCAGATTTTCATTTTGATTCCTCAACTGTTTACTCATGTTAATTAAGTACTTTACAGTTACTTCGTTGTTACATTTCAAATCATCCTGAGGGTTAATCATGACATGCGGTTGTCGACCAAACAAGATTTCAAAAGGGGACAGATTAAGAGGGGACCTGGGAGTGGTTCTGATGCTATACAAAACAATGGGTAAAGCTTCTGGCCATGTCAATCCTGTCTCTGCCATTACTTTACTCAATTTATTTTTAATAGTGCTGTTCACTCTTTCGACCTTCGCACTCGCCTGTGGACGGTACGGAGTGTGCAGCTTGCTATCAATTCCCATCAACTTACACATTCCTTGAAAGACATCACCTGTAAAATGGGTACCCCTATCACTTTCGATTATTCTAGGGATACCATATCTACATACAAATTCCTGCACCATTTTCTTAGCTGTAAACATAGCGGTATTTGTAGCCGCTGGAAATGCTTCGACCCAATTCGAGAAAACATCTATACAAACAAGTACATATTTCAAATTCCGACATGGGGGTAATTGAATGAAGTCAATTTGTATTACCTGAAAAGGGCCGCCGGCAGGTGGGATATGGGATGGTTCTGTAGGTATTGCCTTTCCAATATTCTTTCTCAGACAGGTAAGGCATGACATTGCTCTTTTACTCGCATGAGAGGAGAATCCTGGGGCGCACCAGTATGCTCTTACCAATTTGCACATTCCCTCCTTGCCTAGATGAGTCAGCCCGTGAGCTGCTTCAGCCAGACATGGAAGATATGTCCTGGGGGCCACTGGTTTACCATGTCCATCCGTCCAGAGCCCTGAGGACTCTTGGCCATATCCCTTTGCCTTCCAGACTGCTCTTTCCTGTGCGGAACACAAATTCTGCATTTCACACAACTTCTGTGTGTTGATGGTATTGAATACCATCAGTTGTGTGGTGTCTGTCGGTATGGGGGTAGCAGCTGCTAACTTAGCAGCTTCGTCTGCTCGGCTGTTACCAAGTGATACTGGGTCTTGACTATATGTATGTGCTTTACATTTGATAACAGCCACTCTGTCGGGTTCCTGTATCGCTATTAGAAGCCTTTTTATGTGAGCTGCATGCGCTATCGGTGTACCAGCTGCCGTCATGAAATTTCTGAGGCGCCATAGGGCTCCGAAATCATGGACTACCCCGAATGCGTATCTAGAATCGGTGTAGATATTGGCTGACTTACCCTTAGCCAATTCACATGCTCTGGTTAGGGCGACCAGTTCAGCAACCTGGGCTGAGTGAGGTGGGCCTAGCGGTTCCGCTTCTATGGTGTCTTGGTCATCTACGACTGCGTATCCAGTACACAAGTCTCCCGAGTCTGACTGTCTGTGACAACTACCGTCCGTGTAGAACGTGAGTTCTGCATCTTCCAGTGGATTGTCACTGATGTCAGGCCTTGCGGTAAAATTTTGGGTCAAATATTCCATACAATCATGTGTGTCTTCCTTTGTATTAAATCCTCCTTCCCCATCACTCTCACCTTCCACCCTTTGTGCCTGTGGAGGCACACCTGGGAGATATGTTGCAGGATTTAATGCACTGCATCTCCTTATGGTGATGTTTACTGGGGCCATTAGTGCCAATTCCCATCTTGTAAACCTCGCTGATGAGACGTGTCTGGTTTGGGCAGAATTCAATAAGGCTGACACTGCATGTGGTGTATGGATTGTGAGGTTGTGGCCTAGCACGACATCTTCGCTTTTTGTTACTAGCAATGCTATTGCAGCAACGCTTCGCAAGCATGTGGGGAGGGATCGCGCTACCGTATCTAGCTGAGCGCTGTAGTATGCAACTGGCCTGCTGGCATCACCGTGTTTTTGGGTTAGTACACCTGCTGCGCAACCAGCACTTTCTGTTCCGTATAGTTCAAAGGGTTTCCCATAGTCTGGCATACCTAGCGCTGGCGCCTGCGTTAGGCACTGTTTGAGTCTCTCAAATGCTGTTTCGGATTCGTCGGTATGCGAAATCCGATCAGGTTTGTTTGAGGAGACCATTTCCTGCAAAGGTAACGCCAATATGGAAAACCCTGGGATCCAATTACGGCAATACCCACACATTCCTAAAAACGTTCTGATCTGTTGCTGGGTTTGTGGCAGTGTCATGTCTCTAATTGCTTGGATTCTATCAGCGGTCAGGTGTCTCAGTCCTTGTGTTAGACAGTGTCCCAAATATTTTACCTTAGTTTGGCATAATTGCAACTTGTCTTTGGAAACCTTGTGACCTGTGTCTGAAAGATGAAACAGGAGCTGTTTCGTATCCTTCAGGGATGCTTCCAATGAATCAGAACACAGTAGTAAATCATCCACATACTGTATCAATACTGATCCACTCTCTGGTTGGAAAGACTGTAAACAATCATGCAAAGCCTGAGAAAATATACTTGGACTATCTATGAAACCTTGGGGTAATCGAGTCCACGTGTATTGGACTCCTCTGTATGTGAATGCAAACAAATATTGGCTGTCAGGGTGCAGAGGTACCGAAAAGAAAACGGAGCAGAGGTCAATAACAGTGAAAAATTTGGCAGTGGGAGGAGTTTGCATTAGGATGACAGCTGGATTTGGCACTACGGGGAACTGACTCTCAACTATTTTGTTAATCCCCCTTAGATCCTGCACTAGCCTGTAACCCCTCCCCCCACTCTTTTTAACCGGGAAGATGGGACTATTGGCAGTGCTGGACGTTCTTACCAGAATGCCCTGTTGTAGCAAGCGCTCTATTACTGGGAAAACTCCTAACTCCACCTCTGGCTTCAGAGGATACTGTGGGATTTTTGGAGCTATCCTACCATCTTTTACTTGTACAACTACTGGAGCTACGTTTGCCATTAATCCAGTGTCCTGTCCGTCTTTTGTCCAAAGTGACTCTGGTATTTGAGATGTCATCTCTTCTACTTGGGATGGATTCCTATTTGTCATAATGGAATGTGACATTAATTTTGATGGGGAGTCTAACATGTCTCGCACTTCCTGAGCGTGATTCTCGGGTATATCCAAGAATACACCTTCAGAAGTACAATAAATGACGCACCCCATTTTACATAGTAAGTCTCTTCCCAGGAGATTGGTTGGTGCCGATGCAGCCAGCAAAAAGGAATGCTTGGTATGCAAAGGCCCTATTGTAATCTCGGCTGGTTTGCTAACAGGGTAGTGCTGGACTACTCCTGTTACTCCCATGGCTGGAATTGTCCTACCAGTGGTTCTCATGCCCACTGTCGAATTTATCACTGACTTGGCCGCCCCTGTGTCTACAAGAAAGTTTAAAGTTTTACCAGCTACATTGATTGCAATCTCTGGTTCACTTCCAAGACTGGCAATCAATTTAACTGGCTGCAGATTACAGGTATGGCCACACCCCTATTGGGTATGCTGACCTCCCTGAATCCCGTTGGCAGCAACTACTTGTGAGGGAGTTAGCTGGGAACTACCAGAGGCATGCCAATCTCTGTTCGGGGGGTATCTTTTTGTTTCCCCTGTATGTGGCTCAAAACTCCGCCTCTGTGGACCCTGCTCCCAATGTCTTGTGTTGTGTCGTTGTCTAGGGGGTTGAAAAGATCTTTGTACACTCTTTATTCTACAGTCTCGTGCATAGTGTCCCTGTCTGTTACAGGAATAACAAGTTATTTCAGTTGACTTACTTACAGGATTCGATGGTACATACGCAGGCTGCTTTGTGGTCAGCGCCTGTATACTTACTGACATTAACTTATCACTTTGCGATTCTCTGTGCCTGGTGATGTTTCTGTCGTGATCAATAGCAGCCTCTCTCAAAGTGGACACTGACAGACCTCGCCAACATGGTTGCGTGGTCTGTACCCTAGCCTTTAATGTTTCCTTTAAACCATCCATCAGTACAGATACTGCTACTTCTTGATGGTTTGGGTTGGTCCTAATGTCTTCTATACCAGTGTATTTTGCCATTTCTAATAGTGCCCGGTGAAAATATTCTGCTGCCGTTTCGGACTCTTTTTGTCTAATGGAGAATATTTTGTTCCATTTAACAACGGCTGGGAAATACTCCTTTAGCTGTAAATTTATCCTTTTTACGTTATCTTTGTTGTACACATCTGAAAGCGGTACATCTTTATCTAGTCCACAATCAGCCAAGAATTGAACTGAGTCGACATTTGAAGGTAAACAAGCTCTTAGCAGTATCTGCCAATCTTTGTTGTTGGGCTCTACAGTGTTCCCTAGATCCCTGATGTATTTTTGGCTAGCAACTAAGTCTTTCCTGGGGTCAGGAAATTCGGACACTATGGTTCTTAATTCCATTCGGGAAAATGGTGTGTACATGGCAATGTTCCTTATGGGAGTGGCTCCTGATACATCTGTTTTCCCATTGGGAACTGCTATTACTCTAACAGGGTTAACTCTAACAACCTCATTCTGTGTAGATTCTACAACTTGTGGTGAAATTGTTTCGGTATAATGCATGGTGCCGTACTTACCCGTTGACACGACCTCACCTATCCCTCCGCTAGGGGCCTTCACTAATCTCGTGAGTGGTGCAGTTCCTACTGTGGTTTCTGATATGGTGGCCGCTAGAGAGAGCGCTGAAATTGTTGCCGAATCGTCTTCTTGATCACACTCCTGAGGAAAGTTCAGAACAGGGTACAACTTGCACGGGTTAATAATTGCATGGGTTACTTGGTTAACATCATTAACATTTACAGGGTTGCTAAGAGTTTGTGTTTTACACCCCAGTGCGTTTTTCTCCGCAATCAACTTCTCTCCTGCAATGTATAGTGGAGGCGGGGCTGTGGCTATCAGTTTCCTGACTGCCCCAGATCCCGCCGCCAGAGCCAAACCTCTCTGTATCTCACCTTCCTGTTGCCATAACTGTAAATAATCATGATGCTGGATTCGTCTCTTTGTTGATTTTATGAGACATATCCTCCTCCTTAAATTTTGTAACACTTCTGGACTGAAGCTACCTATTCTTGGGAATTTCTCCCTGTCTTGTACAGTCATTCTCTCCCATTCATCACATAAAACCTCTGTGTGACTTCCGTATTTCTCACACATGATGTACCTTGCCGACCCGACTGGTCGGTTCTCTGAATCAACCCGAACCGAGGTTGATCGCCCCCTACCTGAACAACTGGCCCCCATAATCTGCAGGCGTTGCTTACTACTCCTTTGATCTTTATATCACGGTCTTCAGCGAACCCTTACAGCAAACCAAATTATTCAAAATAGGCTGGCGGTGGCGGTTTACCGAGTACCCCACTCACTCGCCCACCTCGACCAATACGACCTGATCACACCGATATGGTGCTGGCGTACTCGATACAGGGCCCTACCAAAAACCTTCTGTTTACTGGAACATATGAGGGTTACCCGCAGGACACTTACTCTTTCCAGTAAAGGTGGGGCTGTTAGATAGTTCCTGAGTGACCAGCGAACTTCCCTTCAAAAATAAAAAATTACACAAATCACGTCAGAATGTACAACTAGCGTTTATGACTTTTGTACGCAAAATGATACTAGTCAGGTTTACTAATGCACACGATGACGTGCGGTACAATCGTTCAGTACATAAGCACTACCTGTTATGTACTGAGAGATCAATGGAATCGAAAATTTCGGCTGCGAATTCCTTCAGCCAGAGCTTGTATGGCCTATATGGGTTCTGCACCAACCCCCGGGGTTGTGCCTCTTACCTTTATAGCGGACTTCTTTGTCTACTTATGACCTCCTGGTCTGTTATGACCTCCTGGTCTTGTTCTGTACGACCTCCTGGTCTGACCTCCTGGTCTTGTTCTATACTGGTCCGCTATACTCTAATGCTCAAATATTATGTTTAACCAAGGATGCCTCCCTAGCCTCCGTATATGTCACTTACACGTATGTCCCTTACGAGTACCCGATTTCTTTTTGGTTCAACCTCTTATGTGATAAAAAACACACTCACTCAACACATGTACACTTTTGCTTCTATTTCTATTTCTGCGCAGAAATTTTCTTTAGCCCAGCTGTGTTACCAATTAGGAGCAGGATCTGTTAAACTAAATTTCAGATTTTCCAAAAATAGACTTGCGTTATTTATCGCCTTTTGCGCTATTTACCGCTTAGCGCTAACTATCGCCTTTGCGTTAATTATCGCTTTGCGCTAAAATTCAACTTTTCGTGATTTGAGCTACGTGGGCGTAACCGGACGCTCCGTTGCGTAATGTACGCTGCGTGCGTCGGCCTTTGGATTGCGTACGCTAGTCTTTGTTAGAGACACGTGTACGCAATGCAAAGATCCACCGTAACACAATATACTTTTATCAATGTAGACGATCCCTGATCATCTACCGCGTACCCCACTGGCTTTGCCTTATCTCCCAGGCAAACCTGTGTGTTTCTCTACACTTTTAACTATTACCTCTATTCTTAAACTATGAAATAACAGCAAGTCTCTTTTAGCACTTTTCTATCAACTATAAAATTGGCAAACAGGATAGTGATATACGAAAATGAAAAAGAAATGCAGATATATGTATGCGTGCGTGTGTACGCAAGACAGAAGACATATAAACAGTTTTAAAAGACACAAGCGTTTTGTTCTTACCTCCGGTTCCCGGATTCCTTCAGCACTCTTTATCTAAGCGAAGCAGACGCTTATCCCGTCAGCACTGCGAGACAACCTCCCACCCTTTGCTGGGGGATAATGTCTGCTGATCTACCTAGTGCAGATATGTGAAGGACAGGACGAGCCGCCAATTGATAAAGCTGAATCTATTTATCGTATAAATAACCCTTTAAGAGGTCTAAGAACACTGTACGCTGACTACGCAAGAAGTACCGTAAGGGTACGCTACTTGCGTAACGATCGCTCAGCCGTAGGCGAGACGCTCAAGCGTCGCGTTCGCTCACGGCCCAGAGATCACAGACTGGCACACTTATTGGTTACAGACAAACGTAATGATTCGCTATGGCGTAGCGGACGCTCGAGACCACGAGGAGATCACCAGCGGCGCAGACGCTCACAACGCTATACCTTGATATCTATACCTTTAACAATGAGATTCACAGTATACCTTTATGTAGAGACAATGTGTAAGTGCAACCTGGTGTAACCTGATTAACTACAAAGCTGCTTGAGCGTCACCGACGCTCTGTGAACACTTAACATTATGAGAAAATACACAGATACTTGTTTAGGGTCCAAAGTCTATTAAATGTATTATAACTAATATACTTGTAAAAAGGAATCACAGTACAAATGATACACTACAATATAACAGAGACTTCCTAACCAAATAACTACACTATAAATACAATACAATACAATACAATCTAATCAAGGGAAAATACGAGAGAAAGAGTAGAGAGAGAGAGAGAGAGAGAGGTAGAGATGAGAGAAATGGCTCACAGTAAGACAATATGATCACGGAGAAAAACTTACGCACAAGGGGAAACGATCGCATGCGCCTGGACATCCAGCACCCGATTTTCAGCAATGAGAACCGTTGAAGAGTGAGAGCTGGATGTGGTCGGCCTGCCTATTTATGCCCCACACACAATGCAATCTAATGGTCCCTACAATCTGATCGTCCATTGGACACAGGAATTCGGCTTCGCACTATAACAAGAGGTCATAGGTTGATTCATACAGGTGGGCTGTGACGATTTTAAACAGCTCAGGTGGGTGGGAAACTGGGTTTCCCGCCGCATACCTGAGTAAGAGTAAATAATAGTAATGGACATAAACTTCTTATGTCCATAACTATTCGCACGAGCGATTAATACGCTCCAAACCAACACCGGAATATTGCTATTTAAATCCTCTTCCGATGGGTACCAAACACTGCAGTATGACTCCTGTTAGACCCTTCCTACAATACAAAGAGGGATTCCTCCGTTCAGGGACATTCTATATTAACCAAACTTTCAGAATCTATCAAAGGGACCATGATCTATAAACTACGTTAATTGTGGAAATATGTAACGATTGGGTCGCACGCTACGACTACATACTCCTTACCGTAAATACGCATACCGATGCGAGCGGGTGCACGCATCAGCGGGTATGCGCTATCACGGGAAAGCGCACGCATGCGCAGCGCGGACCAGTGTGAGGTGCAAATATGGCAGTGTGCATAGAGATATTTTTCTGACTTTGATACTACTGTGCCCAGAACCAGAGATATCAGCCTTCCAGCAGCTGGTCCCTGCTCCAGCTCCACACGCCTGGTATACAGTTTTATATATTCATTGGAGGATTGCTCTGGCTCCTGACCTCTGATCCCCAAGTTCACAGAACCTTCTGAAAGGTGGGACTCTCTAGTTTTTTTATCCCATTCAAATCTAAGAAATATAATTTCAGGAACTTGAGATATCTGCAGTCAAGCAAGCTGCCCTCCCACCAGAAAATGATGAATATTAAGCCCACTCTACAATCCACTCCTCCCCTATGTATTAAACACCCCCTACCACCCCGGAAGTCATGTACCAGGGTGCCTTCATTCAGCCCAATGCCCCCTTCTACAGTTTAGTGTTCTCACTCCCACCCCATCTGTGCAGTAAAGGAGCAATTAGCAGAAATTACTGCTCCAGGTCCTACATGCTGAGCGGAAGATAGAACACCCCCTACCGCCCGTGGGACATCAAAGCTGCCACTGATAGCACACCCCACCCCTACCGCTGGAGGATGGGTAGGGGGCCCAATGCATTGCTGTGCCCAGGGGCCTACACTGCCGTTAAGAAGGCCCTGGTGCAATTCCCAATAATAAAGTGTTTGTAGTCACCAGGTAGAGTGAGCAAATGATGTTACCTCTCCAGTGGGCTAGTCATAAGCCGGGCGTCCCCGGCCGTGAGTCCTGCAATGCCCACATCCACTGTGCAGCGGAGAGGAGATGAGAAGCCGCTTGGTGATAGTAGCTAAACTGGAGCGGCGGGATCCCGCCTCTTCACACACCTTGCTCAGGTGTCACATTAGGTGGAAACCTGAACTGCTCCAGCTAGATTTCCATTTGACTGCCCAGCTGTTACGAGCGATTGTTGGACATCACGCCGCTCCAGTTTAGATACTATCACCAGGCGGCTTCTCATCTCCTCTCCGCTGCACAGTGGATGTGGGCATTCCAAGACTCACGGCCGGGGACGCCCGGCTTATGACCAGCCCACTGGAGAGGTAACATCATTTGCTCACTCTACCTGGTGACTACAAGCACTTTATTATTGGGAATTGCACGTGCTGCATCATATTTACCTCCATCCCAGCCAGAACTGGCAGTTTGTGGAATACGGATTTATTTACAACTATCCTATCCATTACAGTCTTTAATTGGTATATGCCACAGGAGACATCTCTATACCCTGAGACTAATAAGGTGTGACTACCATATTATATTGGCATCTATATATGTTTTTTCCGATTGTCTATCTTATGATGTAATTTTAATAAATGTAGTACATTCTTTACATCGGCTCTCTTTCTTCTTTTTAAAACTCCTGACATACAGCGCAGCCGTTTTTCTTTTTTTCCTGTCTACTCTCTCACTCCACATAGTGATATCGGCAAGCGCAGTATCTCAGGAGCTGCTTCTTATAAGGTTTTTTATACTCATTTATTTCTGTTTTTGAGGCGCTGTTTCAGCAGTTAATTGTTGTTGGTTTTATCCAACCATTTGACTCTGCACAGTGTCTGACTGGGGCATGAAGGGCCCACCAGGGAAATGCAGTGGTAGGGGCCCATGTTTAGGGGTGCAGTCCGCTGCCACAGAGGTTTGGCTAACCATTAGCGAGCGCATGGTCTGGGCCCCTTAATAAATACATATAGTAAATACTGATAGTGTATGCATGATAATGACCAGATTAATAACAGCAATGCACTAGAGAATACACCACAGTCCTGTGCAGCATAAGGTAACATCTGTCTAATGTATAATTCAAGTGCACAGTCTGGAACCTGATCCCTAGAGTAGGGGTTGGGGCCCCAGGCAGTTGTGCCTACTGAAGCTTTCCCCTATGCCCCTGTGGACCAGTCCAACTGTGACTCTGCATAAACCAAATAGACATAAAAACATTGGACACATTTATGTATGGATAGTGCAGTAGGAACACATTTTGCTTGCTTCGCCTTCTACTGTAGGTCACAGAACCAATGCACAACGTTTTCACCAGCTGTGGCTCACACATTAGTACATTGCAATGTGTGACTCTATTGTACTTGGAGGTTGCAAAGGTAAAACAATATTGTAAAAACAATTTGAATATTTAGATTATTCCTCTTAATAAATTGAACTGCTGTTTTCCCAATGTTCTGCATGTGTGCCACCCATTGATAAATACTGATAGGTAGGTGACTAAGGGTTAGGGGAAGCCCTATTGCAAGTGTCATTGAATAAAAAATACAGTGTTATGTTATGTCAGACTAAGCAAGAACCCTCAAATGCTGCAAACACATACTAGCCAGCCACTGGCGTATCTATAATGGGTGCAGTGTGTGTGATGCACACTGGCCGCTGGGTCCAGAGGGGGCCCACACCGCACACACTGCACCCATGTCTTCTATACTTACCTTTCTGGTGTCTGGGTGTGGGTCCCCTCCTCTCCCGAGTCCCGTAGCCGGCAGCCGCAGCAGCGCTGTAAGTGCTCTGTCTGAGCACTAGAGACTCTGGCACAGTGCCAGAGTCTACAGTGCATGCACAGGTTTAAAAAAAAATGGCCACCATACCATGGGAGAGGAGGGGGCCCACACACGGAGACTGCACACGGGTCCCCTCCTCTCTAGATACGCCCCTGAAGCCAGCTCTATTTTTAGACTGCATGCTAGAGTATAGGATAGGCCACTGTCCAAACTGAAGGAAAAGGTTTTTCCAGATGAAAGTTACACCCAGTAGTTACTGTGAGCAGTGATAGAAATTTTAATTGATAGACTTCTAAATCTGATGGACACAATCATCTTTATACAGTCATATATAGGTGTAAACATGTAACCCCTTTAGTGGCATGGACCGGGTCTTTAAAAAAAAATTTTTTTTTTAACCCTGTGGATGCCTACTTGGAAAGAAGAGAACCAATCTTCACTGGTTAGTAGGTGAGTATTTTGGGATTTTATTTACAGGTACACCAATGGATTCTACTTGACAAGGAGACCGATGGGCTCCGTGGGACACTAGGTAAGTATATGTGAGTGTGTAAGTGTGCATGTATGTGAAAATAAACTTATACTTTCACGGTGTGTGTGCATTTTGTTTTTATTTGGGTATTTATTTTGTTGTGAAACTACAGGTACCAGCGGGTCTGATATTTCCCTGTATGCTGGTACTTGTGGTTCTCCAAGTACCAGAAAGCGGGGGAGGCTTGCTGGGGCTTGTAGTTCCACAACAAAGGACAATATTGTTTATTCTTACACACTTTTAAAGGCTATCAGTCCCCCGTCCACCACCCAGGAATGGGGGGGGGGGGGGGCAGCCTTGGGCTTCACCCCTGGCCCTTGGGTGCCTGTAGGGGGGACCCCTTGATTTAAGGGGTCCCCACTCCCCATTTCCCCCCGGTATTTAAACAACCAGGACCGGCTCAAAGAGCCCAGGGTTGGTTATGCTTAGGAGGGGGGACCCCACACAATTTTTAATTTGTAACTATTTCAGAAACTTTTACACAGAGAACCATGCACGGGTCTCACATAACTATCTAAACACGCCAGCCAGAAGCTGGTCTATTTGAAAGTTAAATTTTTGTACGGATTCTATGCTTTCCCGGCAGTGTTTGGCTATTGTCAGCCGTGATTGAGAATACAAAATCTTAGTAAATTCCTGGGTTGTATAAAATAACAGCCGTGTTTGTTTGATGGTCTATTGATTCATATTTTTTTGGATGGCTGTGTTTCTCAATACGAATAGCCCCAACACTGCAGAGATTTCTGTTTAGTAAATTCCCGGGATGACACTTAGGGAAAAAAAAAACTCGAATGGAATTGGGAGTTTAGTGAAGTATCACCAATAAATAGTAAATTAAAAAATGCAACTCCTGTAAGTGACTAGCATGTTTTTCACACATTTCAAATCTACAATTGATACAATTAACAAACTGTACATGTATGCCTTAACTTTCTGTTCCATTCAAAATAATCTTTTGTGTTTAAAATGTATCTTGCATTGGGGGTCATTCCGAGTTGTTCGCTCGTTATTTTTTTGTCGCAACGGAGCGAATAGTCGCTAATGCGCATGCGCAATGTCCGCAGTGCGACTGCGCCAAGTAAATTTGCTATGCAGTTAGGAATTTTACTCACGGCATTACGAGGTTTTTTCTTCGTTCTGGTGATCGTAATGTGATTGACAGGAAGTGGGTGTTTCTGGGCGGAAACATGCCGTTTTATGGGAGTGTGTGAAAAAACGCTACCGTTTCTGGGAAAAACGCGGGAGTGGCTGGAGAAACGGAGGAGTGTCTGGGCGAACGCTGGGTGTGTTTGTGACGTCAAACCAGGAACGACAAGCACTGAACTGATCGCAGATGCCGAGTAAGTCTGGAGCTACTCAGAAACTGCTAAGAAGTGTCTATTCGCAATTCTGCTAATCTTTCGTTCGCAATTTTAATATGCTAAGATTCACTCCCAGTAGGCGGCGGCTTAGCGTGTGCAAAGCTGCTAAAAGCAGCTTGCGAGCGAACAACTCGGAATGACCACCATTGTTCTTTTTGCACCTTTAGTTTTAAGTCCAAAGTGTTTCAATGCTCCCTCTGCTGGCAGAACAGAAGATGACAGCTCAGGCTGTATGCAACTGCACTAGACATTATGTAACACACTTTTGGGCCCATTTATCTATAAGTCATAGGAGATGTATCACTCTTTTCTAATGATAAAAAGTGCTTAAGCACTGGCAAGTGGCAATGTCCTAGTGGGCAGCTGGCATGTGGGACATTCAGGGCCTACAACAGAAATCTTGGGGCCCCATACAGTGATATCTCTGGGGCCTCTTCAGATTATTTATCTATCTATCTTAAAGCGCAGCAGAATTTGGTGCATTATGTATTAATATGTTACTAAATAAATATATATATTTATTTATTTATTCAAATATATAAATACACACCCCACAATCTGTCTCTCCCCAATGATAAGGACCGGTGCACAGCATGGGAATCCTTGCCAGCAGAGCTGCTGCCATGTCCTGTAATTGCCTGCAACAGATCTGGACCCTGAAGAGTGGGCACATACTTGCGCGGACACAGTCACTGTGTGTGAGAAGCTCCTGTCACTCTAAGGCTGCAGCCACACCACCTATAGCTCGCTGCCCTATTTGGACAAGACGGCTCACATCCCTGCAGGGCACTAAGCAGCATATCTTTGGGGCCCCTCTAATACTTGGGGCCCAGTACAGGTGTCCCCTTTGACCCCCCAGTGTGGTGGGTAATGTCCCACACGCCTGCTATCCGCAGTGTGTACCCGCAATTAAACTAGGCATCAAGCGAATGTGAATGAAGGAATCAGCATATTTAGAAGAAAAAAAAAAGTAGAAAAGTTGAAGTTAATGAATGGTGCTAATGAAGTAGAAGTAGGGTGAACTTTGAAGTACAATTTATAAAGCTAACCATGAGCATGTTCAAGTCACACTGATTACTCCAAAAGGGGCGGTACACAGGGGGTGATTCAGATCTGATCGTAGATGTGCTAAATTTAGCACATCTATGATCAGTTACTCAGATATGCGGAGGGCCGCCCAGCACAGGGTTAGTGCGCCCCGCATGTCAGGCCCTGTCCCACCTGCGCACGAGTGCAAAATCATCGAACCGCGACGATGCCTTTGCACCCGGCGAGTAGCTCCCTGCCTGCACAGCCTAGCTGTGCTGGCAGGCGGCTACCCGCAGCGGCCCGGGTCGCAGCGGCTGCATGTGACGTCATGCTTTTAGCATCTCACTGGGCCTCCCGCGGTACGCGTGCACTCCCCAAAGGGCTTCAGACTGCGATCGCTGCCGCTGCAGCGATCCAGTCTGAATTAGGCCCACAGAACAGACTGGAGGTGCATTGTGCACATGGGCCCTCATTCCGAGTTATTCGCTCGCTGCTAATTTTAGCAGAATTGCTAATAGACTAAAATCCGGCAGTTCTGCGCATGCGTATGCACAGCAGGGCGCACGTGCTAAGCAAATTTACACAAAACTATGCTATTTTACTCACAGGCGAACAAAGCTTTTCAATCGCTCTGCTGATTGACAGGAAGTGGGTGTTTCTGGGCGGAAACTGGCCGTTTTCAGGGAGTGTGCTAAAAAAACGCAGGCGTGCCAGGTAAAAACGCAGGAGTGGCTGGAGAAACGGACGAGTGGCTGGTCGGACGCAGGGCGTGTTTGCGACGTCAAACCAGGAACTAAACGGACTGAGGTGATCGCAATCTAGGAGTAGGTCTGGAGCTACTCAGAAACTGCAAGGAAATTGCTTTCGTTAGCAATTCTGCTAATATTAGCAGAATTGCTAATCTTTCGTTAGCAATTCTGCTATGCTAAGATACACTCCCAGAGGGCGGCGGCTTTGTGTTTGCATTTCTGCTAAAAGTAGCTAGCGAGCGAACAACTCGGAATGAGGGCCATTCTCTTATGCAACCAGACCACACCTGTTTTGAAAGAGGTCTCATAGCTGTAAGGGCCTGATTGTGTTACTGTATGTCCAATTCTATGTGACTTGAATTGTGTATGCATATTTTGCAGTTTGCAAATGACCTTTACTATCTACAATAAAAATGTTAGCGATTTCCATTTGCATGTTTTTGCTCTACATTTTCCAACCACTAATTTACATCAAATGGATTCTCTTTCTTTAATTTAAACAGACAATTTTAACAGCTTGCTGGTTTTCCATTTAGGTGAGAAGCAGAGTATATTGGCACATTGTGAACTGGAACAAACACATTTGAACAGTTGTAAATAAGACAACTTTTTTAACTACTGTAAATCATACAAAATATCCTGACACATATAAAGGTACTTTTTGTGCTTATTTCTAATACAGAGGCTACAAATGATACAGTAATACCCCTTTCACATCTTCATTGCCAGATCCCACCCTGGAATTGAAAACGTGTCCTTCCGAGATAGGTTCTGGCATTGGACCCTAACAGCAGTCTTCTGGGTCGGGTTGCATAGCGGCGGGGGCAGAGCCGGCAGCTGGGACGGAGGGGTCACTGGTAAATGAGCTCAACTCCGCGCCGCCTCTCCCTATGTAGTGAACGGGTCCTGGGTCGCACCAGCCTGGGAACCCGTTCACTCTGCCACTGACCCAGTATTCAACCCGGAAATAACAGGGTCAGGTCACCCGAGAATTCTCCATGGGCCCTTTCACAATATGCCGGGTCGATACCAGGTTATTTTTGCGATGTGAAAGGGGTATAGGTTTATGACTATTACATCCCTACAATCGTGTAGAAGTTACTCTGTTCAAGCTTCTCCTCTTAGCCAGAATGGAAGAATTCACTGGTTCCAGTTTTGGTGCTTGAGGCCTATGGTGCAATGCATAATATGTAGCTTCCACTGCAGCCTGCAAATACATGCATATAACATCAATTACATGGCAATGCTTTAAGTTAATGAATGAATGACTGCAGCAAATATATACTGTATATGAAAAAAAAACAAAGAGGGAATGCTTATGGTGTAGTTTTTAGAGGTAATGGTGATTTTAATCATTTCACACGTTTGGTTATTATGGCATATATATAGAACTCTTTCATGTGATAAGGAGAAGAAATTGCTACTTCCAAACAATATACAGTACGAATGATACTGGTTAGGCTGCAGTGACGGAGGGTTAGGGTTAGGCACCATGAGGGAGGGTTAGGTTTGGGCTGCAGGGATGGAGGGTTAGGGTTAGGCACCACGAGGCAGGGTTAGGTTTGGGCTGCAGGGAGGGAGGGTTAGGTTTGGGCTGCAGGGAGGGAGGGAGGGTTAGGCACCACCAGGGGGGGTTAGGTTTGGGCTGGAGGGAGGGTTAGGGTTAGGCACCACCAGGGAGGGTTAGGTTTGGGCTGCAGGGATGGAGGGTTAGGGTTAGGCACCACGAGGCAGGGTTAGGTTTGGGCTGCAGGGAGTGAGGGTTAGGTTTGGGCTGCAGGGAGGGAGGGTTAGGGTTAGGCACCACGAGGGAGGGTTAGGTTTGGCCTGCAGGGAGGGAGAGTTAGGGTTAGGCACCACGAGGGAGGGTTAGGTTTGGCCTGCAGTGAGGGAGGGTTAGGTTTGGGCTGCAGTGAGGGAGGGTTAGGGTTAGGCACCACCAAGGAGGGTTAGGTTTGGGCTGCAGGGAGGGAGGGTTAGGGTTAGGCACCACAAGGGAGGGTTAGGTTTGGGCTGCAGTGAGGGAGGGTTAGGTTTGGGCTGCAGTGAGGGAGGGTTAGGGTTAGGCACCACCAGGGAGGGTTAGGTTTGGGCTGCAGGGAGGGAGGGTTAGGGTTAGGCACCACGAGGGAGGGTTAGGTTTGGGCTGCAGTGAGGGAGGGTTAGGGTTAGGCACCACGAGGCAGGGTTAGGTTTTTTGCTACAGGGAGGGAGGGTTAGGGTTAGGCACCACGAGGGAGGGTTATTGTTAGGGAGCGGGAGTGGGAGGATTAGGATCAGGCTGCGGGAAAGAAGGGTTAGAGTTAGAGGAGTAGGGATAGAATATTTACCTAGTAGGTGTCGGGATAATGAGTGTTGGGATGCCGATGTCGGTATTCTGATTGTCGCATCCCAAGCGCTGGGATCCAGATATCATCCCACAATTTATATATTAATGTATATAATCTGTCCCCTAAAAACTAATATTCACCAGAAAAACCCTGAAGAAGGCTAAAGCAAAGAATGACCAAGTACCGCAGCCATTGACAAAATATTTATCTATGGTAGGTCCATTACCAAGTGAGTTGGCATTTTGCATACTAAGGGGGAGATATATCAAACCTAGGAGAGAGATAATGTGGTGTGATATAAAGTACCAAACAATCAGCTCCTAGTAGTCATTTTATAAACACAGCCAAGGTTTGATACATCTCCCCATAAAAGTTTTTTTTTACAATAGTTCTAATTCAGGATTACCTCGCGGAAGTTTAAGCTTCATTTACAGTATATACTGAGTTATATATATCTTTACATACAGAATAAACACCCATGATCATAGAGTAGGCTGACTGCATGTTGCTGAATTTCCTAAGCATAGAGGAACAAGTTGCAAACAAAACATGAACGAAAAAAGGAATTTAATACCTACCGGTAATTCCTTTTCTCATAGTCCGTAGTGGATACTGGGGAATACTAAATTACCATGGGTATAGATCAGGTTCACTGGAGCCTGGCACTTTAAGAAATGAATAGTGGGGGTCATTCCGAGTTGTTCGCTCGGTAAATTTCTTCGCATCGCAGCGATTTTCCGCTTAGTGCGCATGCGCAATGTTCGCACTGCGACTGCGCCAAGTAAATTTGCTATACAGTTAGGTATTTTACTCACGGCTTTTTCTTCGTTCAGGCGATCGGAGTGTGATTGACAGGAAGTGGGTGTTTCTGGGCGGAAACAGGCCGTTTTATGGGCGTGTGGGAAAAAACGCTACCGTTTCTGGGAAAAACGCGGGAGTGGCTGGAGAAACGGAGGAGTGTCTGGGCGAACGCTGGGTGTGTTTGTGACGTCAAACCAGGAACGACAAGCACTGAACTGATCGCAGATGCCGAGTAAGTCTGGAGCTACTCAGAAACTGCTAAGAGGTGTGTAGTCGCAATTTAGAGAATCTTTCGTTCGCAATTTTAAGAAGCTAAGATTCACTCCCAGTTGGCGGCGGCTTAGCGTGTGCAATGCTGCTAAAAGCAGCTTGCGAGCGAACAACTCGGAATGAGGGCCCGTGTGTGCTAGCTCCCCCCTTCTATGCCC
This sequence comes from Pseudophryne corroboree, assembly GCF_028390025.1. Taxonomy (NCBI): domain Eukaryota; kingdom Metazoa; phylum Chordata; class Amphibia; order Anura; family Myobatrachidae; genus Pseudophryne; species Pseudophryne corroboree. Next base: position 597,393,635 of record NC_086447.1, read on the forward strand.
CTCCTAGCAGACTCAGTCTAGGAAACTGTGCCCGAGGAGACGGACATACTTTGAGAGAAGGATATAACACATAGGTGGTCATTCTGATTAGTTCGCTAACTGTATTTGTTTGCAGCGCAGCAATCAGGCTAAAAAATTGCAGTTCTGCGCATGCAGCGCAATGCGCACATGCGACGTACGGGCACAACGAACGATGCAGTTTTGCACAGGGTCTAGCGATGCATTTCAGTCGCACTGGCTGCCGCAGAGTGATTGACATGAAGTGGGCGTTTCTGGGTGGCAACTGACCGTTTTCAGGGAGTGTTCGGAAAAACGCAGGCATGCCAGGGAAAACGCAGGCATGGCTGGGTGAACGCTGGGCGGGTGTGTGACGTCAAATCCGGAAATTGAATAGTCTGAAGTGATCACAAGTGCTGAGTAGGTTTTGAGCTACTCTAAAACTACACCAACATTTTTTTGCAGGCTCTCTGCGATACAACCGTTCGCACTTCTGCTAAGCTAAAATACTCTCCCAGTGGGCAGCGGCGTAGCATTTGCACGGCTGCTAAAAACAGCTAGCGAGCGATCATCTCGGAATGACCCCCATAAAGCGGTGAGGTAACGAACCAACACACAACAATAAGATAGCAGAGCTAACCAAAACAGAGGAAAGCAACGCCAACTATAGAAGGACAGCAACGCTAATCAAACATGGAACAGGGAAGCAACAGCAAACCCAACCATAACACTTACTACCAGGTAAGCAGGAAAACGAAGCACAGAGGCGGGCGCCCAGTATCCACGGCGGACTATGAGAAAAGAAATTACTGGTAGGTACTAAATACCTATTTTCTCTTATGTCCTAGTGAATACTAGATTACCATGGGGACGTCCCAAAGCTCCCAGAACGGGTGGGAGAGTGCTGAGACCCCTGCAAAACCGCCTGACCAACCTGAAGGTCATCTTTGGCCAAGGTGTCAAACCTGTAGAACTTAACAAAGGTGTTCACACCGGACCAAGTAGCTGCCCGGCACAACTGTAAGGCCGAGACACCCCGGGCAGCTGCCCAAGAAGAACCCACGGACCTCGTGGAGTGGGCCAGAATAGAACTCGGCAGCAGCAGAGCTGCCGAAGTATAGGCTTGCTGAATAGTCAATTTGAGCCAACGAGCAATGAACTGCTTGGGGGCAGAGTGACCAATTTTCGTAGCATCATAAAGGACAAAATGCGAGTCAGACTTCCTGTGACGAGCCGTCCTTTTGACTTAAATCCTGAAAGCCCTTACAACATCCAGGGACTTTGGAGCAACTGTCTGATAAAACTGGAACCACAATAGGTTGATTTACATGAAAGGCCGATACCACTTTCGGCAAAAACTGTGGGCGAGTTCTGAGCTTCGCCCTATCCTCGTGAAACACCAAGTAAGGGCTCTTAGAGGACAAGGCCCCCCAATTCCGACACACGTCTGGCTGAAGCCAAGGCCAGTAACATAACAGTCCTACACGTCAAGTATTTCAAGTCAACCCTCTGCAAGGGTTTAAAGCAATCCAACTGGAGAAAGGTCAACACCACATTGAGGTCCCACGGAGCAGTGGGAGGAACAAAGGGTGGCTGAATGTGCCACACCCCCTTAAGAATGGTCTGTACTTCAGGAAGTACCACCAGTTGTTTCTGTAAGAAGATAGAGAGAGCCAAGATCTGAACCTTAATGGAGCCTAATCGTCGGCCCTTATCCACTCCTGCTTGCAGGAACATTAGATACCTGCCCTGACAGAATTCCACAGAAGAACATTTTCAACCCTCACACTAAGAAACATACTTCTTCCAAATACGGTGGTAATGTTTGGAGGTAACCGCCTTATGGGCCTGAACCATAGTGAAAACCACCTTGGAGGGAAGACCCTTCCTGGTTAAAATCTCCCTCTCAACTTCCAAGCCATCAAATGTAGCTGCTGTAAGTCTGGATAGACAAACGGTCCTTGTTGAAGAAGGTCCTTGAGGAGCGGCAGAGGCCAGGGATCCTCTAACGACAGGGTCAGGAGGTCCGCATACCAGGCCCGCCATGGCCAATCCGGGCAATGAGAATTGCCTAAACTCTTTCCTTTTTGAGTCTTTTCAGAACTCTTGAGATTAGAGGAATCGGAGGAAACAGGTAAACGAAGTAGTAATTCCACAGCATCGTCAGAGCGTTTACCGCAACCGCCTGCGGGTCCCTCGTTCTGAAGCAGTAAAGACAGAGCATCTTGTTGAGATGAGAAGCCAGCAGGTCTATCTGTGGACAACCCCACCGGTGAACGAGTTGTTGATACACCTGAGGGGGGAGGCCCCATTCCCCCGGATGGAGGTCATGCCTGCTTAGGAAGTCTGCTTCCTAGTTGTCCACTCCTGCAAAGTACACTGCGGAGATGGCCTTTGTGTTGGCTTCCGCCCAAAGGAGTATTCTTGACACCTCTCGCATTGCGGCCCTGCTTCTGGTTCCTCCCTGTCGGTTGATGTACGGTACTGCCGTGGCGTTGTCCGACTGCACCTGGATGGCCTGATTCCGAAGGAGGGATGAGGCCTGTATGAGAGTATTGTAAATCGCCCTGAGTTCCAGGATGTTGATTGGAAGAGCAGATTCCTGAAAGGACCACGTCCCCTGGAACTGCGCCCCTTGAGTCACAGCCCCTAACCCCGGAGGCTGACATCCGTTGTCAACAGCATCCAGGATAGGGTGTGCAAACTCCGACCCTCTATCAGATGGGAAACTTGTAGCCACCATAGTAGGGATATCCGTGCTTTTGGTGACAGGGTTATATGCTGATGCATGTGCAGATGAGATCCCAACCATTTGTCCAACAAATCCAGCTGAAACGGTCGCGCATGGAACCTGCCATACTTTATTGCCTTGTAGGAGGCCACCATCTTGCACAGCAAGTGAATACTAAGGTGAATTGAGACCACATGAGGTTTCAGAACCATCCAGACCATAGACTGCATAGTCAAGTCCTTGTCCCTGGGAAGGTAGACCTTCTGAGACACCATATCCAGGATCTCCCCAGGAACTGAATTCCCTGAGACGGTTAAAGGTGAAATTTCTGGAAATTGAGTATCCATCCATGCTCCGTAAGTAAACGAGTAGTCAAGTCGATGCTGTGCAGAAGCTGTTCCCTGGACACCGCCTTTATCAGGAGATCGTCCAGGTACGGAATTATTTGGACACCCCTCATGTACAGTTGTATCATCATTTCCACCATAACCTTTGGGAATACCCTTGGGGCTGTGAAGAAAACCGAAGGGTAAGGCCTGAAACTGGTAATGCTTGTCCAGTATTGCGAACCTGAGGAATGTTTGATAAGGGGGCCAAATTGGGATATGCAGGTATGCATCTGATATCCAGGGACACCAGAAACTCCCCCTCCTCCAGATTTGCTATCACTGCTCTTAGAGATTCCATCTTAAATTTGAACACCCGAAGATACGGGTTCAAGGATTTGAGATTCAAAATAGGTCTTACCAAGCCATCTAGCTTTGGAACCACAAAGAGACTTGAGTAAAACCCCTTTGTGTGCAACTGAGGAGGCACTGGAACAGTAACTCCTGTAGAAAGCAGCTTTTGCACTGCCTGCTGTAAGGAAACCCTGGCTTCCTGTGAAGCCGGTAAGCCTGACCTGAAGAATCTGAGAGGAGGGATTTCCTGTAATTGCAGCCGGTATCCTTGGATATGAGGTCCCTCACCCAAGGTTCCCGGCAGGACTCTGCCCATATGTGGGCGAAGTGTTGAAGGCGAGCACCTACCTGAAAGTCACCTTGCTGCTGGGGCCAATTGTCACGCGGAGAGCTTCGTGGAAGAGGATCCTAAGGCCTGGTCTGCAGGTCCAGCAGCAGCTGGTTTACGGGACTTACCGCAAGATCCACTAGCAGCACTGAAGGCACCTCTGGCCCTGCCTCTGCATCTGCCCACCTGGAAGGACTGCAGGCAGGGTCCAGGATAGTGACGCCTAGCAGGTGGCAGAGCAGACGGCAGATATGTAGATTTACCTGCAGTTACCTGAGATATCCACTTGTTCACTTATTCTCCAAACTAGGCATCAAATGTAAAAGGAAGGTTTTCAACTCCTTTTTTGGAATCAGCATCCTCTGATAATTGAGGCAGCCACAGGGCTCTACGAGCCGATACTGCCTTAGCAGTGGTATGGCCATTAATGATACTATGTTCCTTAACAACTTCACTCAAAAAGTTTCCAGCATCCTGGATGTGTTGTATTAATGTAACTATCTCTTCTTGAGGTAGTGTGAGCAACCATTTCAAAATTTCATCAGACCATTTTACCATGGCTCTAGAAATCCAGCCGCATACTATGGTAGGGCGTTGGGCTACACCTGCTGCAGTATAAATTGATTTAAGAGTGGTTTCAATTTTGCGATCAGCTGAGTGTGTAAGGGATACAGCCCCGGGTACAGGTAAAACTATCTTACGTGACAGCCTGGACACAGAGGTATCCACTGTCGGCGGGATTTCCCAGACTTTACTATCCTCTGTAGGGAAGGGGAATTAATTTAACACCCATTTAGGGGTAATACATTTCTTTTCAGGATTAATCCATGCTGCCCTGGCCAGGGAATCTAATTCTTTAGAAACCGGAACGGTTTCAGAGGACTTTGGCTTCACATTAAAATATGATTCCTCTGCCTGCTCTTCCTCCTTATTAGGGATATTAAGCACCTCTCTAATGGCATAAATGAGGGCTATAATCACCCGGGGATAGGGAATCATCCCCGTCCACCTCAGCCTCTCCCTCATTAAGCTTTGGTAGTTCCGAGTCAGAGTCAGATTGTAACAATTGAGGGAGAGTGCGTTTGTGAGAGACCGACAGGGGGGGGGGGGGGGGGGGGCTGAAGAGCCTGCCTGTGGTTTGCAGCAATTACCATAAACATGTCCATAGTTTGTTTCAGGGCTTGCCTTTCTTGCTTAGCCACAGCTAAGATAATATTGGAAATCATAGTTTTAAATGATTCCATCTACTCTGGTGCCTGCACATCACTACCTTGTGAAGGAATTGAGCATTAACAGACTTATTAGCAGATATGCTTGAGCAGAAAGTACACAGATTAGTATGAAAAACACAGCAGTATTAGTGAGATATGCCCACTAACCCACACTACCCTGAATGGAGGGACACAGAGAGATATGGAACCAGCACACTACACCACAGACTGAGCAGCGCCACACTGGGTGACCTGTGAGAGTAATTGTTCACACAACGGTAAAACTGCTGATAATGAGCTCCCCCCTCACTATAACCCCCAGTACCAGTTTATAATGGTGATTCAGTGGGTCCTGGAGGAGCAGTCTCCTCGTGCAGCCTGTGCAGCAGCAGGAAATGGGGCCGTTTGGCTTCTGGTCCCGCTCTCCGGGAAGCCCTGCCCCCATAATGGCACGTGGTCCCTGCATTATTTTTATACTGGCTTCTCCTTATACTGTGTGTAAAACAAGAGAATATAGCCCCCGTTTACCATGTTGCCAGTCTGGGAAGTCAGTGTGCACCACGTCCCTGAGCCTGGTGAACACTGACCCTCATGCACTGGGGACCCGCTAACCCCAGTGTAACACTCACCGCACCACGTCTGTCTTCGACATCTGTTAAGGGGTGGCGGCATGCTGCCGGCGTGGACTCACCCTCTGGGAGTGTGAGAACATCACCTCAGGAGCTCAGTGTCCTGTCAGCTGGGATGACGAACCATTAACTCTAAGGAAGTTGGTTCGGTGTCCCCCTTAAGTCCCACAACGCAGGCAGACTGGTTGCCAACCAGTGTGCCTGAAAACAATAAACTAAAATACATTTCTGAAGAAAACTCTCTTGAGAGCAAACAAAATACACTCGGCTCCTTGGGCACATTTTCTAAACTGAGTCTACTAGGAGGCGCATAGAGGGGAGGAGCCAGGACACACTATTCATTTCTTAAAGTGCCATGCTCCAGTGGACCCGAACTATACCCATGTAATCTAGTATTCCCCAGTATCCACTAGGACGTAAGAGAAATATGGGTGAACGTTAGGAGTTAATTTTTTTAATTTTTTTCTGATGCACTACTGGTCCCTGCAAGGTCTGGCAGACCTAAACAGTTTAGATATGGTTCCAAAGTGGCTGGTACCTATAGAACCACAAGTACCAGCATGCCCTAGCATCTAGGGACCATTGGGACCTGTAGCGTACCTGCAAAAAATGCTGCACAATAAAAACACTAAAGGCGGGTACACAATACCTGACTGCGGAATGGCGGCGATGAATGACTATATCATTGAACAATATAGCGTTCAACGATATAGTGCGTACACACTGAACGGTATCATTCAACGATAATGTTCAGTGATGTCATCGCCGTCATTCCTGAACATGCAGCTCAGCCCGACATTGGGGGTCATTCCGAGTTGATCGCTCGCTAATTTTAGCAGCCGTGCAAACGCTATAACGCCGCCCACTGGGGAGTGTATTTTAGCTTAGCAGAAGTGTGAACGCTTGTGCAGCCGAGCTCTGCAAAAACAGTTTGTGCAGTTTCAGAGTAGCTCTGAACCTACTCAGCGCTTGCGATCACTTCAGCCTATTCGTGTCCGGATTTGACGTCATACACCCACCCAGCGAATGCCCAGCCACGCCTACGTTTTTGCAAACACTCCCTAAAAACGGTCAGTTGACACCCAGAAACGCCCCCTTCCTGTCAATCTTCTTGCAGCCGTCAGTGCGAAGAAAAACTTTGCTAGGACCTGAGCACAACCACAAAGGGCTTTGTACCCGTACGTCGCGTGTGCGCATTGCGGGCCATACGCATGCGCATAAATGCCATTTTTTCATATGATCGCTGTGCTGCAAAAATCGTCAGTGAGCGATCAACTCGGAATGACCCCCATTGGGCCTAATTCAGAGTTGATCGCAGCAGCAAATTTGTTAGCAGTTGGGGAAAACCATGGGGGTCATTCCGAGTTGTTCGCTCGCAAGCGGATTTTAGCAGATTTGCTCATGCTAAGCCGCCGCCTACTGGGAGTGAATCTTAGCATCTTAAAATTGCGAACGATGTATTCGCAATATTGCGATTACACACCTCGTAGCAGTTTCTGAGTAGCTTCATACTTACTCGGCATCTGCGATCATTTCAGTGCTTGTCGTTCCTGGTTTGACGTCACAAACACACCCAGCGTTCGCCCAGACACTCCCCCGTTTCTCCGGCCACTCCTGCGTTTTTTCCGGAAACGGTAGCGTTTTTTCCCACACGCCCATAAAACGGCCTGTTTCCGCCCAGTAACACCCATTTCCTGTCAATCACATTACGATCGCCAGAACGATGAAAAAGCCGTGAGTAAAAATCCTAACTGCATAGCACATTTACTTGGCGCAGTCGCAGTGCGGACATTGCGCATGCGCATTAAGCGGAAAATCGCTGCGATGCGAAGATTTTTACCGAGCGAACAACTCGGAATGACCCCCCATGTACACTGCAGGTGGGGGGGGGGCAGATATAACATGTGCAGAGAGAGTTAGATTTGGGTGTGGTGTGTTCAAACTTAAATCTAAATTGCAGTGTAAAAATAAAGCAGCCGGTATTTACCCTGCACAGAAACAAAATAACCCGCCCAAATCTAACTCTCTGCACATGCTAATAAATTTGCTGCTGCAATCAACTCTGAAATACCCCCATTGACGGGTTGAGCTACATGTCAGCTCAATATTGATGAACGCTGAGCGACATTCCGGAGCGCGCATCATTCATCGATCTGACCCCCATACACACTGTCCGATTTCAAGCTAAAAATAAATGATAACATAAATGTCGGTATTGGTTATTTTTTATGCAGAAATCAGCTAGTATGTACCCCCCTTAACACTGTGAAAAACAAATTCATTAAGAAAATAAATCACTGCCACCCACACACATTTACCAATTTATTAAGCTATCAAACTAATACAGTAAATGCTCTTAAACTTACACATGTTTGGGTTGTGATAGCATCTACAGTACATGGGGATTTCTCCTCATCTTCACTTAGGGTCTGATTCTGTGTTGGCCGCTGATCCGGCCCACAGCGCAGTTTGCAGATGGAGGCAAACTGCGCATGCACATCGGCCGCGCAGGCACACACACTGCGGTCGCACTCCATGATGGATTCAACCGCAATGTGACTGACAGTAGCGGGCGTTTGTGGATTTGACGTCACATGCAGCCGCTCTGATTTTAAAAATGTCGGCCGACCACCTGACAGCGCAGCCAGGCTGTGCTACCAGGGTTAACCTTAGTTCCGATGTGTCCATAATCTAATTGCGGATAGATCGGGAGGTGGCCTCACACATTCTGGGCAGTCTTGCACTGAGCTGGGCGGCCCCCAGCATGTGAGGAGATGGATGCAGATCTGGCTGCGTATGCAGCGATCTGCATCCATCTCTGACTGAGCTCTTTAGAGCAGTGTGATGCCATGAACACAGTTATCTGCAGCCTAGGTCAGGTCTAGGGGGCATTATTCTGTATTAATTATTGTACTGTATACCTGCCCAATGTGCCTCATGGGCACAGGCAGTATTTAGTATCCCTAGCTCAATATCCCTTTCTGGATAACTGCTTTTATACATCTTTGGAGTCAAATTCCCTGCAAACAGGAGTACTGGCTAGGCAAATTACATTATTTAGATATGTGCCCATTCCAGGATTTGAGTAGATATTACACTGTATCATCAGAAAACTCTCTGAGGTTACAAATGTTTGATACAAGTTTTAAGTGATAACATTTTCAGGTGCGGTTGAAGAGCTGACATACAGACCTTCACAAGGTGGAAATCATGACGGCTTAGTTGATCTTGTGACAAATAGTCTTTGCTCACAATCCAAGGGTGGTGCAAGACTTGAGATGCAGTCAGACGCTGATGGGGATCTACATGAAGCATTTTAGACACAAGGTCCTAAAATAAAAAAGCAGGCATACTTTGTTTATTGTCAATAATATTGAAAAAAACATATGACTAAAGCAGAAAAAGACAATAATGACAGGATGAATAGGGTATAGCAAAATTCTATAAAGTAGAGAAATGTAAGAAAATGCTGATAAACTGGTTGGAAATGGGATGAAGGAATAAGGGATGACTCTTCACAATGTCCAATTTATTATTATGTATAATAAAACCTTAGGTAGTAACAGGGCCGGTTCAGGCCTGCTAACACCCTGAGCGAGAAAATTCAAAGTGCCCCCCCAACCCCCCATGCGCACGGCCTCACAACTTTATATTATCATTCTATATAAACAAATATATTTTTACACACCCTCTGCACACACAAAATTAGCAGGCTTACACATAGCACCCACAGTAGTGTACTTTATACATAATGTCTCCAGTATAGTGTCAGATACACATAATGACCCCAGTAGTGCAGTGCTAGATACACATACGTCCCCAGTAGTGTCAAATACACATTATATGCCCCCACAGTGCCAAATACACATTATATGCCCCCACAGTGCCAGATACATATTATATGCCCCCACAGTGTCAGATACACATTATATGCCCTCACAGTGTCAGATACACATTATAAGCCCCCACAGTGCTAGATACACATTATATGCCCCCACATTGCCAGATACACATTATATGCCCCCACAGTGCCAGATACATACTTTATGCCCCCACAGTGCCAGATACACATTATATGTCTCAACAGTTCCAGATACACATTATATGCCCCCAACAGTTCCATACACACATTATATGCCCCCACAGTGCCAGATACACATACTATAATATGACCCCACACTGTCAGCTACACATGTGTCCCCCACAGTGCCAGATACACATAATATGCCCCCACATTGTCAGATATACATGTCCCCACACTGCCAGATACACATAATATGCCCCCACAGTGCCAGATACACATTATATGCCTCCACAGTGCCAGATACACATACTGTAATATGCCACCTCACTGTCAGATACACGTTCCCCCACAGTGCCAGATACACGTGCCCCCACATTGTCAGATACACATAATATGCCCCCACATTGTCAGATACACATAATATGCACCCACATTTTCAGACACATGTGCCCCCAGAGTGCAAGATACACATAATATGTCCCCACATTGTCCGATACACATGCCCCCACAGTGCCACATACACATGCCCCCACAGTGCCAGATACACATGCACCCATAGTGCCAGATACATGTACCCCCCACATTGTCATATACACGTACCCCCACAGTGCTAGATACATGTGCCCCCCAGAGTGCCAGATACACATGCCAACAAAGTGCCAGATATACATGCTCCCCACAGTGCCAGATACATGTGACCCCCACAGTGCCAGATACACGTGACCCCGGGTATGGGTCATTAGGTAGACCACACTTAGGTCGACAGTCATTAGGTTGACCGCTATTGGTTGACAGTGACTAGGTAGACACCTGAAATAGCTCGACACAGTCATTAGGTCAACATGAACAAGGTCGACATAGGAAAAGGTCGACCTGAGTTTTTTTAAACTTTTTTTGGTGTTGTTTTCTTTATAAAGTGACGGAGAACCCCAATTAGTGCACCGTGTACCCTTGCATGGCTCGCTTAGCTTGCCATGCTTTGGGAAAGGTGCCTCTCTCTGCTACCGCTGCGCTTGGCACAGGTTATCGTTCCCAATTGTAGTCCACGTGGATTGTAAAGTATTAAAAAGTTCATAAAATGAATAAAAAAGCGAAAAGAAAAGCATGTCAACCTTTTCCCATGTTGACCTAGTACATGTAGACCTAGTGACCATGTCGAGCGAATGCATGTCGACCAATAGTGGTCGAACTAATGACTGTCGACCTAAGTGTTATCGACCTAATGGCCATGTCCCCATGCCCTCAGAGTGCCAGATACACGTGCCCCCCCACAGTGCCAGATACAGATGCCGCCAGTGTGCCAGATACATGTGCCCCCAAAGTGCCAGATACATGTGCTCCCAGAGGGCCAGATAAACGTGCCCACAGAGTGCCAGATACACGTGCCCACAGAGTGCCAGATACACGTGCCCACAGAGTGCCAGATACACGTGCCCCCTGTAGCCTGCTCACCGCCGTGGGCCTCTCCTGCTGCTCCCGCGGCTGCAGCGCCACTGCTTCTGTGTGAGGGGAGGAGAGCGCAGCACCTCAGTCCCGGATCCGGCGGCTTCCTACCTGAAATCAGCCACTGGTCTATAAGCCAGTCAAAGCTCAGGGTCCGGCAGCAGCTTCCGCTGCTGGTATGCAAGCTCTGATTGACTGAATGGCCGGCGGTTGATTTAAAATTGCCCTGGGTAGTAATGGAGTAAAGAAAAGTACTCTCTTTTGCCAGGGGACACAAACCCACTATTAAGTATAAACCTTAGCTTCAATAAATAATATCAAATAAGAAAGGGGGCGTCATTTCCCTACAAAACAGACAAATAAAAACTACACACAGAGACATTTGCATGCCAGAACTATTCACTTTATATGGTATGCAGTTAATATACTACCTGTCAGGATCCCGGCGTTCATGATCCCAATGTCGGAATCCTGACAGGCAGCTAAATAGCGGCGGTCGGAATCCCAACTGCAGACCCATATTCTCACTCGGGTGGTGGGTCCACGCAACCACCCTAGTGGGAATATAACCTGTGGTGAGCTAAGCTCGCCACCGGGTCCAATGCGTGGCAAGCTCAGCCATGGTGGGTGACATGTTTCCAGAGGCATGCACAGTAGACTACAGCACAATGCCAGAGCCTACGGCGCTGTGGAGAGGAGGGAGTCCACCCAGATCTGCACACGAGCCTCCTCCTCTCTTAAAACGCAGCTGAATGCAACCCCTGGAGGAGTGCTACAGCAGCCAAGAATCAATACAGCCAGAGTTTGGTTACTAACTCATAAAATAAAGAAGCAAGTAACAAATTATATATATAAAAAAAAAAAAAAACAACAAGGATGAAAGTAAAGGGTAACATGCAAGTCAAAAATGGAAGAAGAAAAAATTGGATTTTAATTACCCACCGGTAAATCCTTTTCTCGTAGGCCGTAGGGGATACTAGGGGGTAAATTTACTAAGATGGCAGTTCTATTTAAGATGAGATGTTGCCCATAGCAACCAATCAGATTCCAGGTATTATCTTCTAGAGGGTGCTAGATAAATGAGAAGTACAATCTGATTGGTTGCTATGGGAAACATCCCATCTTAAATAGATCTCCCATCTTAGTAAATTTACCCATAGGAATCCATTTTGTACTATGGGGTATAGATACTATAGACTGGTCCACTAGGAGCACTTGGGCACTTTAAGAATTTGATAGTGTGCACTGGCTCCTCCCTCTATGCCCCTCCTACCAGACTCAGTCTAGGAAACTGTGCCCGAGGAGACGGGCAAACTTTGAGAAGGATAGATAAGGAAAGCGGTGAGATTACGAACCTGCACACACAAAACAAGAGGAAAGCCATGCTAACCAAACTTGAAACCAGGAACAGTAACAGCTGAACCAACCAGAATACTTAACTAAGTAACAGTGCAGGAAAAAAACGAAGCACCGGGCACCGGGCAGGCGCCCAGTATCCTCTACGGACTACGAGAAAAGGATTTACCGGTAGGTAATTAAAATCCTATTTTCTCTTATGTCCTAGGGGATACTGGGAATCCATTTAGTACCATGTGGAAGTACCAAAGCTCCCAAACCGGGTGGGAGAGTGCTGAGGTTCTTGCAGAACTGATTGACCAAACTGAAGGTCCTCAGAGGCCAAAGAATCAAACTTGTAAAACTTTGCTAACGTGTTCGAACCTGACCAAGTAGCTGCTCGGCAGAGATGTATAGCCAAGACACCGCGGGCAGCCACCCAAGAAGAACCCACTGACCTAGTAGAGTGGGCCTGTACAGATTTTGGAACCAGCAATCCTGCCGTGGAATAAGCACGCTGGATAGTGAGCCTGATCCAGCATGCAATTGACTGATTTGAAGCAGGACACCAAATTTTATTGGGATCATAAAGAATGAACAGTGAGTCCGATTTCCTGTGACGAGCTGTCCTCTTTACGTACACCTTCAAAGCCCTCACAACATCCAAAGACTTTGAACTAGCAGAGGTATCCGTAACAACTGGAATCACAATAGGTTGGTTGATGTAAAATGCGGACACCACCTTAGGAAGAAATTGCTGACGAGTCCTGAGTTCAGCTCTGTCCTCATGGAAATGTAAGTAGGGGCTCTTGTAAGACAATGCCCCCAGTTCTGACACACGTCTTACTGAAACCAAGGCCAGCAGTGTGACGGTCTTTCAGGTAAGGTACTTTACATCCACCTCCTGTAACGGTTCAAACCAGTCCAATTGTAGGAAGTGCAGAACCAAATTGAGATCCCAAGGTGCCGTGGGAGGCACAAAGGGAGGTTGGATGTGCAAAAAACCCTTCAAGAATGTCTGGACCTCAGGGGAGAGAAGCCAATTGTTTCTGAAAGTAAATAGACAAGGCCAAAATCTGGACTTTAATGGAGCTTAGACGTAGGCCCACCTCCACTCCCGACTGCAGAAAAAGCAGGAAATGTCCCAGATGAAACTCCACCGCAGAATATTGTCTGCTTTTACACCAAGAGACATACTTCTTCTTCTATACGGTGGTAATATTTAGATGTTACCCCCTTCCTGGCTTGGATCTCAGTTGGGATGACCTTGTCAGGAATCCCTCTCCTGGCTAGAAACAGCCGTTCAACTTCCATGCCATTAAATGTAGCCACGGTAAGTTCTGATAGATGAACGGGGCCCTGTTGCAGAAGATCCTCACAAAGAGGTCACGGATCTTCGATCAGCATCTCAAGAAGATCCATGTACCAGGCCCTTCACGGCCAGTCTGGAGCAATGAGTATTGCTTGAACCTTTTCCCTTTTTATTCTCTTTAGAATTCTTGGGATCAGAGGAAGTGGAGGAAACATGTACACCAGCTGGTAGACCCACGGAATTGTCAGAGCATCTACCACCACTGCTTGTGGGTCCCTCAACCTGAAACAATACCGCTTGAGCTTCTTGTCGACTCAAGAGGCCATCATGTTGATCTGTGGATATCCCCACCTACGTGTCAACCACCAGAACACCTCCGGGTGGAGGCCCCACTCCCCCGGGTGCAGGTTGTGTCTGCTTCCCAGTTGTCTACTCCCAGAATAAAGACCGCCGACAATGCCACGGCGTGTTTTTTCACCCAGAGGAGAATTCTTGACACCTCTGACATTGCTGCACTGCTTTTCGTTCCACCCTGTCGGTTTATGTACGTTACCACCGTAACATTGTCCGACTGGACTTGAATGGCCTGATTCCGAAGTAGAGATGAGGCCTGAAGAAGGGCGTTGTAGATTGCCCTGAGTTCCAGGATGATTATTGGTAGGACGACTTCCCGACTTGACCATCTTCCTTGAAACTGCACCTCCTGAGTGACTGCTCCCCAACATCTTAGGCTTGCGTCTGTGGTTAGCAGAATCCAATTCTGAATCCAGAACCTCCAAGGTGAGAAGTCTGTAGACTCACCTCGACGAGGTGAGAAGTCTGTAGCCACCACAGAAGGGAAATCCTGGCTCTTGGCGACATACGGATCCTCTGGTGCATGTAAAGATGCGATCCGGACCATTTGTCCAACAGATCCAGCTGGAAGGGCCTCTCATGAAACCTTCAATACTGAAGCGCCTCGTAAGAAGCTACCATTTTCCCCAGAAGGTGAATGCGCAGATTCACAGAGATCTGGGTTGGCTTCAGGACAGCCCGAACCATTGACTGGATTACCATAGCCTTCTCCAAGGGAAGGAACACTCTGAGACTCTGTCGAGTATCATTCCCAGGAAAGGAAGCCTCTGCGTCGGTTCCAGGAGTAGTCTGGTTGAGAGGCCAATGCTGTCCAACAACCGCTCCCTGGATGGTGCCTTTATCAGAAGATCATCCAGGTACAGAATTATGTTCACTCCCTGTTTGCGGAGTAGAAACATCATATCTGCCATCACTTTGGTGAAAGTCTCGGTGCCATGGAGAGACCAAATGGCAGGGCCTGGAACTAGTAGTGACAGTCCTGCAATGCAAACCGTATATAAGCCTGATGAGGCGGCCAGATAGGAATGTGAAGGTACGCATCCTTGATATCTAGAGACACTAGGAATTTCCCCTCCTCCAGACCTGAGATCACCGCTCTCAGAGACTATATCTTGAATTTGAACACTCGTAAGTACAGGTTCAACGACTTGAGGTTCAAAATCGGTCTTACTGAACCATCTGGTTTCGGTACTACAAACAAGTTGGAATAATACCCCTTGTTTTGCAGATGAGGTGGAACTGGAACAATGACCTGAGTCTGTACCAGTTTTTGAATGGCGTCCTGTAAAGTTATACATGCCTCTTGCAAAACTGTTAAGTATGATTTGAAGAATCTGTGAGGTGGGAGCTCCTGAAACTTCAGTCTGTAGCCCTGGGAAATAAGATCTATGACCCAGGAACCCTGGCACAAACTTGTCCAGATGTGACTGAAGAATATTAGTCAGGCTCCCACCCGCCAGTCTTCCAGGCATTGCGGTCCACCATCATGCTAAAGGCTTTGAGGAAGCAGAGCTAGAGCTCTGTTCCTGAGAACCGACAGTTGCTGGGTTGCGTGGTTTACCTCTAGCACCTCTGGTGGCTGTAGAAGAACCTCTGGTTTTGACCATAAACTTGGCTGTCCGAAAGGACTGTAAATTGTAATCTGAGTAAGCCTTCCTGGCTGGGGGAGCTGCAGAAGGAAGATATGTGGACTTACCCGCAGTAGCCTTGGCGATCCATTTGTCTAGTTCATCTCCAAACAAGGCCTCTCCTGTGAAGGATAGGCCTTCCACGCCTGTTGGAGTCCACGTCAGCAGACCACTGGCGTAGCCATAAGCCCCTGCGTGCCGACACTGCCATAGCAGTGGTGCGTGCATTAAGCAAGCCTATTTCTTTTATGGCTTCCACCATAAAGTTCGCAGAGTCCTTTATATGTTGCAGCAGTAAAATAATCTCCCCTTGAGGCAAGGTACCTAACCCCTCAATTAGGTTACCCAACCATTTGGCAATAGCTTTAGTAATGTACCCACATGCTATAGTGAGTATGGACACAAGGATTTGAGTGTGGTCTCAATTCTACGATCAGCCATGTCTTTCAGGGAGGCTGCACCCGGAACAGGCAATACAATTTTTCGTGACAGCCTGGATACTGATGCATGCACTATCAGTGGATTTTCCCATTTTTTTCCTATCCTCAGGAAGAAAAGGAAAAGATGATAGAAACCTTTTAGGGATTGAAATTTCCTATCAGGATTAACCCACGGTTGTTCAAACAGGGTATTTTGTTCCTTTGACACAGGAAAAGTGGCTGAGGATTTCTTTTTTATATTAAAATAAGATTCCTCACTCTCCTCTGTCACCTTATCAGGGATATGCAGAACTTCTCTGATAGCCTCTATTCCCTGTGACAGAGTAGCCTACCCCACCCCTGAGTCCACCTCCCCCTCCTCCATGTCTGACCCTTCATCATCAGAGTTAGACTGCAGGATATGGGCCAAAGTACGTTTTTGCTAACAAATGGCAGGGTACTGAGACGATGGTTTGGGTACTGAGTCTCTTTTCATAAACTCAGTCATCGATTCCCTTAATGGAGTCCAGAGATAGTATGGAGCCAGCACACGGCGCCCTTACCGCTAATGCCAAGCTTAGCCGGGTCGCAGACTAAGTACCTAGATTAGGGACTCAGTACACTAATAATCGCTCCCTCCCTGCTATGACCCCCTGGTACCACTGAGGTAATCTGGAGCCTCTCCGGAGGAGCTGCGCATCCCTGTCAGTCAGCGTCTGTGTCCGCTGCAGAGGGAAAATGGCGCTGGTGAGATGCTGGATCTGCTCATAGTGAAGACCCACCCCTTCAATGGCGAGCAGTCTTCTTGTTTTTTTTAATACTGGCTGAGGTAATTTTGTGCCTAAGATGAAGTTAGTCCCCTTTTAAGTCTGTAATTCCAGTCTGGGTACTGTATACACATATAGTGTACTGAGACTCATTTTGCCCCCTCAGAAACTGTGCGCCTGCACTGTGTACTGAGTCTGGAGATGCAGTCCGCCCCAGTTAGAAGCCATGCGTCTCTGTACCCTCATGCCTCAATAATGGCCGGCAACCCGCTAACCGGGACGGGCTTAGTACTCACCACTCTTCTTTCTTCTGGCTCTGTTAGGGGTGGCGGCGTGCTGCGGAAATGTACGCTCGCCATGGTGGGGCTTGCGAATAGTTCCCACAGGAGCTAGTGTCCTGTCAGCGGGAAACGGGACCATTAACCCTTCAAGAGGTTGGGCTGTTCCCCGCCCCTAAGTCCCACGAAGCAGGTAGGCTGGTGCCATCCAGTCCTGCTTGAAAATAACAAACAGATAAAATAAATGCAGAAAACTCTTCAGGAGCTTCCAGAGACATGACCGGCTCCTCCGGGCACATTTTCTAAACTGAGTCTAGTAGGAGGGGCATAGAGGGAGGAGCCAGCCCACACTATCAAATTCTTAAAGTGCCCAAGGCTCCAAGTGGACCAGTCTCTACCCCATGGTACTAAATGGATTCCTAGTATCCCCTAGGACGTAAGAGAAAAGAAAAGCATCTTAAAATTCTTTTTAATTTTTCTAGATACCTTGGCAGCATCAGATACAGAATCCCAGTTTCCGCCTGTGAGAGCATATTTTCCGCTTCCTATTCTTGCTAGTATCTCCTCTGGTGTGTCTTCTGACCCATTTGCAAAAGGAGTAAAGCTGCAAAGGGAATTTATTGTGAACTAAAGAACATACCGTATTGCATCATTAATTGTAATCCAGATACTTGTATACTGTACACACTGAACCATGCCTAAAATATACTAAATTGTTTTTAAAAATGACTCCTACTGTATCTTTCTCATACTACTTCTGACATTTTCCATCTCAAGAAATAATTTACCAGTACATTGTACTACTTTGCCAACAACATCTTCTAAGATGTCTCTCCAGGAATTACATGGGAAGCCTATAAGGCAGATATTCATGGCTATTTGATCAGCGCAGCTTCCACTGCTAAAAAAACCCTCATAAGAAACCCTCTCTTTAGTATCCCAAATATCATCCCACTTTGCCTAACATATGCAGTCTCCTGCTCCAATGTGTTTATGATAAAGCTAATAAAATAGACATTATGCTTGCTTATAAACTTAGAAGAAAGTGGGCCTTGGGTATGATTGATAAATTGTACTCAAAATCAAATTAGATCACATATGAGCCTAAGGTGATGGGTGAGAATTTTTAAATTTTTTACAACTCCCTCTATAATGCTCCCTAACCTGTTTTATCTTCTTCCAAGGAGTCAGAGAGTCTACTGTATGTTCATATTTGCCAGGTATTCAGCTACCTTGTTTACCAGAATCTCAGATCGCCATGTTTAACGCGAATACAGGTATCTCCCTAGAAGAAGCAGCCACCACTATTAAATGCCTTAGATCCTGTGCTGCCCCGGGTCCCAACGGATTCTCTGCCAAATATTATAAGAAGTTCTTAAAATAACTAGTCCCCCATTTCAGGTATCCTTTTACCCAAATCTTAGAAAAAGCCTTGTTTTCCCCCTGGCCTCAACTCTGGCAATTGTCGTAACGATCCCAAAACCTGGCGACCCAACTCATTGTTCTAATTAAATATCGCTTCTAAATGTGGACCAGAAAATGTACTCTAAAATTTTAGCCAATCGTTTGGGCCCCCTCCTCATGCACCTCGGTCATCCAGACCAAACGAGCTTCATCCCAGTCACACAGGCTCCAGACAACACGATGACAGCTATAAACTTGATCCATTACATCCATTCTCCTCTGCTATTTTAGTGCTAGATACAGTAAAGACTTCAACCGCATCTCTTGGTTTTTTTGTTTTCGTTTGGAGTGCTTTGGTGCAATTTTACAGGTTGTGTTTGAAAATGTGTTTGATTTGTTGGTATTTTATCTCTCTCCACTTTTCTCTCTACAAGCTCTGATAAGTCTTCCCCTTAGTTATATCATATACATGTACTGGTGTAAGAGTTATATCCATGGAGAGCTATGGTGATTGGGAATTAAAACATATAAAACTGTCCCTACTAGCCTCCCTTGGCTGTTGTCGGTGGAGACGTATTTATTCCTATAAAGGGAAGGTGGAACACATTTTTCTGCTATGTACTCTACTGTGCTCTGTCTGTCTTTCTCAATACATTTTGCAACTGTGTCACAATGCTGTGGCAATAACAAACTCTTGAAAGGAACAATCATTAATTGTGGTTGAGTAATTGTGTTACAGGTAAAGAGAACATTAATAAGATAAATGAAAACTGTAAGCACCTTTTACAATCTGGGCTTTTAAAACATAAAGTAAAAAATGTTGATAAATTCATAATATTTATTAACCAAGAAAATATTCTCACATGCTTCACTGTTGTCCGTTGCTACAGTATATTATGTATCCTTACCCTGCAATCATGGTGTAAAGCAGAATACCTAAGCTCCAGATGTCACATGCTGCATCATAACCTTGACGTTTCAGAACCTGTCAAGAAAGCAAAATGAATAGAAGCTTTCTATCAATCAGAGCAGTGAGTGTTGATGGTATAAAGCAGCTAGAATTTTTTTTTTTTTATGAAGGATGAATTCCCTTTACTGTCTCTTTATAAACATATTGTGTAATACCAGTGTACATATATTTTATTATCAATCTTTATACTTATTAAATTTCACATTGATGTTTGCTACCAATAATATAATTCATTTACAGAAGTACATTATTACGTCAACGCTAAACCACAGGTTGCAAATCATAATTTGTAATGTAAATGACATTTTTTTTCTCTTGGGCATTGCATTCATTTTGGAATTTCCAAGAGCGAAAAGCTAATTTTAAATGATTTAAGTAACCTGACTCTCTATTATAGCACAAGAAATATCTCTGCTGGATTAAAAGATCAGATAATCATGGAAATGGGAAAAGGGTGATGATGCAATGTATTTTGATAACTCTCTCATACACTAGATTCTGGTTCTCCACTTTATTTATGAACAATAAATTGCAAATTTTCAGCTCTGTAGCTTGATTTCAACATTTTTTTTTTATTTTTTTTTATCAAGCAGTAGTAGTAGTCGGAGGCTGGCAACTATGTTACCGCCATCTTCATAGATATAATATTCATCTGCAAATAATTAATATTCAGCAGCTCATCGTCTCAAACTTCTTGCAACCACAGTCATTAGTACTTCTACTGTAATAAATGCCATAGGATGCTTAACTTGAGTGTCAATGGATTGGCTTGAAAGTACTATGCATAAAGAGGTTAATATGGGATCAGTAGGATTTACCGACAAGCTACAGGTTCTATTCCTACTCTATGGATGTCATGGAAACCCACAAGTGGGAATAGTCCCTGTTAGCTGGGATTACGGTTGGCAGCATTGTCAGTAGTCGGGGGCCCAGCGTCGGTATCCTGACCGACGGGATCCCGACTGCCAGCAACTCAACTGCATACCATTAAGGGGTGGTCTTCAGGTTGCCGGCGGCCGGTCTCTCGACGACTACCATACCGGCGCTGGAATCCCGACCACCAGCATCCCGACCGCCGGCAGACCAACAGATTTTCTCCCTCTTGGGGGTCCACGACCCCCCTAGAGGGAGAATAGATACGGTGGCAAGGGGCTCATTTGCGCTCGCCCAGCTGTTGGTATGCCGGTGGTCGGGATACCGGCGCCGGTATGCTGGCTGCCAGGAGCCTGACCGCCGGCATCACATACAACACCCCCATTAAGACAGCTTCTTTCTTTCAGTTATGGGAAGGTTTTATAGATTCCCTCACCCCAGAACTGAAGAACCAAATATATAATTGCTTTCGTTATGAGTCTTAGTATGAGTCCCGTATTTTGTTGGAGGATCCTCCGATTTCTTTGTCACCAACAAGCTGAAGTATGCCCTGTTTCTGGAACATGAATTCAGAGTTTTGGGAAAGACTGCTGACCATGCCTAGGTGGGGGAACTACATACTCTGCAGTGTCAGATTGGGCCATGAAGGGCCCACCGGGGAATGCAGTTTAGGACTCCGTTATTGGGGGTAATTCAGACCTGATCGCTAGGGTGCATTTTTTGCATCCCTGCGATCAGGTAGACGCCGCCTACAGGGGGAGGGTATTTGCTGTGAGCAGGTGTGCGATCGCATTTGTAGCAGAACTGCACAAACATGAGTTTATGCAGTCTCTGCTCAGCCCAGGACTTACTCAGCCGCTGCGATGATCGGGACCGGCAGTGCTTAAAGTGGTCCTAGAGAGGTGGTGGAACTCACCTCCCCTGCCCAAGGAGAAAATGCCCCCAGTATCGAAAAAAGTTTGTTTGATCCTGCACCGCTTATTAGAATAGATGTTAAATTACAAATACCAACAGTTTTTTATGTTATTCCTTTGTTATAATATAATGATTAAAGATTGTTGGTGGTGCACCCCGAGGAAAAATGACTATATTAATCACAGGGGGTTTCTGTTCTTGCAAGAGAGCAAGTAGTAATGCCCTTAATGGTAATGCCCCTGTGTAGTATTGCCCCCAGTAGTAATGTTGCCTGTAGTAATGCCCCCAGTCATTTAGCCCCATATAGTTTAGCCCCAGTAGTTATGCCCCCAGTGGTAATGCTCCTGCAGTTATGACCCCAGTAGTTTAGCCCCTGTAGTTTATCCCCCGTGTAGTTTGCCTGTTAGTAATGCCCCCAGTAGTTTGCCCACTTGTAGTTTAGCACCCAGTAGTAATGCCCCCTGTAGTTTGCCCCCTTGTAGTACAGCCCCTGTAGTTTAACCTCTGTAGTTATGCCCCCTTTTAGTTTGCCCCCTTGTAGTTTAGTCCCCAGTAGTAATGCCCCCAGTAGTTTAACCCCTGTAGTTATGCCCCCAGTTGTTTAACCCCTGTAGTTATGCCCCCAGTAGTTTAACCCCTGTAGTTATGCCCCCAGTTGTTTAACCCCTGTAGTTATGCCCCCAGTAGTTTAACCCCTGCAGTTATGCCCCCAGTAGTTTAGCCCCCCTGTAGTTTGTCCCCAAGTAGTAATACCTCTGTAGTTATACCCCCAGTAGTAATGCCCTCATGAAGTTTGCCCCAAGTAGTAATGCCCCCAGTAGTTTAACCCCTGTAGATATGCCATCAGTAGTTTAGCCCTCCTGTAGTTTGTCCCCAAGTAGTAATACCCCTGTAGTTATACCCCCAGTAGTAATGCCATACTGTAGTTTGCCCCCAAGTAGTAATGCCCCCAGTAGTTTAACCCCTGTAGTTATGCCCCCAGTAGTTTAGCCACCCTGTAATAATGCCCCCAAGTAGGAATGCCCTCCGGTTGTTTGCCACCACTAGTAATGCCCCCCTGTAGTTTTCCCCCAGTAGTAATGCCCTCCTGTAGTTTGCCCTCAGTAGTCAGCCCCCGTTAGTAATGCCCCCAGTAGTTAGCTCCCGTTAGTAATGCCCCTAGTAGTTAGCCCCCACGCAGTTTGCCCCCAGTAGTAATGCACCCCAATAGAAGCGCCGCTACACATAGGAAAAAAACAAACAAAAATCAGCATACTCACCGTGCCCCGCTCCCGCGTCCGACCGCTGCAGTCCTCTGGGCATCCGCTCCTCGGCACTATGGGAGAGATGTAATGACGTCTCTCCCATAGCGCACAGTGACAGAGCCAGAAGCCGGATCTCAGTACTGAGCTCCTGCCTCCGGCTGCTGCTGTGGAGAGAGAGCCAGGCGCCCGCTGGTAGCCGAGCGCCCGCTGGTAACACAATCTCAGTGGGTGCTCAGCATCTTCCAGCGGCGGTGGCGGCACACAGCGGGTTAAGTGAGCCGGAGGAGGCGGAACTGCGTTCCTTCTCCAAGTGGAACTGACGGAACACAGTTCAGCCCCGTTCCGGCTCACTTTAACCCCTGGGGACCGGTGCTGACATCAGAAACCCTCCCTCCAAATGCCTGGTCCCTCCTGCGTTTTCCCGGACACTCCTACAGAATGGTCAGTTGCCAAGTTGCCACCCACAAACGTCTTCCTGTCAGTCACCTTGCGATCGCCCATGCAATCACTTTTTTCGCACCATCCCGTCGATATGTACCGATGACCGGTGCAGTCGTCGACACTCCAGCGCATTGCGGTGCATACGCATGCGCAGTACAGACCTGATCACCCACTGTGCGAAATTGCACAGCAGCAATCAGGTCTAAATCACCCCCATTATGGATGTGGCTAGCCACCAGAAGGCGTGTGGCCAGCCCCCATAGGGGTTTGGCTACCCATTAGAGAATGAATGGTTTGGGACCATTGATAATTATATATATAGTAAATACTGCTAGTCTATGCATGATAATGTACCAGATTATCAACAGTGCACTGTAGAAAATACACCATAGTCCTGTGCAGAATAATGTAACATATGTATAATGTATAATTCGAGTGCACAGTCTGGAACTTGGGTGGGGCCCCCCATGCAGTGCGGCCCACTGGGGGTTTCTCCCTGCACCCCTGTGGACCAGTCCAACCCTGGTACTCTGTATTGCTCTATTGTATACATAATACTATCGCTAGTTGTTTATGCAGTTCATCTTTGGTTTCCAGCCTACCTCATGTCAGGACCCTGCATTTTGCATCATGTCACTTACTGGTGCTCTGATGTGCTGGCATCCGGAGATCACATCTTCAGTCTAGCAGCATGTTCCATGATTACCTGTAATGTACAGAGACTCTCTGTGTACCCCGCTTGCTATACAGCGTGTACCCAGATGTATTCCCACCATCTCCAGAGTATGGGCGCCGCCATGACACCTGCAGTCAGCTGTATTGGTGCTATCCACTCCTGAGCACTGGAGCGCTCACATGACTGATTCTCCAATCCCTGCTGACCATAGGGTATATAGCCAGAGTTCCTGCTCAGTATCATTGCCTTGAACAATGGGGGTAATTCCAAGTTGATCGCAGCAGGAAATTTTTTAGCAGTTGGGCAAAACCATGTGCACTGCAGGGGGGGCAGATATAACATTTGCAGAGAGTTAGATGTGGGTGGGTTATTTTATTTCTGTGCAGGGTAAATACTGGCTGCTTTATTTTTACACTGCAAATTAGATTGCAGATTGAACACACCACACCCAAATCTAACTCTCTCTGCACATGTTTTATCTGCCTCCCCTGCAGTGCACATGGTTTTGCCCAATTGCTAACAGAATTCCTGCTGCGATCAACTTGGAATTACCCCCAATGTGTCGCATCCTGTGAACAAGGGTCTCCTGGCTCCAGTCTTCTGTCTTCAGAGATTCCCCTGTGTCTTTGCCCTGTAGAATTACAGGCAACAGCAATCCAGTTTGGTGCAGCTCCATCTGCATTCTGCTCCAGTATTCACTAGCAGTCTTCTGAGACTTTCCTGTGTCAGTGCTCCGTTGAATTACAGGTACCAGTCATCCAGTTTGGTTGCAGCTTCATCTGCATTCTGCTCCAGCAATTACTAGCAGTCTGAGACTCTACAGGTGCTGCATTACCACTCTCACCTGCTCGTTATCATTCTGCGGCAGTACTGTGCTAATTCACCTACACCAAGAATCCTGCTCTAATTCTCAGTCTGTCTCCTGCTAAGCCAACCCCGGTTCCATTACTGCAAGCTCGTATACCTACTGCCTGTGTAGCTCTGTTCTAATTCACCTTCGGCTCTATGGTTGCCACCTCATCCCTTTAATTCTGGACACATATTAATTACAAAAAAGGAGGAAAGAAAAGAAAGACTCTATGGGGGTCATTCCGAGTTGATAGTAGCTGTACTAAATTTAGCACAGCTATGATCATCTTCCCAGACATGTGAGGGACGCCCAGCACAGGGCTAATCCACCCCGCATGTCAGTACATCTCCCCCCGCACAAGTATGAAAGCATCGCACAGTGGCAATGCTTTTGTACTTGAAGACTAACTCCCGGCCAGCGCAGCTCCTGCGGCTGGCCAGGAGTTACTCGTCGCGGGTCGCAGCGGCTGCGCGTGACACACGCAGCCGCAGTGGCTCGCCCCCCGCACGGCCCAGCCATGCCTGCGTTGGCCGGACTGCGCCCCAAAAACAGCGGCTAAACGCCGTGGTGCCGCCCCCTCCCGACCAACGATCGCCTCTGCCTGTCAATCAAGCAGAGGCCATCAGCCGTCCGGCATGCGCCAGCGCACTGCGGCGCATGTGCAGTTCCGACCCGATCGCTGCGCTGCGAACTGCAGCGTGTGATCGGGTCGGAATGACCCCCTATGTTAGGGCACACTTGGACAATGAAAATGCGTTAAAATATAACTCTACCTCAAGGAGGGCAAGGTTTAATTAGTGCTAACTATGTATGGATTTCAATAAACCCTAGTTAATCCCTAGCCTTGCCTTTGTGATATCACACAAATTTGAATGCACCTTAGGTGAAAATATTTAAAAACAAAGATATCTGTAATATCTAAGACTTAGGAGCACAAATGATTTATAATCAAGACAAAGAGATTAGTCATTTGTAGTGTGCTCCAGTGGTGAAAGAACTACTGATGGTTATACCATCTGGTATTGCTCTTTACTGTTGCTGGAGAGCGGTAAAGTTCTGCCTCTTTTAGCTACTGGTAAGTACAATATAGTGCAGAGAGGGAAAGAAAATACCTCTGACTTGGTCTAATTGTGTCTTGCATGTAAGTAGCTATTAAATGACTGCTAGGCCCTTGTGCCAGACTGATCTAGAGAGAGATAAAGTTGGTGGAATGGTGATAGGAGCCACAGGTTTCTCCACTACTTCTGCTTTTTCGATTGTGATATTACTGCACCTGATATTCCAAGATGGTCTCCCATCCAAGTACTGATCAGGCCTATCACTGCTTAGCTTCCAAGATCAAACGTGATTGGGCGTAGTCAGTGAAGTGTGGCAGTATTGATCTGTTTGAAACAAATGAGAGAGTGTGGTTTGTGGCATAAATATCAAAGAAGTACTTCTGCTGTCCAATAAATCTTGCACATTGCCTCTGTTACCCATGTATTGCAGATAACTGATATACTGGCATATGGATGAGAGAGTACTTGAAAATTCTGGTGACAGAAGAATAGGTTAAGGCACCTCTACTTCTGCTGTCCACTGTCATATATTAAAAGTATAGCGGACAGTGGATGAGAGAGACAAGGTACGGTTGCCTATTGAAGAGGAAAACTGAGCAGTAGGTCTATTGAGGCATGGGGCAGTGCCTAATTAATCAATGTTATTTAAACAGGTGTGTGTGCTGGGCTGTCTAGTAAACAGAAGAGGTAAATACAAAGCATACGTAGTTCATAGAAAATGACACAGGTTTTGTGGCTGGCTGACTTCAAGACTCCGTTTCACTTGATTTTAATCAGCCACAGAACCTGTGTAATAATATGTCCAGAATTAAAGGGATGAGGAGGCAACTCTATTCAGCTCCCAGGCCGACCACCGATTGTTCCAGTTCACCATCGACTCTCAGGCGACCATCGATAGTTCCTGTTTACCATCGGTTCCCATGCCGATAGTCATCTGTTCCAGTTCACCATCGGTTCCCAGGCCGACCATCGATAGTTCCTGTTCACCATTGGTTACCAGGCCGATCATCATCTGCTCCTGTTTACCATTGGTTTTCAGGCCGACCATAGATTGTTCCAGTTCAACATCGATTCCCAGGCTGATCATCGATTGCTCCAGGTTACATCGGTTCCTAGACCGATAGTTGTTAAACCTCTGTTCATCATCGGTTTCCAGACTGAACTTTTCCCAAGAAACTTTTCTATAACCAGACTCTATCAGCTTCCATGCTGATTCTTATGCACATACCACCAGTATTCCAGTTGCCTTTGTTTCCTGTGTGCATTGTCAATAAATATTATTTGCACACATGTGCAGGAACTTACTCCAGCCTCCTCGTTTCCTCCATCGCACCACCACTGACCCACCAGTGCCCCCTCCTGGAACAGACAGAAACCTAGACCTGACACCTCATTTCTGTCCACCTTCCAGACTCTGGGAGTATCTGATTCAGACAGACTGGCCCCACCCTGCCTGAGCCAGCAGTGATGTTGATGATGAGGTTGTGATAGGCAGAGTTTCTTCCAGTCCCCAGTGTCGCTTCCAGCCCCAGTGCCCAGTATCACTTTCAGTCCCAGTCCTCAGTGTCTCTTCCAGCCCAAGTGCCCTGTGTCACTTCCAGCCCCAGTTCCCTGTATCAGTACCAGCCTCCAGTGTCTTCTCCGGCCCCAGCCCCTTCCTCTGGCTATCCGGATCCTCTGATGGTGAGACATGACATCATGATGTCTCTCCCTGCATACACTGCAGGAGGCGGAGCACAGAAGACAGTCACTGCCCGCTCCACGATTCAATGTATATACAGTAGTTAGCAGTGCACCCAGCAGAGAAGGAGCCAGGGGCCCCGCTACTAATATACATAGCAGTGGACACTAGGCAGTGGGGGAACTTAGAGATCACAGTGGTGGCCGGTTCCACATACAGGAAATATGCGCTCTGTGTGGCAGTACTGACCGCACCACCCTAGTTACAGCCCTGGGAAAACTTTATCACATGCAAATTCTATATTTTTCTTTTTAAGTAATTTAGAATTAAGAATCCAGCATAAGTCATACAAATGGAAAAAATGTAAAGGCACTTACTTCAGGTGCCACAAAATTGGCTGTATAGCAAGGAGTCATAAGCAGTCCGTTTTCTGCTCTTAATTGTTTTGCAAAGCCAAAATCACAAATTCTGATAGATTCGGGGTCCCCAGACTCATCCATATAGAGAATATTACTGGGCTTTAAATCCCGATGGACAACCTTAAATTAAGACATTAAAATCAAACACATACAGTACATATCAAAGATTCATAACATTGCGTAAATTAACTGTACATCTATATAAAAGTGTAATATTATTAATACCTATGCTATTTGCACTTCTAACATTCTCTGCAATTTATCTTTAATAATACATGTATCAGGAATCAGTTTTATGTCACACTAACAGATTGTGATCACTTAAGATCATTTAATTTCTAACAGCTCTTAATTATTGTACCCATTAATGGTGGTCATTCCGAGTTGTTCGCTCGCAAGCTGCTTTTAGCCGCCGCCTACTGGGAGTGAATCTTAGCTTCTCAAAATTGCGATCGAAAGATTCGCAATATTGCGAAAAGACTTCTCTGTGCAGTTTCTGATTAGCTCGAGACTTAACTCTGCCAGTGCGATCAGTTCAGTGCTTGTCGTTCCTGGTTTGACGTCACAAACACACCCAGCGTTCGCCCAGACACTCCTCCGTTTCTCAAGCCACTCCCGCGTTTTTCCCAGAAACGGTAGCGTTTTTTCACACACACCCATAAAACGGCCAGTTTCCGCCCAGAAACACCCACTTCCTGTCAATCACATTACGATCACCAGAACGAAGAAAAAACCTCGTAATACCGTGAGTAAAAAACCTAACTGCATAGCAAATTTACTTGGCGCAGTCGCACTGCGGACATTGCGCATGCGCATTAGCGACTAATCGCTCCGTTGCGAGAAAAAAATAACGAGCGAACAACTCGGAATGACCCCCGATGTTCTTTGAGTGATGTCATCACTTTATTGTAATGCTTTAACTTTATTGTAATGCTTTAACTTAGTAAATACGAGTTCCCTCTTTTGAAAAGGTATTAAGATCTGTGTATTAATGTACAGTATACACCATAAGAGGACTACTCCTAGGGATAGCCATAACATTGGACGTGCTAATTGGCAAGTGTGCAGTGTGAATACAGCATTGGATCTTCAGTAATATGCCCCTCAATTACAGCAAGATTGCTAAGAGTTCCACCATGATACATAGGTGTGTGGAGCATGATAGTTACATTTACAAAAGAGCAATAGTGAAGCGATGGGATTTAGGGCCTGATTCAGACCTGACTGCTGTTGTGATCGCAATTATTGAATGACTGCAGAGGCGTACGCACCGCAATGTGCAGGCGTGTCTCCAAACAGCGACAGCATGGTGCAAAAATTTTAATTGCAAGGTGATTGACAGGAAGAGGACATTTGTGGGTGGTAACTGGCCATTTTCAGGCAGTGTCAGGAACAAACGCAGGCGTTCCCAAGCGGTTTCAGGGTGGGTGTGTGACGTCAGCTCCAGCCCCGATCAGCCTGTTTGTATCGCACTGTAGGGGTAAGTCTTGGGCTATGCACAGACTGGAAAATCAATAGTAAGTGAGTTGCGAACGGAATTGCAGATGTCTGACGGAATTTTCGCACGGCATACACATGAATTCTCACACTTGCACGGGGCGAGTTTTCAAATGCAATCGCATCGCAGGGAGGTGCTTCACATGGTGGGCAGCATTGCCCTGTGCTGGGTGACCCCCATCATGTGAAGCAGATGCGACTGCAAGGTTGCCATGATGCTCAACAGGAAAAGTCAGAGCATAACGGACTGAGCTCTGACTGGAGGCTGTGACCCCTGTGATTGGCTGAAAGTACAGAGAGTGCTGTGCAGATTACTGTAATTCTGAACAGAATTGTCAGGTTTGCAGCCTGCCAGTGGCCCAGTGCTGGTCCTGCAAAACTTTCTAATCGAGGCCCTTTAGCGTACCCCATCCTCGCAATTCAGGCCCTCAAAGCCTTTTTATAAATTTGGGCTCCTGGTGGCCCCCTTAATGCACATAGGGCCCTAGGCAGCTGCCTATATTGCCTGTGGAAAATCCAGGCCTAGTGCTATGAAGGGGTGGTGTAAAAGGGTGGAAGGTTTGACTCTGATGTGAGGTTTACACTTCTGAAGTGTATAATCTTCAGGTTAAGCAATGGCAAAAAGCAGGATGATGTATGATGTAGTGCTACAACTAAGTACCCATTACATCTGGAGAGTAACATAAGGCTTAGGTCAAAATCTATATACAAATTGTTGTCTGCAAGAGTACCCCTAGTGTTTTGTCAGTTTTGTATCTCCACACAAGTGAATGAAACATCACAACATGTTTTAAAATGAGAAAGACAAGTCACATGGATTGAGAAGCAAATTTAATGTGCTATAAAGTATAATATTTTTTTTCTTTTTCATTTAGTGGTATTGCAAGCCTTTATCAGGAACCATTTTTCAAAAATGAGTTCTTACTCTAAAATCCACCAGATAGATCAATAAAAATATACTCTACATACAGTGGCGTAACTAGAAATTTTTCTCCCCCAAGCCAAAAAATTATTCGGCGCCCCCCCCCTTCATGCTCCATAATTGGGAGCAAGAAAGGGATAAATATGCGCGTGCCGAAGGCGTGCGCGCCAAAAAAGGGGCGTGGTTTTGTTGGAGTGGGCGTGGTTTCGCATAAAGGGGCGTGGCATTGCAGGAAAAGACTACCTTATACCCCTGCAATTTGAGCATTATCGCTCCGTGTGTACCCCCTACAGCGATAGCGATGCGCAGCCCCACGCATCGCTATCGCTGGTGCTAGATTGGCCTGCATACAGGCCAATCTAGCGGGTCGCTCACTTCACCCGCTGGGTAAAATAAGCGGGCCCCCCCGTCTCCCCCCGGCGGGAGAGATGTGTGCTGAGCGGTACGATCATTCACACTGACATGCGGGGGGACGCCCAGCACAGGACTATCCCGCCCTGCATGTCAGTGCCGCCCCCCCCGCAGCGGCAATGCCTTTGCACTTCAAGTGTAGCTCCCGACCAGCGCAGCTTTAGCTCCCCAGCCCGTAGCGGCTGCGTGTGACGTCACGCAGCCGCTGCGGCCCGCCCCCTCATTCTGTCCGGCCACGCCTGCGTTGGCAGGACCGCACCCATGAAACGGGCTGCCGTTCCGCCCACCCCTGCCCAGCGACAGACAGGCAGAGGCGATCTTAATGGACCGACGGCCTTCGGCGCCGACGCATGCGCAGTTCTGACCCGATCGCACCGCTGCGATAAACTGCAGCGTGTGATCGGCTCAGAATGACCCCCAGAGTCTAAGCAGTATTCCTGACAATAGAGTCTAGGCTATATCCCTGACAACAGAGCCTAAGCAATATCCCTGACAATGGATCCTAAGCAGTATCCCTGACAATGGATCCTAAGCAGTATCCCTGACAATGGATCCTAAGCAGTATCCCTGACAATGGAGCCTAAGCAGTATCCCTGACAACAGAGCCTAAGCAATATCCCTGACAATGGAGCCTAAGCAGTATCCCTGACAATGGAGCCTAAGCAATATCCCTGACAATGGAGCCTAAGCAATATCCCTGACAATGGAGCCTAAGCAGTATCCCTGACAATGGAGTCTAAGCAGTATCCCTGACAATGGAGCCTAAGCAATATCCCTGACAATGGAGCCTAAGCAATATCCCTGACAATGGAGCCTAAGCAGTATCCCTGACAATGGAACCTAAGCAATATCCCTGACAATGGAGGCTAAGCAATATCCCTGACAATGGAGCCTAAGCAATATCCCTGACAACAGAGCCTAAGCAATATCCCTGACAATGGAGCCTAAGCAATATCCCTGACAATGGAGCCTAAGCAGTATCCCTGACAATGGAGCCTAAGCAGTATCCCTGACAATGGAGCCTAAGCAGTATCCCTGACAATGGAGCCTAAGCAATATCCCTGACAATGGAGCCTAAGCAATATCCCTGACAATGGAGCCTAAGTAGTATCCCTGACAATGGAGCCTAAGCAATATCTCTGACAACGGAGCCCTGACAATGGAGGCTAAGCAATATCCCTGACAATGGAGGCTAAGCAATATCCCTGACAATGGAGGCTAAGCAATATCCCTGACAATGGAGGCTAAGCAATATCCCTGACAATGGAGCCTAAGCAATATTCCTGACAATGGAGTCTATGCAGTATCCCTGATAATGGAGTCTAGGTTATATCCCTGATAATGGAGTCTAGGTTATATCCCTGACAACAGAGTCTAAAGGGGGGTACTGACAGGAGAGATGTGTGCTGAGCGATCTTAACACAGACCGCTCAGCACATATCTCTCCCCCGGCTCAGCACAGCGCGATGTGCTGAGCGAGGGGAGGAGGACGGACGGAGGGCCGCTCACTTCACACAACGGTGAAGTGAGCGACCCGCTAGATTGAGCCTGCATACAGGCTCAATCTAGCACCGGCGATAGCGATGCGCGGGGTCACGTATCGCTATCGCTGGGGGGCATACACACGGCAGATCCGTGCTTAAAATCTAAGCAATCTAGTCAGATTGCTTAGATTTTAAACACGGATCTCTCCGTGTGTACCCCCCTTAAGTAATATTCCTGACAATGGAGCCTAAGCAATATCCCTGACAATGGAGCCTAAGCAGTATCCCTGACAATGGAGCCTAAGCAGTATCCCTGACAATGGAGCCTAAGCAGTATCCCTGACAATGGAGCCTAAGCAGTATCCCTGACAATGGAGCCTAAGCAGTATCCCTGACAATGGAGCCTAAGCAGTATCCCTGACAATGGAGCCTAAGCAGTATCCCTGACAATGGAGCCTAAGCAGTATCCCTGGCAATGGAGCCTAAGCAGTATCCCTGGCAATGGAGCCTAAGCAGTATCCCTGGCAATGGAGCCTAAGCAGTATCCCTGACAAAGGAGCCTAAGCAGTATCCCTGACAATGGAGCCTAAGCAGTATCCCTGACAATGGAGCCTAAGCAGTATCCCTGACAATGGAGCCTAAGCAGTATCCCTGACAATGGAGCCTAAGCAGTATCCCTGACAATGGAGCCTAAGCAGTATCCCTGGCATTGGAGCCTAAGCAGTATCCCTGACAATGGAGCCTAAGCAGTAGTGATGAGCACCGGAAATTTTTCGGGTTTTGTGTTTTGGTTTTGGGTTCGGTTCCGCGGCCGTGTTTTCGGTTCGAACGCGTTTTGGCAAAACCTCACCGAATTTTTTTTGTCGGATTCGGGTGTGTTTTGGATTTGGGTGTTTTTTTAAAAAAACCCTAAAAAACAGCTTAAATCATAGAATTTGGGGGTCATTTTGATCCCAAAGTATTATTAACCTCAATAACCATAATTTCCACTCATTTTCAGTCTATTCTGAACACCTCACACCTCACAATATTATTTTTAGTCCTAAAATTTGCACCGAGGTCGCTGGATGGCTAAGCTAAGCGACCCAAGTGGCCGACACAAACACCTGGCCCATCTAGGAGTGGCACTGCAGTGTCACGCAGGATGGCCCTTCCAAAAAACACTCCCCAAACAGCACATGACGCAAAGAAAAAAAG
This sequence comes from Pseudophryne corroboree, assembly GCF_028390025.1. Lineage (NCBI taxonomy): Eukaryota > Metazoa > Chordata > Amphibia > Anura > Myobatrachidae > Pseudophryne > Pseudophryne corroboree. The sequence continues at coordinate 597,426,813 of NC_086447.1, forward strand.
AGGCGCAATGAGGTAGCTGTGTGAGTAAGCTAAGCGACCCTAGTGGCCGACACAAACACCTGGCCCATCTAGGAGTGGCACTGCAGTGTCACGCAGGATGGCCCTTTCAAAAAACACTCCCCAAACAGCACATGACGCAAAGAAAAAAAGAGGCGCAATGAGGTAGCTGTGTGAGTAAGCTAAGCGACCCTAGTGGCCGACACAAACACCTGGCCCATCTAGGAGTGGCACTGCAGTGTCACGCAGGATGGCCTTTCCAAAAAACACTCCCCAAACAGCACATGACGCAAAGAAAAAAAGAGGCGCAATGAGGTAGCTGTGTGAGTAAGCTAAGCGACCCTAGTGGCCGACACAAACACCTGGCCCATCTAGGAGTGGCACTGCAGTGTCACGCAGGATGGCCCTTCCAAAAAACACTCCCCAAACAGCACATGACGCAAAGAAAAAAAGAGGCGCAATGAGGTAGCTGTGTGAGTAAGCTAAGCGACCCTAGTGGCCGACACAAACACCTGGCCCATCTAGGAGTGGCACTGCAGTGTCACGCAGGATGGCCCTTCCAAAAAACACTCCCCAAACAGCACATGACGCAAAGAAAAAAAGAGGCGCAATGAGGTAGCTGTGTGAGTAAGCTAAGAGACCCTAGTGGCCGACACAAACACCTGGCCCATCTAGGAGTGGCACTGCAGTGTCACGCAGGATGGCCCTTCCATAAAACACTCCCCAAACAGCACATGACGCAAAGAAAAAAAGAGGCGCAATGAGGAAGCTGTGTGAGTAAGCTAAGCGACCCTAGTGGCCGACACAAACACCTGGCCCATCTAGGAGTGGCACTGCAGTGTCACGCAGGATGGCCCTTCCAAAAAACACTCCCCAAACAGCACATGATGCAAAGAAAAAAAGAGGCGCAATGAGGTAGCTGTGTGAGTAAGCTAAGCGACCCTAGTGCCGACACAAACACCTGGCCCATCTAGGAGTGGCACTGCAGTGTCACGCAGGATGGCCCTTCCAAAAAACACTCCCCAAACAGCACATGACGCAAAGAAAAAAAGAGGCGCAATGAGGTAGCTGTGTGAGTAAGCTAAGCGACCCTAGTGGCCGACACAAACACCTGGCCCATCTAGGAGTGGCACTGCAGTGTCACGCAGGATGGCCCTTCCAAAAAACACTCCCCAAACAGCACATGACGCAAAGAAAAAAAGAGGCACAATGAGGTAGCTGTGTGAGTAAGCTAAGCGACCCTAGTGGCCGACACAAACACCTGGCCCATCTAGGAGTGGCACTGCAGTGTCACGCAGGATGGCCCTTCAAAAAACACCCCCCAAACAGCACATGACGCAAAGAAAAGTGAAAGAAAAAAGAGGTGCATGATGGAATTGTCCTTGGGCCCTCCCACCCACCCTTATGTTGTATAAACAGGACATGCACACTTTAACCAACCCATCATTTCAGTGACAGGGTCTGCCACACGACTGTGACTGAAATGACGGGTTGGTTTGGACCCCCACCAAAAAAGAAGCAATTAATCTCTCCTTGCACAAACTGGCTCTACAGAGGCAAGATGTCCACCTCATCATCATCCTCCGATATATCACCGTGTACATCCCCCTCCTCACAGATTATCAATTCGTCCCCACTGGAATCCACCATCTCAGCTCCCTGTGTACTTTGTGGAGGCAATTGCTGCTGGTCAATGTCTCCACGGAGGAATTGATTATAATTCATTTTAATGAACATCATCTTCTCCACATTTTCTGGATGTAACCTCGTACGCCGATTGCTGACAAGGTGAGCGGCGGCACTAAACACTCTTTCGGAGTACACACTTGTGGGAGGGCAACTTAGGTAGAATAAAGCCAGTTTGTGCAATGGCCTCCAAATTGCCTCTTTTTCCTGCCAGTATAAGTATGGACTGTGTGACGTGCCTACTTGGATGCGGTCACTCATATAATCCTCCACCATTCTTTCAATGGTGAGAGAATCATATGCAGTGACAGTAGACGACATGTCCGTAATCGTTGTCAGGTCCTTCAGTCCGGACCAGATGTCAGCATCAGCAGTCGCTCCAGACTGCCCTGCATCACCGCCAGCGGGTGGGCTCGGAATTCTGAGCCTTTTCCTCGCACCCCCAGTTGCGGGAGAATGTGAAGGAGGAGATGTTGACAGGTCGCGTTCCGCTTGACTTGACAATTTTCGCAGGTCTTTCAACCCCAGCAGACTTGTGTCTGCCGGAAAGAGAGATCCAAGGTAGGCTTTAAATCTAGGATCGAGCACGGTGGCCAAAATGTAGTGCTCTGATTTCAACAGATTGACCACCCGTGAATCCTTGTTAAGCGAATTAAGGGCTCCATCCACAAGTCCCACATGCCTAGCGGAATCGCTCCGTGTTAGCTCCTCCTTCAATGTCTCCAGCTTCTTCTGCAAAAGCCTGATGAGGGGAATGACCTGACTCAGGCTGGCAGTGTCTGAACTGACTTCACGTGTGGCAAGTTCAAAGGGCATCAGAACCTTGCACAACGTTGAAATCATTCTCCACTGCGCTTGAGACAGGTGCATTCCACCTCCTATATCGTGCTCAATTGTATAGGCTTGAATGGCCTTTTGCTGCTCCTCCAACCTCTGAAGCATATAGAGGGTTGAATTCCACCTCGTTACCACTTCTTGCTTCAGATGATGGCAGGGCAGGTTCAGTAGTTTTTGGTGGTGCTCCAGTCTTCTGTACGTGGTGCCTGTACGCCGAAAGTGTCCCGCAATTTTTCTGGCCACCGACAGCATCTCTTGCACGCCCCTGTCGTTTTTTAAATAATTCTGCACCACCAAATTCAAGGTAAGTGCAAAACATGGGACGTGCTGGAATTTGCCCATATTTAATGCACACACAATATTGCTGGCGTTGTCCGATGCCACAAATCCACAGGAGAGTCCAATTGGGGTAAGCCATTCCGCGATGATCTTCCTCAGTTGCCGTAAGAGGTTTTCAGCTGTGTGCGTATTCTGGAAACTGGTGATACAAAGCGTAGCCTGCCTAGGAAAGAGTTGGCGTTTGCGAGATGCTGCTACTGGTGCCGCCGCTGCTGTTCTTGCGGCGGGAGTCCATACATCTACCCAGTGGGCTGTCACAGTCATATAGTCCTGACCCTGCCCTGCTCCACTTGTCCACATGTCCGTGGTTAAGTGGACATTGGGTACAACTGCATTTTTTAGGACACTGGTGAGTCTTTTTCTGAGGTCCGTGTACATTCTCGGTATCGCCTGCCTAGAGAAGTGGAACCTAGATGGTATTTGGTAACGGGGGCACACTGCCTCAATAAATTGTCTAGTTCCCTGTGAACTAACGGCGGATACCGGACGCACGTCTAACACCAACATAGTTGTCAAGGCCTCAGTTATCCGCTTTGCAGCAGGATGACTGCTGTGATATTTCATCTTCCTCGCAAAGGACTGTTGAACAGTCAATTGCTTACTGGAAGTATTACAAGTGGGCTTACGACTTCCCCTCTGGGATGACCATCGACTCCCAGCAGCAACAACAGCAGCGCCAGCAGCAGTAGGCGTTACACGCAAGGATGCATCGGAGGAATCCCAGGCAGGAGAGTACTCGTCAGAATTGCCAGTGACATTGCCTGCAGGACTATTGGCATTCCTGGGGAAGGAGGAAATTGACACTGAGGGAGTTGGTGGGGTGGTTTGCGTGAGCTTGGTTACAAGAGGAAGGGATTTACTGGTCAGTGGACTGCTTCCGCTGTCACCCAAAGTTTTTGAACTTGTCACTGACTTATTATGAATGCGCTGCAGGTGACGTATAAGGGAGGATGTTCCGAGGTGGTTAACGTCCTTACCCCTACTTATTACAGCTTGACAAAGGGAACACACGGCTTGACACCTGTTGTCCGCATTTCTGTTGAAATAGTTCCACACCGAAGAGCTGATTTTTTTGGTATTTTCACCAGGCATGTCAACGGCCATATTCCTCCCACGGACAACAGGTGTCTCCCCGGGTGCCTGACTTAAACAAACCACCTCACCATCAGAATCCTCCTGGTCAATTTCCTCCCCAGCGCCAGCAACACCCATATCCTCCTCATCCTGGTGTACTTCAACACTGACATCTTCAATCTGACTATCAGGAACTGGACTGCGGGTGCTCCTTCCAGCACTTGCAGGGGGCGTGCAAATGGTGGAAGGCGCATGCTCTTCACGTCCAGTGTTGGGAAGGTCAGGCATCGCAACCGACACAATTGGACTCTCCTTGTGGATTTGGGATTTCGAAGAACGCACAGTTCTTTGCGGTGCTACTGCTTTTGCCAGCTTGAGTCTTTTCATTTTTCTAGCGAGAGGCTGAGTGCCTCCATCCTCATGTGAAGCTGAACCACTAGCCATGAACATAGGCCAGGGCCTCAGCCGTTCCTTGCCACTCCGTGTGGTAAATGGCATATTGGCAAGTTTACGCTTCTCCTCCGACAATTTTATTTTAGGTTTTGGAGTCCTTTTTTTACTGATATTTGGTGTTTTGGATTTGACATGCTCTGTACTATGACATTGGGCATCGGCCTTGGCAGACGACGTTGCTGGCATTTCATCGTCTCGGCCATGACTAGTGGCAGCAGCTTCAGCACGAGGTGGAAGTGGATCTTGATCTTTCCCTAATTTTGGAACCTCAACATTTTTGTTCTCCATATTTTAATAGGCACAACTAAAAGGCACCTCAGGTAAACAATGGAGATGGATGGATACTAGTATACAATTATGGACGGACTGCCGAGTGCCGACACAGAGGTAGCTACAGCCGTGAACTACCGTACTGTGTCTGCTGCTAATATAGACTGGTTGATAAAGAGATGTCGTAGTATGTATGTATGAAGAAGAAAGAAAAAAAAAACACGGTTAGGTGGTATACAATTATGGACGGACTGCCGAGTGCCGACACAGAGGTAGCCACAGCCGTGAACTACCGTACTGTACTGTGTCTGCTGCTAATATAGACTGGTTGATAAAGAGATGTCGTAGTATGTATGTATGAAGAAGAAAGAAAAAAAAACCACGGGTAGGTGGTATACAATTATGGACGGACTGCCGAGTGCCGACACAGAGGTAGCCACAGCCGTGAACTACCGTACTGTACTGTGTCTGCTGCTAATATAGACTGGTTGATAAAGAGATGTAGTAGTATGTATGTATGAAGAAGAAAGAAAAAAAAACCACGGGTAGGTGGTATACAATTATGGATGGACTGCCGAGTGCCGACACAGAGGTAGCCACAGCCGTGAACTACCGTACTGTACTGTGTCTGCTGCTAATATAGACTGGTTGATAAAGAGATGTCGTAGTATGTATGTATGAAGAAGAAAGAAAAAAAAACCACGGGTAGGTGGTATACAATTATGGACGGACTGCCGAGTGCCGACACAGAGGTAGCCACAGCCGTGAACTACCGTACTGTACTGTGTCTGCTGCTAATATAGACTGGTTGATAAAGAGATGTAGTAGTATGTATGTATGTATGAAGAAGAAAGAAAAAAAAACCACGGGTAGGTGGTATACAATTATGGACGGACTGCCGAGTGCCGACACAGAGGTAGCCACAGCCGTGAACTACTGTACTGTACTGTGTCTGCTGCTAATATAGACTGGTTGATAAAGAGATGTCGTAGTATGTATGTATGAAGAAGAAAGAAAAAAAAACCACGGTTAGGTGGTATACAATTATGGACGGACTGCCGAGTGCCGACACAGAGGTAGCCACAGCCGTGAACTACCGTACTGTACTGTGTCTGCTGCTGATATAGACTGGTTGATAAAGAGATGTCGTAGTATGTATGTATAAAGAAGAAAGAAAAAAAAACCACGGTTAGGTGGTATACAATTATGGACGGACTGCCGAGTGCCGACACAGAGGTAGCCACAGCCGTGAACTACCGTACTGTACTGTGTCTGCTGCTAATATAGACTGGTTGATAAAGAGATGTAGTAGTATGTATGTATAAAGAAGAAAGAAAAAAAAACCACGGGTAGGTGGTATACAATTATGGATGGACTGCCGAGTGCCGACACAGAGGTAGCTACAGCCGTGAACTACCGTACTGTGTCTGCTGCGACTGGATGATAAATAATGATATAAAAAATATATATATATCACTACTGCAGCCGGACAGGTATATATATTATATAATGACGGACCTGCTGGACACTGTCTGTCAGCAGAATGAGTTTTTTATAGAATAAAAAAAAAAACACCACACAAGTGAAGTCACACGACGAGTGTTTAACTTTTTCAGGCAATCACAATATAGTATACTACTAACTATACTGGTGGTCAGTGTGGTCAGGTCACTGGTCAGTCACACTGGCAGTGGCACTCCTGCAGCAAAAGTGTGCACTGTTTAATTTTAATATAATATGTACTCCTGGCTCCTGCTATAACCTATAACTGGCACTGCAGTGCTCCCCAGTCTCCCCCACAATTATAAGCTGTGTGAGCTGAGCACAGTCAGATATATAATATATACATAGATGATGCAGCACACTGGGCTGAGCAGTGCACACAGATATGGTATGTGACTGTCTTGTACTCCTGGCTCCTGCTATAACCTATAACTGGCACTGCAGTGCTCCCCAGTCTCCCCCACAATTATAAGCTGTGTGAGCTGAGCACAGTCAGATATATAATATATACATAGATGATGCAGGCATGCAGCACACTGGGCTGAGCAGTGCACACAGATATGGTATGTGACTGAGTCACTGTGTGTACCGTTTTTTTCAGGCAGAGAACGGATATATTAAATAAAACAACTGCACTGCTGGTGGTCACTGTGGTCAGTCACTAAACTCTGCACTCTCTTCTACAGTATCAGCCTCAGGTCAATCTCTCTCTCTCTCTCCTAATCTAAATGGAGAGGACGCCAGCCACGTCCTCTCCCTATCAATCTCAATGCACGTGTGAAAATGGCGGCGACGCGCGGCTCCTTATATAGAATCCGAGTCTCGCGAGAATCCGACAGCGTCATGATGACGTTCGGGCGCGCTCGGGTTAACCGAGCAAGGCGGGAAGATCCGAGTCGCTCGGACCCGTGAAAAAAAACATGAAGTTCGTGCGGGTTCGGATTCAGAGAAACCGAACCCGCTCATCTCTAAAAGAAACGCATCCTTTAATTGCTCTAGAGTCAATAAAATACTGTCCCTATCCAGGGTATCAATATTTTCAGTCAGGGAATCCAACCACACTACCCCAGCACTGCACATCCAGGCTGAGGCTATTGCTGGTCGGAGTATAACACCAGTATGCGTGTATATACTCTTCAGGGTAGTTTCCAGCCTCCTATCTGCTGGATCCTTGAGGGCGGCCGTATCTGGAGACGGCAACGCCACTTGTTTTGATAAACGTGTGAGCGCTTTATCCACCCTAGGGGGTGTTTCCCAGCGCGCCCTAACCTCTGGTGGGAAAGGGTATAATGCCAATAACTTCTTAGAAATTAGCAGTTTTCTATCTGGGTTAACCCACGCTTCATCACACACGTCATTCAATTCCTCTGATTCTGGAAAAGCTACAGGTAGTTTTTTCACCCCCCACATAATACCCCTTTTTGAGGTACCTGCAGTATCAGAGATCTGCAAAGCCTCCTTCATTGCCGTGATCATATAACGTGTGGCCCTATTGGAAAATACGTTTGTTTCTTCACCGTCGACACTAGATTCATCTGTGTCGGTACCTGTGTCGACTGACTGAGGTAAGGGACGTTTTACAGCCCCTGACGGTGTCTGAGACACCTGAGCAGGTACTAACTGGTTTTCCGGCCGTCTCATTTCGTCAACTGACTTTTGTAATGTACTAACATTATCACGTAATTCCATAATTAAAGCCATCCATTCCGGTGTCGACTCCCTAGGGGGTGACATCACCATTACCGGCAATTGCTCCGCCTCCACACCAACATCGTCCTCATACATGTCGACACACACGTACCGACACACAGCAGACACACAGGGAATGCTCTTATCGAAGACAGGACCCCACTAGCCCTTTGGGGAGACAGAGGGAGAGTTTGCCAGCACACACCAAAAGCGCTATAAAATGTATATAAACAACCCTAAAAGGTGTTGTTTTTGTTATATGCGCTTTAAATATATAAATATCGCCAAAATATGCCCCCCTTCTCTTTGTTACCCTGTTTCTGTAGTGCAGTGCAGGGGAGAGTCCTGGGAGCCTTCCTCACAGCGGAGCTGAGCAGGAAAATGGCGCTGTGTGCTGAGGAGAATAAGCCCCGCCCCCTATCCGGCGGGCTTTTCTCCCGGGTTTTGAGATATCTGGCCTGGGTTAAATACATACATATAGCCTCAATGGCTATATGTGATGTATTCTTTGCCATCAAAGGTATTAAATATTGCTGCCCAGGGCGCCCCCAGCAGCGCCCTGCACCCTCCGTGACCGTTCAGTGTGAAGTGTGTAGCAACAATGGCGCACAGCTGCAGTGCTGTGCGCTACCTTCATGAAGGCTGAAGAGCCTTCTGCCGCCTGTTTCCGGACCCTCGATCTTCAGCATCTGTAAGGGGGATCGGCGGCGCGGCTCCGGGACGAACCCCAGGGTGACCTGTGTTCCGACTCCCTCTGAAGCTATGTCCAGTAGCCTAAGACTCCAATCCATCCTGCACGCAGGTGAGTTGAAAATCTCTCCCCTAAGTCCCTCGATGCAGTGAGCCTGTTGCCAGCAGGACTCACTGAAAATAATAAACCTAAAAACTTTTTCTAAGCAGCTCTTTAGGAGAGCCACCTAGATTGCACCCTGCTCGGATGGGCACAAAAACCTAACTGAGGCTTGGAGGAGGGTCATAGGGGGAGGAGCCAGTACACACCATGTGATCCTAAAAGCTTGCTTTTGTGCCCTGTCTCCTGCGGAGCCGCTATTCCCCATGGTCCTGACGGAGTCCCCAGCATCCACTAGGACGTTAGAGAAATATATATATATATATCACTACTGCAGCCGGACAGGTATATATTATATAATGACGGACCTGCTGGACACTGTCAGCTCAGCACTGCAGACTCCTAAAGTAAGCTACTAGTATCAAGAAGATAGAAAAAGAAAAAAAACACCACGGGTAGGTGGTATACAATTATGGATGGACGAGCGACTGCTGACACAGAGGTAGCTACAGCCGTGGACTACCGTACTGCGTCTGCTGCAGTGCTAATATAGACTGGATGATAATGATATAAAAAATATATATATATCACTACTGCAGCCGGACAGGTATATATTATATAATGACGGACCTGCTGGACACTGTCAGCAGAATGCGTTTATAGAATAAAAACACCACACGACGAGTGTTTAACTTTTTCAGGCAGACAATCACAATATACTGGTGGTCAGTGGTCACTGGTCAGTCACACTGGCAGTGGCACTCTGGCAGCAAAAGTGTGCACTGTTAAAATATGTACTCCTGCTATAACTGCTCCCCAGTCTCCCCCACAATTAAGCTGTGTGAGCAGTGAGCACTCAGCACAGTCAGATATACAGTATTACATAGATGATGCAGCACACTGAGGCTGAGCACAGATATGGTATGTGACTGTGTCACACTGTGTATCGTTTTTTTTCAGGCAGAGAACGGATTAATTAAACTGGTGGTCACTGGTCACACTATCAGCAAGTAGTACTCCTAATATGTAGAGATGAGCGGGTTCGGTTTCTCTGAAACCGAACCCGCACGAACTTCATGTTTTTTTCACGGGTCCGAGCAGACTCGGATCCTCCCGCCTTGCTCGGTTAACCCGAGCGCGCCCGAACGTCATCATGACGCTGTCGGATTCTCGCGAGACTCGGATTCTATATAAGGAGCCGCGCGCCGCCGCCATTTTCACACGTGCATTGAGATTGATAGGGAGAGGACGTGGCTGGCGTCCTCTCCATTAGAAATTAGATTAGAAGAGAGAGAGAGATTGTGCAGAGTCAGACAGAGTTTACCACAGTGACCAGTGCAGTTGTTGTTAGTTAACTTTTATTTATTTTAATATATATCCGTTCTCTGCTATATCCGTTCTCTGCCTGAAAAAAAACGATACACAGCAGCAGCCAGTCACACAGTGTGACTCAGTCTGTGTGCACTCAGCTCAGCCCAGTGTGCTGCACATCAATGTATAAAAGGCAAAGCTTATAATAATTGTGGGGGAGACTGGGGAGCACTGCAGGTTGTTATAGCAGGAGCCCCCAGGAGTACATAATATTATATTAATTTAAAATTAAACAGTGCACACTTTTGCTGCAGGAGTGCCACTGCCAGTGTGACTAGTGGTGACCAGTGCCTGACCACCAGTATAGTAGTATATTGTTGTATGTATTGTATACTATCTCTTTATCAACCAGTCTATATTAGCAGCAGACACAGTACAGTGCGGTAGTTCACGGCTGTGGCTACCTCTGTGTCGGCAGTCGGAACTCGGCAGGCAGTCCGTCCATCCATAATTGTATTACAATATATACCACCTAACCGTGGTATTTTTTTTTCTTTCTTTATACCGTCGTCATAGTGTCATACTAGTTGTTACGAGTATACTACTATCTCTTTATCAACCAGTGTACAGTGCGGTAGTTCACGGCTGTGGCTACCTCTGTGTCGGCAGTCGGCAGGCAGTCCGTCCATCCATAATTGTATTATTATTATAATATATACCACCTAACCGTGGTTTTTTTTTCATTCTTTATACCGTCGTCATAGTGTCATACTAGTTGTTACGAGTATACTACTATCTCTTTATCAACCAGTGTACAGTGCGGTAGTTCACGGCTGTGGCTACCTCTGTGTCGGCAGTCGGCAGGCAGTCCGTCCATCCATAATTGTATTATTATTATAATATATACCACCTAACCGTGGTTTTTTTTTCATTCTTTATACCGTCGTCATAGTGTCATACTAGTTGTTACGAGTATACTACTATCTCTTTATCAACCAGTGTACAGTGCGGTAGTTCACGGCTGTGGCTACCTCTGTGTCGGCAGTCGGCAGGCAGTCCGTCCATCCATAATTGTATTATTATTATAATATATACCACCTAACCGTGGTTTTTTTATACCACCTAACCGTGGCAGTCCGTCCATAATTGTATACTAGTATCCAATCCATCCATCTCCATTGTTTACCTGAGGTGCCTTTTAGTTCTGCCTATAAAATATGGAGAACAAAAAAGTTGAGGTTCCAAAATTAGGGAAAGATCAAGATCCACTTCCACCTCGTGCTGAAGCTGCTGCCACTAGTCATGGCCGAGACGATGAAATGCCAGCAACGTCGTCTGCCAAGGCCGATGCCCAATGTCATAGTACAGAGCATGTCAAATCCAAAACACCAAATATCAGAAAAAAAAGGACTCCAAAACCTAAAATAAAATTGTCGGAGGAGAAGCGTAAACTTGCCAATATGCCATTTACCACACGGAGTGGCAAGGAACGGCTGAGGCCCTGGCCTATGTTCATGGCTAGTGGTTCAGCTTCACATGAGGATGGAAGCACTCAGCCTCTCGCTAGAAAACTGAAAAGACTCAAGCTGGCAAAAGCACCGCAAAGAACTGTGCGTTCTTTGAAATCCCAAATCCACAAGGAGAGTCCAATTGTGTCGGTTGCGATGCCTGACCTTCCCAACACTGGACGTGAAGAGCATGCGCCTTCCACCATTTGCACGCCCCCTGCAAGTGCTGGAAGGAGCACCCGCAGTCCAGTTCCTGATAGTCAGATTGAAGATGTCAGTGTTGAAGTACACCAGGATGAGGAGGATATGGGTGTTGCTGGCGCTGGGGAGGAAATTGACCAGGAGGATTCTGATGGTGAGGTGGTTTGTTTAAGTCAGGCACCCGGGGAGACACCTGTTGTCCGTGGGAGGAATATGGCCGTTGACATGCCAGGTGAAAATACCAAAAAAATCAGCTCTTCGGTGTGGAGGTATTTCACCAGAAATGCGGACAACAGGTGTCAAGCCGTGTGTTCCCTTTGTCAAGCTGTAATAAGTAGGGGTAAGGACGTTAACCACCTCGGAACATCCTCCCTTATACGTCACCTGCAGCGCATTCATAATAAGTCAGTGACAAGTTCAAAAACTTTGGGTGACAGCGGAAGCAGTCCACTGACCAGTAAATCAGTAAACCAGTAAACCAGTAAATTACCAGTAAGTAAATGATGGGTTGGTTAAAGTGTGCATGTCCTGTTTTGTTTATACAACATAAGGGTGGGTGGGAGGGCCCAAGGATAATTCCATCTTGCACCTCTTTTTTCTTTTCTTTTTCTTTGCATCATGTGCTGATTGGGGAGGGTTTTTTGGAAGGGACATCCTGCGTGACACTGCAGTGCCACTCCTAGATGGGCCCGGTGTTTGTGTCGGCCACTAGGGTCGCTAATCTTACTCACACAGTCAGCTACCTCATTGCGCCTCTTTTTTTCTTTGCGTCATGTGCTGTTTGGGGAGGGTTTTTTGGAAGGGCCATCCTGCGTGACACTGCAGTGCCACTCCTAGATGGGCCCGGTGTTTGTGTCGGCCACTAGGGTCGCTAATCTTACTCACACAGTCAGCTACCTCATTGCGCCTCTTTTTTTCTTTGCGTCATGTGCTGTTTGGGGAGGGTTTTTTGGAAGGGCCATCCTGCGTGACACTGCAGTGCCACTCCTAGATGGGCCCGGTGTTTGTGTCGGCCACTAGGGTCGCTAATCTTACTCACACAGCTACCTCATTGCGCCTCTTTTTTTCTTTGCGTCATGTGCTGTTTGGGGAGGGTTTTTTGGAAGGGACATCCTGCGTGACACTGCAGTGCCACTCCTAGATGGGCCCGGTGTTTGTGTCGGCCACTAGGGTCGCTTATCTTTCTCACACAGCTACCTCATTGCGCCTCTTTTTTTCTTTGCGTCATGTGCTGTTTGGGGAGGGTTTTTTGGAAGGGACATCCTGCGTGACACTGCAGTGCCACTCCTAGATGGGCCCGGTGTTTGTGTCGGCCACTAGGGTCGCTTATCTTTCTCACACAGTCAGCTACCTCATTGCGCCTCTTTTTTTCTTTGCGTCATGTGCTGTTTGGGGAGGGTTTTTTGGAAGGGACATCCTGCGTGACACTGCAGTGCCACTCCTAGATGGGCCCGGTGTTTGTGTCGGCCACTAGGGTCGCTTATCTTACTCACACAGCGACCTCGGTGCAAAGTTTAGGACTAAAAATAATATTGTGAGGTGTGATGTGTTCAGAATAGGCTGAAAATGAGTGTAAATTATGTTTTTTGAGGTTAATAATACTTTGGGATCAAAATTACCCCCAAATTCTATGATTTAAGCTGTTTTTTAGGGTTTTTTGAAAAAAACACCCGAATCCAAAACACACCCGAATCCGACAAAAATAATTCGGTGAGGTTTTGCCAAAACGCGTTCGAACCCAAAACACGGCCGCGGAACCGAACCCAAAACCAAAACACAAAACCCGAAAAATTTCAGGCGCTCATCTCTACTAATATGCTCCCCAAAATTAGTAAATCAAGTGTCTCTACTACTCTCTAGTCTACTCTAAACGGAGAGGACGCCAGCCACGTCCTCTCCCTATCCATCTCAATGCACGTGTGAAAATGGCGGCGACGCGCGGCTCCTTATATAGAATCCGAGTCTCGCGATAGAATCCGAGCCTCGCGAGAATCCAACAGCGGGATGATGACGTTCGGGCGCGCTCGGGTTAACCGAGCAAGGCGGGAAGATCCGAGTCTGCCTCGGACCCGTGTAAAAAGCGTGAAGTTCGGGGGGGGTTCGGTTTCCGAGAAACCGAACCCGCTCATCACTACTAAGCAGTATCCCTGACAATGGAGCCTAAGCAGTATCCCTGACAATGGAGACTAAGCAATATTCCTGACAATGGAGTCTGAGCAGTATCCCTGACAATGGAGTCTGCGCAATATCCCTGACAATGGAGACTAAGCAATATTCCTGACAATGGAGCCTAAGCAGTATCCCTGACAATGGAGTCTAAGCAGTATCCCTGACAATGGAGTCTAAGCAGTATCCCTAACAATGGAGACTAAGCAATATTCCTGACAATGGAGTCTGAGCAGTATCCCTGACAATGGAGTCTGAGCAGTATCCCTGACAATGGAGTCTGCGCAATATCCCTGACAATGGAGACTAAGCAATATTCCTGACAATGGAGCCTAAGCAGTATCCCTGACAATGGAGCCTAAGCAGTATCCCTGACAATGGAGCCTAAGCAGTATCCCTGACAATGGAGCCTAAGCAGTATCCCTGACAATGGAGTATAAGCAGTATCCCTGACAATGGAGTCTAAGCAATATCCCTGACAATGGAGCCTAAGCAGTATCCCTGACAATGGAGCCTAAGCAGTATCCCTGGCAATGGAGCCTAAGCAGTATCCCTGACAATGGAGCCTAAGCAGTATCCCTGACAATGGAGCCTAAGCAATATCCCTGACAATGGAGCCTAAGCAATATCCCTGACAACGGAGCCCTGACAATGGAGGCTAAGCAATATCCCTGACAATGGAGTCTGAGCAGTATCCCTGACAATGGAGTCTGCGCAATATCCCTGACAATGGAGACTAAGCAATATTCCTGACAATGGAGTCTAAGCAATATCCCTGACAATGGAGACTAAGCAATATTCCTGACAATGTAGTCTGAGCAGTATCCCTGACAATGGAGTCTGCGCAATATCCCTGACAATGGAGACTAAGCAATATTCCTGACAATGGAGCCTAAGCAATATTCCTGACAATGGAGCCTAAGCAGTATCCCTGACAATGGAGCCTAAGCAGTATCCCTGGCAATGGAGCCTAAGCAGTATACCTGGCATTGGAGTCTAAGCAGTATCCCTGACAATAGAGCCTAAGCAGTATCCCTGACAATGGAGCCTAAGCAGTATCCCTGACAATGGAGCCTAAGCAGTATCCCTGACAATGGAGCCTAAGCAGTATGCCTGACAATGGAGCCTAAGCAGTATCCCTGACAATGGAGCCTAAGCAGTATCCCTGACAATGGAGCCTAAGCAGTATCCCTGACAATGGAGACTAAGCAATATTCCTGACAATGGAGTCTGAGCAGTATCCCTGACAATGGAGCCTAAGCAATATCCCTGACAATGGAGCCTAAGCAGTATCCCTGACAATGGAGACTAAGCAATATCCCTGACAATGGATCCTAAGCAGTATCCCTGACAATGGAGCCTAAGCAGTATCCCTGACAATGGAGCCTAAGCAGTAAGCAGTATCCCCGACAATGGAGTCTGCGCAATATCCCTGACAATGGAGACTAAGCAATATTTCTGACAATGGAGGCTAAGCAGTATCCCTGACAATGGAGACTTAGCAATATTCCTGACAATGGAGTCTGAGCAGTATCCCTGACATAGGAGTCTGCGCAATATCCCTGACAATGGAGACTAAGCAATATCCCTGACAATGGAGCCTAAGCAGTATCCCTGACAATGGAGCCTAAGCAGTATCCCTGACAATGGATACTAAGCAATATTCCTGACAATGGAGCCCAAGCAGTATCCCTGGCAATGGGGCCTAAGCAGTATCCCTGGCAATGGAGCCTAAGCAGTATCCCTGACAATGGAGCCTAAGCAGTATCCCTGACAATGGAGCCTAAGCAGTATCCCTGACAATGGAGCCTAAGCAGTATCCCTGACAATGGAGTCTAAGCAGTATCCCTAACAATGGAGACTAAGCAATATTCCTGACAATGGAGTCTGAGCAGTATCCCTGACAATGGAGCCTAAGCAGTATCCCTGACAATGGAGCCTAAGCAGTATCCCTGACAATGGAGTCTGCGCAATATCCCTGACAATGGAGACTAAGCAATATTCCTGACAATGGAGCCTAAGCAGTATCCCTGGCAATGGAGCCTAAGCAGTATCCCTGGCAATGGAGCCTAAGCAGTATCCCTGACAATGGAGCCTAAGCAATATCCCTGACAATGGAGCCTAAGCAATATCCCTGACAACGGAGCCCTGACAATGGAGGCTAAGCAATATCCCTGACAATGGAGGCTAAGCAATATCCCTGACAATGGAGGTTAAGCAATATCCCTGACAATGGAGGCTAAGCAATATCCCTGACAATGGAGGCTAAGCAATATCCCTGACAATGGAGGCTAAGCAATATCCCTGACAATGGAGGCTAATCAATATCCCTGACAATGGAGCCTAAGCAATATTCCTGACAATGGAATCTATGCAGTATCCCTGATAATGGAGTCTAGGTTATATCCCTGACAATGGAGCCAAAGCAGTATCCCTGACAATGGAGCCTAAGCAATATCCCTGACAACGGAGCCCTGACAATGGAGGCTAAGCAATATCCCTGACAATGGAGGCTAAGCAATATCCCTGACAATGGAGGCTAAGCAATATCCCTGACAATGGAGGCTAAGCAATATCCCTGACAATGGAGGCTAAGCAATATCCCTGACAATGGAGGCTAATCAATATCCCTGACAATGGAGCCTAAGCAATATTCCTGACAATGGAATCTATGCAGTATCCCTGGTCATGGAGTCTAGGTTATATCCCTGACAACAGAGTCTAAAGGGGGGTACTGACGGGAGAGATGTGTGCTGAGCGATCTTAACACAGACCGATCAGCACACATCTCTCCCCCGGCTCAGCACAGCGCGATGTGCTGAGCGAGGGGAGGAGGACGGACGGAGGGCCGCTCACTTCACACAACGGTGAAGTGAGCGACCCGCTAGATTGAGCCTACATACAGGCTCAATCTAGCACCGGCGATAGCGATGCGCGGGGTCACGTATCGCTATCGCTGGGGGGCATACACACGGCAGATCCGTGTTTAAAATCTAAGCAATCTAGTCAGATTGCTTAGATTTTAAACACGGATCTCTCCGTGTGTACCGCCCTTAAGTAATATTCCTGACAATGGAGCCTAAGCAGTATCCCTGACAATGGAGCCTAAGCAGTATCCCTGACAATGGAGCCTAAGCAGTATCCCTGACAATGGAGCCTAAGCAGTATCCCTGACAATGGAGCCTAAGCAGTATCCCTGACAATGGAGCCTTAGCAGTATCCCTGACAATGGAGCCTAAGCAGTATCCCTGACAATGGAGCCTAAGCAGTATCCCTGACAATGGAGCCTAAGCAGTATCCCTGACAATGGAGCCTAAGCAGTATCCCTGACAATGGAGCCTAAGCAGTATCCCTGACAATGGAGCCTAAGCAGTATCCCTGACAAAGGAGCCTAAGCAGTATCCCTGACAATGGAGCCTAAGCAGTATCCCTGACAATGGAGCCTAAGCAGTATCCCTGACAATGGAGTCTAAGCAGTATCCCTGACAATGGAGTCTAAGCAGTATCCCTGACAATGGAGCCTAAGCAGTATCCCTGACAATGGAGCCTAAGCAGTATCCCTGACAATGGAGTCTAAGCAGTATCCCTGACAATGGAGACTAAACAATATTCCTGACAATGTAGTCTGAGCAGTATCCCTGACAATGGAGTCTGCGCAATATCCCTGACAATGGAGACTAAGCAATATTCCTGACAATGGAGCCTAAGCAATATCCCTGACAATGGAGCCTAAGCAGTTTCCCTGACAATGGAGCCTAAGCAGTATACCTGGCAATGGAGCCTAAGCAGTATCCCTGACAATGGAGCCTAAGCAGTATCCCTGACAATGGAGCCTAAGCAGTATTCCTGACAATGGAGCCTAAGCAGTATCCCTGACAATGGAGCCTAAGCAGTATTCCTGACAATGGAGCCTAAGCAGTATCCCTGACAATGGAGCCTAAGCAGTATCCCTGACAATGGAGCCTAAGCAGTATCCCTGACAATGGAGCCTAAGCAGTATCCCTGACAATGGAGCCTAAGCAGTATCCCTGACAATGGAGTCTGCGCAATATCCCTGACAATGGAGACTAAGCAATATTCCTGACAATGGAGCCTAAGCAGTATCCCTGACAATGGAGCCTTAGCAGTATCCCTGACAATGGAGCCTAAGCAGTATCCATGACAATGGAGCCTAAGCAGTATCCCTGACAATGGAGCCTAAGCAGTATCCCTGGCAATGGAGCCTAAGCAGTATCCCTGGCAATGGAGCCTAAGCAGTATCCCTGACAATGGAGCCTAAGCAGTATCCCTGACAATGGAGCCTAAGCAGTATCCCTGGCAATGGAGCCTAAGCAGTATCCCTGGCAATGGAGCCTAAGCAGTATCCCTGACAATGGAGCCTAAGCAGTATCCCTGGCAATGGAGCCTAACCAGTATCCCTGACAATGGAGCCTAAGCAGTATCCCTGACAATGGAGCCTAAGCAGTATCCCTGACAATGGAGCCTAAGCAGTATCCCTGACAATGGAGCCTAAGCAGTATCCCTGACAATGGAGTCTAAGCAGTATCCCTAACAATGGAGACTAAGCAATATTCCTGACAATGGAGTCTGAGCAGTATCCCTGACAATGGAGCCTAAGCAGTATCCCTGACAATGGAGCCTAAGCAGTATCCCTGACAATGGAGTCTGCGCAATATCCCTGACAATGGAGACTAAGCAATATTCCTGACAATGGAGCCTAAGCAGTATCCCTGACAATGGAGCCTAAGCAGTATCCCTGACAATGGAGCCTAAGCAGTATCCCTGACAATGGAGTCTAAGCAGTATCCCTGACAATGGAGTCTAAGCAGTATCACTGACAATGGAGCCTAAGCAGTATCCCTGACAATGGAGCCTAAGCAGTATCCCTGACAATGGAGCCTAAGCAGTATCCCTGGCAATGGAGCCTAAGCAGTATCCCTGGCAATGGAGCCTAAGCAGTATCCCTGACAATGGAGCCAAAGCAGTATCCCTGACAATGGAGCCAAAGCAGTATCCCTGACAATGGATCCTAAGCAGTATCCCTGACAATGGAGTCTAAGCAGTATCCCTAACAATGGAGACTAAGCAATATTCCTGACAATGGAGTCTGAGCAGTATCCCTGACAATGGAGCCTAAGCAGTATCCCTGACAATGGAGCCTAAGCAGTATCCCTGACAATGGAGTCTGCGCAATATCCCTGACAATGGAGACTAAGCAATATTCCTGACAATGGAGCCTAAGCAGTATCCCTGGCAATGGAGCCTAAGCAGTATCCCTGGCAATGGAGCCTAAGCAGTATCCCTGACAATGGAGCCTAAGCAATATCCCTGACAATGGAGCCTAAGCAATATCCCTGACAACGGAGCCCTGACAATGGAGGCTAAGCAATATCCCTGACAATGGAGGCTAAGCAATATCCCTGACAATGGAGGTTAAGCAATATCCCTGACAATGGAGGCTAAGCAATATCCCTGACAATGGAGGCTAAGCAATATCCCTGACAATGGAGGCTAAGCAATATCCCTGACAATGGAGGCTAATCAATATCCCTGACAATGGAGCCTAAGCAATATTCCTGACAATGGAATCTATGCAGTATCCCTGATAATGGAGTCTAGGTTATATCCCTGACAATGGAGCCAAAGCAGTATCCCTGACAATGGAGCCTAAGCAATATCCCTGACAACGGAGCCCTGACAATGGAGGCTAAGCAATATCCCTGACAATGGAGGCTAAGCAATATCCCTGACAATGGAGGTTAAGCAATATCCCTGACAATGGAGGCTAAGCAATATCCCTGACAATGGAGGCTAAGCAATATCCCTGACAATGGAGGCTAAGCAATATCCCTGACAATGGAGGCTAAGCAATATCCCTGACAATGGAGGCTAATCAATATCCCTGACAATGGAGCCTAAGCAATATTCCTGACAATGGAATCTATGCAGTATCCCTGGTCATGGAGTCTAGGTTATATCCCTGACAACAGAGTCTAAAGGGGGGTACTGACGGGAGAGATGTGTGCTGAGCGATCTTAACACAGACCGATCAGCACACATCTCTCCCCCGGCTCAGCACAGCGCGATGTGCTGAGCGAGGGGAGGAGGACGGACGGAGGGCCGCTCACTTCACACAACGGTGAAGTGAGCGACCCGCTAGATTGAGCCTACATACAGGCTCAATCTAGCACCGGCGATAGCGATGCGCGGGGTCACGTATCGCTATCGCTGGGGGGCATACACACGGCAGATCCGTGTTTAAAATCTAAGCAATCTAGTCAGATTGCTTAGATTTTAAACACGGATCTCTCCGTGTGTACCGCCCTTAAGTAATATTCCTGACAATGGAGCCTAAGCAGTATCCCTGACAATGGAGCCTAAGCAGTATCCCTGACAATGGAGCCTAAGCAGTATCCCTGACAATGGAGCCTAAGCAGTATCCCTGACAATGGAGCCTAAGCAGTATCCCTGACAATGGAGCCTAAGCAGTATCCCTGACAATGGAGCCTAAGCAGTATCCCTGACAATGGAGCCTAAGCAGTATCCCTGACAATGGAGCCTAAGCAGTATCCCTGACAATGGAGCCTTAGCAGTATCCCTGACAATGGAGCCTAAGCAGTATCCCTGACAATGGAGCCTAAGCAGTATCCCTGACAATGGAGCCTAAGCAGTATCCCTGACAATGGAGCCTAAGCAGTATCCCTGACAATGGAGCCTAAGCAGTATCCCTGACAATGGAGCCTAAGCAGTATCCCTGACAAAGGAGCCTAAGCAGTATCCCTGACAATGGAGCCTAAGCAGTATCCCTGACAATGGAGCCTAAGCAGTATCCCTGACAATGGAGTCTAAGCAGTATCCCTGACAATGGAGTCTAAGCAGTATCCCTGACAATGGAGCCTAAGCAGTATCCCTGACAATGGAGCCTAAGCAGTATCACTGACAATGGAGTCTAAGCAGTATCCCTGACAATGGAGACTAAACAATATTCCTGACAATGTAGTCTGAGCAGTATCCCTGACAATGGAGTCTGCGCAATATCCCTGACAATGGAGACTAAGCAATATTCCTGACAATGGAGCCTAAGCAATATCCCTGACAATGGAGCCTAAGCAGTTTCCCTGACAATGGAGCCTAAGCAGTATACCTGGCAATGGAGCCTAAGCAGTATCCCTGACAATGGAGCCTAAGCAGTATCCCTGACAATGGAGCCTAAGCAGTATTCCTGACAATGGAGCCTAAGCAGTATCCCTGACAATGGAGCCTAAGCAGTATTCCTGACAATGGAGCCTAAGCAGTATCCCTGACAATGGAGCCTAAGCAGTATCCCTGACAATGGTGCCTAAGCAGTATCCCTGACAATGGAGCCTAAGCAGTATCCCTGACAATGGAGCCTAAGCAGTATCCCTGACAATGGAGTCTGCGCAATATCCCTGACAATGGAGACTAAGCAATATTCCTGACAATGGAGCCTAAGCAGTATCCCTGACAATGGAGCCTTAGCAGTATCCCTGACAATGGAGCCTAAGCAGTATCCATGACAATGGAGCCTAAGCAGTATCCCTGACAATGGAGCCTAAGCAGTATCCCTGGCAATGGAGCCTAAGCAGTATCCCTGGCAATGGAGCCTAAGCAGTATCCCTGACAATGGAGCCTAAGCAGTATCCCTGACAATGGAGCCTAAGCAGTATCCCTGGCAATGGAGCCTAAGCAGTATCCCTGGCAATGGAGCCTAAGCAGTATCCCTGACAATGGAGCCTAAGCAGTATCCCTGGCAATGGAGCCTAACCAGTATCCCTGACAATGGAGCCTAAGCAGTATCCCTGACAATGGAGCCTAAGCAGTATCCCTGACAATGGAGCCTAAGCAGTATCCCTGACAATGGAGCCTAAGCAGTATCCCTGACAATGGAGTCTAAGCAGTATCCCTAACAATGGAGACTAAGCAATATTCCTGACAATGGAGTCTGAGCAGTATCCCTGACAATGGAGCCTAAGCAGTATCCCTGACAATGGAGCCTAAGCAGTATCCCTGACAATGGAGTCTAGGTTATATCCCTGACAACAGAGTCTAAAGGGGGGTACTGACGGGAGAGATGTGTGCTGAGCGATCTTAACACAGACCGATCAGCACACATCTCTCCCCCGGCTCAGCACAGCGCGATGTGCTGAGCGAGGGGAGGAGGACGGACGGAGGGCCGCTCACTTCACACAACGGTGAAGTGAGCGACCCGCTAGATTGAGCCTGCATACAGGCTCAATCTAGCACCGGCGATAGCGATGCGCGGGGTCACGTATCGCTATCGCTGGGGGGCATACACACGGCAGATCCGTGTTTAAAATCTAAGCAATCTAGTCAGATTGCTTAGATTTTAAACACGGATCTCTCCGTGTGTACCGCCCTTAAGTAATATTCCTGACAATGGAGCCTAAGCAGTATCCCTGACAATGGAGCCTAAGCAGTATCCCTGACAATGGAGCCTAAGCAGTATCCCTGACAATGGAGCCTAAGCAGTATCCCTGACAATGGAGCCTAAGCAGTATCCCTGACAATGGAGCCTTAGCAGTATCCCTGACAATGGAGCCTAAGCAGTATCCCTGACAATGGAGCCTAAGCAGTATCCCTGACAATGGAGCCTAAGCAGTATCCCTGACAATGGAGCCTAAGCAGTATCCCTGACAATGGAGCCTAAGCAGTATCCCTGACAATGGAGCCTAAGCAGTATCCCTGACAATGGAGCCTAAGCAGTATCCCTGACAATGGAGCCTAAGCAGTATCCCTGACAATGGAGCCTAAGCAGTATCCCTGACAATGGAGCCTAAGCAGTATCCCTGACAATGGAGTCTAAGCAGTATCCCTGACAATGGAGTCTAAGCAGTATCCCTGACAATGGAGCCTAAGCAGTATCCCTGACAATGGAGCCTAAGCAGTATCCCTGACAATGGAGCCTAAGCAGTTTCCCTGACAATGGAGCCTAAGCAGTATCCCTGACAATGGAGCCTAAGCAGTATCCCTGGCAATGGAGCCTAAGCAGTATCCCTGGCAATGGAGCCTAAGCAGTATCCCTGACAATGGAGCCAAAGCAGTATCCCTGACAATGGAGTCAAAGCAGTATCCCTGACAATGGAGGCTAAGCAATATCCCTGACAATGGAGGTTAAGCAATATCCCTGACAATGGAGGCTAAGCAATATCCCTGACAATGGAGGCTAAGCAATATCCCTGACAATGGAGGCTAAGCAATATCCCTGACAATGGAGGCTAATCAATATCCCTGACAATGGAGCCTAAGCAATATTCCTGACAATGGAATCTATGCAGTATCCCTGGTCATGGAGTCTAGGTTATATCCCTGACAACAGAGTCTAAAGGGGGGTACTGACGGGAGAGATGTGTGCTGAGCGATCTTAACACAGACCGATCAGCACACATCTCTCCCCCGGCTCAGCACAGCGCGATGTGCTGAGCGAGGGGAGGAGGACGGACGGAGGGCCGCTCACTTCACACAACGGTGAAGTGAGCGACCCGCTAGATTGAGCCTACATACAGGCTCAATCTAGCACCGGCGATAGCGATGCGCGGGGTCACGTATCGCTATCGCTGGGGGGCATACACACGGCAGATCCGTGCTTAAAATCTAAGCAATCTAGTCAGATTGCTTAGATTTTAAACACGGATCTCTCCGTGTGTACCGCCCTTAAGTAATATTCCTGACAATGGAGCCTAAGCAGTATCCCTGACAATGGAGCCTAAGCAGTATCCCTGACAATGGAGCCTAAGCAGTATCCCTGACAATGGAGCCTAAGCAGTATCCCTGACAATGGAGCCTAAGCAGTATCCCTGACAATGGAGCCTAAGCAGTATCCCTGACAATGGAGCCTTAGCAGTATCCCTGACAATGGAGCCTAAGCAGTATCCCTGACAATGGAGCCTAAGCAGTATCCCTGACAATGGAGCCTAAGCAGTATCCCTGACAATGGAGCCTAAGCAGTATCCCTGACAATGGAGCCTAAGTAGTATCCCTGACAATGGAGCCTAAGCAGTATCCCTGACAATGGAGCCTAAGCAGTATCCCTGACAATGGAGTCTAAGCAGAATCCCTGACAATGGAGACTAAGCAATATTCCTGACAATGTAGTCTGAGCAGTATCCCTGACAATGGAGTCTGCGCAATATCCCTGACAATGGAGACTAAGCAATATTCCTGACAATGGAGCCTAAGCAATATCCCTGACAATGGAGCCTAAGCAGTTTCCCTGACAATGGAGCCTAAGCAGTATCCCTGGCAATGGAGCCTAAGCAGTATCCCTGACAATGGAGCCTAAGCAGTATCCCTGACAATGGAGCCTAAGCAGTATCCCTGACAATGGAGCCTAAGCAGTATCCCTGACAATGGAGCCTAAGCAGTATCCCTGACAATGGAGCCTAAGCAGTATCCCTGACAATGGAGCCTAAGCAGTATCCCTGACAATGGAGACTAAGCAATATTCCTGACAATGGAGTCTGAGCAGTATCCCTGACAATGGAGCCTAAGCAGTATCCCTGACAATGGAGCCTAAGCAGTATCCCTGGCAATGGAGCCTAAGCAGTATCCCTGGCAATGGAGCCTAAGCAGTATCCCTGACAATGGAGCCAAAGCAGTATCCCTGACAATGGAGCCAAAGCAGTATCCCTGACAATGGAGCCTAAGCAATATCCCTGACAACGGAGCCCTGACAATGGAGGCTAAGCAATATCCCTGACAATGGAGGTTAAGCAATATCCCTGACAATGGAGGCTAAGCAATATCCCTGACAATGGAGGCTAAGCAATATCCCTGACAATGGAGGCTAAGCAATATCCCTGACAATGGAGGCTAATCAATATCCCTGACAATGGAGCCTAAGCAATATTCCTGACAATGGAATCTATGCAGTATCCCTGGTCATGGAGTCTAGGTTATATCCCTGACAACAGAGTCTAAAGGGGGGTACTGACGGGAGAGATGTGTGCTGAGCGATCTTAACACAGACCGATCAGCACACATCTCTCCCCCGGCTCAGCACAGCGCGATGTGCTGAGCGAGGGGAGGAGGACGGACGGAGGGCCGCTCACTTCACACAACGGTGAAGTAAGCGACCCGCTAGATTGAGCCTACATACAGGCTCAATCTAGCACCGGCGATAGCGATGCGCGGGGTCACGTATCGCTATCGCTGGGGGGCATACACACGGCAGATCCGTGTTTAAAATCTAAGCAATCTAGTCAGATTGCTTAGATTTTAAACACGGATCTCTCCGTGTGTACCGCCCTTAAGTAATATTCCTGACAATGGAGCCTAAGCAGTATCCCTGACAATGGAGCCTAAGCAGTATCCCTGACAATGGAGCCTAAGCAGTATCCCTGACAATGGAGCCTAAGCAGTATCCCTGACAATGGAGCCTTAGCAGTATCCCTGACAATGGAGCCTAAGCAGTATCCCTGACAATGGAGCCTAAGCAGTATCCCTGACAATGGAGCCTAAGCAGTATCCCTGACAATGGAGCCTAAGCAGTATCCCTGACAATGGAGCCTAAGCAGTATCCCTGACAATGGAGCCTAAGCAGTATCCCTGACAATGGAGCCTAAGCAGTATCCCTGACAATGGAGCCTAAGCAGTATCCCTGACAATGGAGCCTAAGCAGTATCCCTGACAATGGAGTCTAAGCAGTATCCCTGACAATGGAGTCTAAGCAGTATCCCTGACAATGGAGCCTAAGCAGTATCCCTGACAATGGAGCCTAAGCAGTATCCCTGACAATGGAGTCTAAGCAGTATCCCTGACAATGGAGACTAAACAATATTCCTGACAATGTAGTCTGAGCAGTATCCCTGACAATGGAGTCTGCGCAATATCCCTGACAATGGAGACTAAGCAATATTCCTGACAATGGAGCCTAAGCAATATCCCTGACAATGGAGCCTAAGCAGTTTCCCTGACAATGGAGCCTAAGCAGTATCACTGGCAATGGAGCCTAAGCAGTATACCTGGCAATGGAGCCTAAGCAGTATCCCTGACAATGGAGCCTAAGCAGTATTCCTAACAATGGAGCCTAAGCAGTATCCCTGACAATGGAGCCTAAGCAGTATCCCTGACAATTGAGCCTAAGCAGTATCCCTGACAATGGAGCCTAAGCAGTATCCCTGACAATGGAGCCTAAGCAGTATCCCTGACAATGGAGCCTAAGCAGTATCCCTGACAATGGAGCCTAAGCAGTATCCCTGACAATGGAGTCTGCGCAATATCCCTGACAATGGAGACTAAGCAATATTCCTGACAATGGAGCCTAAGCAGTATCCCTGACAATGGAGCCTAAGCAGTATCCCTGACAATGGAGCCTAAGCAGTATCCATGACAATGGAGCCTAAGCAGTATCCCTGACAATGGAGCCTAAGCAGTATCCCTGGCAATGGAGCCTAAGCAGTATCCCTGGCAATGGAGCCTAAGCAGTATCCCTGACAATGGAGCCTAAGCAGTATCCCTGACAATGGAGCCTAAGCAGTATCCCTGGCAATGGAGCCTAAGCAGTATCCCTGGCAATGGAGCCTAAGCAGTATCCCTGACAATGGAGCCTAAGCAGTATCCCTGGCAATGGAGCCTAACCAGTATCCCTGACAATGGAGCCTAAGCAGTATCCCTGACAATGGAGCCTAAGCAGTATCCCTGACAATGGAGCCTAAGCAGTATCCCTGACAATGGAGCCTAAGCAGTATCCCTGACAATGGAGTCTAAGCAGTATCCCTAACAATGGAGACTAAGCAATATTCCTGACAATGGAGTCTGAGCAGTATCCCTGACAATGGAGCCTAAGCAGTATCCCTGACAATGGAGCCTAAGCAGTATCCCTGACAATGGAGTCTGCGCAATATCCCTGACAATGGAGACTAAGCAATATTCCTGACAATGGAGCCTAAGCGGTATCCCTGACAATGGAGCCTAAGCAGTATCCCTGACAATGGAGCCTAAGCAGTATCCCTGACAATGGAGTCTAAGCAGTATCCCTGACAATGGAGTCTAAGCAGTATCACTGACAATGGAGCCTAAGCAGTATCCCTGACAATGGAGCCTAAGCAGTATCCCTGACAATGGAGCCTAAGCAGTATCCCTGGCAATGGAGCCTAAGCAGTATCCCTGGCAATGGAGCCTAAGCAGTATCCCTGACAATGGAGCCAAAGCAGTATCCCTGACAATGGAGCCAAAGCAGTATCCCTGACAATGGAGGCTAAGCAATATCCCTGACAATGGAGGTTAAGCAATATCCCTGACAATGGAGGCTAAGCAATATCCCTGACAATGGAGGCTAAGCAATATCCCTGACAATGGAGGCTAAGCAATATCCCTGACAATGGAGGCTAATCAATATCCCTGACAATGGAGCCTAAGCAATATTCCTGACAATGGAATCTATGCAGTATCCCTGGTCATGGAGTCTAGGTTATATCCCTGACAACAGAGTCTAAAGGGGGGTACTGACGGGAGAGATGTGTGCTGAGCGATCTTAACACAGACCGATCAGCACACATCTCTCCCCCGGCTCAGCACAGCGCGATGTGCTGAGCGAGGGGAGGAGGACGGACGGAGGGCCGCTCACTTCACACAACGGTGAAGTGAGTGACCCGCTAGATTGAGCCTACATACAGGCTCAATCTAGCACCGGCGATAGCGATGCGCGGGGTCACGTATCGCTATCGCTGGGGGGCATACACACGGCAGATCCGTGCTTAAAATCTAAGCAATCTAGTCAGATTGCTTAGATTTTAAACACGGATCTCTCTGTGTGTACCGCCCTTAAGTAATATTCCTGACAATGGAGCCTAAGCAGTATCCCTGACAATGGAGCTTAAGCAGTATCCCTGACAATGGAGCCTAAGCAGTATCCCTGACAATGGAGCCTAAGCAGTATCCCTGACAATGGAGCCTAAGCAGTATCCCTGACAATGGAGCCTAAGCAGTATCCCTGACAATGGAGCCTTAGCAGTATCCCTGACAATGGAGCCTAAGCAGTATCCCTGACAATGGAGCCTAAGCAGTATCCCTGACAATGGAGCCTAAGCAGTATCCCTGACAATGGAGCCTAAGCAGTATCCCTGACAATGGAGCCTAAGCAGTATCCCTGACAATGGAGCCTAAGCAGTATCCCTGACAATGGAGTCTAAGCAGTATCCCTGACAATGGAGTCTAAGCAGTATCCCTGACAATAGAGCCTAAGCAGTATCCCTGACAATGGAGTCTAAGCAGTATCCCTGACAATGGAGACTAAGCAATATTCCTGACAATGTAGTCTGAGCAGTATCCCTGACAATGGAGTCTGCGCAATATCCCTGACAATGGAGACTAAGCAATATTCCTGACAATGGAGCCTAAGCAATATCCCTGACAATGGAGCCTAAGCAGTTTCCCTGACAATGGAGCCTAAGCAGTATCCCTGGCAATGGAGCCTAAGCGGTATCCCTGACAATGGAGCCTAAGCAGTATCCCTGACAATGGAGCCTAAGCAGTATCCCTGACAATGGAGCCTAAGCAGTATCCCTGACAATGGAGCCTAAGCAGTATCCCTGACAATGGAGCCTAAGCAGTATCCCTGACAATGGAGCCTAAGCAGTATCCCTGACAATGGAGACTAAGCAATATTCCTGACAATGGAGTCTGAGCAGTATCCCTGACAATGGAGCCTAAGCAGTATCCCTGACAATGGAGCCTAAGCAGTATCCCTGGCAATGGAGCCTAAGCAGTTTCCCTGGCAATGGAGCCTAAGCAGTATCCCTGACAATGGAGCCAAAGCAGTATCCCTGACAATGGAGCCTAAGCAATATCCCTGACAACGGAGCCCTGACAATGGAGGCTAAGCAATATCCCTGACAATGGAGGCTAAGCAATATCCCTGACAATGGAGGTTAAGCAATATCCCTGACAATGGAGGCTAAGCAATATCCCTGACAATGGAGGCTAAGCAATATCCCTGACAATGGAGGCTAAGCAATATCCCTGACAATGGAGGCTAATCAATATCCCTGACAATGGAGCCTAAGCAATATTCCTGACAATGGAATCTATGCAGTATCCCTGGTCATGGAGTCTAGGTTATATCCCTGACAACAGAGTCTAAAGGGGGGTACTGACGGGAGAGATGTGTGCTGAGCGATCTTAACACAGACCGATCAGCACACATCTCTCCCCCGGCTCAGCACAGCGCGATGTGCTGAGCGAGGGGAGGAGGACGGACGGAGGGCCGCTCACTTCACACAACGGTGAAGTGAGCGACCCGCTAGATTGAGCCTGCATACAGGCTCAATCTAGCACCGGCGAAAGCGATGCGCGGGGTCACGTATCGCTATCGCTGGGGGGCATACACACGGCAGATCCGTGCTTAAAATCTAAGCAATCTAGTCAGATTGCATAGATTTTAAACACGGATCTCTCCGTGTGTACCGCCCTTAAGTAATATTCCTGACAATGGAGCCTAAGCAATATCCCTGACAATGGAGCCTAAGCAGTGTCCCTGACAATGGAGCCTAAGCAGTATCCCTGACAATGGAGCCTAAGCAGTATCCCTGACAATGGAGCCTAAGCAGTATCCCTGACAATGGAGCCTAAGCAGTATCCCTAACAATGGAGCCTAAGCAGTATCCCTGACAATGGAGCCTTAGCAGTATCCCTGACAATGGAGCCTAAGCAGTATCCCTGACAATGGAGCCTAAGCAGTATCCCTGACAATGGAGCCTAAGCAGTATCCCTGACAATGGAGCCTAAGCAGTATCCCTGACAATGGAGCCTAAGCAGTATCCCTGACAATGGAGCCTAAGCAGTATCCCTGACAATGGAGTCTAAGCAGTATCCCTGACAATGGAGACTAAGCAATATTCCTGACAATGTAGTCTGAGCAGTATCCCTGACAATGGAGTCTGCGCAATATCCCTGACAATGGAGACTAAGCAATATTCCTGACAATGGAGCCTAAGCAATGTCCCTGACAATGGAGCCTAAGCAGTATCCCTGACAATGGAGCCTAAGCAGTATCCCTGGCAATGGAGCCTAAGCAGTATCCCTGACAATGGAGCCTAAGCAGTATCCCTGGCAATGGAGCCTAGGCAGTATCCCTGACAATGGAGCCTAAGCAGTATCCCTGACAATGGAGACTAAGCAATATTCCTGACAATGGAGTCTGAGCAGTATCCCTGACAATGGAGCCTAAGCAATATCCCTGACAATGGAGCCTAAGCAGTATCCCTGACAATGGAGACTAAGCAATATCCCTGACAATGGATCCTAAGCAGTATCCCTGACAATGGAGCCTAAGCAGTATCCCTGACAATGGAGCCTAAGCAGTAAGCAGTATCCCCGACAATGGAGTCTGCGCAATATCCCTGACAATGGAGACTAAGCAATATTTCTGACAATGGAGGCTAAGCAGTATCCCTGACAATGGAGACTAAGCAATATTCCTGACAATGGAGTCTGAGCAGTATCCCTGACATAGGAGTCTGCGCAATATCCCTGACAATGGAGACTAAGCAGTATCCCTGACAATGGAGCCTAAGCAGTATCCCTGACAATGGAGCCTAAGCAGTATCCCTGACAATGGATACTAAGCAATATTCCTGACAATGGAGCCCAAGCAGTATCCCTGGCAATGGAGCCTAAGCAGTATCCCTGGCAATGGAGCCTAAGCAGTATCCCTGACAATGGAGCCTAGGCAGTATCCCTGACAATGGAGCCTAAGCAGTATCCCTGACAATGGAGACTAAGCAATATTCCTGACAATGGAGTCTGAGCAGTATCCCTGACAATGGAGCCTAAGCAATATCCCTGACAATGGAGCCTAAGCAGTATCCCTGACAATGGAGACTAAGCAATATCCCTGACAATGGATCCTAAGCAGTATCCCTGACAATGGAGCCTAAGCAGTATCCCTGACAATGGAGCCTAAGCAGTAAGCAGTATCCCCGACAATGGAGTCTGCGCAATATCCCTGACAATGGAGACTAAGCAATATTTCTGACAATGGAGGCTAAGCAGTATCCCTGACAATGGAGACTAAGCAATATTCCTGACAATGGAGTCTGCGCAGTATCCCTGACATAGGAGTCTGCGCAATATCCCTGACAATGGAGACTAAGCAGTATCCCTGACAATGGAGCCTAAGCAGTATCCCTGACAATGGAGCCTAAGCAGTATCCCTGACAATGGATACTAAGCAATATTCCTGACAATGGAGCCCAAGCAGTATCCCTGGCAATGGAGCCTAAGCAGTATCCCTGGCAATGGAGCCTAAGCAGTATCCCTGACAATGGAGCCTAAGCAGTATCCCTGACAATGGAGCCTAAGCAGTATCCCTGACAATGGAGCCTAAGCAGTATCCCTGACAATGGAGTCTAAGCAGTATCCCTAACAATGGAGACTAAGCAATATTCCTGACAATGGAGTCTGAGCAGTATCCCTGACAATGGAGCCTAAGCAGTATCCCTGACAATGGAGCCTAAGCAGTATCCCTGACAATGGAGTCTGCGCAATATCCCTGACAATGGAGACTAAGCAATATTCCTGACAATGGAGCCTAAGCAGTATCCCTGACAATGGAGCCTAAGCAGTATCCCTGACAATGGAGCCTAAGCAGTATCCCTGACAATGGAGCCTAAGCAGTATCCCTGACAATGGAGCCTAAGCAGTATCCCTGACAATGGAGCCTAAGCAGTATCCCTGGCAATGGAGCCTAAGCAGTATCCCTGGCAATGGAGCCTAAGCAGTATCCCTGACAATGGAGCCTAAGCAGTATCCCTGACAATGGAGCCTAAGCAGTATCCCTGGCAATGGAGCCTAAGCAGTATCCCTGGCAATGGAGCCTAAGCAGTATCCCTGACAATGGAGCCTAACCAGTATCCCTGACAATGGAGCCTAACCAGTATCCCTGACAATTGAGCCTAAGCAGTATCCCTGACAATGGAGCCTAAGCAGTATCCCTGACAATGGAGCCTAAGCAGGATCCCTGACAATGGAGCCTAAGCAGTATCCCTGACAATGGAGTCTAAGCAGTATCCCTAACAATGGAGACTAAGCAATATTCCTGACAATGGAGTCTGAGCAGTATCCCTGACAATGGAGCCTAAGCAGTATCCCTGACAATGGAGCCTAAGCAGTATCCCTGACAATGGAGTCTGCGCAATATCCCTGACAATGGAGACTAAGCAATATTCCTGACAATGGAGCCTAAGCAGTATCCCTGACAATGGAGCCTAAGCAGTATCCCTGACAATGGAGCCTAAGCAGTATCCCTGACAATGGAGTCTAAGTAGTATCCCTGACAATGGAGTCTAAGCAGTATCCCTGACAATGGAGCCTAAGCAGTATCCCTGACAATGGAGCCTAAGCAGTATCCCTTGCAATGGAGCCTAAGCAGTATCCCTGGCAATGGAGCCTAAGCAGTATCCCTGACAATGGAGCCTAAGCAATATCCCTGACAACGGAGCCCTGACAATGGAGGCTAAGCAATATCCCTGACAATGGAGGCTAAGCAATATCCCTGACAATGGAGGTTAAGCAATATCCCTGACAATGGAGGCTAAGCAATATCCCTGACAATGGAGGCTAAGCAATATCCCTGACAATGGAGGCTAAGCAATATCCCTGACAATGGAGGCTAATCAATATCCCTGACAATGGAGCCTAAGCAATATTCCTGACAATGGAATCTATGCAGTATCCCTGATAATGGAGTCTAGGTTATATCCCTGACAACAGAGTCTAAAGGGGGGTACTGACGGGAGAGATGTGTGCTGAGCGATCTTAACACAGACCGATCAGCACACATCTCTCCCCCGGCTCAGCACAGCGCGATGTGCTGAGCGAGGGGAGGAGGACGGACAGAGGGCCGCTCACTTCACACAACGGTGAAGTGAGCGACCCGCTAGATTGAGCCTGCATACAGGCTCAATCTAGCACCGGCGAAAGCGATGCGCGGGGTCACGTATCGCTATCGCTGGGGGGCATACACACGGCAGATCCGTGTTTAAAATCTAAGCAATCTAGTCAGATTGCTTAGATTTTAAACACTGATCTCGCCGTGTGTACCGCCCTTAAGTA
Source organism: Pseudophryne corroboree (assembly GCF_028390025.1). Lineage (NCBI taxonomy): Eukaryota > Metazoa > Chordata > Amphibia > Anura > Myobatrachidae > Pseudophryne > Pseudophryne corroboree. The sequence continues at coordinate 597,459,729 of NC_086447.1, forward strand.
ATATTCCTGACAATGGAGCCTAAGCAGTATCCCTGACAATGGAGCCTAAGCAGTATCCCTGACAATGGAGCCTAAGCAGTATCCCTGACAATGGAGCCTAAGCAGTATCCCTGACAATGGAGCCTAAGCAGTATCCCTGACAATGGAGCCTAAGCAGTATCCCTGACAATGGAGCCTTAGCAGTATCCCTGACAATGGAGCCTAAGCAGTATCCCTGACAATGGAGCCTAAGCAGTATCCCTGACAATGGAGCCTAAGCAGTATCCCTGACAATGGAGCCTAAGCAGTATCCCTGACAATGGAGCCTAAGCAGTATCCCTGACAATGGAGCCTAAGCAGTATCCCTGACAATGGAGTCTAAGCAGTATCCCTGACAATGGAGACTAAGCAATATTTCTGACAATGGAGCCTAAGCAGTATCCCTGACAATGGAGCCTAAGCAGTATCCCTGACAATGGAGCCTAAGCAGTATCCCTGACAATGGAGCCTAAGCAGTATCCCTGACAATGGAGCCTAAGCAGTATCCCTGACAATGGAGCCTTAGCAGTATCCCTGACAATGGAGCCTAAGCAGTATCCCTGACAATGGAGCCTAAGCAGTATCCCTGACAATGGAGCCTAAGCAGTATCCCTGACAATGGAGCCTAAGCAGTATCCCTGACAATGGAGCCTAAGCAGTATCCCTGACAATGGAGCCTAAGCAGTATCCCTGACAATGGAGTCTAAGCAGTATCCCTGACAATGGAGTCTAAGCAGTATCCCTGGCAATGGAGCCTAAGCAGTATCCCTGACAATGGAGCCTAAGCAGTATCCCTGACAATGGAGTCTGCGCAATATCCCTGACAATGGAAACTAAGCAATATTCCTGACAATGGAGGCTAAGCAGTATCCCTGACAATGGAGACTAAGCAATATTCCTGACAATGGAGTCTGAGCAGTATCCCTGACAATGGAGTCTGCGCAATATCCCTGACAATGGAGACTAAGCAGTATCCCTGACAATGGAGTCTAAGCAGTATCCCTGACAATGGAGACTAAGCAATATTCCTGACAATGGAGTCTGAGCAGTATCCCTGACAATGGAGCCTAAGCAGTATCCCTGACAATGGAGCCTAAGCAGTATCCCTGACAATGGAGCCTAAGCAGTATCCCTGACAATGGAGCCTAAGCAGTATCCCTGACAATGGAGCCTAAGCAGTATCCCTGGCAATGGAGCCTAAGCAGTATCCCTGGCAATGGAGCCTAAGCAGTATCCCTGACAATGGAGCCTAAGCAGTATCCCTGACAATGGAGCCTAAGCAGTATCCCTGGCAATGGAGCCTAAGCAGTATCCCTGGCAATGGAGCCTAAGCAGTATCCCTGACAATGGAGCCTAACCAGTATCCCTGACAATGGAGCCTAACCAGTATCCCTGACAATTGAGCCTAAGCAGTATCCCTGACAATGGAGCCTAAGCAGTATCCCTGACAATGGAGCCTAAGCAGGATCCCTGACAATGGAGCCTAAGCAGTATCCCTGACAATGGAGTCTAAGCAGTATCCCTAACAATGGAGACTAAGCAATATTCCTGACAATGGAGTCTGAGCAGTATCCCTGACAATGGAGCCTAAGCAGTATCCCTGACAATGGAGCCTAAGCAGTATCCCTGACAATGGAGTCTGCGCAATATCCCTGACAATGGAGACTAAGCAATATTCCTGACAATGGAGCCTAAGCAGTATCCCTGACAATGGAGCCTAAGCAGTATCCCTGACAATGGAGCCTAAGCAGTATCCCTGACAATGGAGTCTAAGTAGTATCCCTGACAATGGAGTCTAAGCAGTATCCCTGACAATGGAGCCTAAGCAGTATCCCTGACAATGGAGCCTAAGCAGTATCCCTTGCAATGGAGCCTAAGCAGTATCCCTGGCAATGGAGCCTAAGCAGTATCCCTGACAATGGAGCCTAAGCAATATCCCTGACAACGGAGCCCTGACAATGGAGGCTAAGCAATATCCCTGACAATGGAGGCTAAGCAATATCCCTGACAATGGAGGTTAAGCAATATCCCTGACAATGGAGGCTAAGCAATATCCCTGACAATGGAGGCTAAGCAATATCCCTGACAATGGAGGCTAAGCAATATCCCTGACAATGGAGGCTAATCAATATCCCTGACAATGGAGCCTAAGCAATATTCCTGACAATGGAATCTATGCAGTATCCCTGATAATGGAGTCTAGGTTATATCCCTGACAACAGAGTCTAAAGGGGGGTACTGACGGGAGAGATGTGTGCTGAGCGATCTTAACACAGACCGATCAGCACACATCTCTCCCCCGGCTCAGCACAGCGCGATGTGCTGAGCGAGGGGAGGAGGACGGACAGAGGGCCGCTCACTTCACACAACGGTGAAGTGAGCGACCCGCTAGATTGAGCCTGCATACAGGCTCAATCTAGCACCGGCGAAAGCGATGCGCGGGGTCACGTATCGCTATCGCTGGGGGGCATACACACGGCAGATCCGTGTTTAAAATCTAAGCAATCTAGTCAGATTGCTTAGATTTTAAACACTGATCTCGCCGTGTGTACCGCCCTTAAGTAATATTCCTGACAATGGAGCCTAAGCAGTATCCCTGACAATGGAGCCTAAGCAGTATCCCTGACAATGGAGCCTAAGCAGTATCCCTGACAATGGAGCCTAAGCAGTATCCCTGACAATGGAGCCTAAGCAGTATCCCTGACAATGGAGCCTAAGCAGTATCCCTGACAATGGAGCCTTAGCAGTATCCCTGACAATGGAGCCTAAGCAGTATCCCTGACAATGGAGCCTAAGCAGTATCCCTGACAATGGAGCCTAAGCAGTATCCCTGACAATGGAGCCTAAGCAGTATCCCTGACAATGGAGCCTAAGCAGTATCCCTGACAATGGAGCCTAAGCAGTATCCCTGACAATGGAGTCTAAGCAGTATCCCTGACAATGGAGACTAAGCAATATTTCTGACAATGGAGCCTAAGCAGTATCCCTGACAATGGAGCCTAAGCAGTATCCCTGACAATGGAGCCTAAGCAGTATCCCTGACAATGGAGCCTAAGCAGTATCCCTGACAATGGAGCCTAAGCAGTATCCCTGACAATGGAGCCTTAGCAGTATCCCTGACAATGGAGCCTAAGCAGTATCCCTGACAATGGAGCCTAAGCAGTATCCCTGACAATGGAGCCTAAGCAGTATCCCTGACAATGGAGCCTAAGCAGTATCCCTGACAATGGAGCCTAAGCAGTATCCCTGACAATGGAGCCTAAGCAGTATCCCTGACAATGGAGTCTAAGCAGTATCCCTGACAATGGAGTCTAAGCAGTATCCCTGGCAATGGAGCCTAAGCAGTATCCCTGACAATGGAGCCTAAGCAGTATCCCTGACAATGGAGTCTGCGCAATATCCCTGACAATGGAAACTAAGCAATATTCCTGACAATGGAGGCTAAGCAGTATCCCTGACAATGGAGACTAAGCAATATTCCTGACAATGGAGTCTGAGCAGTATCCCTGACAATGGAGTCTGCGCAATATCCCTGACAATGGAGACTAAGCAGTATCCCTGACAATGGAGTCTAAGCAGTATCCCTGACAATGGAGACTAAGCAATATTCCTGACAATGGAGTCTGAGCAGTATCCCTGACAATGGAGTCTGCGCAATATCCCTGACAATGGAGAATAAGCAGTATCCCTGACAATGGAGCCTAAGCAGTATCCATGACAATGGAGCCTAAGCAGTATCCCTGACAATGGAGACTAAGCAGTATCCCTGACAATGGAGGCTAAGCAGTATCCCTGACAATGGAGACTAAGCAATATTCCTGACAATGGAGTCTGAGCAGTATCCCTGACAATGGAGTCTGCGCAATATCCCTGACAATGGAGACTAAGCAGTATCCCTGACAATGGAGCCTAAGTAGTATCCCTGACAATGGAGCCTAAGCAGTATCCCTAACAATGGAGACTAAGCAATATTCCTGACAATGGAGTCTGAGCAGTATCCCTGACAATGGAGCCTAAGCAGTATCCCTGACAATGGAGCCTAAGCAGTATCCTTGACAATGGAGACTAAGCAATATTCCTGACAATGGAGACTAAGCAATATTCCTGACAATGGAGCTTTAGCAGTATCCCTGACAATGGAGTCTAAGCAGTATCCCTGACAATGGAGCCTAAGCAGTATCCCTGACAATGGAGCCTAAGCAATATCCCTGACAATGGAGCCAAAGCAGTATCCCTGACAATGGAGCCTAAGCAATATCCCTGACAATGGAGCCTAAGCAATATCACTGACAACGGAGCCCTGACAATGGAGGCTAAGCAATATCCCTGACAATGGAGGCTAAGCAATATCCCTGACAATGGAGGTTAAGCAATATCCCTGACAATGGAGGCTAAGCAATATCCCTGACAATGGAGGCTAAGCAATATCCCTGACAATGGAGCCTAAGCAATATCCCTGACAATGGAGCCAAAGCAGTATCCCTGACAATGGAGCCTAAGCAATATCCCTGACAATGGAGCCTAAGCAATATCACTGACAACGGAGCCCTGACAATGGAGGCTAAGCAATATCCCTGACAATGGAGGCTAAGCAATATCCCTGACAATGGAGGTTAAGCAATATCCCTGACAATGGAGGCTAAGCAATATCCCTGACAATGGAGGCTAAGCAATATCCCTGACAATGGAGGCTAAGCAATATCCCTGACAATGGAGGCTAAGCAATATCCCTGACAATGGAGGCTAATCAATATCCCTGACAATGGAGGCTAAGCAATATCCCTGACAATGGAGGCTAATCAATATCCCTGACAATGGAGCCTAAGCAATATTCCTGACAATGGAATCTATGCAGTATCCCTGATAATGGAGTCTAGGTTATATCCCTGACAACAGAGTCTAAAGGGGGGTACTGACGGGAGAGATGTGTGCTGAGCGATCTTAACACAGACCGATCAGCACACATCTCTCCCCCGGCTCAGCACAGCGCGATGTGCTGAGCGAGGGGAGGAGGACGGACGGAGGGCCGCTCACTTCACACAACGGTGAAGTGAGTGACCCGCTAGATTGAGCCTACATACAGGCTCAATCTAGCACCGGCGATAGCGATGCGCGGGGTCACGTATCGCTATCGCTGGGGGGCATACACACGGCAGATCCGTGCTTAAAATCTAAGCAATCTAGTCAGATTGCTTAGATTTTAAACACGGATCTCTCCGTATGTACCCCCCTTAAGTAATATTCCTGACAATGGAGCCTAAGCAATATCCCTGACAATGGAGAATAAGCAGTATCCCTGACAATGGAGCCTAAGCAGTATCCCTGACAATGGAGCCTAAGCAGTATCCCTGACAATGGAGCCTAAGCAGTAGAGATGAGCGGGTTCGGTTTCTCTGAATCCGAACCCGCCCGAACTTCATGTTTTTTTTCACGGGTCCGAGCGACTCGGATCTTCCCGCCTTGCTCGGTTAACCCGAGCGCGCCCGAACGTCATCATGACGCTGTCGGATTCTCGCGAGGCTCGGATTCTATCGCGAGACTCGGATTCTATATAAGGAGCCGTGCGTCGCCGCCATTTTCACACGTGCATTGAGATTGATAGGGAGAGGACGTGGCTGGCGTCCTCTCCATTTAGATTAGGGTTGAGAGAGAGAGAGAGAGATTGACCTGAGGCTGTGATACTGTAGAAGAGAGTGCAGAGTTTAGTGACTGACGACCACAGTGACCACCAGACAGTGCAGTTGTTTGTTTTATTTAATAATATATCCGTTCTCTGCCTGAAAAAAACGATACACACAGTGACTCAGTCACATACCATATCTGTGTGCACTGCTCAGCCCAGTGTGCTGCATCAATGTATATATATATCTGACTGTGCTCAGCTCACACAGCTTATAATTGTGGGGGAGACTGGGGAGCACTACTGCAGTGCCAGTTATAGGTTATAGCAGGAGCCAGGAGTACATAATATTATATTAAAATTAAACAGTGCACACTTTTGCTGCAGGAGTGCCACTGCCAGTGTGACTAGTGACCAGTGACCTGACCACCAGTATATATAATATTAGTAGAATACTATCTCTTTATCAACCAGTCTATATTAGCAGCAGACACAGTACAGTGCGGTAGTTCACGGCTGTGGCTACCTCTGTGTCGGCACTCGGCAGCCCGTCCATAATTGTATATACCACCTAACCGTGGGTTTTTTTTCTTTCTTTATAGTCATACTAGTTACGAGTATACTATCTCTTTATCAACCAGTCTATATTAGCAGCAGACACAGTACAGTGCGGTAGTTCACGGCTGTGGCTACCTCTGTGTCGGCACTCGGCAGCCCGTCCATAATTGTATATACCACATAACCGTGGTTTTTTTTTCTTTCTTTATACATACATACTAGTTACGAGTATACTATCTCTTTATCAACCAGTCTATATTAGCAGCAGACACAGTACAGAGCGGTAGTTCACGGCTGTGGCTACCTCTGTGTCGGCACTCGGCAGCCCGTCCATAATTGTATATACCACCTAACCGTGGTTTTTTTTTCTTTCTTTATACATACATACTAGTTACGAGTATACTATCTCTTTATCAACCAGTCTATATATTAGCAGCAGACACAGTACAGTGCGGTAGTTCACGGCTGTGGCTACCTCTGTGTCGGCACTCGGCAGCCCGTCCATAATTGTATATACCACCTAACCGTGGTTTTTTTTTCTTTCTTTATACATACATACTAGTTACGAGTATACTATCTCTTTATCAACCAGTCTATATATTAGCAGCAGACACAGTACAGTGCGGTAGTTCACGGCTGTGGCTACCTCTGTGTCGGCACTCGGCAGCCCGTCCATAATTGTATATACCACCTAACCGTGGTTTTTTTTTCTTTCTTTATACATACATACTAGTTACGAGTATACTATCTCTTTATCAACCAGTCTATATTAGCAGCAGACACAGTACAGTGCGGTAGTTCACGGCTGTGGCTACCTCTGTGTCGGCACTCGGCAGCCCGTCCATAATTGTATATACCACCTAACCGTGTTTTTTTTTTCTTTCTTTATACATACATACTAGTTACGAGTATACTATCTCTTTATCAACCAGTCTATATATTAGCAGCAGACACAGGACAGTGCGGTAGTTCACGGCTGTGGCTACCTCTGTGTCGGCACTCGGCAGCCCGTCCATAATTGTATATACCACCTAACCGTGGTTTTTTTTTCTTTCTTTATAGTCATACTAGTTACGAGTATACTATCTCTTTATCAACCAGTCTATATTAGCAGCAGACACAGTACAGTGCGGTAGTTCACGGCTGTGGCTACCTCTGTGTCGGCACTCGGCAGCCCGTCCATAATTGTATATACCACCTAACCGTGGTTTTTTTTTCTTTCTTTATACATACATACTAGTTACGAGTATACTATCTCTTTCTCAACCAGTCTATATATTAGCAGCAGACACAGTACAGTGCGGTAGTTCACGGCTGTGGCTACCTCTGTGTCGGCACTCGGCAGCCCGTCCATAATTGTATATACCACCTAACCGTGGTTTTTTTTTCTTTCTTTATAGTCATACTAGTTACGAGTATACTATCTCTTTATCAACCAGTCTATATTAGCAGCAGACACAGTACAGTGCGGTAGTTCACGGCTGTGGCTACCTCTGTGTCGGCACTCGGCAGCCCGTCCATAATTGTATATACCACCTAACCGTGGTTTTTTTTTCTTTCTTTATACACACATACTAGTTACGAGTATACTATCTCTTTATCAACCAGTCTATATATTAGCAGCAGACACAGTACAGTGCGGTAGTTCACGGCTGTGGCTACCTCTGTGTCGGCACTCGGCAGCCCGTCCATAATTGTATATACCACCTAACCGTGGTTTTTTTTTCTTTCTTTATACATACATACTAGTTACGAGTATACTATCTCTTTATCAACCAGTCTATATATTAGCAGCAGACACAGTACAGTGCGGTAGTTCACGGCTGTGGCTACCTCTGTGTCGGCACTCGGCAGCCCGTCCATAATTGTATATACCACCTAACCGTGGTTTTTTTTTCTTTCTTTATACATACATACTAGTTACGAGTATACTATCTCTTTATCAACCAGTCTATATTAGCAGCAGACACAGTACAGTGCGGTAGTTCACGGCTGTGGCTACCTCTGTGTCGGCACTCGGCAGCCCGTCCATAATTGTATATACCACCTAACCGTGGTTTTTTTTTCTTTCTTTATACATACATACTAGTTACGAGTATACTATCTCTTTATCAACCAGTCTATATATTAGCAGCAGACACAGTACAGTGCGGTAGTTCACGGCTGTGGCTACCTCTGTGTCGGCACTCGGCAGCCCGTCCATAATTGTATATACCACCTAACCGTGGTTTTTTTTTCTTTCTTTATAGTCATACTAGTTACGAGTATACTATCTCTTTATCAACCAGTCTATATTAGCAGCAGACACAGTACAGTGCGGTAGTTCACGGCTGTGGCTACCTCTGTGTCGGCACTCGGCAGCCCGTCCATAATTGTATATACCACATAACCGTGGTTTTTTTTTCTTTCTTTATACATACATACTAGTTACGAGTATACTATCTCTTTATCAACCAGTCTATATATTAGCAGCAGACACAGTACAGTGCGGTAGTTCACGGCTGTGGCTACCTCTGTGTCGGCACTCGGCAGCCCGTCCATAATTGTATATACCACCTAACCGTGGTTTTTTTTTCTTTCTTTATAGTCATACTAGTTACGAGTATACTATCTCTTTATCAACCAGTCTATATTAGCAGCAGACACAGTACAGTGCGGTAGTTCACGGCTGTGGCTACCTCTGTGTCGGCACTCGGCAGCCCGTCCATAATTGTATATACCACCTAACCGTGGTTTTTTTTTCTTTCTTTATACACACATACTAGTTACGAGTATACTATCTCTTTATCAACCAGTCTATATATTAGCAGCAGACACAGTACAGTGCGGTAGTTCACGGCTGTGGCTACCTCTGTGTCGGCACTCGGCAGCCCGTCCATAATTGTATACTAGTATCCAATCCATCCATCTCCATTGTTTACCTGAGGTGCCTTTTAGTTGTGCCTATTAAAATATGGAGAACAAAAATGTTGAGGTTCCAAAATTAGGGAAAGATCAAGATCCACTTCCACCTCGTGCTGAAGCTGCTGCCACTAGTCATGGCCGAGACGATGAAATGCCAGCAACGTCGTCTGCCAAGGCCGATGCCCAATGTCATAGTACAGAGCATGTCAAATCCAAAACACCAAATATCAGTAAAAAAAGGACTCCAAAACCTAAAATAAAATTGTCGGAGGAGAAGCGTAAACTTGCCAATATGCCATTTACCACACGGAGTGGCAAGGAACGGCTGAGGCCCTGGCCTATGTTCATGGCTAGTGGTTCAGCTTCACATGAGGATGGAAGCACTCAGCCTCTCGCTAGAAAAATGAAAAGACTAAAGCTGGCAAAAGCAGTAGCACCGCAAAGAACTGTGCGTTCTTCGAAATCCCAAATCCACAAGGAGAGTCCGACTCCAATTGTGTCGGTTGCGATGCCTGACCTTCCCAACACTGGACGTGAAGAGCATGCGCCTTCCACCATTTGCACGCCCCCTGCAAGTGATGGAAGGAGCACCCGCAGTCCAGTTCCTGATAGTCAGATTGAAGATGTCAGTGTTGAAGTACACCAGGATGAGGAGGATATGGGTGTTGCTGGCGCTGGGGAGGAAATTGACCAGGAGGATTCTGATGGTGAGGTGGTTTGTTTAAGTCAGGCACCCGGGGAGACACCTGTTGTCCGTGGTAGGAATATGGCCGTTGACATGCCTGGTGAAAATACCAAAAAAATCAGCTCTTCGGTGTGGGAGTATTTCACCAGAAATGCGGACAACAGGTGTCAAGCCGTGTGTTCCCTTTGTCAAGCTGTAATAAGTAGGGGTAAGGACGTTAACCACCTCGGAACATCCTCCCTTATACGTCACCTGCAGCGCATTCATAATAAGTCAGTGACAAGTTCAAAAACTTTGGGTGACAGCGGAAGCAGTCCACTGACCAGTAAATCCCTTCCTCTTGTAACCAAGCTCACGCAAACCACCCCACCAACTCCCTCAGTGTCAATTTCCTCCTTCCCCAGGAATGCCAATAGTCCTGCAGGCAATGTCACTGGCAATTCTGACGAGCCCTCTCCTGCCTGGGATTCCTCCGATGCATCCTTGCGTGTAACGCCTACTGCTGCTGGCGCTGCTGTTGTTGCTGCTGGGAGTCGATGGTCATCCCAGAGGGGAAGTCGTAAGCCCACTTGTACTACTTCCAGTAAGCAATTGACTGTTCAACAGTCCTTTGCGAGGAAGATGAAATATCACAGCAGTCATCCTGCTGCAAAGCGGATAACTGAGGCCTTGACAACTATGTTGGTGTTAGACGTGCGTCCGGTATCCGCCGTTAGTTCACAGGGAACTAGACAATTTATTGAGGCAGTGTGCCCCCGTTACCAAATACCATCTAGGTTCCACTTCTCTAGGCAGGCGATACCGAGAATGTACACGGACGTCAGAAAAAGACTCACCAGTGTCCTAAAAAATGCAGTTGTACCCAATGTCCACTTAACCACGGACATGTGGACAAGTGGAGCAGGGCAGGGTCAGGACTATATGACTGTGACAGCCCACTGGGTAGATGTATGGACTCCCGCCGCAAGAACAGCAGCGGCGGCACCAGTAGCAGCATCTCGCAAACGCCAACTCTTTCCTAGGCAGGCTACGCTTTGTATCACCGCTTTCCAGAATACGCACACAGCTGAAAACCTCTTACGGCAACTGAGGAAGATCATCGCGGAATGGCTTACCCCAATTGGACTCTCCTGTGGATTTGTGGCATCGGACAACGCCAGCAATATTGTGTGTGCATTAAATATGGGCAAATTCCAGCACGTCCCATGTTTTGCACATACCTTGAATTTGGTGGTGCAGAATTTTTTAAAAAACGACAGGGGCGTGCAAGAGATGCTGTCGGTGGCCAGAAGAATTGCGGGACACTTTCGGCGTACAGGCACCACGTACAGAAGACTGGAGCACCACCAAAAACTACTGAACCTGCCCTGCCATCATCTGAAGCAAGAAGTGGTAACGAGGTGGAATTCAACCCTCTATATGCTTCAGAGGTTGGAGGAGCAGCAAAAGGCCATTCAAGCCTATACAATTGAGCACGATATAGTAGGTGGAATGCACCTGTCTCAAGCGCAGTGGAGAATGATTTCAACGTTGTGCAAGGTTCTGATGCCCTTTGAACTTGCCACACGTGAAGTCAGTTCAGACACTGCCAGCCTGAGTCAGGTCATTCCCCTCATCAGGCTTTTGCAGAAGAAGCTGGAGACATTGAAGGAGGAGCTAACACGGAGCGATTCCGCTAGGCATGTGGGACTTGTGGATGGAGCCCTTAATTCGCTTAACAAGGATTCACGGGTGGTCAATCTGTTGAAATCAGAGCACTACATTTTGGCCACCGTGCTCGATCCTAGATTTAAAGCCTACCTTGGATCTCTCTTTCCGGCAGACACAAGTCTGCTGGGGTTGAAAGACCTGCTGGTGACAAAATTGTCAAGTCAAGCGGAACGCGACCTGTCAACATCTCCTCCTTCACATTCTCCCGCAACTGGGGGTGCGAGGAAAAGGCTCAGAATTCCGAGCCCACCCGCTGGCGGTGATGCAGGGCAGTCTGGAGCGACTGCTGATGCTGACATCTGGTCCGGACTGAAGGACCTGACAACGATTACGGACATGTCGTCTACTGTCACTGCATATGATTCTCTCAACATTGATAGAATGGTGGAGGATTATATGAGTGACCGCATCCAAGTAGGCACGTCACACAGTCCGTACTTATACTGGCAGGAAAAAGAGGCAATTTGGAGGCCCTTGCACAAACTGGCTTTATTTTACCTAAGTTGCCCTCCCACAAGTGTGTACTCCGAAAGAGTGTTTAGTGCCGCCGCTCACCTTGTCAGCAATCGGCGTACGAGGTTACATCCAGAAAATGTGGAGAAGATGATGTTCATTAAAATGAATTATAATCAATTCCTCCGCGGAGACATTGACCAGCAGCAATTGCCTCCACAAAGTACACAGGGAGCTGAGATGGTGGATTCCAGTGGGGACGAATTGATAATCTGTGAGGAGGGGGATGTACACGGTGATATATCGGAGGGCGATGATGAGGTGGACATCTTGCCTCTGTAGAGCCAGTTTGTGCAAGGAGAGATTAATTGCTTCTTTTTTGGGGGGGGTCCAAACCAACCCGTCATATCAGTCACAGTCGTGTGGCAGACCCTGTCACTGAAATGATGGGTTGGTTAAAGTGTGCATGTCCTGTTTTGTTTATACAACATAAGGGTGGGTGGGAGGGCCCAAGGACAATTCCATCTTGCGCCTCTTTTTTCTTTTCTTTTTCTTTGCGTCATGTGCTGTTTGGGGAGGGTTTTTTGGAAGGGACATCCTGCGTGACACTGCAGTGCCACTCCTAGATGGGCCCGGTGTTTGTGTCGGCCACTAGGGTCGCTTATCTTACTCACACAGCTACCTCATTGCGCCTCTTTTTTTCTTTGCGTCATGTGCTGTTTGGGGAGGGTTTTTTGGAAGGGACATCCTGAGTGACACTGCAGTGACACTCCTAGATGGGCCCGGTGTTTGTGTCGGCCACTAGGGTCGCTTATCTTACTCACACAGCTACCTCATTGCGCCTCTTTTTTTCTTTGCGTCATGTGCTGTTTGGGGAGGGTTTTTTGGAAGGGCCATCCTGCGTGACACTGCAGTGCCACTCCTAGATGGGCCCGGTGTTTGTGTCGGCCACTAGGGTCGCTTATCTTACTCACACAGCGACCTCGGTGCAAATTTTAGGACTAAAAATAATATTGTGAGGTATTCAGAATAGACTGAAAATGAGTGGAAATTATGGTTTTTGAGGTTAATAATACTTTGGGATCAAAATGACCGCCAAATTCTATGATTTAAGCTGTTTTTTAGGTTTTTTGGAAAAAAACACCCGAATCCAAAACACACCCGAATCCGACAAAAAAAATTCGGTGAGGTTTTGCCAAAACGCGGTCGAACCCAAAACCAAAACACAAAACCCGAAAAATTTCCGGCGCTCATCTCTACTAAGCAGTATCCCTGACAATGGAGCCTAAGCAGTATCCCTGACAATGGAGCCTAAGCAGTATCCCTGACAATGGAGCCTAAGCAGTATCCCTGACAATGGAGCCTAAGCAGTATCCCTGACAATGGAGCCTAAGCAGTATCCCTGACAATGGAGTCTAAGCAGTATCCCTGACAATGGAGTCTAAGCAGTATCCCTGACAATGGAGTCTAAGCAGTATCCCTGACAATGGAGACTAAGCAGTATCACTGACAATGGAGACTAAGCAGTATCCCTGACAATGGAGCCTAAGCAGTATCCCTGACAATGGAGTCTAAGCAGTATCCCTGACAATGGAGACTAAGCAGTATTCCTGACAATGTAGTCTGAGCAGTATCCCTGACAATGGAGTCTGCGCAATATCCCTGACAATGGAGACTAAGCAATATTCCTGACAATGGAGCCTAAGCAATATCCCTGACAATGGAGCCTAAGCAATATCCCTGACAATGGAGCCTAAGCAGTATCCCTGGCAATGGAGCCTAAGCAGTATCCCTGGCAATGGAGCCTAAGCAGTATCCCTGACAATGGAGCCTAAGCAGTATCCCTGACAATGGAGCCTAAGCAGTATCCCTGACAATGGAGCCTAAGCAGTATCCCTGACAATGGAGCCTAAGCAGTATCCCTGACAATGGAGACTAAGCAATATTCCTGACAATGGAGTCTGAGCAGTATCCCTGACACTGGAGCCTAAGCAGTATCCCTGACATTGGAGCTTAAGCAGTATCCCTGACAATGGAGACTAAGCAATATCCCTGACAATGGAGACTAAGCAGTATCCCTGACAATGGAGCCTAAGCAGTATCCCTGACAATGGAGCCTAAGCAGTATCCCTGACAATGGAGTCTGCGCAATATCCCTGACAATGGAGACTAAGCAATATTCCTGACAATGGAGGCTAAGCAGTATCCCTGACAATGGAGACTAAGCAATATTCCTGACAATGGAGTCTGAGCAGTATCCCTGACAATGGAGTCTGCGCAATATCCCTGACAATGGAGACTAAGCAGTATCCCTGACAATGGAGCCTAAGCAGTATCCCTGACAATGGAGCCTAAGCAGTATCCCTGACAATGGAGACTAAGCAATATTCCTGACAATGGAGCCTAAGAAGTATCCCTGACAATGGAGCCTAAGCAGTATCCCTGACAATGGAGCCTAAGCAGTATCCCTGACAATGGAGCCTAAGCAGTATCCCTGACAATTGAGTCTAAGCAGTATCCCTGACAATAGAGACTAAGCAATATTCCTGACAATGGAAGTCTGAGCAGTATCCCTGACAATGGAGTCTGCGCAATATCCCTGACAATGGAGAATAAGCAGTATTCCTGACAATGGAGGCTAAGCAGTATCCCTGACAATGGAGCCTAAGCAGTATCCCTGACAATGGAGTCTAAGCAGTATCCCTGACAATGGAGCCTAAGCAGTATCCCTGACAATGGAGACTAAGCAGTATTCCTGACAATGGAGGCTAAGCAGTATCCCTGACAATGGAGGCTAAGCAGTATCCCTGACAATGGAGCCTAAGCAGTATCCCTGACAATGGAGTCTGCGCAATATCCCTGACAATGGAGACTAAGCAATATTCCTGACAATGGAGCCTAAGCAGTATCCCTGACAATGGAGCCTAAGCAGTATCCCTGACAATGGAGCCTAAGCAGTATCCCTGACAATGGAGACTAAGCAATATTCCTGACAATGGAGACTAAGCAGTATCCCTGACAATGAAGCCTAAGCAGTATCCCTGACAATGGAGCCTAAGCAGTATCCCTGACAATGGAGACTAAGCAATATTCCTGACAATGGAGACTAAGCAGTATCCCTGGCAATGGAGCCTAAGCAGTATCCCTGACAATGGAGCCTAAGCAGTATCCCTGACAATGGAGCCTAAGCAGTATCCCTGGCAATGGAGCCTAAGCAGTATCCCTGGCAATGGAGCCTAAGCAGTATCCCTGACAATGGAGCCTAAGCAGTATCCCTGACAATGGAGTCTAAGCAGTATCCCTGGCAATGGAGCCTAAGCAGTATCCCTGACAATGGAGCCTAAGCAGTATCCCTGACAATGGAGCCTAAGCAGTATCCCTGACAATGGAGCCTAAGCAGTATCCCTGACAATGGAGCCTAAGCAGTATCCCTGACAATGGAGACAAAGCAATATTCCTGACAATGGAGCCTAAGCAGTATCCCTGACAATGGAGCCTAAGCAATATTCGTGACAATGGAGACTAAGCTATATTCCTGACAATGGAGCCTAAGCAGTATCCCTGACAATGGAGCCTAAGCAGTATCCCTGACAATAGAGCCTAAGCAGTATCCCTGGCAATGGAGCCTAAGCAGTATCCCTGGCAATGGAGCCCTGACAATGGAGCCTAAGCAGTATCCCTGGCAATGAAGCCTAGGAGCCTAAGCAATATCCCTGACAATGGAGCCTAAGCAATATCCCTGACAATGGAGCCTAAGCAGTATCCCTGACAATGGAGCCTAAGCAGTATCCCTGACAATGGAGCCTAAGCAGTATCCCTGACAATGGAGGCTAAGCAGTATCCCTGACAATGGAGACTAAGCAATATTCCTGACAATGGAGTCTGAGCAGTATCCCTGACAATGGAGCCTAAGCAGTATCCCTGACAATGGAGCCTAAGCAGTATCCCTGACAATGGAGACTAAGCAATATTCCTGACAATGGAGCCTAAGCAGTATCCCTGACAATGGAGACTAAGCAATATTCCTGACAATGGAGGCTAAGCAGTATCCCTGACAATGGAGGCTAAGCAGTATCCCTGACAATGGAGCCTAAGCAGTATCCCTGACAATGGAGTCTGCGCAATATCCCTGACAATGGAGTCTGCGCAATATCCCTGACAATGGAGACTAAGCAATATTCCTGACAATGGAGCCTAAGCAGTATCCCTGACAATGGAGCCTAAGCAGTATCCCTGACAATGGAGCCTAAGCAGTATCCCTGACAATGGAGCCTAAGCAGTATCCCTGACAATGGAGCCTAAGCAGTATCCCTGGCAATGGAGCCTAAGCAGTATCCCTGGCAATGGAGCCTAAGCAGTATCCCTGACAATGGAGCCTAAGCAGTATCCCTGACAATGGAGTCTAAGCAGTATCCCTAACAATGGAGACTAAGCAATATTCCTGACAATGGAGTCTGAGCAGTATCCCTGACAATGGAGCCTAAGCAGTATCCATGACAATGGAGCCTAAGCAGTATCCCTGACAATGAAGTCTGCGCAATATCCCTGACAATGGAGACTAAGCAATATTCCTGACAATGGAGCCTAAGCGGTATCCCTGACAATGGAGCCTAAGCAGTATCCCTGACAATGGAGCCTAAGCAGTATCCCTGACAATGGAGTCTAAGCAGTATCCCTGACAATGGAGCCTAAGCAGTATCCCTGACAATGGAGCCTAAGCAGTATCCCTGACAATGGAGCCTAAGCAGTATCCCTGGCAATGGAGCCTAAGCAGTATCCCTGACAATGGAGCCTAAGCAGTATCCCTGACAATGGAGCCTAAGCAATATCCCTGACAATGGAGCCTAAGCAATATCCCTGACAACGGAGCCCTGACAATGGAGGCTAAGCAATATCCCTGACAATGGAGGCTAAGCAATATCCCTGACAATGGAGGTTAAGCAATATCCCTGACAATGGAGGCTAAGCAATATCCCTGACAATGGAGGCTAAGCAATATCCCTGACAATGGAGGCTAAGCAATATCCCTGACAATGGAGGCTAAGCAATATCCCTGACAATGGAGGCTAATCAATATCCCTGACAATGGAGCCTAAGCAATATTCCTGACAATGGAATCTATGCAGTATCCCTGATAATGGAGTCTAGGTTATATCCCTGACAACAGAGTCTAAACGGGGGTACTGACGGGAGAGATGTGTGCTGAGCGATCTTAACACAGACCGATCAGCACACATCTCTCCCCCGGCTCAGCACAGCGCGATGTGCTGAGCGAGGGGAGGAGGACGGACGGAGGGCCGCTCACTTCACACAACGGTGAAGTGAGCGACCCGCTAGATTGAGCCTACATACAGGCTCAATCTAGCACCGGCGATAGCGATGCGCGGGGTCACGTATCGCTATCGTTGGGGGGCATACACACGGCAGATCCGTGCTTAAAATCTAAGCAATCTAGTCAGATTGCTTAGATTTTAAACACGGATCTCTCCGTGTGTACCGCCCTTAAGTAATATTCCTGACAATGGAGCCTAAGCAATATCCCTGACAATGGAGTCTGCGCAATATCCCTGACAATGGAGTCTGCGCAATATCCC
Source organism: Pseudophryne corroboree (assembly GCF_028390025.1). Taxonomy (NCBI): domain Eukaryota; kingdom Metazoa; phylum Chordata; class Amphibia; order Anura; family Myobatrachidae; genus Pseudophryne; species Pseudophryne corroboree. The sequence goes on from NC_086447.1 coordinate 597,477,271, forward strand.
TGACAATGGAGTCTGCGCAATATCCCTGACAACGGAGACTAAGCAATATTCCTGACAATGGAGCCTAAGCAGTATCCCTGACAATGGAGCCTAAGCAGTATCCCTGACAATGGAGCCTAAGCAGTAGAGATGAGCGGGTTCGGTTCCTCTGAATCCGAACCCGCCCGAACTTCAGGTTTTTTTACACGGGTCCGAGCAGGCTCGGATCTTCCCGCCTTGCTCGGCTAACCCGAGCGCGCCCGAACGTCATCATCACGCTGTCGGATTCTCGCGAGGCTCGGATTCTATCGCGAGACTCGGATTCTATATAAGGAGCCGCGCGTCGCCGCCATTTTCACACGTGCATTGAGAGTCATAGGGAGAGGACGTGGCTGGCGTCCTCTCCGTTTAGAGAAGAGAGAGACACAGTATTTTCGGGGAGCATTATTAGGAGGAGTACTACTGTATACTACTATACTACTTGCTGAAGTGATATTTATAGATTAGATAGTGTGACTGTAAGTGTATTATCTGACTTGTGGGGGAGACACTGACAGTGGGGAGCAGATAGAGTCTGAGAGCAGGACTCAGGAGTACATATAACGTACAGTGCACACTTTTGCTGCCAGAGTCAGTGCCACACTGCCATTGTTGTGACCACACTGACCACCAGTATACAGGGGTGTATCTACCCATTGGCCAGGATGGCACTCGCCAGGGGTGCCAGCCAAGCAGGGGGCGCCGCCTGATGGTGCCATCCTCGGCCAATGGGTGGAATCTCTTAAGCCGTAGTGTCTGGCAATACCTGGCAGAGGATTGCTCAGCAGGCAGGAGCTGGCGCCGGTGTCCAGCACCACCATGCACTACAGGGAAGTGAATGCACTACAGAAACTGAAAATAAACTACAACTCCCAGCAATTCTTGCTGTCGGGAGCTACTGGCGGCAAGGGCTGCTGGGAGCTGTAGTTTATTTTCAGTTTCTTCACATAGTTTGGTGTGGTGCAGGACCCTGGCGCAAGCTCCTGCCTGCTGAGCGATCCTCCGCCCTCCATCCCAGGCAGCTCGGCACAGCAGGTATTGCCAGGCACTACGGCTATCTGCTGGGATGTTGTGGGTAGGGGACTAGAACTATGTGCTGTGTGGGGAGGCTATGTATGTGCTGGGAGTGGGGGAGACTACTACTATGTGCTAAGGGCAGGCTACAGCTATGTGCTGGCAGGGGGAGGGGGACTTTGGCTATGTGCTTGGGGAGGTGAGGGGCTATGGCTATGCTGGCAGGGAACTATTGTTATGTTATGGGAAGGGGGTGGGGTGGGGACTACTGTATGACTGTGTTGGGAGAGGTGGAGACTACAGCTTTGTGCTGGGGGGACTATGGCTATTGCTGGGAGAGGTGGGGCTATGGCTATTTACTGGGAGGGGACTATGGCTATGTGCTGGGAGGGGGATGGGGACTATGACTATATGACTGTGGGGGCTTTTCTGGAACTGTGGGGACATATGTGTATCTGGCACCATGGGGGCATATCTGGCACTGTGAGGGCATATCTGGCACTGTGGAGGCATGTGTATCTGGCAACGTGGGGACATATCTGGCACTGTGGGGGCATATGTGTATCTGGCACTGTGGGGGCATATCTAGCACTGTGGGGGCATATCTGGCACTGTGGGGGCATATCTAGAACCGTAGGGGCATATCTCGTACTGTGGGAGCATATGTGAATCTGGCACTGTGGGGGAATATGTGTATCTGGCACTGTGGGGGCATATGTGTATCTGGCACTATGGGGGGCATATGTGTATCTGGCACTGCACTATTGGGGTCATATGTGTATCACACACCTATTTTCATTGGCCAGGCCCCATGTGGCATGTAGCCACTGTGCGCGCACACAGTACCACTAAGATTTATTTTCTACTTGCACCACTGGGTAGTGCCCTGCACTGCACTTCTTTGCACTACTATTTGATTATACTACCTGGCCTTTGGTGGCATTTACTGGCGTTTCTATAATGGGTGCAGTGTGTGCGGTGCACACGGGCCCCTGAGTCCAGAGGGAGCCCCCACCGCACACACTGCACCCATTTGTAAAATACTTACCCCACCGAAGTCCAGCGCCGGCATCCGTAGCGCCACTAGAACACAGTGAATATGGCCCAGCGGCCATTTTCACGGCATTCTGCGCATGCGCAGTAGAGAGATCTCAGGGAAAATGGCCACCGCACCATTTTCCCGGAGATCTGCACATGCGCAGTAGAGTCTGAGCCCTCTAGTGCTCAGACTCTACAGCGCTCCAGGCAGAGAGGAGGGGGCCCGACGGAGGAGGCTGAACACGGTCCTCCTCCTCTCTTAAAACGCCCCTGGTGGCATTGCCTCCTTAGCGAGGCCAGGCACTGCTGATGTCTCCACAGTGTTTTAAGAATTACTGTGTGGGCATAATGTGTAAAGGGAACGGCTACTGTGTGGGCATAATGTGTATAAGGGTTATTACTGTGTAGCGTAATTTGAATCGGGGGTACTATTGTATGGTCATGCCCCTTTCCCACAAGATCATGTCCCTTTTTTGCACATGCACCTTCCCTATTTCAAATATGGGGGGCGCCAGTCCCTTAGTTTGCCAGGGGCGCCCAGACCCCTGGATACACCCCTGCCAGTATAATAATATATTTTGTGATTGTCTGCTTAGGCCTCGGAGTACTAGTTGCAAGTTGCAACGTGACCTGTCCTGAAGTGACCACCAGTTTAATAATCAATCACCACCAGTTTAATATATATATATATATATATATATATATATATATATAATTGTATATAATATATATATAATATTGTATATCATCCAGTCTATATTAGCAGCAGACACAGTACGTTAGTCCACGGCTGTAGCTACCTCTGTGTCGGCACTCAGCAGTCCATCCATAATTGTATACCACCTACCCGTGGATTTTTTTTTTTTTTTCGTTCTTCTTTGTACATACTACTATAGTATAGTAGCTTACTGAAGCAGTCTGCGGTGCTGCTGAGCTGACAGTGTCCAGCAGGTCCGTCATCAGTCATCATTACCTAATAAATATATTATCTACCTGTCCGGCTGCAGTACTAGTGATATTATATATACATACATATATATATTGATTTCATCTCATTATCAATCATCCAGTCTATATTAGCAGCAGACACAGTACGTTAGTCCACGGCTGTAGCTACCTCTGTGTCGGCACTCGGCAGTCCATCCATAATTGTATACCACCTACCCGTGTTTTTTTTTTTTCTTTCTTCTTTGTACATACTACTATAGAGTATAGTAGCTTACTGTAGCAGTCTGCGGTGCTGCTGAGCTGACAGTGTCCAGCAGGTCCGTCATCAGTCATCATTACCTAATAAATATATTATCTACCTGTCCGGCTGTAGTACTAGTGATATTATATATACATACATATATATATTGATTTCATCTCATTATCAATCATCCAGTCTATATTAGCAGCAGACACAGTACGTTAGTCCACGGCTGTAGCTACCTCTGTGTCGGCACTCAGCAGTCCATCCATAATTGTATACCACCTACCCGTGGTTTTTTTTTTCGTTCTTCTTTGTACATACTACTATAGTATAGTAGCTTACTGTAGCAGTCTGCGGTGCTGCTGAGCTGACAGTGTCCAGCAGGTCCGTCATCAGTCATCATTACCTAATAAATATATTATCTACCTGTCCGGCTGCAGTACTAGTGATATTATATATACATACATATATATATTGATTTCATCTCATTATCAATCATCCAGTCTATATTAGCAGCAGACACAGTACGTTAGTCCACGGCTTTAGCTACCTCTGTGTCGGCACTCGGCAGTCCATCCATAATTGTATACCACCTACCCGTGGGTTTTTTTTTTCTTTCTTCTTTGTACATACTACTATAGAGTATAGTAGCTTACTGTAGCAGTCTGCGGTGCTGCTGAGCTGACAGTGTCCAGCAGGTCCGTCATCAGTCATCATTACCTAATAAATATATTATCTACCTGTCCGGCTGCAGTACTAGTGATATTATATATACATACATATATATATTGATTTCATCTCATTATCAATCATCCAGTCTATATTAGCAGCAGACACAGTACGTTAGTCCACGGCTGTAGCTACCTCTGTGTCGGCACTCGGCAGTCCATCCATAAGTATACTAGTATCCATCCATCTCCATTGTTTACCTGAGGTGCCTTTTAGTTGTGCCTATTAAAATATGGAGAACAAAAATGTTGAGGTTCCAAAATTAGGGAAAGATCAAGATCCACTTCCACCTCGTGCTGAAGCTGCTGCCACTAGTCATGGCCGAGACGATGAAATGCCAGCAACGTCGTCTGCCAAGGCCGATGCCCAATGTCATAGTACAGAGCATGTCAAATCCAAAACACCAAATATCAGTAAAAAAAGGACTCCAAAACCTAAAATAAAATTGTCGGAGGAGAAGCGTAAACTTGCCAATATGCCATTTACCACACGGAGTGGCAAGGAACGGCTGAGGCCCTGGCCTATGTTCATGGCTAGTGGTTCAGCTTCACATGAGGATGGAAGCACTCAGCCTCTCGCTAGAAAACTGAAAAGACTCAAGCTGGCAAAAGCACCGCAAAGAACTGTGCGTTCTTCGAAATCCCAAATCCACAAGGAGAGTCCAATTGTGTCGGTTGCGATGCCTGACCTTCCCAACACTGGACGTGAAGAGCATGCGCCTTCCACCATTTGCACGCCCCCTGCAAGTGCTGGAAGGAGCACCCGCAGTCCAGTTCCTGATAGTCAGATTGAAGATGTCAGTGTTGAAGTACACCAGGATGAGGAGGATATGGGTGTTGCTGGCGCTGGGGAGGAAATTGACCAGGAGGATTCTGATGGTGAGGTGGTTTGTTTAAGTCAGGCACCCGGGGAGACACCTGTTGTCCGTGGGAGGAATATGGCCACTGATATGCCTGGTGAAAATACCAAAAAAATCAGCTCTTCGGTGTGGAAGTATTTCAACAGAAATGCGGACAACAGGTGTCAAGCCGTGTGTTGCCTTTGTCAAGCTGTAATAAGTAGGGGTAAGGACGTTAACCACCTCGGAACATCCTCCCTTATACGTCACCTGCAGCGCATTCATAATAAGTCAGTGACAAGTTCAAAAACTTTGGGTGACAGCGGTAGCAGTCCACTGACCAGTAAATCCCTTCCTCTTGTAACCAAGCTCACGCAAACCACCCCACCAACTCCCTCAGTGTCAATTTCCTCCTTCCCCAGGAATGCCAATAGTCCTGCAGGCCATGTCACTGGCAATTCTGACGATTCCTCTCTTGCCTGGGATTCCTCCGATGCATCCTTGCGTGTAACGCCTACTGCTGCTGGCGCTGCTGTTGTTGCTGCTGGGAGTCGATGGTCATCCCAGAGGGGAAGTCGTAAGACCACTTTTACTACTTCCACCAAGCAATTGACTGTCCAACAGTCCTTTGCGAGGAAGATGAAATATCACAGCAGTCATCCTACTGCAAAGCGGATAACTGAGGCCTTGGCATCCTGGGTGGTGAGAAACGTGGTTCCGGTATCCATCATTACTGCAGAGCCAACTAGAGACTTGTTGGAGGTACTGTGTCCCCGGTACCAAATACCATCTAGGTTCCATTTCTCTAGGCAGGCGATACCGAAAATGTACACAGACCTCAGAAAAAGAGTCACCAGTGTCCTAAAAAATGCAGCTGTACCCAATGTCCACTTAACCACGGACATGTGGACAAGTGGAGCAGGGCAGGGTCAGGACTATATGACTGTGACAGCCCACTGGGTAGATGTATGGACTCCCGCCGCAAGAACAGCAGCGGCGGCACCAGTAGCAGCATCTCGCAAACGCCAACTCTTTCCTAGGCAGGCTACGCTTTGTATCACCGGTTTCCAGAATACGCACACAGCTGAAAACCTCTTACGGCAACTGAGGAAGATCATCGCGGAATGGCTTACCCCAATTGGACTCTCCTGTGGATTTGTGGCATCGGACAACGCCAGCAATATTGTGTGTGCATTAAATATGGGCAAATTCCAGCACGTCCCATGTTTTGCACATACCTTGAATTTGGTGGTGCAGAATTATTTAAAAAACGACAGGGGCGTGCAAGAGATGCTGTCGGTGGCCAGAAGAATTGCGGGACACTTTCGGCGTACAGGCACCACGTACAGAAGACTGGAGCACCACCAAAAACTACTGAACCTGCCCTGCCATCATCTGAAGCAAGAAGTGGTAACGAGGTGGAATTCAACCCTCTATATGCTTCAGAGGTTGGAGGAGCAGCAAAAGGCCATTCAAGCCTATACAATTGAGCACGATATAGGAGGTGGAATGCACCTGTCTCAAGCGCAGTGGAGAATGATTTCAACGTTGTGCAAGGTTCTGATGCCCTTTGAACTTGCCACACGTGAAGTCAGTTCAGACACTGCCAGCCTGAGTCAGGTCATTCCCCTCATCAGGCTTTTGCAGAAGAAGCTGGAGACATTGAAGGAGGAGCTAACACGGAGCGATTCCGCTAGGCATGTGGGACTTGTGGATGGAGCCCTTAATTCGCTTAACAAGGATTCACGGGTGGTCAATCTGTTGAAATCAGAGCACTACATTTTGGCCACCGTGCTCGATCCTAGATTTAAAGCCTACCTTGGATCTCTCTTTCCAGCAGACACAAGTCTGCTGGGGTTGAAAGACCTGCTGGTGAGAAAATTGTCAAGTCAAGCGGAACGCGACCTGTCAACATCTCCTCCTTCACATTCTCCCGCAACTGGGGGTGCGAGGAAAAGGCTCAGAATTCCGAGCCCACCCGCTGGCGGTGATGCAGGGCAGTCTGGAGCGACTGCTGATGCTGACATCTGGTCCGGACTGAAGGACCTGACAACGATTACGGACATGTCGTCTACTGTCACTGCATATGATTCTCTCAACATTGAAAGAATGGTGGAGGATTATATGAGTGACCGCATCCAAGTAGGCACGTCACACAGTCCGTACTTATACTGGCAGGAAAAAGAGGCAATTTGGAGGCCCTTGCACAAACTGGCTTTATTCTACCTAAGTTGCCCTCCCACAAGTGTGTACTCCGAAAGAGTGTTTAGTGCCGCCGCTCACCTTGTCAGCAATCGGCGTACGAGGTTACATCCAGAAAATGTGGAGAAGATGATGTTCATTAAAATGAATTATAATCAATTCCTCCGTGGAGACATTGACCAGCAGCAATTGCCTCCACAAAGTACACAGGGAGCTGAGATGGTGGATTCCAGTGGGGACGAATTGATAATCTGTGAGGAGGGGGATGTACACGGTGATATATCGGAGGATGATGATGAGGTGGACATCTTGCCTCTGTAGAGCCAGTTTGTGCAAGGAGAGATTAATTGCTTCTTTTTTGGTGGGGGTCCAAACCAACCCGTCATTTCAGTCACAGTCGTGTGGCAGACCCTGTCACTGAAATGATGGGTTGGTTAAAGTGTGCATGTCCTGTTTATACAACATAAGGGTGGGTGGGAGGGCCCAAGGACAATTCCATCTTGCACCTCTTTTTTCTTTAATTTTTCTTTGCGTCATGTGCTGTTTGGGGAGGGTTTTTTGGAAGGGACATCCTGCGTGACACTGCAGTGCCACTCCTAGATGGGCCCGGTGTTTGTGTCGGCCACTTGGGTCGCTTATCTTACTCACACAGCTACCTCATTGCGCCTCTTTTTTTCTTTGCGTCATGTGCTGTTTGGGGAGGGTTTTTTGGAAGGGACATCCTGCGTGACACTGCAGTGACACTCCTAGATGGGCCCGGTGTTTGTGTCGGCCACTAGGGTCGCTTATCTTACTCACACAGCTACCTCATTGCGCCTCTTTTTTTCTTTGCGTCATGTGCTGTTTGGGGAGGGTTTTTTGGAAGGGACATCCTGCGTGACACTGCAGTGACACTCCTAGATGGGCCCGGTGTTTGTGTCGGCCACTAGGGTCGCTTATCTTACTCACACAGCTACCTCATTGCGCCTCTTTTTTTCTTTGCGTCATGTGCTGTTTGGGGAGGGTTTTTTGGAAGGGACATCCTGCGTGACACTGCAGTGACACTCCTAGATGGGCCCGGTGTTTGTGTCGGCCACTAGGGTCGCTTATCTTACTCACACAGCTACCTCATTGCGCCTCTTTTTTTCTTTGCGTCATGTGCTGTTTGGGGAGGGTTTTTTGGAAGGGACATCCTGCGTGACACTGCAGTGCCACTCCTAGATGGGCCCGGTGTTTGTGTCGGCCACTAGGGTCGCTTATCTTACTCACACAGCTACCTCATTGCGCCTCTTTTTTTCTTTGCGTCATGTGCTGTTTGGGGAGGGTTTTTTGGAAGGGACATCCTGCGTGACACTGCAGTGACACTCCTAGATGGGCCCGGTGTTTGTGTCGGCCACTAGGGTCGCTTAGCTTAGTCATCCAGCGACCTAGGTGCAAATTTTAGGACTAAAAATAATATTGTGAGGTGTGAGGTATTCAGAATAGACTGAAAATGAGTGTAAATTATGGTTTTTGAGGTTAATAATACTTTGGGATCAAAATGACCCCCAAATTCTATGATTTAAGCTGTTTTTTAGTGTTTTTTGAAAAAAACACCCGAATCCAAAACACACCCGAATCCGACAAAAAAAATTCGGTGAGGTTTTGCCAAAACGCGGTAGAACCCAAAACACGGCCGCGGAACCGAACCCAAAACCAAAACACAAAACCCGAAAAATTTCCGGCGCTCATCTCTACTAAGCAGTATCCCTGACAATGGAGCCTAAGCAGTATCCCTGACAATGGAGCCTAAGCAGTATCCCTGACAATGGAGCCTAAGCAGTATCCCTGACAATGGAGCCTAAGCAGTATCCCTGACAATGGAGCCTAAGCAGTATCCCTGACAATGGAGCCTAAGCAGTATCCCTGACAATGGAGCCTAAGCAGTATCCCTGACAATGGAGCCTAAGCAGTATCCCTGACAATGGAGCCTAAGCAGTATCCCTGACAATGGAGACTAAGTAATATTCCTGACAATGGAGTCTGAGCAGTATCCCTGACAATGGAGCCTAAGCAGTATCCCTGACAATGGAGCCTAAGCAGTATCCCTGACAATGGAGACTAAGCAATATCCCTGACAATGGAGCCTAAGCAGTATCCCTGACAATGGAGCCTAAGCATTATCCCTGACAATGGAGCCTAAGCAGTATCCCTGGCAATGGAGCCTAAGCAGTATCCCTGACAATGGAGCCTAAGCAGTATCCCTGACAATGGAGCCTAAGCAATATCCCTGACAATGGAGCCTAAGCAATATCCCTGACAACGGAGCCCTGACAATGGAGGCTAAGCAATATCCCTGACAATGGAGGCTAAGCAATATCCCTGACAATGGAGGTTAAGCAATATCCCTGACAATGGAGGCTAAGCAATATCCCTGACAATGGAGGCTAAGCAATATCCCTGACAATGGAGGCTAAGCAATATCCCTGACAATGGAGGCTAAGCAATATCCCTGACAATGGAGGCTAAGCAATATCCCTGACAATGGAGGCTAAGCAATATTCCTGACAATGGAATCTATGCAATATCCCTGATAATGGAGTCTAGGTTATATCCCTGACAACAGAGTCTAAAGGGGGGTACTGACGGGAGAGATGTGTGCTGAGCGATCTTAACACATACCGATCAGCACACATCTCTCCCCCGGCTCAGCACAGCGCGATGTGCTGAGCGAGGGGAGGAGGACGGACGGAGGGCCGCTCACTTCACACAACTGTGAAGTGAGCGACCCGCTAGATTGAGCCTGCATACAGGCTCAATCTAGCACCGGCGATAGCGATGCGCGGGGTCACGTATCGCTATCGCTGGGGGGCATACACACGGCAGATCCGTGCTTAAAATCTAAGCAATCTAGTCAGATTGCTTAGATTTTAAACACGGATCTCTCCGTATGTACCCCCCTTAAGTAATATTCCTGACAATGGAGCCTAAGCAGTATCCCTGACAATGGAGCCTAAGCAGTATCCCTGACAATGGAGCCTAAGCAGTATCCCTGACAATGGAGCCTAAGCAGTATCCCTGACAATGGAGCCTAAGCAATATCCCTGACAATGGAGCCTAAGCAGTATCCCTGACAATGGAGCCTAAGCAGTATCCCTGACAATGGAGCCTAAGCAGTATCCCTGACAATGGAGCCTAAGCAATATCCCTGACAATGGAGCCTAAGCAGTATCCCTGACAATGGAGCCTAAGCAGTATCCCTGACAATGGAGCCTAAGCAGTATCCCTGACAATGGAGCCTAAGCAGTATCCCTGACAATGGAGACTAAGCAATATCCCTGACAATGGAGCCTAAGCAGTATCCCTGACAATGGAGCCTAAGCAGTATCCCTGACAATGGAGCCTAAGCAGTATCCCTGACAATGGAGCCTAAGCAGTATCCCTGACAATGGAGCCTAAGCAGTATCCCTGACAATGGAGCCTAAGCAATATCCCTGACAATGGAGCCTAAGCAGTATCCCTGACAATGGAGCCTAAGCAGTATCCCTGACAATGGAGCCTAAGCAGTATCCCTGACAATGGAGCCTAAGCAGTAGAGATGAGCGGGTTCGGTTTCTCTGAATCCGAACCCGCCAGAACTTCATGTTTTTTTTCACGGGTCCGAGCGACTCGGATCTTCCCGCCTTGCTCGGTTAACCCGAGCGCGCCCGAACGTCATCATGACGCTGTCGGATTCTCGCGAGGCTCGGATTCTATCGCGAGACTCGGATTCTATATAAGGAGCCGCGCGTCGCCGCCATTTTCACACGTGCATTGAGATTGATAGGGAGAGGACGTGGCTGGCGTCCTCTCCGTTTAGAATAGATTAGAGAGACACTTGATTTACTAATTTTGGGGAGCATTAGGAGTACTCAGTACAGTGCAGAGTTTTGCTGATAGTGACCAGTGACCACCAGTTTTATTTATAATCCGTTCTCTGCCTGAAAAAAGCGATACACAGCACACAGTGACTCAGTCACATACCATATCTGTGTGCACTGCTCAGGCTCAGGCCAGTGTGCTGCATCATCTATTATCTATATATAATATTATATATATCTGTCTGACTGCTCAGCTCACACAGCTTATAATTGTGGGGGAGACTGGGGAGCACTACTGCAGTGCCAGTTATAGGTTATAGCAGGAGCCAGGAGTACATAATATATTATATAGTGAGTGACCACCAGACACACAGTGCAGTTTATTTAATATATCCGTTCTCTGCCTGAAAAAAGCGATACACACAGTGACTCAGTCAGTCACATACCATATCTGTGTGCACTGCTCAGGCTCAGGCCAGTGTGCTGCATCATCTATATATATTATATATCTGTCTGACTGCTCAGCTCACACAGCTTATAATTGTGGGGGAGACTGGGGAGCACTACTGCAGTGCCAGTTATAGGTTATAGCAGGAGCCAGGAGTACATAATATTATATTAAAATTAAACAGTGCACACTTTTGCTGCAGGAGTGCCACTGCCAGTGTGACTAGTGACCAGTGACCTGACCACCAGTATATATAATATTAGTAGTATACTATCTCTTTATCAACCAGTCTATATTAGCAGCAGACACAGTACAGTGCGGTAGTTCACGGCTGTGGCTACCTCTGTGTCGGCACTCGGCAGCCCGTCCATAATTGTATATACCACCTAACCGTGGTTTTTTTTTCTTTCTTTATACATACATACTAGTTACGAGTATACTATCCCTTTATCAACCAGTCTATATTAGCAGCAGACACAGTACAGTGCGGTAGTTCACGGCTGTGGCTACCTCTGTGTCGGCACTCGGCAGCCCGTCCATAATTGTATATACCACCTAACCGTGGTTTTTTTTTCTTTCTTTATACATACATACTAGTTACGAGTATACTATCTCTTTATCAACCAGTCTATATATTAGCAGCAGACACAGTACAGTGCGGTAGTTCACGGCTGTGGCTACCTCTGTGTCGGCACTCGGCAGCCCGTCCATAATTGTATATACCACCTAACCGTGGTTTTTTTTTCTTTCTTTATACATACATACTAGTTACGAGTATACTATCTCTTTATCAACCAGTCTATATATTAGCAGCAGACACAGTACAGTGCGGTAGTTCACGGCTGTGGCTACCTCTGTGTCGGCACTCGGCAGCCCGTCCATAATTGTATATACCACCTAACCGTGGTTTTTTTTTCTTTCTTTATACATACATACTAGTTACGAGTATACTATCTCTTTATCAACCAGTCTATATATTAGCAGCAGACACAGTACAGTGCGGTAGTTCACGGCTGTGGCTACCTCTGTGTCGGCACTCGGCAGCCCGTCCATAATTGTATATACCACCTAACCGTGGTTTTTTTTTCTTTCTTTATACATACATACTAGTTACGAGTATACTATCTCTTTATCAACCAGTCTATATATTAGCAGCAGACACAGTACAGTGCGGTAGTTCACGGCTGTGGCTACCTCTGTGTCGGCACTCGGCAGCCCGTCCATAATTGTATATACCACCTAACCGTGGTTTTTTTTTCTTTCTTTATACATACATACTAGTTACGAGTATACTATCTCTTTATCAACCAGTCTATATATTAGCAGCAGACACAGTACAGTGCGGTAGTTCACGGCTGTGGCTACCTCTGTGTCGGCACTCGGCAGCCCGTCCATAATTGTATATACCACCTAACCGTGGTTTTTTTTTCTTTCTTTATACATACATACTAGTTACGAGTATACTATCTCTTTATCAACCAGTCTATATATTAGCAGCAGACACAGTACAGTGCGGTAGTTCACGGCTGTGGCTACCTCTGTGTCGGCACTCGGCAGCCCGTCCATAATTGTATATACCACCTAACCGTGGTTTTTTTTTCTTTCTTTATACATACATACTAGTTACGAGTATACTATCTCTTTATCAACCAGTCTATATTAGCAGCAGACACAGTACAGTGCGGTAGTTCACGGCTGTGGCTACCTCTGTGTCAGCACTCGGCAGCCCGTCCATAATTGTATATACCACCTAACCGTGGTTTTTTTTTCTTTCTTTATACATACATACTAGTTACGAGTATACTATCTCTTTATCAACCAGTCTATATATTAGCAGCAGACACAGTACAGTGCGGTAGTTCACGGCTGTGGCTACCTCTGTGTCGGCACTCGGCAGCCCGTCCATAATTGTATATACCACCTAACCGTGGTTTTTTTTTCTTTCTTTATACATACATACTAGTTACGAGTATACTATCTCTTTATCAACCAGTCTATATATTAGCAGCAGACACAGTACAGTGCGGTAGTTCACGGCTGTGGCTACCTCTGTGTCGGCACTCGGCAGCCCGTCCATAATTGTATACTAGTATCCAATCCATCCATCTCCATTGTTTACCTGAGGTGCCTTTTAGTTGTGCCTATTAAAATATGGAGAACAAAAATGTTGAGGTTCCAAAATTAGGGAAAGATCAAGATCCACTTCCACCTCGTGCTGAAGCTGCTGCCACTAGTCATGGCCGAGACGATGAAATGCCAGCAACGTCGTCTGCCAAGGCCGATGCCCAATGTCATAGTACAGAGCATGTCAAATCCAAAACACCAAATATCAGTAAAAAAAGGACTCCAAAACCTAAAATAAAATTGTCGGAGGAGAAGCGTAAACTTGCCAATATGCCATTTACCACACGGAGTGGCAAGGAACGGCTGAGGCCCTGGCCTATGTTCATGGCTAGTGGTTCAGCTTCACATGAGGATGGAAGCACTCAGCCTCTCGCTAGAAAAATGAAAAGACTCAAGCTGGCAAAAGCAGCACAGCAAAGAACTGTGCATTCTTCGAAATCCCAAATCCACAAGGAGAGTCCAATTGTGTCGGTTGCGATGCCTGACCTTCCCAACACTGGACGTGAAGAGCATGCGCCTTCCACCATTTGCACGCCCCCTGCAAGTGCTGGAAGGAGCACCCGCAGTCCAGTTCCTGATAGTCAGATTGAAGATGTCAGTGTTGAAGTACACCAGGATGAGGAGGATATGGGTGTTGCTGGCGCTGGGGAGGAAATTGACCAGGAGGATTCTGATGGTGAGGTGGTTTGTTTAAGTCAGGCACCCGGGGAGACACCTGTTGTCCGTGGGAGGAATATGGCCGTTGACATGCCAGGTGAAAATACCAAAAAAATCAGCTCTTCGGTGTGGAGGTATTTCACCAGAAATGCGGACAACAGGTGTCAAGCCGTGTGTTCCCTTTGTCAAGCTGTAATAAGTAGGGGTAAGGACGTTAACCACCTCGGAACATCCTCCCTTATACGTCACCTGCAGCGCATTCATAATAAGTCAGTGACAAGTTCAAAAACTTTGGGTGACAGCGGAAGCAGTCCACTGACCAGTAAATCCCTTCCTCTTGTAACCAAGCTCACGCAAACCACCCCACCAACTCCCTCAGTGTCAATTTCCTCCTTCCCCAGGAATGCCAATAGTCCTGCAGGCCATGTCACTGGCAATTCTGACGAGTCCTCTCCTGCCTGGGATTCCTCCGATGCATCCTTGCGTGTAACGCCTACTGCTGCTGGCGCTGCTGTTGTTGCCGCTGGGAGTCGATGGTCATCCCAGAGGGGAAGTCGCAAGCCCACTTGTACTACTTCCAGTAAGCAATTGACTGTTCAACAGTCCTTTGCGAGGAAGATGAAATATCACAGCAGTCATCCTACTGCAAAGCGGATAACTGAGTCCTTGACAACTATGTTGGTGTTAGACGTGCGTCCGGTATCCGCCGTTAGTTCACAGGGAACTAGACAATTTATTGAGGCAGTGTGCCCCCGTTACCAAATACCATCTAGGTTCCACTTCTCTAGGCAGGCGATACCGAGAATGTACACGGACGTCAGAAAAAGACTCACCAGTGTCCTAAAAAATGCAGTTGTACCCAATGTCCACTTAACCACGGACATGTGGACAAGTGGAGCAGGGCAGGGTCAGGACTATATGACTGTGACAGCCCACTGGGTAGATGTATGGACTCCCGCCGCAAGAACAGCAGCGGCGGCACCAGTAGCAGCATCTCGCAAACGCCAACTCTTTCCTAGGCAGGCTACGCTTTGTATCACCGCTTTCCAGAATACGCACACAGCTGAAAACCTCTTACGGCAACTGAGGAAGATCATCGCGGAATGGCTTACCCCAATTGGACTCTCCTGTGGATTTGTGGCATCGGACAACGCCAGCAATATTGTGTGTGCATTAAATATGGGCAAATTCCAGCACGTCCCATGTTTTGCACATACCTTGAATTTGGTGGTGCAGAATTTTTTAAAAAACGACAGGGGCGTGCAAGAGATGCTGTCGGTGGCCAGAAAAATTGCGGGACACTTTCGGCGTACAGGCACCACGTACAGAAGACTGGAGCACCACCAAAAACTACTGAACCTGCCCTGCCATCATCTGAAGCAAGAAGTGGTAACGAGGTGGAATTCAACCCTCTATATGCTTCAGAGGTTGGAGGAGCAGCAAAAGGCCATTCAAGCCTATACAATTGAGCACGATATAGTAGGTGGAATGCACCTGTCTCAAGTGCAGTGGAGAATGATTTCAACGTTGTGCAAGGTTCTGATGCCCTTTGAACTTGCCACACGTGAAGTCAGTTCAGACACTGCCAGCCTGAGTCAGGTCATTCCCCTCATCAGGCTTTTGCAGAAGAAGCTGGAGGCATTGAAGAAGGAGCTAAAAGGGAGCGATTCCGCTAGGCATGTGGGACTTGTGGATGCAGCCCTTAATTCGCTTAACAAGGATTCACGGGTGGTCAATCTGTTGAAATCAGAGCACTACATTTTGGCCACCGTGCTCGATCCTAGATTTAAAGCCTACCTTGGATCTCTCTTTCCGGCAGACACAGGTCTGCTGGGGTTGAAAGACCTGCTGGTGACAAAATTGTCAAGTCAAGCGGAACGCGACCTGTCAACATCTCCTCCTTCACATTCTCCCGCAACTGGGGGTGCGAGGAAAAGGCTCAGAATTCCGAGCCCACCCGCTGGCGGTGATGCAGGGCAGTCTGGAGCGACTGCTGATGCTGACATCTGGTCTGGACTGAAGGACCTGACAACGATTACGGACATGTCGTCTACTGTCACTGCATATGATTCTCTCAACATTGATAGAATGGTGGAGGATTATATGAGTGACCGCATCCAAGTAGGCACGTCACACAGTCCGTACTTATACTGGCAGGAAAAAGAGGCAATTTGGAGGCCCTTGCACAAACTGGCTTTATTCTACCTAAGTTGCCCTCCCACAAGTGTGTACTCCGAAAGAGTGTTTAGTGCCGCCGCTCACCTTGTCAGCAATCGGCGTACGAGGTTACATCCAGAAAATGTGGAGAAGATGATGTTCATTAAAATGAATTATAATCAATTCCTCCGCGGAGACATTGACCAGCAGCAATTGCCTCCACAAAGTACACAGGGAGCTGAGATGGTGGATTCCAGTGGGGACGAATTGATAATCTGTGAGGAGGGGGATGTACATGGTGATATATCGGAGGGTGAAGATGAGGTGGACATCTTGCCTCTGTAGAGCCAGTTTGTGCAAGGAGAGATTAATTGCTTCTTTTTTGGGGGGGGTCCAAACCAACCCGTCATATCAGTCACAGTCGTGTGGCAGACCCTGTCACTGAAATGATGGGTTGGTTAAAGTGTGCATGTCCTGTTTTGTTTATACAACATAAGGGTGGGTGGGAGGGCCCAAGGACAATTCCATCTTGCACCTCTTTTTTCTTTTCTTTTTCTTTGCATCATGTGCTGATTGGGGAGGGTTTTTTGGAAGGGACATCCTGCGTGACACTGCAGTGCCACTCCTAGATGGGCCCGGTGTTTGTGTCGGCCACTAGGGTCGCTAATCTTACTCACACAGTCAGCTACCTCATTGCGCCTCTTTTTTTCTTTGCGTCATGTGCTGTTTGGGGAGGGTTTTTTGGAAGGGACATCCTGCGTGACACTGCAGTGCCACTCCTAGATGGGCCCGGTGTTTGTGTCGGCCACTAGGGTCGCTAATCTTACTCACACAGCTACCTCATTGCGCCTCTTTTTTTCTTTGCGTCATGTGCTGTTTGGGGAGGGTTTTTTGGAAGGGACATCCTGCGTGACACTGCAGTGCCACTCCTAGATGGGCCCGGTGTTTGTGTCGGCCACTAGGGTCGCTTATCTTACTCACACAGCGACCTCGGTGCAAATATTAGGACTAAAAATAATATTGTGAGGTGTGAGGTATTCAGAATAGACTGAAAATGAGTGTAAATTATGGTTTTTGAGGTTAATAATACTTTGGGATCAAAATGACCCCCAAATTCTATGATTTAAGCTGTTTTTTAGTGTTTTTTGAAAAAAACACCCGAATCCAAAACACACCCGAATCCGACAAAAAAAATTCGGTGAGGTTTTGCCAAAACGCGTTCGAACCCAAAACACGGCCGCGGAACCGAACCCAAAACCAAAACACAAAACCCGAAAAATTTCAGGCGCTCATCTCTACTAAGCAGTATCCCTGACAATGGAGCCTAAGCAGTATCCCTGACAATGGAGCCTAAGCAGTATCCCTGACAATGGAGCCTAAGCAGTATCCCTGACAATGGAGACTAAGTAATATTCCTGACAATGGAGTCTGAGCAGTATCCCTGACAATGGAGCCTAAGCAGTATCCCTGACAATGGAGCCTAAGCAGTATCCCTGACAATGGAGACTAAGCAATATCCCTGACAATGGAGCCTAAGCAGTATCCCTGACAATGGAGCCTAAGCAGTATCCCTGACAATGGAGTCTGCGCAATATCCCTGACAATGGAGACTAAGCAATATTCCTGACAATGGAGGCTAAGCAGTATCCCTGACAATGGAGACTAAGCAATATTCCTGACAATGGAGTCTGAGCAGTATCCCTGACAATGGAGTCTGCGCAATATCCCTGACAATGGAGACTAAGCAGTATCCCTGACAATGGAGCCTAAGCAGTATCCCTGACAATGGAGCCTAAGCAGTATCCCTGACAATGTAGACTAAGCAATATTCCTAACAATGGAGCCTAAGCAGTATCCCTGACAATGGAGCCTAAGCAGTATCCCTGACAATGGAGCCTAAGCAGTATCCCTGACAATGGAGCCTAAGCAGTATCCCTGACAATGGAGCCTAAGCAGTATCCCTGACAATGGAGTCTAAGCAGTATCCCTGACAATGGAGACTAAGCAATATTCCTGACAATGGAAGTCTGAGCAGTATCCCTGACAATGGAGTCTGCGCAATATCCCTGACAATGGAGAATAAGCAGTATCCCTGACAATGGAGCCTAAGCAGTATCCCTGACAATGGAGCCTAAGCAGTATCCCTGACAATGGAGACTAAGCAATATTCCTGACAATGGAGGCTAAGCAGTATCCCTGACAATGGAGACTAAGCAATATTCCTGACAATGGAGTCTGAGCAGTATCCCTGACAATGGTGTCTGCGCAATATCCCTGACAATGGAGACTAAGCAGTATCCCTGACAATGGAGCCTAAGCAGTATCCCTGACAATGGAGCCTAAGCAGTATCCCTGACAATGGAGACTAAGCAATATTCCTGACAATGGAGCCTAAGCAGTATCCCTGACAATGGAGCCTAAGCAGTATCCCTGACAATGGAGTCAAAGCAGTATCCCTGACAATGGAGCCTAAGCAGTATCCCTGACAATGGAGGCTAAGCAGTATTCCTGACAATGGAGGCTAAGCAGTATCCCTGACAATGGAGGCTAAGCAGTATCCCTGACAATGGAGCCTAAGCAGTATCCCTGACAATGGAGTCTGCGCAATATCCCTGACAATGGAGACTAAGCAATATTCCTGACAATGGAGCCTAAGCAGTATCCCTGACAATGGAGCCTAAGCAGTATCCCTGACAATGGAGCCTAAGCAGTATCCCTGACAATGGAGACTAAGCAATATTCCTGACAATGGAGACTAAGCAGTATCCCTGACAATGGAGCCTAAGCAGTATCCCTGACAATGGAGCCTAAGCAGTATCCCTGACAATGGAGCCTAAGCAGTATCCCTGACAATGGAGCCTAAGCAATATTCCTGACAATGGAGACTAAGCAGTATCCCTGGCAATGGAGCCTAAGCAGTATCCCTGACAATGGAGCCTAAGCAGTATCCCTGACAATGGAGCCTAAGCAATATCCCTGGCAATGGAGCCTAAGCGGTATCCCTGGCAATGGAGCCTAAGCAGTATCCCTGACAATGGAGCCTAAGCAGTATCCCTGACAATGGAGTCTAAGCAGTATCCCTGGCAATGGAGCCTAAGCAGTATCCCTGACAATGGAGCCTAAGCAGTATCCCTGACAATGGAGCCTAAGCAGTATCCCTGACAATGGAGCCTAAGCAGTATCCCTGACAATGGAGCCTAAGCAGTATCCCTGACAATGGAGACTAAGCAATATTCCTGACAATGGAGCCTAAGCAGTATCCCTGACAATGGAGCCTAAGCAGTATCCCTGACAATGGAGACTAAGCAATATTCCTGACAATGGAGCCTAAGCAGTATCCCTGACAATGGAGTCTAAGCAATATTCCTGACAATGGAGACTAAGCTATATTCCTGACAATGGAGCCTAAGCAGTATCCCTGACAATGGAGCCTAAGCAGTATCCCTGACAATGGAGCCTAAGCAGTATCCCTGGCAATGGAGCCTAAGCAGTATCCCTGGCAATGGTGCCCTGACAATGGAGCCTAAGCAGTATCCCTGGCAATGGAGCCTAGGAGCCTAAGCAATATCCCTGACAATGGAGCCTAAGCAATATCCCTGACAATGGAGCCTAAGCAGTATCCCTGACAATGGAGCCTAAGCAGTATCCCTGACAATGGAGCCTAAGCAGTATCCCTGACAATGGAGCCTAAGCAATATCCCTGACAATGGAGTCTGCGCAATATCCCTGACAATGGAGACTAAGCAATATTCCTGACAATGGAGCCTAAGCAGTATCCCTGACAATGGAGCCTAAGCAGTATCCCTGACAATGGAGCCTAAGCAATATTCCTGACAATGGAGACTAAGCAGTATCCCTGGCAATGGAGCCTAAGCAGTATCCCTGACAATGGAGCCTAAGCAGTATCCCTGACAATGGAGCCTAAGCAATATCCCTGGCAATGGAGCCTAAGCAGTATCCCTGACAATGGAGCCTAAGCAGTATCCCTGACAATGGAGTCTAAGCAGTATCCCTGGCAATGGAGCCTAAGCAGTATCCCTGACAATGGAGCCTAAGCAGTATCCCTGACAATGGAGCCTAAGCAGTATCCCTGACAATGGAGCCTAAGCAGTATCCCTGACAATGGAGCCTAAGCAGTATCCCTGACAATGGAGACTAAGCAATATTCCTGACAATGGAGCCTAAGCAGTATCCCTGACAATGGAGCCTAAGCAGTATCCCTGACAATGGAGACTAAGCAATATTCCTGACAATGGAGCCTAAGCAGTATCCCTGACAATGGAGTCTAAGCAATATTCCTGACAATGGATACTAAGCTATATTCCTGACAATGGAGCCTAAGCAGTATCCCTGACAATGGAGTCTAAGCAATATTCCTGACAATGGAGACTAAGCTATATTCCTGACAATGGAGCCTAAGCAGTATCCCTGACAATGGAGCCTAAGCAGTATCCCTGACAATGGAGCCTAAGCAGTATCCCTGACAATGGAGACTAAGCAATATTCCTGACAATGGAGCCTAAGCAGTATCCATGACAATGGAGCCTAAGCAATATTCGTGACAATGGAGACTAAGCTATATTCCTGACAATGGAGCCTAAGCAGTATCCCTGACAATGGAGCCTAAGCAGTATCCCTGACAATAGAGCCTAAGCAGTATCCCTGGCAATGGAGCCTAAGCAGTATCCCTGGCAATGGAGCCCTGACAATGGAGCCTAAGCAGTATCCCTGGCAATGGAGCCTAGGAGCCTAAGCAATATCCCTGACAATGGAGCCTAAGCAATATCCCTGACAATGGAGCCTAAGCAGCATCCCTGACAATGGAGCCTAAGCAGTATCCCTGACAATGGAGCCTAAGCAGTATCCCTGACAATGGAGCCTAAGCAGTATCCCTGACAATGGAGTCTGCGCAATATCCCTGACAATGGAGACTAAGCAATATTCCTGACAATGGAGCCTAAGCAGTATCCCTGACAATGGAGACTAAGCAGTATCCCTGACAATGGAGCCTAAGCAGTATCCCTGACAATGGAGCCTAAGCAGTATCCCTGACAATGGAGACTAAGCAATATTCCTGACAATGGAGCCTAAGCAGTATCCCTGACAATGGAGCCTAAGCAATATCCCTGACAATGGAGCCTAAGCAGTATCCCTGACAATGGAGCCTAAGCAGTATCCCTGACAATGGAGCCTAAGCAGTATCCCTGGCAATGGAGCCTAAGCAGTATCCCTGGCAATGGAGCCTAAGCAGTATCCCTGGCAATGGAGCCCTGACAATGGAGCCTAAGCAATATCCCTGACAATGGAGCCTAAGCAATATCCCTGACAATGGTGCCTAAGCAGTATCCCTGACAATGGAGCCTAAGCAGTATCCCTGACAATGGAGCCTAAGCAGTATCCCTGACAATGGAGACTAAGCAATATTCCTGACAATGGAGCCTAAGCAGTATCCCTGACAATGGAGCCTAAGCAATATCCCTGACAATGGAGCCTAAGCAGTATCCCTGACAATGGAGCCTAAGCAGTATCCCTGACAATGGAGCCTAAGCAGTATCCCTGGCAATGGAGCCTAAGCAGTATCCCTGGCAATGGAGCCTAAGCAGTATCCCTGGCAATGGAGCCCTGACAATGGAGCCTAAGCAGTATCCCTGGCAATGGAGCCTAAGCAATATCCCTGACAATGGAGCCTAAGCAGTATCCCTGACAATGGAGTCTGCGCAATATCCCTGACAATGGAGACTAAGCAATATTCCTGACAATGGAGCCTAAGCAGTATCCCTGACAATGGAGCCTAAGCAGTATCCCTGGCAATGAAGCCTAAGCAGTATCCCTGGCAATGGAGCCCTGACAATGGAGCCTAAGCAATATCCCTGACAATGGAGCCTAAGCAATATCCCTGACAATGGAGCCTAAGCAGTATCCCTGACAATGGAGCCTAAGCAGTATCCCTGACAATGGAGCCTAAGCAGTATCCCTGACAATGGAGCCTAAGCAATATCCATGACAATGGATTCTGCGCAATATCCCTGACAATGGAGACTAAGCAATATTCCTGACAATGGAGCCTAAGCAGTATCCCTGACAATGGAGCCTAAGCAGTATCCCTGACAATGGAGCCTAAGCAGTATCCCTGACAATGGAGACTAAGCAATATTCCTGATAATGGAGCCTAAGCAGTATCCCTGACAATGGAGCCTAAGCAGTATCCCTGACAATGGAGACTAAGCAATATTCCTGACAATGGAGCCTAAGCAGTATCCCTGACAATGGAGCCTAAGCAATATTCGTGACAATGGAGACTAAGCTATATTCCTGACAATGGAGCCTAAGCAGTATCCCTGACAATGGAGCCTAAGCAGTATCCCTGACAATAGAGCCTAAGCAGTATCCCTGGCAATGGAGCCTAAGCAGTATCCCTGGCAATGGAGCCCTGACAATGGAGCCTAAGCAGTATCCCTGGCAATGGAGCCTAGGAGCCTAAGCAATATCCCTGACAATGGAGCCTAAGCAATATCCCTGACAATGGAGCCTAAGCAGTATCCCTGACAATGGAGCCTAAGCAGTATCCCTGACAATGGAGCCTAAGCAGTATCCCTGACAATGGAGCCTAAGCCATATCCCTGACAATGGAGTCTGCGCAATATCCCTGACAATGAAGACTAAGCAATATTCCTGACAATGGAGCCTAAGCAGTATCCCTGACAATGGAGCCTAAGCAGTATCCCTGACAATGGAGCCTAAGCAGTATCCCTGACAATGGAGACTAAGCAATATTCCTGACAATGGAGCCTAAGCAATATTCCTGACAATGGAGCCTAAGCAGTATCCCTGACAATGGAGCCTAAGCAATATCCCTGACAATGGAGCCTAAGCAGTATCCCTGACAATGGAGCCTAAGCAGTATCCCTGACAATGGAGCCTAAGCAGTATCCCTGGCAATGGAGCCTAAGCAGTATCCCTGACAATGGAGTCTGCGCAATATCCCTGACAATGGAGACTAAGCAATATTCCTGACAATGGAGCCTAAGCAGTATCCCTGACAATGGAGCCTAAGCAGTATCCCTGACAATGGAGCCTAAGCAGTATCCCTGACAATGGAGCCTAAGCAGTATACCTGGCAATGGAGCCTAAGCAGTATCCCTGGCAATGGATCCTAAGCAGTATCCCTGACAATGGAGTCTGCGCAATATCCCTGACAATGGAGACTAAGCAATATTCCTGACAATGGAGCCTAAGCAGTATCCCTGACAATGGAGCCTAAGCAGTATCCCTGGCATTGGAGCCTAAGCAGTATCCCTGACAATGGAGCCTAAGCAGTATCCCTGACAATGGAGACTAAGCAATATTCCTGACAATGGAGCCTAAGCAGTATCCCTGACAATGGAGCCTAAGCAATATCCCTGACAATGGAGCCTAAGCAGTATCCCTGACAATGGAGCCTAAGCAGTATCCCTGACAATGGAGCCTAAGCAGTATCCCTGGCAATGGAGCCTAAGCAGTATCCCTGGCAATGGAGCCTAAGCAGTATCCCTGGCAATGGAGCCCTGACAATGGAGCCTAAGCAGTATCCCTGGCAATGGAGCCTAAGCAATATCCCTGACAATGGAGCCTAAGCAGTATCCCTGACAATGGAGTCTGTGCAATATCCCTGACAATGGAGACTAAGCAATATTCCTGACAATGGAGCCTAAGCAGTATCCCTGACAATGGAGCCTAAGCAGTATCCCTGGCAATGGAGCCTAAGCAGTATCCCTGGCAATGGAGCCCTGACAATGGAGCCTAAGCAGTATCCCTGGCAATGGAGCCTAGGAGCCTAAGCAATATCCCTGACAATGGAGCCTAAGCAATATCCCTGACAATGGAGCCTAAGCAGTATCCCTGACAATGGAGCCTAAGCAGTATCCCTGACAATGGAGCCTAAGCAGTATCCCTGACAATGGAGCCTAAGCAATATCCATGACAATGGATTCTGCGCAATATCCCTGACAATGGAGACTAAGCAATATTCCTGACAATGGAGCCTAAGCAGTATCCCTGACAATGGAGCCTAAGCAGTATCCCTGACAATGGAGCCTAAGCAGTATCCCTGACAATGGAGACTAAGCAATATTCCTGATAATGGAGCCTAAGCAGTATCCCTGACAATGGAGCCTAAGCAGTATCCCTGACAATGGAGACTAAGCAATATTCCTGACAATGGAGCCTAAGCAGTATCCCTGACAATGGAGCCTAAGCAATATTCGTGACAATGGAGACTAAGCTATATTCCTGACAATGGAGCCTAAGCAGTATCCCTGACAATGGAGCCTAAGCAGTATCCCTGACAATAGAGCCTAAGCAGTATCCCTGGCAATGGAGCCTAAGCAGTATCCCTGGCAATGGAGCCCTGACAATGGAGCCTAAGCAGTATCCCTGGCAATGGAGCCTAGGAGCCTAAGCAATATCCCTGACAATGGAGCCTAAGCAATATCCCTGACAATGGAGCCTAAGCAGTATCCCTGACAATGGAGCCTAAGCAGTATCCCTGACAATGGAGCCTAAGCAGTATCCCTGACAATGGAGCCTAAGCCATATCCCTGACAATGGAGTCTGCGCAATATCCCTGACAATGAAGACTAAGCAATATTCCTGACAATGGAGCCTAAGCAGTATCCCTGACAATGGAGCCTAAGCAGTATCCCTGACAATGGAGCCTAAGCAGTATCCCTGACAATGGAGACTAAGCAATATTCCTGACAATGGAGCCTAAGCAATATTCCTGACAATGGAGCCTAAGCAGTATCCCTGACAATGGAGCCTAAGCAATATCCCTGACAATGGAGCCTAAGCAGTATCCCTGACAATGGAGCCTAAGCAGTATCCCTGACAATGGAGCCTAAGCAGTATCCCTGGCAATGGAGCCTAAGCAGTATCCCTGACAATGGAGTCTGCGCAATATCCCTGACAATGGAGACTAAGCAATATTCCTGACAATGGAGCCTAAGCAGTATCCCTGACAATGGAGCCTAAGCAGTATCCCTGACAATGGAGCCTAAGCAGTATCCCTGACAATGGAGCCTAAGCAGTATACCTGGCAATGGAGCCTAAGCAGTATCCCTGGCAATGGATCCTAAGCAGTATCCCTGACAATGGAGTCTGCGCAATATCCCTGACAATGGAGACTAAGCAATATTCCTGACAATGGAGCCTAAGCAGTATCCCTGACAATGGAGCCTAAGCAGTATCCCTGGCATTGGAGCCTAAGCAGTATCCCTGGCAATGGAGCCCTGACAATGGAGCCTAAGCAGTATCCCTGGCAATGGAGCCTAGGAGCCTAAGCAATATCCCTGACAATGGAGCCTAAGCAATATCCCTGACAATGGAGCCTAAGCAGTATCCCTGACAATGGAGCCTAAGCAGTATCCCTGACAATGGAGCCTAAGCAGTATCCCTGACAATGGAGCCTAAGCAATATCCCTGACAATGGAGTCTGCGCAATATCCCTGACAATGGAGACTAAGCAATATTCCTGACAATGGAGCCTAAGCAGTATCCCTGACAATGGAGCCTAAGCAGTATCCCTGACAATGGAGCCTAAGCAGTATCCCTGACAATGGAGACTAAGCAATATTCCTGACAAAGGAGCCTAAGCAGTATCCCTGACAATGGAGCCTAAGCAGTATCCCTGACAATGGAGACTAAGCAATATTCCTGACAATGGAGCCTAAGCAGTATCCCTGACAATGGAGCCTAAGCAATATTCGTGACAATGGAGACTAAGCTATATTCCTGACAATGGAGCCTAAGCAGTATCCCTGACAATGGAGCCTAAGCAGTATCCCTGACAATAGAGCCTAAGCAGTATCCCTGGCAATGGAGCCTAAGCAGTATCCCTGGCAATGGAGCCCTGACAATGGAGCCTAAGCAGTATCCCTGGCAATGGAGCCTAGGAGCCTAAGCAATATCCCTGACAATGGAGCCTAAGCAATATCCCTGACAATGGAGCCTAAGCAGTATCCCTGACAATGGAGCCTAAGCAGTATCCCTGACAATGGAGCCTAAGCAGTATCCCTGACAATGGAGCCTAAGACATATCCCTGACAATGGAGTCTGCGCAATATCCCTGACAATGGAGACTAAGCAATATTCCTGACAATGGAGCCTAAGCAGTATCCCTGACAATGGAGCCTAAGCAGTATCCCTGACAATGGAGCCTAAGCAGTATCCCTGACAATGGAGACTAAGCAATATTCCTGACAATGGAGCCTAAGCAATATTCCTGACAATGGAGCCTAAGCAGTATCCCTGACAATGGAGCCTAAGCAATATCCCTGACAATGGAGCCTAAGCAGTATCCCTGACAATGGAGCCTAAGCAGTATCCCTGACAATGGAGCCTAAGCAGTATCCCTGGCAATGGAGCCTAAGCAGTATCCCTGACAATGGAGCCTAAGCAGTATCCCTGACAATGGAGCCTAAGCAGTATCCCTGACAATGGAGCCTAAGCAGTATCCCTGACAATGGAGACTAAGCAATATTCCTGACAATGGAGCCTAAGCAGTATCCCTGACAATGGAGCCTAAGCAGTATCCCTGACAATGGAGACTAAGCAATATTCCTGACAATGGAGCCTAAGCAGTATCCCTGACAATGGAGCCTAAGCAATATTCGTGACAATGGAGACTAAGCTATATTCCTGACAATGGAGCCTAAGCAGTATCCCTGACAATGGAGCCTAAGCAGTATCCCTGACAATAGAGCCTAAGCAGTATCCCTGGTAATGGAGCCTAAGCAGTATCCCTGGCAATGGAGCCCTGACAATGGAGCCTAAGCAGTATCCCTGGCAATGGAGCCTAGGAGCCTAAGCAATATCCCTGACAATGGAGCCTAAGCAATATCCCTGACAATGGAGCCTAAGCAGTATCCCTGACAATGGAGCCTAAGCAGTATCCCTGACAATGGAGCCTAAGCAGTATCCCTGACAATGGAGCCTAAGCCATATCCCTGACAATGGAGTCTGCGCAATATCCCTGACAATGGAGACTAAGCAATATTCCTGACAATGGAGCCTAAGCAGTATCCCTGACAATGGAGCCTAAGCAGTATCCCAGACAATGGAGCCTAAGCAGTATCCCTGACAATGGAGACTAAGCAATATTCCTGACAATGGAGCCTAAGCAGTATCCCTGACAATGGAGCCTAAGCAGTATCCCTGACAATGGAGCCTAAGCAGTATCCCTGACAATGGAGCCTAAGCAGTATCCCTGACAATGGAGACTAAGCAATATTCCTGACAATGGAGCCTAAGCAGTATCCCTGACAATGGAGCCTAAGCAGTATCCCTGACAAGGGAGCCTAAGCAGTATCCCTGGCAATGGAGCCTAAGCAGTATCCCTGGCAATGGAGCCCTGACAATGGAGCCTAAGCAGTATCGCTGGCAATGGAGCCTAAGCAGTATCCCTGACAATGGAGCCTAAGCAATATCCCTGACAATGGTGCCTAAGCAGTATCCCTGACAATGGAGCCTAAGCAGTTTCCCTGACAATGGAGCCTAAGCAGTATCCCTGACAATGGAGCCTAAGCAATATTCCTGACATTGGAGCCTAAGCAGTATCCCTGACAATGGAGCCTAAGCAATATCCCTGACAATGGAGCCTAAGCAGTATCCCTGACAATGGAGCCTAAGCAGTATCCCTGGCAATGGAGCCTAAGCAGTATCCCTGACAATGGAGTCTGCGCAATATCCCTGACAATGGAGACTAAGCAATATTCCTGACAATGGAGCCTAAGCAGTATCCCTGACAATGGAGCCTAAGCAGTATCCCTGACAATGGAGCCTAAGCAGTATCTCTGACAATGGAGACTAAGCAATATTCCTGACAATGGAGCCTAAGCAGTATCCCTGACAATGGAGCCTAAGCAGTATCCCTGACAATGGAGACTAAGCAATATTCCTGACAATGGAGCCTAAGCAGTATCCCTGACAATGGAGCCTAAGCAATATTCGTGACAATGGAGACTAAGCTATATTCCTGACAATGAAGCCTAAGCAGTATCCCTGACAATGGAGCCTAAGCAGTATCCCTGACAATAGAGCCTAAGCAGTATCCCTGGCAATGGAGCCTAAGCAGTATCCCTGGCAATGGAGCCCTGACAATGGAGCCTAAGCAGTATCCCTGGCAATGGAGCCTAGGAGCCTAAGCAATATCCCTGACAATGGAGCCTAAGCAATATCCCTGACAATGGAGCCTAAGCAGTATCCCTGACAATGGAGCCTAAGCAGTATCCCTGACAATGGAGCCTAAGCAGTATCCCTGACAATGGAGCCTAAGCCATATCCCTGACAATGGAGTCTGCGCAATATCCCTGACAATGGAGACTAAGCAATATTCCTGACAATGGAGCCTAAGCAGTATCCCTGACAATGGAGCCTAAGCAGTATCCCTGACAATGGAGCCTAAGCAGTATCCCTGACAATGGAGACTAAGCAATATTCCTGACAATGGAGCCTAAGCAGTATCCCTGACAATGGAGCCTAAGCAGTATCCCTGACAATGGAGCCTAAGCAGTATCCCTGGCAATGGAGCCTAAGCAGTATCCCTGGCAATGGAGCCCTGACAATGGAGCCTAAGCAGTATCCCTGGCAATGGAGCCTAAGCAATATCCCTGACAATGGAGCCTAAGCAGTATCCCTGACAATGGAGTCTGCGCAATATCCCTGACAATGGAGACTAAGCAATATTCCTGACAATGGAGGCTAAGCAGTATCCCTGACAATGGAGACTAAGCAATATTCCTGACAATGGAGTCTGAGCAGTATCCCTGACAATGGAGTCTGCGCAATATCCCTGACAATGGAGACTAAGCAGTATCCCTGACAATGGAGCCTAAGCAGTATCCCTGACAATGGAGCCTAAGCAGTATCCCTGACAATGTAGACTAAGCAATATTCCTAACAATGGAGCCTAAGCAGTATCCCTGACAATGGAGCCTAAGCAGTATCCCTGACAATGGAGCCTAAGCCGTATCCCTGACAATGGAGCCTAAGCAGTATCCCTGACAATGGAGCCTAAGCAGTATCCCTGACAATGGAGTCTAAGCAGTATCCCTGACAATGGAGACTAAGCAATATTCCTGACAATGGAAGTCTGAGCAGTATCCCTGACAATGGAGTCTGCGCAATATCCCTGACAATGGAGAATAAGCAGTATCCCTGACAATGGAGCCTAAGCAGTATCCCTGACAATGGAGCCTAAGCAGTATCCCTGACAATGGAGACTAAGCAATATTCCTGACAATGGAGGCTAAGCAGTATCCCTGACAATGGAGACTAAGCAATATTCCTGACAATGGAGTCTGAGCAGTATCCCTGACAATGGTGTCTGCGCAATATCCCTGACAATGGAGACTAAGCAGTATCCCTGACAATGGAGCCTAAGCAGTATCCCTGACAATGGAGCCTAAGCAGTATCCCTGACAATGGAGACTAAGCAATATTCCTGACAATGGAGCCTAAGCAGTATCCCTGACAATGGAGCCTAAGCAGTATCCCTGACAATGGAGTCAAAGCAGTATCCCTGACAATGGAGCCTAAGCAGTATCCCTGACAATGGAGGCTAAGCAGTATTCCTGACAATGGAGGCTAAGCAGTATCCCTGACAATGGAGGCTAAGCAGTATCCCTGACAATGGAGCCTAAGCAGTATCCCTGACAATGGAGTCTGCGCAATATCCCTGACAATGGAGACTAAGCAATATTCCTGACAATGGAGCCTAAGCAGTATCCCTGACAATGGAGCCTAAGCAGTATCCCTGACAATGGAGCCTAAGCAGTATCCCTGACAATGGAGACTAAGCAATATTCCTGACAATGGAGACTAAGCAGTATCCCTGACAATGGAGCCTAAGCAGTATCCCTGACAATGGAGCCTAAGCAGTATCCCTGACAATGGAGCCTAAGCAGTATCCCTGACAATGGAGCCTAAGCAATATTCCTGACAATGGAGACTAAGCAGTATCCCTGGCAATGGAGCCTAAGCAGTATCCCTGACAATGGAGCCTAAGCAGTATCCCTGACAATGGAGCCTAAGCAATATCCCTGGCAATGGAGCCTAAGCGGTATCCCTGGCAATGGAGCCTAAGCAGTATCCCTGACAATGGAGCCTAAGCAGTATCCCTGACAATGGAGTCTAAGCAGTATCCCTGGCAATGGAGCCTAAGCAGTATCCCTGACAATGGAGCCTAAGCAGTATCCCTGACAATGGAGCCTAAGCAGTATCCCTGACAATGGAGCCTAAGCAGTATCCCTGACAATGGAGCCTAAGCAGTATCCCTGACAATGGAGACTAAGCAATATTCCTGACAATGGAGCCTAAGCAGTATCCCTGACAATGGAGCCTAAGCAGTATCCCTGACAATGGAGACTAAGCAATATTCCTGACAATGGAGCCTAAGCAGTATCCCTGACAATGGAGTCTAAGCAATATTCCTGACAATGGAGACTAAGCTATATTCCTGACAATGGAGCCTAAGCAGTATCCCTGACAATGGAGCCTAAGCAGTATCCCTGACAATAGAGCCTAAGCAGTATCCCTGGCAATGGAGCCTAAGCAGTATCCCTGGCAATGGTGCCCTGACAATGGAGCCTAAGCAGTATCCCTGGCAATGGAGCCTAGGAGCCTAAGCAATATCCCTGACAATGGAGCCTAAGCAATATCCCTGACAATGGAGCCTAAGCAGTATCCCTGACAATGGAGCCTAAGCAGTATCCCTGACAATGGAGCCTAAGCAGTATCCCTGACAATGGAGCCTAAGCAATATCCCTGACAATGGAGTCTGCGCAATATCCCTGACAATGGAGACTAAGCAATATTCCTGACAATGGAGCCTAAGCAGTATCCCTGACAATGGAGCCTAAGCAGTATCCCTGACAATGGAGCCTAAGCAATATTCCTGACAATGGAGACTAAGCAGTATCCCTGGCAATGGAGCCTAAGCAGTATCCCTGACAATGGAGCCTAAGCAGTATCCCTGACAATGGAGCCTAAGCAATATCTCTGGCAATGGAGCCTAAGCAGTATCCCTGACAATGGAGCCTAAGCAGTATCCCTGACAATGGAGTCTAAGCAGTATCCCTGGCAATGGAGCCTAAGCAGTATCCCTGACAATGGAGCCTAAGCAGTATCCCTGACAATGGAGCCTAAGCAGTATCCCTGACAATGGAGCCTAAGCAGTATCCCTGACAATGGAGCCTAAGCAGTATCCCTGACAATGGAGACTAAGCAATATTCCTGACAATGGAGCCTAAGCAGTATCCCTGACAATGGAGCCTAAGCAGTATCCCTGACAATGGAGACTAAGCAATATTCCTGACAATGGAGCCTAAGCAGTATCCCTGACAATGGAGTCTAAGCAATATTCCTGACAATGGATACTAAGCTATATTCCTGACAATGGAGCCTAAGCAGTATCCCTGACAATGGAGTCTAAGCAATATTCCTGACAATGGAGACTAAGCTATATTCCTGACAATGGAGCCTAAGCAGTATCCCTGACAATGGAGCCTAAGCAGTATCCCTGACAATGGAGCCTAAGCAGTATCTCTGACAATGGAGACTAAGCAATATTCCTGACAATGGAGCCTAAGCAGTATCCATGACAATGGAGCCTAAGCAATATTCGTGACAATGGAGACTAAGCTATATTCCTGACAATGGAGCCTAAGCAGTATCCCTGACAATGGAGCCTAAGCAGTATCCCTGACAATAGAGCCTAAGCAGTATCCCTGGCAATGGAGCCTAAGCAGTATCCCTGGCAATGGAGCCCTGACAATGGAGCCTAAGCAGTATCCCTGGCAATGGAGCCTAGGAGCCTAAGCAATATCCCTGACAATGGAGCCTAAGCAATATCCCTGACAATGGAGCCTAAGCAGCATCCCTGACAATGGAGCCTAAGCAGTATCCCTGACAATGGAGCCTAAGCAGTATCCCTGACAATGGAGCCTAAGCAGTATCCCTGACAATGGAGTCTGCGCAATATCCCTGACAATGGAGACTAAGCAATATTCCTGACAATGGAGCCTAAGCAGTATCCCTGACAATGGAGCCTAAGCAGTATCCCTGACAATGGAGCCTAAGCAGTATCCCTGACAATGGAGCCTAAGCAGTATCCCTGACAATGGAGACTAAGCAATATTCCTGACAATGGAGCCTAAGCAGTATCCCTGACAATGGAGCCTAAGCAATATCCCTGACAATGGAGCCTAAGCAGTATCCCTGACAATGGAGCCTAAGCAGTATCCCTGACAATGGAGCCTAAGCAGTATCCCTGGCAATGGAGCCTAAGCAGTATCCCTGGCAATGGAGCCTAAGCAGTATCCCTGGCAATGGAGCCCTGACAATGGAGCCTAAGCAATATCCCTGACAATGGAGCCTAAGCAATATCCCTGACAATGGTGCCTAAGCAGTATCCCTGACAATGGAGCCTAAGCAGTATCCCTGACAATGGAGCCTAAGCAGTATCCCTGACAATGGAGACTAAGCAATATTCCTGACAATGGAGCCTAAGCAGTATCCCTGACAATGGAGCCTAAGCAATATCCCTGACAATGGAGCCTAAGCAGTATCCCTGACAATGGAGCCTAAGCAGTATCCCTGACAATGGAGCCTAAGCAGTATCCCTGGCAATGGAGCCTAAGCAGTATCCCTGGCAATGGAGCCTAAGCAGTATCCCTGGCAATGGAGCCCTGACAATGGAGCCTAAGCAGTATCCCTGGCAATGGAGCCTAAGCAATATCCCTGACAATGGAGCCTAAGCAGTATCCCTGACAATGGAGTCTGCGCAATATCCCTGACAATGGAGACTAAGCAATATTCCTGACAATGGAGCCTAAGCAGTATCCCTGACAATGGAGCCTAAGCAGTATCCCTGGCAATGGAGCCTAAGCAGTATCCCTGGCAATGGAGCCCTGACAATGGAGCCTAAGCAGTATCCCTGGCAATGGAGCCTAGGAGCCTAAGCAATATCCCTGACAATGGAGCCTAAGCAATATCCCTGACAATGGAGCCTAAGCAGTATCCCTGACAATGGAGCCTAAGCAGTATCCCTGACAATGGAGCCTAAGCAGTATCCCTGACAATGGAGCCTAAGCAATATCCATGACAATGGATTCTGCGCAATATCCCTGACAATGGAGACTAAGCAATATTCCTGACAATGGAGCCTAAGCAGTATCCCTGACAATGGAGCCTAAGCAGTATCCCTGACAATGGAGCCTAAGCAGTATCCCTGACAATGGAGACTAAGCAATATTCCTGATAATGGAGCCTAAGCAGTATCCCTGACAATGGAGCCTAAGCAGTATCCCTGACAATGGAGACTAAGCAATATTCCTGACAATGGAGCCTAAGCAGTATCCCTGACAATGGAGCCTAAGCAATATTCGTGACAATGGAGACTAAGCTATATTCCTGACAATGGAGCCTAAGCAGTATCCCTGACAATGGAGCCTAAGCAGTATCCCTGACAATAGAGCCTAAGCAGTATCCCTGGCAATGGAGCCTAAGCAGTATCCCTGGCAATGGAGCCCTGACAATGGAGCCTAAGCAGTATCCCTGGCAATGGAGCCTTGGAGCCTAAGCAATATCCCTGACAATGGAGCCTAAGCAATATCCCTGACAATGGAGCCTAAGCAGTATCCCTGACAATGGAGCCTAAGCAGTATCCCTGACAATGGAGCCTAAGCAGTATCCCTGACAATGGAGCCTAAGCCATATCCCTGACAATGGAGTCTGCGCAATATCCCTGACAATGAAGACTAAGCAATATTCCTGACAATGGAGCCTAAGCAGTATCCCTGACAATGGAGCCTAAGCAGTATCCCTGACAATGGAGCCTAAGCAGTATCCCTGACAATGGAGACTAAGCAATATTCCTGACAATGGAGCCTAAGCAATATTCCTGACAATGGAGCCTAAGCAGTATCCCTGACAATGGAGCCTAAGCAATATCCCTGACAATGGAGCCTAAGCAGTATCCCTGACAATGGAGCCTAAGCAGTATCCCTGACAATGGAGCCTAAGCAGTATCCCTGGCAATGGAGCCTAAGCAGTATCCCTGACAATGGAGTCTGCGCAATATCCCTGACAATGGAGACTAAGCAATATTCCTGACAATGGAGCCTAAGCAGTATCCCTGACAATGGAGCCTAAGCAGTATCCCTGACAATGGAGCCTAAGCAGTATCCCTGACAATGGAGCCTAAGCAGTATACCTGGCAATGGAGCCTAAGCAGTATCCCTGGCAATGGATCCTAAGCAGTATCCCTGACAATGGAGTCTGCGCAATATCCCTGACAATGGAGACTAAGCAATATTCCTGACAATGGAGCCTAAGCAGTATCCCTGACAATGGAGCCTAAGCAGTATCCCTGGCATTGGAGCCTAAGCAGTATCCCTGACAATGGAGCCTAAGCAGTATCCCTGACAATGGAGACTAAGCAATATTCCTGACAATGGAGCCTAAGCAGTATCCCTGACAATGGAGCCTAAGCAATATCCCTGACAATGGAGCCTAAGCAGTATCCCTGACAATGGAGCCTAAGCAGTATCCCTGACAATGGAGCCTAAGCAGTATCCCTGGCAATGGAGCCTAAGCAGTATCCCTGGCAATGGAGCCTAAGCAGTATCCCTGGCAATGGAGCCCTGACAATGGAGCCTAAGCAGTATCCCTGGCAATGGAGCCTAAGCAATATCCCTGACAATGGAGCCTAAGCAGCATCCCTGACAATGGAGTCTGCGCAATATCCCTGACAATGGAGACTAAGCAATATTCCTGACAATGGAGCCTAAGCAGTATCCCTGACAATGGAGCCTAAGCAGTATCCCTGGCAATGGAGCCTAAGCAGTATCCCTGGCAATGGAGCCCTGACAATGGAGCCTAAGCAGTATCCCTGGCAATGGAGCCTAGGAGCCTAAGCAATATCCCTGACAATGGAGCCTAAGCAATATCCCTGACAATGGAGCCTAAGCAGTATCCCTGACAATGGAGCCTAAGCAGTATCCCTGACAATGGAGCCTAAGCAGTATCCCTGACAATGGAGCCTAAGCAATATCCATGACAATGGATTCTGCGCAATATCCCTGACAATGGAGACTAAGCAATATTCCTGACAATGGAGCCTAAGCAGTATCCCTGACAATGGAGCCTAAGCAGTATCCCTGACAATGGAGCCTAAGCAGTATCCCTGACAATGGAGACTAAGCAATATTCCTGATAATGGAGCCTAAGCAGTATCCCTGACAATGGAGCCTAAGCAGTATCCCTGACAATGGAGACTAAGCAATATTCCTGACAATGGAGCCTAAGCAGTATCCCTGACAATGGAGCCTAAGCAATATTCGTGACAATGGAGACTAAGCTATATTCCTGACAATGGAGCCTAAGCAGTATCCCTGACAATGGAGCCTAAGCAGTATCCCTGACAATAGAGCCTAAGCAGTATCCCTGGCAATGGAGCCTAAGCAGTATCCCTGGCAATGGAGCCCTGACAATGGAGCCTAAGCAGTATCCCTGGCAATGGAGCCTAGGAGCCTAAGCAATATCCCTGACAATGGAGCCTAAGCAATATCCCTGACAATGGAGCCTAAGCAGTATCCCTGACAATGGAGCCTAAGCAGTATCCCTGACAATGGAGCCTAAGCAGTATCCCTGACAATGGAGCCTAAG
Source organism: Pseudophryne corroboree (assembly GCF_028390025.1). Lineage (NCBI taxonomy): Eukaryota > Metazoa > Chordata > Amphibia > Anura > Myobatrachidae > Pseudophryne > Pseudophryne corroboree. The sequence continues at coordinate 597,513,207 of NC_086447.1, forward strand.
CCATATCCCTGACAATGGAGTCTGCGCAATATCCCTGACAATGAAGACTAAGCAATATTCCTGACAATGGAGCCTAAGCAGTATCCCTGACAATGGAACCTAAGCAGTATCCCTGACAATGGAGCCTAAGCAGTATCCCTGACAATGGAGACTAAGCAATATTCCTGACAATGGAGCCTAAGCAATATTCCTGACAATGGAGCCTAAGCAGTATCCCTGACAATGGAGCCTAAGCAATATCCCTGACAATGGAGCCTAAGCAGTATCCCTGACAATGGAGCCTAAGCAGTATCCCTGACAATGGAGCCTAAGCAGTATCCCTGGCAATGGAGCCTAAGCAGTATCCCTGACAATGGAGTCTGCGCAATATCCCTGACAATGGAGACTAAGCAATATTCCTGACAATGGAGCCTAAGCAGTATCCCTGACAATGGAGCCTAAGCAGTATCCCTGACAATGGAGCCTAAGCAGTATCCCTGACAATGGAGCCTAAGCAGTATACCTGGCAATGGAGCCTAAGCAGTATCCCTGGCAATGGATCCTAAGCAGTATCCCTGACAATGGAGTCTGCGCAATATCCCTGACAATGGAGACTAAGCAATATTCCTGACAATGGAGCCTAAGCAGTATCCCTGACAATGGAGCCTAAGCAGTATCCCTGGCATTGGAGCCTAAGCAGTATCCCTGGCAATGGAGCCCTGACAATGGAGCCTAAGCAGTATCCCTGGCAATGGAGCCTAGGAGCCTAAGCAATATCCCTGACAATGGAGCCTAAGCAATATCCCTGACAATGGAGCCTAAGCAGTATCCCTGACAATGGAGCCTAAGCAGTATCCCTGACAATGGAGCCTAAGCAGTATCCCTGACAATGGAGCCTAAGCAATATCCCTGACAATGGAGTCTGCGCAATATCCCTGACAATGGAGACTAAGCAATATTCCTGACAATGGAGCCTAAGCAGTATCCCTGACAATGGAGCCTAAGCAGTATCCCTGACAATGGAGCCTAAGCAATATTCCTGACAATGGAGACTAAGCAGTATCCCTGGCAATGGAGCCTAAGCAGTATCCCTGACAATGGAGCCTAAGCAGTATCCCTGACAATGGAGCCTAAGCAATATCCCTGGCAATGGAGCCTAAGCAGTATCCCTGACAATGGAGCCTAAGCAGTATCCCTGACAATGGAGTCTAAGCAGTATCCCTGGCAATGGAGCCTAAGCAGTATCCCTGACAATGGAGCCTAAGCAGTATCCCTGACAATGGAGCCTAAGCAGTATCCCTGACAATGGAGCCTAAGCAGTATCCCTGACAATGGAGCCTAAGCAGTATCCCTGACAATGGAGACTAAGCAATATTCCTGACAATGGAGCCTAAGCAGTATCCCTGACAATGGAGCCTAAGCAGTATCCCTGACAATGGAGACTAAGCAATATTCCTGACAATGGAGCCTAAGCAGTATCCCTGACAATGGAGTCTAAGCAATATTCCTGACAATGGATACTAAGCTATATTCCTGACAATGGAGCCTAAGCAGTATCCCTGACAATGGAGTCTAAGCAATATTCCTGACAATGGAGACTAAGCTATATTCCTGACAATGGAGCCTAAGCAGTATCCCTGACAATGGAGCCTAAGCAGTATCCCTGACAATGGAGCCTAAGCAGTATCCCTGACAATGGAGACTAAGCAATATTCCTGACAATGGAGCCTAAGCAGTATCCATGACAATGGAGCCTAAGCAATATTCGTGACAATGGAGACTAAGCTATATTCCTGACAATGGAGCCTAAGCAGTATCCCTGACAATGGAGCCTAAGCAGTATCCCTGACAATAGAGCCTAAGCAGTATCCCTGGCAATGGAGCCTAAGCAGTATCCCTGGCAATGGAGCCCTGACAATGGAGCCTAAGCAGTATCCCTGGCAATGGAGCCTAGGAGCCTAAGCAATATCCCTGACAATGGAGCCTAAGCAATATCCCTGACAATGGAGCCTAAGCAGCATCCCTGACAATGGAGCCTAAGCAGTATCCCTGACAATGGAGCCTAAGCAGTATCCCTGACAATGGAGCCTAAGCAGTATCCCTGACAATGGAGTCTGCGCAATATCCCTGACAATGGAGACTAAGCAATATTCCTGACAATGGAGCCTAAGCAGTATCCCTGACAATGGAGACTAAGCAGTATCCCTGACAATGGAGCCTAAGCAGTATCCCTGACAATGGAGCCTAAGCAGTATCCCTGACAATGGAGACTAAGCAATATTCCTGACAATGGAGCCTAAGCAGTATCCCTGACAATGGAGCCTAAGCAATATCCCTGACAATGGAGCCTAAGCAGTATCCCTGACAATGGAGCCTAAGCAGTATCCCTGACAATGGAGCCTAAGCAGTATCCCTGGCAATGGAGCCTAAGCAGTATCCCTGGCAATGGAGCCTAAGCAGTATCCCTGGCAATGGAGCCCTGACAATGGAGCCTAAGCAATATCCCTGACAATGGAGCCTAAGCAATATCCCTGACAATGGTGCCTAAGCAGTATCCCTGACAATGGAGCCTAAGCAGTATCCCTGACAATGGAGCCTAAGCAGTATCCCTGACAATGGAGACTAAGCAATATTCCTGACAATGGAGCCTAAGCAGTATCCCTGACAATGGAGCCTAAGCAATATCCCTGACAATGGAGCCTAAGCAGTATCCCTGACAATGGAGCCTAAGCAGTATCCCTGACAATGGAGCCTAAGCAGTATCCCTGGCAATGGAGCCTAAGCAGTATCCCTGGCAATGGAGCCTAAGCAGTATCCCTGGCAATGGAGCCCTGACAATGGAGCCTAAGCAGTATCCCTGGCAATGGAGCCTAAGCAATATCCCTGACAATGGAGCCTAAGCAGTATCCCTGACAATGGAGTCTGCGCAATATCCCTGACAATGGAGACTAAGCAATATTCCTGACAATGGAGCCTAAGCAGTATCCCTGACAATGGAGCCTAAGCAGTATCCCTGGCAATGAAGCCTAAGCAGTATCCCTGGCAATGGAGCCCTGACAATGGAGCCTAAGCAATATCCCTGACAATGGAGCCTAAGCAATATCCCTGACAATGGAGCCTAAGCAGTATCCCTGACAATGGAGCCTAAGCAGTATCCCTGACAATGGAGCCTAAGCAGTATCCCTGACAATGGAGCCTAAGCAATATCCATGACAATGGATTCTGCGCAATATCCCTGACAATGGAGACTAAGCAATATTCCTGACAATGGAGCCTAAGCAGTATCCCTGACAATGGAGCCTAAGCAGTATCCCTGACAATGGAGCCTAAGCAGTATCCCTGACAATGGAGACTAAGCAATATTCCTGATAATGGAGCCTAAGCAGTATCCCTGACAATGGAGCCTAAGCAGTATCCCTGACAATGGAGACTAAGCAATATTCCTGACAATGGAGCCTAAGCAGTATCCCTGACAATGGAGCCTAAGCAATATTCGTGACAATGGAGACTAAGCTATATTCCTGACAATGGAGCCTAAGCAGTATCCCTGACAATGGAGCCTAAGCAGTATCCCTGACAATAGAGCCTAAGCAGTATCCCTGGCAATGGAGCCTAAGCAGTATCCCTGGCAATGGAGCCCTGACAATGGAGCCTAAGCAGTATCCCTGGCAATGGAGCCTAGGAGCCTAAGCAATATCCCTGACAATGGAGCCTAAGCAATATCCCTGACAATGGAGCCTAAGCAGTATCCCTGACAATGGAGCCTAAGCAGTATCCCTGACAATGGAGCCTAAGCAGTATCCCTGACAATGGAGCCTAAGCCATATCCCTGACAATGGAGTCTGCGCAATATCCCTGACAATGAAGACTAAGCAATATTCCTGACAATGGAGCCTAAGCAGTATCCCTGACAATGGAGCCTAAGCAGTATCCCTGACAATGGAGCCTAAGCAGTATCCCTGACAATGGAGACTAAGCAATATTCCTGACAATGGAGCCTAAGCAATATTCCTGACAATGGAGCCTAAGCAGTATCCCTGACAATGGAGCCTAAGCAATATCCCTGACAATGGAGCCTAAGCAGTATCCCTGACAATGGAGCCTAAGCAGTATCCCTGACAATGGAGCCTAAGCAGTATCCCTGGCAATGGAGCCTAAGCAGTATCCCTGACAATGGAGTCTGCGCAATATCCCTGACAATGGAGACTAAGCAATATTCCTGACAATGGAGCCTAAGCAGTATCCCTGACAATGGAGCCTAAGCAGTATCCCTGACAATGGAGCCTAAGCAGTATCCCTGACAATGGAGCCTAAGCAGTATACCTGGCAATGGAGCCTAAGCAGTATCCCTGGCAATGGATCCTAAGCAGTATCCCTGACAATGGAGTCTGCGCAATATCCCTGACAATGGAGACTAAGCAATATTCCTGACAATGGAGCCTAAGCAGTATCCCTGACAATGGAGCCTAAGCAGTATCCCTGGCATTGGAGCCTAAGCAGTATCCCTGACAATGGAGCCTAAGCAGTATCCCTGACAATGGAGACTAAGCAATATTCCTGACAATGGAGCCTAAGCAGTATCCCTGACAATGGAGCCTAAGCAATATCCCTGACAATGGAGCCTAAGCAGTATCCCTGACAATGGAGCCTAAGCAGTATCCCTGACAATGGAGCCTAAGCAGTATCCCTGGCAATGGAGCCTAAGCAGTATCCCTGGCAATGGAGCCTAAGCAGTATCCCTGGCAATGGAGCCCTGACAATGGAGCCTAAGCAGTATCCCTGGCAATGGAGCCTAAGCAATATCCCTGACAATGGAGCCTAAGCAGTATCCCTGACAATGGAGTCTGCGCAATATCCCTGACAATGGAGACTAAGCAATATTCCTGACAATGGAGCCTAAGCAGTATCCCTGACAATGGAGCCTAAGCAGTATCCCTGGCAATGGAGCCTAAGCAGTATCCCTGGCAATGGAGCCCTGACAATGGAGCCTAAGCAGTATCCCTGGCAATGGAGCCTAGGAGCCTAAGCAATATCCCTGACAATGGAGCCTAAGCAATATCCCTGACAATGGAGCCTAAGCAGTATCCCTGACAATGGAGCCTAAGCAGTATCCCTGACAATGGAGCCTAAGCAGTATCCCTGACAATGGAGCCTAAGCAATATCCATGACAATGGATTCTGCGCAATATCCCTGACAATGGAGACTAAGCAATATTCCTGACAATGGAGCCTAAGCAGTATCCCTGACAATGGAGCCTAAGCAGTATCCCTGACAATGGAGCCTAAGCAGTATCCCTGACAATGGAGACTAAGCAATATTCCTGATAATGGAGCCTAAGCAGTATCCCTGACAATGGAGCCTAAGCAGTATCCCTGACAATGGAGACTAAGCAATATTCCTGACAATGGAGCCTAAGCAGTATCCCTGACAATGGAGCCTAAGCAATATTCGTGACAATGGAGACTAAGCTATATTCCTGACAATGGAGCCTAAGCAGTATCCCTGACAATGGAGCCTAAGCAGTATCCCTGACAATAGAGCCTAAGCAGTATCCCTGGCAATGGAGCCTAAGCAGTATCCCTGGCAATGGAGCCCTGACAATGGAGCCTAAGCAGTATCCCTGGCAATGGAGCCTAGGAGCCTAAGCAATATCCCTGACAATGGAGCCTAAGCAATATCCCTGACAATGGAGCCTAAGCAGTATCCCTGACAATGGAGCCTAAGCAGTATCCCTGACAATGGAGCCTAAGCAGTATCCCTGACAATGGAGCCTAAGCCATATCCCTGACAATGGAGTCTGCGCAATATCCCTGACAATGAAGACTAAGCAATATTCCTGACAATGGAGCCTAAGCAGTATCCCTGACAATGGAGCCTAAGCAGTATCCCTGACAATGGAGCCTAAGCAGTATCCCTGACAATGGAGACTAAGCAATATTCCTGACAATGGAGCCTAAGCAATATTCCTGACAATGGAGCCTAAGCAGTATCCCTGACAATGGAGCCTAAGCAATATCCCTGACAATGGAGCCTAAGCAGTATCCCTGACAATGGAGCCTAAGCAGTATCCCTGACAATGGAGCCTAAGCAGTATCCCTGGCAATGGAGCCTAAGCAGTATCCCTGACAATGGAGTCTGCGCAATATCCCTGACAATGGAGACTAAGCAATATTCCTGACAATGGAGCCTAAGCAGTATCCCTGACAATGGAGCCTAAGCAGTATCCCTGACAATGGAGCCTAAGCAGTATCCCTGACAATGGAGCCTAAGCAGTATACCTGGCAATGGAGCCTAAGCAGTATCCCTGGCAATGGATCCTAAGCAGTATCCCTGACAATGGAGTCTGCGCAATATCCCTGACAATGGAGACTAAGCAATATTCCTGACAATGGAGCCTAAGCAGTATCCCTGACAATGGAGCCTAAGCAGTATCCCTGGCATTGGAGCCTAAGCAGTATCCCTGGCAATGGAGCCCTGACAATGGAGCCTAAGCAGTATCCCTGGCAATGGAGCCTAGGAGCCTAAGCAATATCCCTGACAATGGAGCCTAAGCAATATCCCTGACAATGGAGCCTAAGCAGTATCCCTGACAATGGAGCCTAAGCAGTATCCCTGACAATGGAGCCTAAGCAGTATCCCTGACAATGGAGCCTAAGCAATATCCCTGACAATGGAGTCTGCGCAATATCCCTGACAATGGAGACTAAGCAATATTCCTGACAATGGAGCCTAAGCAGTATCCCTGACAATGGAGCCTAAGCAGTATCCCTGACAATGGAGCCTAAGCAGTATCCCTGACAATGGAGACTAAGCAATATTCCTGACAAAGGAGCCTAAGCAGTATCCCTGACAATGGAGCCTAAGCAGTATCCCTGACAATGGAGACTAAGCAATATTCCTGACAATGGAGCCTAAGCAGTATCCCTGACAATGGAGCCTAAGCAATATTCGTGACAATGGAGACTAAGCTATATTCCTGACAATGGAGCCTAAGCAGTATCCCTGACAATGGAGCCTAAGCAGTATCCCTGACAATAGAGCCTAAGCAGTATCCCTGGCAATGGAGCCTAAGCAGTATCCCTGGCAATGGAGCCCTGACAATGGAGCCTAAGCAGTATCCCTGGCAATGGAGCCTAGGAGCCTAAGCAATATCCCTGACAATGGAGCCTAAGCAATATCCCTGACAATGGAGCCTAAGCAGTATCCCTGACAATGGAGCCTAAGCAGTATCCCTGACAATGGAGCCTAAGCAGTATCCCTGACAATGGAGCCTAAGACATATCCCTGACAATGGAGTCTGCGCAATATCCCTGACAATGGAGACTAAGCAATATTCCTGACAATGGAGCCTAAGCAGTATCCCTGACAATGGAGCCTAAGCAGTATCCCTGACAATGGAGCCTAAGCAGTATCCCTGACAATGGAGACTAAGCAATATTCCTGACAATGGAGCCTAAGCAATATTCCTGACAATGGAGCCTAAGCAGTATCCCTGACAATGGAGCCTAAGCAATATCCCTGACAATGGAGCCTAAGCAGTATCCCTGACAATGGAGCCTAAGCAGTATCCCTGACAATGGAGCCTAAGCAGTATCCCTGGCAATGGAGCCTAAGCAGTATCCCTGACAATGGAGCCTAAGCAGTATCCCTGACAATGGAGCCTAAGCAGTATCCCTGACAATGGAGCCTAAGCAGTATCCCTGACAATGGAGACTAAGCAATATTCCTGACAATGGAGCCTAAGCAGTATCCCTGACAATGGAGCCTAAGCAGTATCCCTGACAATGGAGACTAAGCAATATTCCTGACAATGGAGCCTAAGCAGTATCCCTGACAATGGAGCCTAAGCAATATTCGTGACAATGGAGACTAAGCTATATTCCTGACAATGGAGCCTAAGCAGTATCCCTGACAATGGAGCCTAAGCAGTATCCCTGACAATAGAGCCTAAGCAGTATCCCTGGTAATGGAGCCTAAGCAGTATCCCTGGCAATGGAGCCCTGACAATGGAGCCTAAGCAGTATCCCTGGCAATGGAGCCTAGGAGCCTAAGCAATATCCCTGACAATGGAGCCTAAGCAATATCCCTGACAATGGAGCCTAAGCAGTATCCCTGACAATGGAGCCTAAGCAGTATCCCTGACAATGGAGCCTAAGCAGTATCCCTGACAATGGAGCCTAAGCCATATCCCTGACAATGGAGTCTGCGCAATATCCCTGACAATGGAGACTAAGCAATATTCCTGACAATGGAGCCTAAGCAGTATCCCTGACAATGGAGCCTAAGCAGTATCCCAGACAATGGAGCCTAAGCAGTATCCCTGACAATGGAGACTAAGCAATATTCCTGACAATGGAGCCTAAGCAGTATCCCTGACAATGGAGCCTAAGCAGTATCCCTGACAATGGAGCCTAAGCAGTATCCCTGACAATGGAGCCTAAGCAGTATCCCTGACAATGGAGACTAAGCAATATTCCTGACAATGGAGCCTAAGCAGTATCCCTGACAATGGAGCCTAAGCAGTATCCCTGACAAGGGAGCCTAAGCAGTATCCCTGGCAATGGAGCCTAAGCAGTATCCCTGGCAATGGAGCCCTGACAATGGAGCCTAAGCAGTATCGCTGGCAATGGAGCCTAAGCAGTATCCCTGACAATGGAGCCTAAGCAATATCCCTGACAATGGTGCCTAAGCAGTATCCCTGACAATGGAGCCTAAGCAGTTTCCCTGACAATGGAGCCTAAGCAGTATCCCTGACAATGGAGCCTAAGCAATATTCCTGACATTGGAGCCTAAGCAGTATCCCTGACAATGGAGCCTAAGCAATATCCCTGACAATGGAGCCTAAGCAGTATCCCTGACAATGGAGCCTAAGCAGTATCCCTGGCAATGGAGCCTAAGCAGTATCCCTGACAATGGAGTCTGCGCAATATCCCTGACAATGGAGACTAAGCAATATTCCTGACAATGGAGCCTAAGCAGTATCCCTGACAATGGAGCCTAAGCAGTATCCCTGACAATGGAGCCTAAGCAGTATCCCTGACAATGGAGACTAAGCAATATTCCTGACAATGGAGCCTAAGCAGTATCCCTGACAATGGAGCCTAAGCAGTATCCCTGACAATGGAGACTAAGCAATATTCCTGACAATGGAGCCTAAGCAGTATCCCTGACAATGGAGCCTAAGCAATATTCGTGACAATGGAGACTAAGCTATATTCCTGACAATGAAGCCTAAGCAGTATCCCTGACAATGGAGCCTAAGCAGTATCCCTGACAATAGAGCCTAAGCAGTATCCCTGGCAATGGAGCCTAAGCAGTATCCCTGGCAATGGAGCCCTGACAATGGAGCCTAAGCAGTATCCCTGGCAATGGAGCCTAGGAGCCTAAGCAATATCCCTGACAATGGAGCCTAAGCAATATCCCTGACAATGGAGCCTAAGCAGTATCCCTGACAATGGAGCCTAAGCAGTATCCCTGACAATGGAGCCTAAGCAGTATCCCTGACAATGGAGCCTAAGCCATATCCCTGACAATGGAGTCTGCGCAATATCCCTGACAATGGAGACTAAGCAATATTCCTGACAATGGAGCCTAAGCAGTATCCCTGACAATGGAGCCTAAGCAGTATCCCTGACAATGGAGCCTAAGCAGTATCCCTGACAATGGAGACTAAGCAATATTCCTGACAATGGAGCCTAAGCAGTATCCCTGACAATGGAGCCTAAGCAGTATCCCTGACAATGGAGCCTAAGCAGTATCCCTGGCAATGGAGCCTAAGCAGTATCCCTGGCAATGGAGCCCTGACAATGGAGCCTAAGCAGTATCCCTGGCAATGGAGCCTAAGCAATATCCCTGACAATGGAGCCTAAGCAGTATCCCTGACAATGGAGTCTGCGCAATATCCCTGACAATGGAGACTAAGCAATATTCCTGACAATGGAGGCTAAGCAGTATCCCTGACAATGGAGACTAAGCAATATTCCTGACAATGGAGTCTGAGCAGTATCCCTGACAATGGAGTCTGCGCAATATCCCTGACAATGGAGACTAAGCAGTATCCCTGACAATGGAGCCTAAGCAGTATCCCTGACAATGGAGCCTAAGCAGTATCCCTGACAATGTAGACTAAGCAATATTCCTAACAATGGAGCCTAAGCAGTATCCCTGACAATGGAGCCTAAGCAGTATCCCTGACAATGGAGCCTAAGCCGTATCCCTGACAATGGAGCCTAAGCAGTATCCCTGACAATGGAGCCTAAGCAGTATCCCTGACAATGGAGTCTAAGCAGTATCCCTGACAATGGAGACTAAGCAATATTCCTGACAATGGAAGTCTGAGCAGTATCCCTGACAATGGAGTCTGCGCAATATCCCTGACAATGGAGAATAAGCAGTATCCCTGACAATGGAGCCTAAGCAGTATCCCTGACAATGGAGCCTAAGCAGTATCCCTGACAATGGAGACTAAGCAATATTCCTGACAATGGAGGCTAAGCAGTATCCCTGACAATGGAGACTAAGCAATATTCCTGACAATGGAGTCTGAGCAGTATCCCTGACAATGGTGTCTGCGCAATATCCCTGACAATGGAGACTAAGCAGTATCCCTGACAATGGAGCCTAAGCAGTATCCCTGACAATGGAGCCTAAGCAGTATCCCTGACAATGGAGACTAAGCAATATTCCTGACAATGGAGCCTAAGCAGTATCCCTGACAATGGAGCCTAAGCAGTATCCCTGACAATGGAGTCAAAGCAGTATCCCTGACAATGGAGCCTAAGCAGTATCCCTGACAATGGAGGCTAAGCAGTATTCCTGACAATGGAGGCTAAGCAGTATCCCTGACAATGGAGGCTAAGCAGTATCCCTGACAATGGAGCCTAAGCAGTATCCCTGACAATGGAGTCTGCGCAATATCCCTGACAATGGAGACTAAGCAATATTCCTGACAATGGAGCCTAAGCAGTATCCCTGACAATGGAGCCTAAGCAGTATCCCTGACAATGGAGCCTAAGCAGTATCCCTGACAATGGAGACTAAGCAATATTCCTGACAATGGAGACTAAGCAGTATCCCTGACAATGGAGCCTAAGCAGTATCCCTGACAATGGAGCCTAAGCAGTATCCCTGACAATGGAGCCTAAGCAGTATCCCTGACAATGGAGCCTAAGCAATATTCCTGACAATGGAGACTAAGCAGTATCCCTGGCAATGGAGCCTAAGCAGTATCCCTGACAATGGAGCCTAAGCAGTATCCCTGACAATGGAGCCTAAGCAATATCCCTGGCAATGGAGCCTAAGCGGTATCCCTGGCAATGGAGCCTAAGCAGTATCCCTGACAATGGAGCCTAAGCAGTATCCCTGACAATGGAGTCTAAGCAGTATCCCTGGCAATGGAGCCTAAGCAGTATCCCTGACAATGGAGCCTAAGCAGTATCCCTGACAATGGAGCCTAAGCAGTATCCCTGACAATGGAGCCTAAGCAGTATCCCTGACAATGGAGCCTAAGCAGTATCCCTGACAATGGAGACTAAGCAATATTCCTGACAATGGAGCCTAAGCAGTATCCCTGACAATGGAGCCTAAGCAGTATCCCTGACAATGGAGACTAAGCAATATTCCTGACAATGGAGCCTAAGCAGTATCCCTGACAATGGAGTCTAAGCAATATTCCTGACAATGGAGACTAAGCTATATTCCTGACAATGGAGCCTAAGCAGTATCCCTGACAATGGAGCCTAAGCAGTATCCCTGACAATAGAGCCTAAGCAGTATCCCTGGCAATGGAGCCTAAGCAGTATCCCTGGCAATGGTGCCCTGACAATGGAGCCTAAGCAGTATCCCTGGCAATGGAGCCTAGGAGCCTAAGCAATATCCCTGACAATGGAGCCTAAGCAATATCCCTGACAATGGAGCCTAAGCAGTATCCCTGACAATGGAGCCTAAGCAGTATCCCTGACAATGGAGCCTAAGCAGTATCCCTGACAATGGAGCCTAAGCAATATCCCTGACAATGGAGTCTGCGCAATATCCCTGACAATGGAGACTAAGCAATATTCCTGACAATGGAGCCTAAGCAGTATCCCTGACAATGGAGCCTAAGCAGTATCCCTGACAATGGAGCCTAAGCAATATTCCTGACAATGGAGACTAAGCAGTATCCCTGGCAATGGAGCCTAAGCAGTATCCCTGACAATGGAGCCTAAGCAGTATCCCTGACAATGGAGCCTAAGCAATATCTCTGGCAATGGAGCCTAAGCAGTATCCCTGACAATGGAGCCTAAGCAGTATCCCTGACAATGGAGTCTAAGCAGTATCCCTGGCAATGGAGCCTAAGCAGTATCCCTGACAATGGAGCCTAAGCAGTATCCCTGACAATGGAGCCTAAGCAGTATCCCTGACAATGGAGCCTAAGCAGTATCCCTGACAATGGAGCCTAAGCAGTATCCCTGACAATGGAGACTAAGCAATATTCCTGACAATGGAGCCTAAGCAGTATCCCTGACAATGGAGCCTAAGCAGTATCCCTGACAATGGAGACTAAGCAATATTCCTGACAATGGAGCCTAAGCAGTATCCCTGACAATGGAGTCTAAGCAATATTCCTGACAATGGATACTAAGCTATATTCCTGACAATGGAGCCTAAGCAGTATCCCTGACAATGGAGTCTAAGCAATATTCCTGACAATGGAGACTAAGCTATATTCCTGACAATGGAGCCTAAGCAGTATCCCTGACAATGGAGCCTAAGCAGTATCCCTGACAATGGAGCCTAAGCAGTATCTCTGACAATGGAGACTAAGCAATATTCCTGACAATGGAGCCTAAGCAGTATCCATGACAATGGAGCCTAAGCAATATTCGTGACAATGGAGACTAAGCTATATTCCTGACAATGGAGCCTAAGCAGTATCCCTGACAATGGAGCCTAAGCAGTATCCCTGACAATAGAGCCTAAGCAGTATCCCTGGCAATGGAGCCTAAGCAGTATCCCTGGCAATGGAGCCCTGACAATGGAGCCTAAGCAGTATCCCTGGCAATGGAGCCTAGGAGCCTAAGCAATATCCCTGACAATGGAGCCTAAGCAATATCCCTGACAATGGAGCCTAAGCAGCATCCCTGACAATGGAGCCTAAGCAGTATCCCTGACAATGGAGCCTAAGCAGTATCCCTGACAATGGAGCCTAAGCAGTATCCCTGACAATGGAGTCTGCGCAATATCCCTGACAATGGAGACTAAGCAATATTCCTGACAATGGAGCCTAAGCAGTATCCCTGACAATGGAGCCTAAGCAGTATCCCTGACAATGGAGCCTAAGCAGTATCCCTGACAATGGAGCCTAAGCAGTATCCCTGACAATGGAGACTAAGCAATATTCCTGACAATGGAGCCTAAGCAGTATCCCTGACAATGGAGCCTAAGCAATATCCCTGACAATGGAGCCTAAGCAGTATCCCTGACAATGGAGCCTAAGCAGTATCCCTGACAATGGAGCCTAAGCAGTATCCCTGGCAATGGAGCCTAAGCAGTATCCCTGGCAATGGAGCCTAAGCAGTATCCCTGGCAATGGAGCCCTGACAATGGAGCCTAAGCAATATCCCTGACAATGGAGCCTAAGCAATATCCCTGACAATGGTGCCTAAGCAGTATCCCTGACAATGGAGCCTAAGCAGTATCCCTGACAATGGAGCCTAAGCAGTATCCCTGACAATGGAGACTAAGCAATATTCCTGACAATGGAGCCTAAGCAGTATCCCTGACAATGGAGCCTAAGCAATATCCCTGACAATGGAGCCTAAGCAGTATCCCTGACAATGGAGCCTAAGCAGTATCCCTGACAATGGAGCCTAAGCAGTATCCCTGGCAATGGAGCCTAAGCAGTATCCCTGGCAATGGAGCCTAAGCAGTATCCCTGGCAATGGAGCCCTGACAATGGAGCCTAAGCAGTATCCCTGGCAATGGAGCCTAAGCAATATCCCTGACAATGGAGCCTAAGCAGTATCCCTGACAATGGAGTCTGCGCAATATCCCTGACAATGGAGACTAAGCAATATTCCTGACAATGGAGCCTAAGCAGTATCCCTGACAATGGAGCCTAAGCAGTATCCCTGGCAATGGAGCCTAAGCAGTATCCCTGGCAATGGAGCCCTGACAATGGAGCCTAAGCAGTATCCCTGGCAATGGAGCCTAGGAGCCTAAGCAATATCCCTGACAATGGAGCCTAAGCAATATCCCTGACAATGGAGCCTAAGCAGTATCCCTGACAATGGAGCCTAAGCAGTATCCCTGACAATGGAGCCTAAGCAGTATCCCTGACAATGGAGCCTAAGCAATATCCATGACAATGGATTCTGCGCAATATCCCTGACAATGGAGACTAAGCAATATTCCTGACAATGGAGCCTAAGCAGTATCCCTGACAATGGAGCCTAAGCAGTATCCCTGACAATGGAGCCTAAGCAGTATCCCTGACAATGGAGACTAAGCAATATTCCTGATAATGGAGCCTAAGCAGTATCCCTGACAATGGAGCCTAAGCAGTATCCCTGACAATGGAGACTAAGCAATATTCCTGACAATGGAGCCTAAGCAGTATCCCTGACAATGGAGCCTAAGCAATATTCGTGACAATGGAGACTAAGCTATATTCCTGACAATGGAGCCTAAGCAGTATCCCTGACAATGGAGCCTAAGCAGTATCCCTGACAATAGAGCCTAAGCAGTATCCCTGGCAATGGAGCCTAAGCAGTATCCCTGGCAATGGAGCCCTGACAATGGAGCCTAAGCAGTATCCCTGGCAATGGAGCCTAGGAGCCTAAGCAATATCCCTGACAATGGAGCCTAAGCAATATCCCTGACAATGGAGCCTAAGCAGTATCCCTGACAATGGAGCCTAAGCAGTATCCCTGACAATGGAGCCTAAGCAGTATCCCTGACAATGGAGCCTAAGCCATATCCCTGACAATGGAGTCTGCGCAATATCCCTGACAATGAAGACTAAGCAATATTCCTGACAATGGAGCCTAAGCAGTATCCCTGACAATGGAGCCTAAGCAGTATCCCTGACAATGGAGCCTAAGCAGTATCCCTGACAATGGAGACTAAGCAATATTCCTGACAATGGAGCCTAAGCAATATTCCTGACAATGGAGCCTAAGCAGTATCCCTGACAATGGAGCCTAAGCAATATCCCTGACAATGGAGCCTAAGCAGTATCCCTGACAATGGAGCCTAAGCAGTATCCCTGACAATGGAGCCTAAGCAGTATCCCTGGCAATGGAGCCTAAGCAGTATCCCTGACAATGGAGTCTGCGCAATATCCCTGACAATGGAGACTAAGCAATATTCCTGACAATGGAGCCTAAGCAGTATCCCTGACAATGGAGCCTAAGCAGTATCCCTGACAATGGAGCCTAAGCAGTATCCCTGACAATGGAGCCTAAGCAGTATACCTGGCAATGGAGCCTAAGCAGTATCCCTGGCAATGGATCCTAAGCAGTATCCCTGACAATGGAGTCTGCGCAATATCCCTGACAATGGAGACTAAGCAATATTCCTGACAATGGAGCCTAAGCAGTATCCCTGACAATGGAGCCTAAGCAGTATCCCTGGCATTGGAGCCTAAGCAGTATCCCTGACAATGGAGCCTAAGCAGTATCCCTGACAATGGAGACTAAGCAATATTCCTGACAATGGAGCCTAAGCAGTATCCCTGACAATGGAGCCTAAGCAATATCCCTGACAATGGAGCCTAAGCAGTATCCCTGACAATGGAGCCTAAGCAGTATCCCTGACAATGGAGCCTAAGCAGTATCCCTGGCAATGGAGCCTAAGCAGTATCCCTGGCAATGGAGCCTAAGCAGTATCCCTGGCAATGGAGCCCTGACAATGGAGCCTAAGCAGTATCCCTGGCAATGGAGCCTAAGCAATATCCCTGACAATGGAGCCTAAGCAGCATCCCTGACAATGGAGTCTGCGCAATATCCCTGACAATGGAGACTAAGCAATATTCCTGACAATGGAGCCTAAGCAGTATCCCTGACAATGGAGCCTAAGCAGTATCCCTGGCAATGGAGCCTAAGCAGTATCCCTGGCAATGGAGCCCTGACAATGGAGCCTAAGCAGTATCCCTGGCAATGGAGCCTAGGAGCCTAAGCAATATCCCTGACAATGGAGCCTAAGCAATATCCCTGACAATGGAGCCTAAGCAGTATCCCTGACAATGGAGCCTAAGCAGTATCCCTGACAATGGAGCCTAAGCAGTATCCCTGACAATGGAGCCTAAGCAATATCCATGACAATGGATTCTGCGCAATATCCCTGACAATGGAGACTAAGCAATATTCCTGACAATGGAGCCTAAGCAGTATCCCTGACAATGGAGCCTAAGCAGTATCCCTGACAATGGAGCCTAAGCAGTATCCCTGACAATGGAGACTAAGCAATATTCCTGATAATGGAGCCTAAGCAGTATCCCTGACAATGGAGCCTAAGCAGTATCCCTGACAATGGAGACTAAGCAATATTCCTGACAATGGAGCCTAAGCAGTATCCCTGACAATGGAGCCTAAGCAATATTCGTGACAATGGAGACTAAGCTATATTCCTGACAATGGAGCCTAAGCAGTATCCCTGACAATGGAGCCTAAGCAGTATCCCTGACAATAGAGCCTAAGCAGTATCCCTGGCAATGGAGCCTAAGCAGTATCCCTGGCAATGGAGCCCTGACAATGGAGCCTAAGCAGTATCCCTGGCAATGGAGCCTAGGAGCCTAAGCAATATCCCTGACAATGGAGCCTAAGCAATATCCCTGACAATGGAGCCTAAGCAGTATCCCTGACAATGGAGCCTAAGCAGTATCCCTGACAATGGAGCCTAAGCAGTATCCCTGACAATGGAGCCTAAGCCATATCCCTGACAATGGAGTCTGCGCAATATCCCTGACAATGAAGACTAAGCAATATTCCTGACAATGGAGCCTAAGCAGTATCCCTGACAATGGAACCTAAGCAGTATCCCTGACAATGGAGCCTAAGCAGTATCCCTGACAATGGAGACTAAGCAATATTCCTGACAATGGAGCCTAAGCAATATTCCTGACAATGGAGCCTAAGCAGTATCCCTGACAATGGAGCCTAAGCAATATCCCTGACAATGGAGCCTAAGCAGTATCCCTGACAATGGAGCCTAAGCAGTATCCCTGACAATGGAGCCTAAGCAGTATCCCTGGCAATGGAGCCTAAGCAGTATCCCTGACAATGGAGTCTGCGCAATATCCCTGACAATGGAGACTAAGCAATATTCCTGAC
Organism: Pseudophryne corroboree; assembly: GCF_028390025.1. Classification (NCBI taxonomy): domain Eukaryota; kingdom Metazoa; phylum Chordata; class Amphibia; order Anura; family Myobatrachidae; genus Pseudophryne; species Pseudophryne corroboree. Next base: position 597,530,499 of record NC_086447.1, read on the forward strand.
AATGGAGCCTAAGCAGTATCCCTGACAATGGAGCCTAAGCAGTATCCCTGACAATGGAGCCTAAGCAGTATCCCTGACAATGGAGCCTAAGCAGTATACCTGGCAATGGAGCCTAAGCAGTATCCCTGGCAATGGATCCTAAGCAGTATCCCTGACAATGGAGTCTGCGCAATATCCCTGACAATGGAGACTAAGCAATATTCCTGACAATGGAGCCTAAGCAGTATCCCTGACAATGGAGCCTAAGCAGTATCCCTGGCATTGGAGCCTAAGCAGTATCCCTGGCAATGGAGCCCTGACAATGGAGCCTAAGCAGTATCCCTGGCAATGGAGCCTAGGAGCCTAAGCAATATCCCTGACAATGGAGCCTAAGCAATATCCCTGACAATGGAGCCTAAGCAGTATCCCTGACAATGGAGCCTAAGCAGTATCCCTGACAATGGAGCCTAAGCAGTATCCCTGACAATGGAGCCTAAGCAATATCCCTGACAATGGAGTCTGCGCAATATCCCTGACAATGGAGACTAAGCAATATTCCTGACAATGGAGCCTAAGCAGTATCCCTGACAATGGAGCCTAAGCAGTATCCCTGACAATGGAGCCTAAGCAGTATCCCTGACAATGGAGACTAAGCAATATTCCTGACAAAGGAGCCTAAGCAGTATCCCTGACAATGGAGCCTAAGCAGTATCCCTGACAATGGAGACTAAGCAATATTCCTGACAATGGAGCCTAAGCAGTATCCCTGACAATGGAGCCTAAGCAATATTCGTGACAATGGAGACTAAGCTATATTCCTGACAATGGAGCCTAAGCAGTATCCCTGACAATGGAGCCTAAGCAGTATCCCTGACAATAGAGCCTAAGCAGTATCCCTGGCAATGGAGCCTAAGCAGTATCCCTGGCAATGGAGCCCTGACAATGGAGCCTAAGCAGTATCCCTGGCAATGGAGCCTAGGAGCCTAAGCAATATCCCTGACAATGGAGCCTAAGCAATATCCCTGACAATGGAGCCTAAGCAGTATCCCTGACAATGGAGCCTAAGCAGTATCCCTGACAATGGAGCCTAAGCAGTATCCCTGACAATGGAGCCTAAGACATATCCCTGAAAATGGAGTCTGCGCAATATCCCTGACAATGGAGACTAAGCAATATTCCTGACAATGGAGCCTAAGCAGTATCCCTGACAATGGAGCCTAAGCAGTATCCCTGACAATGGAGCCTAAGCAGTATCCCTGACAATGGAGACTAAGCAATATTCCTGACAATGGAGCCTAAGCAATATTCCTGACAATGGAGCCTAAGCAGTATCCCTGACAATGGAGCCTAAGCAATATCCCTGACAATGGAGCCTAAGCAGTATCCCTGACAATGGAGCCTAAGCAGTATCCCTGACAATGGAGCCTAAGCAGTATCCCTGGCAATGGAGCCTAAGCAGTATCCCTGACAATGGAGCCTAAGCAGTATCCCTGACAATGGAGCCTAAGCAGTATCCCTGACAATGGAGCCTAAGCAGTATCCCTGACAATGGAGACTAAGCAATATTCCTGACAATGGAGCCTAAGCAGTATCCCTGACAATGGAGCCTAAGCAGTATCCCTGACAATGGAGACTAAGCAATATTCCTGACAATGGAGCCTAAGCAGTATCCCTGACAATGGAGCCTAAGCAATATTCGTGACAATGGAGACTAAGCTATATTCCTGACAATGGAGCCTAAGCAGTATCCCTGACAATGGAGCCTAAGCAGTATCCCTGACAATAGAGCCTAAGCAGTATCCCTGGTAATGGAGCCTAAGCAGTATCCCTGGCAATGGAGCCCTGACAATGGAGCCTAAGCAGTATCCCTGGCAATGGAGCCTAGGAGCCTAAGCAATATCCCTGACAATGGAGCCTAAGCAATATCCCTGACAATGGAGCCTAAGCAGTATCCCTGACAATGGAGCCTAAGCAGTATCCCTGACAATGGAGCCTAAGCAGTATCCCTGACAATGGAGCCTAAGCCATATCCCTGACAATGGAGTCTGCGCAATATCCCTGACAATGGAGACTAAGCAATATTCCTGACAATGGAGCCTAAGCAGTATCCCTGACAATGGAGCCTAAGCAGTATCCCAGACAATGGAGCCTAAGCAGTATCCCTGACAATGGAGACTAAGCAATATTCCTGACAATGGAGCCTAAGCAGTATCCCTGACAATGGAGCCTAAGCAGTATCCCTGACAATGGAGCCTAAGCAGTATCCCTGACAATGGAGCCTAAGCAGTATCCCTGACAATGGAGACTAAGCAATATTCCTGACAATGGAGCCTAAGCAGTATCCCTGACAATGGAGCCTAAGCAGTATCCCTGACAATGGAGCCTAAGCAGTATCCCTGGCAATGGAGCCTAAGCAGTATCCCTGGCAATGGAGCCCTGACAATGGAGCCTAAGCAGTATCGCTGGCAATGGAGCCTAAGCAGTATCCCTGACAATGGAGCCTAAGCAATATCCCTGACAATGGTGCCTAAGCAGTATCCCTGACAATGGAGCCTAAGCAGTTTCCCTGACAATGGAGCCTAAGCAGTATCCCTGACAATGGAGCCTAAGCAATATTCCTGACATTGGAGCCTAAGCAGTATCCCTGACAATGGAGCCTAAGCAATATCCCTGACAATGGAGCCTAAGCAGTATCCCTGACAATGGAGCCTAAGCAGTATCCCTGGCAATGGAGCCTAAGCAGTATCCCTGACAATGGAGTCTGCGCAATATCCCTGACAATGGAGACTAAGCAATATTCCTGACAATGGAGCCTAAGCAGTATCCCTGACAATGGAGCCTAAGCAGTATCCCTGACAATGGAGCCTAAGCAGTATCCCTGACAATGGAGACTAAGCAATATTCCTGACAATGGAGCCTAAGCAGTATCCCTGACAATGGAGCCTAAGCAGTATCCCTGACAATGGAGACTAAGCAATATTCCTGACAATGGAGCCTAAGCAGTATCCCTGACAATGGAGCCTAAGCAATATTCGTGACAATGGAGACTAAGCTATATTCCTGACAATGAAGCCTAAGCAGTATCCCTGACAATGGAGCCTAAGCAGTATCCCTGACAATAGAGCCTAAGCAGTATCCCTGGCAATGGAGCCTAAGCAGTATCCCTGGCAATGGAGCCCTGACAATGGAGCCTAAGCAGTATCCCTGGCAATGGAGCCTAGGAGCCTAAGCAATATCCCTGACAATGGAGCCTAAGCAATATCCCTGACAATGGAGCCTAAGCAGTATCCCTGACAATGGAGCCTAAGCAGTATCCCTGACAATGGAGCCTAAGCAGTATCCCTGACAATGGAGCCTAAGCCATATCCCTGACAATGGAGTCTGCGCAATATCCCTGACAATGGAGACTAAGCAATATTCCTGACAATGGAGCCTAAGCAGTATCCCTGACAATGGAGCCTAAGCAGTATCCCTGACAATGGAGCCTAAGCAGTATCCCTGACAATGGAGACTAAGCAATATTCCTGACAATGGAGCCTAAGCAGTATCCCTGACAATGGAGCCTAAGCAGTATCCCTGACAATGGAGCCTAAGCAGTATCCCTGGCAATGGAGCCTAAGCAGTATCCATGGCAATGGAGCCCTGACAATGGAGCCTAAGCAGTATCCCTGGCAATGGAGCCTAAGCAATATCCCTGACAATGGAGCCTAAGCAATATCCCTGACAATGGTGCCTAAGCAGTATCCCTGACAATGGAGCCTAAGCAGTATCCCTGACAATGGAGCCTAAGCAGTATCCCTGACAATGGAGCCTAAGCAATATTCCTGACAATGGAGCCTAAGCAGTATTCCTGACAATGGAGCCTAAGCAATATCCCTGACAATGGAGCCTAAGCAGTATCCCTAACAATGGAGCCTAAGCAGTATCCCTGACAATGGAGCCTAAGCAGTATCCCTGACAATGGAGCCTAAGCAGTATCCCTGACAATGGAGCCTAAGCAGTATCCCTGGCAATGGAGCCTAAGCAGTATCCCTGGCAATGGAGCCTAAGCAGTATCCCTGACAATGGAGTCTGCGCAATATCCCTGACAATGGAGACTAAGCAATATTCCTGACAATGGAGCCTAAGCAGTATCCCTGACAATGGAGCCTAAGCAGTATCCCTGACAATGGAGCCTAAGCAGTATCCCTGACAATGGAGCCTAAGCAGTATTCCTGACAATGGAGCCTAAGCAGTATCCCTGACAATGGAGCCTAAGCAGTATCCCTGGCAATGGAGCCTAAGCAGTATCCCTGGCAATGGAGCCTAAGCAGTATCCCTGACAATGGAGCCTAAGCAGTATCCCTGACAATGGAGTCTGTGCAATATCCCTGACAATGGAGACTAAGCAATATTCCTGACAATGGAGCCTAAGCAGTATCCCTGACAATGGAGTCTGCGCAATATCCCTGACAATGGAGACTAAGCAATATTCCTGACAATGGAGTCTGAGCAGGAAAGATCATTTCCATCACAAAACTATATTGTTGTACCAAACTGTATGGTCTATAATTTCAATAATCTACACCCAGAACAAGTATACCATAGACATAAAATAAATGCTCCAAAAGGCATAGAATATACATAATATTACAAATAATGTTTAATATTGTAATATTTTGTAAAAATATTTTTATTTGGATGTCTTAATATGGTTACTGTAAGCAAAATGATTTTGTCTGTTTAGAGACAGTAGGAACAATAAGATCTTTGTGACCGACTTTTTGCGGCATGTGTATATATTAATGAATGTACTATATGTGTACATGACATAAACAAATACTTACCCCTTGTGTGTGGAGGTAATCCACAGTCTTAGTTATAACGTAAAGCACATCACTTGCTTCTCGCTCTGAAAAATATTTCTCACTAAGTATTTTGTCCAGAAGTTCTCCTCCTCTCATTAGCTCCATCACCAGGTAGACATACTTTCCATCATCATAGACCTGTATATTTACAGTAAATGTGGATTATGAGCATGTGAACACTCTACTCTAAATTGTCTAAATATAGGGAGTAATCTAAATTATAACTGCACCATTTGTGCAATCACATGCTTATTTCCTCTTCTTATAAACCATCTTTCTTGCCATATTCAGAACATGACAATATACTTTTTTAAATGTTATAAACTTGCACATAATGAGGACATGTAATATTTTATGGGCCAGTGTTGTAGTTTTTTGACTGGATATATGTAGCTGGCGACGGTCGAAGAGAGGAGAGGGCATTTGAGCATGCTCCATGTGGCCCCCTCCTCACTGCCAGCAAAGCAGACTCTGGCTATGTGCCCACGCCTTGTTCCCAAGGACATCTGTACTGCACATGTGCAAATCACTGGAAAAATGGCCGCTGGGTCATGTGTGCTGGATTTATGGTGTGGGCTTCCCTGGACCCAGGGGCCTGTGTACGTAGCACCCATTATAGATATGCCATTGATCTCTGGCCAAAAACTTTGCTATCTTTTAAAAGAAGCTGGAAACCAAATTTTGTGTGCTTGCCCCAGAAAGAGCGCTATAAATAGGGCACCAGCTGTTACAGTTCTGGATGTAGGGTGGGTGGTGTTGGACCCCCATGACTCCTGGGCCCATGTGAACCGCACACCCTGCATCCATTTTAATACACCACTGGTTTTGAAATATTTGAAGTAACACTACCAGTGCTGCAAGAGTGGCAGTACACTCCAGTATGGCACACAATAAAGAAGATCGCTGTCTGTGCGCTGTACCACCTGCTCACTTTGTAGCCGTCATTAGTGCCCATTCCTGCCAAACCTCACCACCGAGCAAGACCATGTGTGACAGCACCTCCTACTTTTTCAGGGCTGCTGAAGCACGAAGGTGACATCATCACGCTCCCGTGGCTGGAGTGAAGAGAAGCCTGGGGGCTGGGCGCACTTCCCTAATCCCTTGCTGAATTCCTCCTCAACTATTGCCTCCTCCGAGTCCTAGGCTCAGATGGTGACGGAGGTTGCTCATTATTCTACACTACAGAAAGCCCTTGTCTGGAGATGTGACACTGGTAATGGTGAATGTATGTACCTGTCTGTGTGTATCTATCTAACCCGGCCACAGCAATCAGAGCCTATTTATTATTATTATTATTATTATTATTATTATTATTATTATTATTATTATTATGATAAATGCAGGTCTACAGTATTTGCAAAATGTCAAATACTAAGTTATTATTTGACATTTTGCAAATAGACCTGGATTTAATAGGTGACATTCTGTGTAATTGCTGAGTGACCAAATGACATTTCCAGTAGGTCATCTGAGACTGAGACTGATTGTATACAGCCTGACATCACTATAAAGTCATTATGGGGCAATAACATGGCACAATGGACTTTTAATAGAGGGTGATGTGAGTAAATAAGGGCTGTATAGGTATGAAATTATATAAGGGGTCTTTGGTTTGTGATGAGTTAATGGACAAAGCTTTTGCTAGTTAGATTAGCTCCCCCTTTAGGGGTGTTGGTTATGTTTTGTTTAGCCTACCAGGGTAGGTAGGGGAAGTAACATGAGAAGGGTATATATAGATAGAGACAGCAGCAGCACTTCCTTTTCACTGCCTGGAAAGAGCAGGTAAGTGGTCTCCCCTTGTCTTTTCATTTTCTGTCCCTGACACTTCCTACTGTCCTCCTTTGCTTTCTCTCTGGTTTATTCTCGCATCTGTTCTTTCCAGTGCTCTGAATTGTTTTTGTAATTCAGTCTATCTAGTGTGTTACAGTCTATTATGCCGCGACCCAGGCGGCTGGTTTTACTAGTGCTGATCTCCTGTGGCTCCCACTGGCTGCACCAGCAGGCCCGCTGCCACTACTGGCCAGGGGGTTCTGCTCCATGTGAATGCGAGTGGCCATGCTGCCAGTTCCATCCTTAGGCACATGTTGGGAGGCATAACAGTGCCTCCCGCTGGTCAAACAAGCGTACTGCATTTTATATCCACCCAGTCAGTGGTGTCATCTAACGTCGGCATGCCTGGGCAACCCCCCCTGGTACCGAACCCTGGGTTGGTTTATCAGAATTTTTTGTCTGCCGGGATGCTTTCTTCCCAGTCTTTCCCAGTCATTCCTACGTCTCGACAGCAGGGTTTCCATGGGTCCATGCCGTCGGCCGTTTCCCCATATTTTCCGTCCCTGTTACCTCCTGGGCAAGTGGCACCTCCCACGTGGTCGTTTAATATGTCGCAGCCTCTAGGACCGCCCGGGTATTATCCGGGTTCAGCACAAGTGGGCAGTTCCCCGTTTGCCGTTCCTCCATTTTACCAGCAACCCGGTGCCCCCTTCCGATACCCGGGGGTCCATATCAGGCGGGGTGGCCACCTACTTTTTTTGGGCCCAGTTCGGACGACTTATGATATGACTACTGGCGCTTCGCATCCTGCCCTGTCCGGCAGCTCTGGTTCTCCTCTCCCTGTCCCTGCAATAGCATTGCTGCCCTGGCCCGTTCCGCTTGTGAGCTCTCCAGCGGTGACAGGTGCCCCGGTTGGCGCCACTGCGGAACTCCAGGTACTTAACCCCTCCTTTTCTCCCAAGGTGACTGACTATGGAGATCACGGGTCTCATGAGTTGCTGCAGGCTCACGGAGGGAATCATCTGACCAGTATGGACAGGGCTCCCCCGGCTGCGGAGGTCCCGGTTTCGAATGCGGTGTCGGCTTTGGGTACCAGTGCTGGACAAGGCAGCATGGCGAGTGGTTCGGTGATGGTGCCAGCTCCGGATTCGCCGGCTGGCCCTTCTGCTGATGGTGAGTGTGACGTTTTTGACTGCTCCTCTGTTGTCTCTTCTTCTGGGTCCTCTGCTGGCAGCGACCAGTCTGTCTCTCCCACGCGCCCGCACAAGATGGCAAGGCTGGTGGCTCGGGCGGTTAGGAAGGAGCTAGGTGGATCCAAGCATCCACGGAGAGCCAAGGCGCCGCCCGAGGTGCCTGGTTTCTCTGACATGATCCACTGCGCTAACACGGCAGTCACTAGGGGTTTGAGAAAAAGTTTGAAGGATAGGATTAAAAAGGGAACATTTGTAGACGTCTTTACAATCACAGCAGAGAGGAAAAGGGCTCATGCTGTGGCTAAGAAGGAAAGTGGCCTCCAGCGAAAATTCCTTTCGTAACTATCAACCATGGTTGAGCAGTTTCTTGATTTTTTTTCAGCCTGCTACTTAGACAGCAGGCAGGGAGAATAAAATAATGTTGTGAAGTATTTGTTTTTGGTCAACGAATCCCTAATACAGTATAAAGGTTACGCGTGGAGGCAGCACGATACCAAGTCCTGCCTTTGGGTTGTAAGGGTGTGGAGGTTTGGTTGGAGGTCACCAACCAGGACAGGCAGCAGGTCGAGGCCCCTTTCAAAAAAGGTTTTTTTCTGGTGGCAAGAGGGGTACAGGCTCCTCAGGTAAGGGTAAATGTTTCGCGATAATGACTCCAAGTGCGACAGGGGAGCGAAATGCCATTTTCGCCACTCCTGTAGAATTTGCGGAGCGGGCCACCCTGCCAAGGACTGTAAGTCCAATCCTGCCGATCAGGGGGACCCCACCAATAGTGCTCAGTAAAGCCCCTTCACCCATAATTGTGTGGGAACTGTCGAAGTGACTGGTGTTTTACCCACATTCTGCCGTTGCCGGGTTCTTATTTGACGGTTTTCATTACGGTTTCAAGTTGCCCATACCCGATTTAGTTTTTGTAGTGTCCCGCAGGAATTTGCAGTCTGCTCTGGATTCGCAGCAAGTGGCTTGGCAGAAGATGGACGCGGAGGTGGAATTGGGCCGGATGCGTTCCGTTAATGATGCCATTCCTGATGAGTACTGTAGGGTGCGTTATCAACTTTTCGACGAAGCTCTTGAGCTGGTTCGGGGATTTGGTGAACGTGCCTTGCTGGCTAAGCTGGACATCGAGTCGGCTGTCTGGCTCCTCTCTTTACCCCGGTTCATTTCGGTTCATGGGTTTCCGATTAGATGGGTCCTATTACATTGACGAGCTTGCCCATGGGGTGTTCTATTTCTAGTGCCTATTTTGAGAAATTCAGTAGTTTTTTACACTGGTGCGTCCAGGAGAGCACAAGTCATGCCGGTATTGCTCACTATTTAGACGACTTTCTCTTTATAGGCCCCAGAGATATTGAGGTTTGCCTGCACGCATTGTGGTCTGCCTCCGCTTTGTTTCGGAGTTTGGGAGTTCCCATCGCGGCGGACAAGACTGAGGGCCCTACATGTTGCCTTTCCTATCTCGTTATCGAAGTTGACACGGCTGTGGGTTGTTGTCGTATTCCCGAAGACAAGATCCATAAGCTGTTGATTTTGATTGGAGATTATTTGGCCATGACCAGGGTCAGGCTCCGTTAGGTTCAGTCCCTGTTGGGTTCCTTCAATTTTGCCTGTAGGGTCATACCAATGGGCAGGGTTTTTTGCTGGAAATTGGAGAGGGCCACCGCTGGGGTGAACAAGCCGCATCACACCATCCGCCTGTCTCGGGAGATTAAGGACGACCTTAGAACTTGGGCGTCATTTTTGGAACACTTTAATAGAGAGTTGTTATGGGCCATAACAACTCCCTATTAAAGTGTTCCTCCAGTATCCAGCCCCCATCTCCAGCTCTTTACTAATGCTGTGGGTTCCTCGGGCTTTGGTGCCTTTTTCCAGGGCGAGTGGTGTGTTGATCCTTGGCCCCGGTCTTGGGTAGCGCAAGGTTTCACTGCTAATTTGCTGTTGCTCGAATTGTTCCCAATCATTGTGGTGGCCGAATTGTGGTCGCCTCGATTGGCTAATCAGACAATAATTTCTTGGAGCGACAATTTGGGGGTGGTTCATGCGGTAAACAATCTTAGATCCTCCTCCCCTCAGGCTTTACATTTGCTGCGCCACCTGGTCTTGATCTGTTTGAGATTTAACATCAGCTTCACGGCCAGACACGTTCCCAGTGTTGACAACGGTATTGCGGATGCTTTATAGCGTTTCAATTTCCGGAGGTTTCGGGAGTTAGCCTCGGGAGCCTCGGCTCTCAGTCTGACTTGTCCGCATTCTGTCTGGCAGATTGTAGAACAGGCCTGAGGTTATTGGCAGTGAGATCGTTGGCATCTTCTACCTCGCGGGCCTACGCCACGGCTTGGAGGGATTGGGAATCCTATCAGACTTCTCACTTAGTTGCTGGTAAGTCTGTGGAGGATTGCTTCCTCGAGTACGTGTGGGGCCATTATTAACGGGGCAGATCCAGGGCGGCTATGTCCAAATCCATCGCGGGTATATCCTTTCACGCTAGGTTACTAGGGACAGTTGACCCCATGAAGTCATTCATCCTGGATAAGGTGTTGAGAGGGTGGGCCAGGGAGACCCCCTCAGTTGCTGATGCGCGCAGGCCGTTTGACCTGCGTTTGTTGTGGGAGTTGTTGGTTGCGCTTTCTACCGTGGCGGGAAACAAGTTTAAGGCATCTTTGTTTAGAGTGGCATTTTCTTTTGCCTTTTTTGGCGCTTTGAGGATTAGCGACCTGGTGGCCGTTAACAAGTTTTCCTCTGACACTGGGATTCTTTTCAAGAACGTGGTCTGCTGTGATGGGCTGATCATGTGTAAGATTGCCCGGTCCAAGACAGATCAATTAGGCCGGGGAAAGTGGGTATCGCTGAAAGCATACCCCGAAGTTGATCTGTGCCCCGTTAGCTTAACACAGGCTTATTTGCCCACCAGGTCGGTGGCCGGCGTTCAATTTTTGCTGCACTCTAACTCTTTGCCTCTTACTCGTTTCCAGTTCACTGCTGTTTTTAAACATTGCTTGACGCAATTAGGGCTTAATATGGCGGACTACGGAACGCATTCATTTTGAATAGGGGCGGCTACTTGGGCTAGTGGAATTCCCTGATTATAAGTCGTATGTTCGTGTTGATAAGTTGTGATGTGCGCCCATTGGCGTTGACCCAGAAACGTTGTTTGCCCGCCAGATTTGGAACGGCTAGCATTCCGGATCTGGGGGCGTGAAGGAATATTTTTTTTTTCAAATTTTTCCTCCGTTAGTGGGCTAATTACACTTGACTGTCCTACAAGTCCACCAGGGGTTTTTAAAAAGTTTTCGCCTTTACTTGGGTCAGTTTTTCTGCTGTTATTATTTAGTTGTGTTTCCTTTTTAGTCATACATGCTAACAGGTTATTCTCTTTTACAGCCCCTAATTTTTCATCTTCCCAGGTTTGGATGGTGGGCCATTTCTAAATTTTTTGGGCGGAGAATCACCCCTTAGCTGCACGGGCCGCTGAGTTGTTAGGCGGCTCGGTGTTAGGGGTTTACGGTGGTCAGGTTTATTGTTGTTGCTTTGTGAAAAAGAGCAGTGTTGGAGTCGTCCAGACTTTGTTATTCTTCACCTAGGTGGTAACGACATAGGCCAGAGGAAAGGTATTAAGTTGACGCTTTAGGTCAAGGAGGATTTGTGTCGCTTATGCGCCCGATGTTTGTGTTGTGTGGTCAGACATAGTTCCTAGGATGCAGTGGAGGGGTTCTATCAGCCTGATTGCCATTGATAAGGCACGGAAGAAGGTTAATTTCACAGTTTCTAAATTCGTTAAGGCTAGAGGTGGTTTTGCCTTGCGGCACCCGTTGCTGTTGACTGAGAATCCTTTGTATTTTAGTAGGGACGGGGTCCATTTGTCTGAGGCTGGGTTGGAGGTTTTTCTTCGGACTATTTTTTCTGTATGGTCTAGTTCCAGTTTGTAGTTTTTTCGGTGCTGGATGGTGGGCTGCGGTTCTGTTGGGCCATTTTATCAATGGGGTTAGAACCTGGCAGTGGCGGGAAGGCGCTTTTGACCAGCGACCACATGTGGCATAAGTGGTCTTTGAGGGGCACCTACCCTTTCCAAGGATAGCTAGTGAGTTCTGCCCGTATGGGGGGACGATGGGCATTTTCTGTAGGAAACGGTCACGCTATGCCATAGTGAAGGGTGGTGTTGCCTTCTCAATGCAGGTTATGCTTTTAGCCAGATGAGGCATTTTAGTTGCCTCATATTATAGAAGTAGGGGCGTTTAGATGCCGCCATTATTATATAACATCAATTGGCTAGAGCTGGTCATAAAGCGTTTTCCTTGCCATCTCTTACCAGAAGGGTCATTCCACTTAATAAATATTTAATGACCTTTTAAACTTGCGCAGTTGTTGTCTGTGTCTTATTTTTTCTGTGTCATTATTTTAGAGATAAGCTAGCTTATTGGTTGTGTAAAGGTAATCACAAAAAATCAATAGACGCCTTAGAGAGTCTCTGTATTACTGATCCCACATACACTTCCCCTCATCCCTTACACCGCGGACATGCTGTCAAAATGATTAAAATAATACAAAGAAGATATTTATAAAACAGATTCTGTGATAGATATCTTCTTTTATTATTTTAATAATTTCCCCCAAAAAAAATCTGTGCAAATTGGGGAAGGAGGCAGCGGGAGAGGTGCCTCCTGCTGCTAACACTAAAGTTCGGGTAGCAGGGGGCAGAGCCAAGCCATGGGCTGTAAAAGCCCATTGAAAAGTACGGTGAAGCGGCCCCAGTATACTGTATGTGCCTCTTGACAGGAGTGTGCATTCAGCCCACATGAATGCACGCCCCTGTCAGTCCCGCAGATGCGATTGGACCAGTGGATCCTCTGGCCAGCGGACACATGCGGCGGCATGACATGGCTAGCATTCGTGGCGGCGGGACCCAGCGGAGAAATGGTGGCTGGCGGCAGACCTGGATCCGAGAGGATCCAGTCCATGCCAGCCATTCTGCAGAGTTCAGCAGTGGAGAGCCGGCTTCCCATTTCAAAAATGGCGCCTCAGCGTCATTTTTGAAATTCAAAATGGCCACCGTGAACCAATCATGTCTCGCCGCGTTATCACCCTGCCCCCTCAACTGGCTTATGTAAACCAGCAGCGAGGCAGCGGCGGTCAGTCCGGCGGCGGATAGGGAGCAGGCAAGAGCTTCCAAAGATAGAAGACGCCGGAAGCCCTGGGGTGGCAGTGGCCATGAAAAAGAGCTTAAAGGCTGCCGCCCCCAGGTGAAGGTACAGCTTAATAAACGATTTAAACATTAGGTGTTGTGTTTTTATTTCAATATTTTCTTTACAGGTGGACTACGGGTGCTATCTGGCCCTTAATGTCCAGGCATGCTGGCACTTGTGGTTCTCCAAGTGCCGGCATGCTGGGGCAGGCTTGCTGGGACCTGTAGGCTGACTGTAAAGAACAATATTAGTATGTAATGAACCCCGCACCCACCACCACCAGGGGTGCAGGGCATAGCACTGGGCTTTCAGTCCAGTGCTTTTTGTTACTCAGGAGGGGGGACCTCATTTAAATTTTTGGGGTCCCCACTTTCTGAGGAATGCCAACCCTGGGCTGACTGATTTTGCTATGGCAGGGGGACCCCACACTGAGTGTCTCCCCTGCTACAGCATTATTCCCCCCTGGCTGGTTCAGCCTAGTGCTGGTTTTGGTTAAATAGGTGGAACCCAATGATTTTTTTTTTTTTTTTGGGGGGGGTAAATAAAAATCAGCCAGTGCCTCACCATTCACTGGCCTCACCGCACGTCACTGCCTTACACCAGTGTGTGTGTGTGTGTGTGTGTGTGTGTGTGTGTGTGTGTGTGTGTGTGTGTGTGTGTGTGTGTGTGTGTGTGTATGGGGGAGGGCATCCTTAGCTGCACTGCAGAGCAATTCACAGTTTATGCCCCCTGTGTACAAAGAAAATGGTCATGCCCGTAATGATGTGTGGCCATGCCCATTTTTTTTTTTTTTGGGTGCGCAAATTTCTTGCACCACTGAATACTACTGAAATAGCTTTGAAAAATGGTTGTTAATTACATAACCATTTATTTTGCTAATGTTTACATTAACTTTAAGTGCCAGCTGTAAGGAATCACGTTAACATAATAATCATCTATTTGAAGTCAAGAATATAGTGCAATAAGAGCAAGTTTAGTAAAAGACACACTTACATCCTTTAAAGTAATGATGTTTGGATGTTGTCCATATCTCAGAAGAATTTCTATTTCCTCTGACGGATCCCTCTTGCTTTTATCAATTATCTTTAAGAAGACAAAGATGAGAGGTACAGAGTGAAATATACATTTGAACTACATAATTTCAGCTAAATACTGTACACAGCAAATTGCTTCCTGTAATATGAACGAGCAAGTTCTAACACCCTATGAAGGAAGGAAGCAGCTTGAACTAATTAAAGGCTTCAAATAACAAGGGGAAGAAAAGTGTTACACCTGCTGTTAAATGTCACCATCACATTTGTTGTCACTGCCTGCGTACAGTATCATCTAACACAATATCATTTCTTTTGGCAGTTTTCAGTTTGCACAGATTTTGCTCTATCTGGTTGCTATTGAGAAAAAAAATATTATTACTAAATTGGCAAAATACCTATTGAACACACAATACAATGTATATGCACGGTATTGGCCCTGTGATGGTTGGCCTGTATTTTATCTTGGTGTTACTTACACAACAATATAGCATGTAGCATTAATGTAGGTGGTGTACAGGTGATAAGGATTATTATTCTTTTAGCTTTTACATACAGCGCTGACACAACTGCTTGGTTTTCTTTACTCATAGTCACTAAAGTAAATGAAACTGAATTGCAATGGTTTACATATATCAAGTTATTCCATGGCCACCCTCACCTGTTATTTAATAATCTTATCGAATCTAAACAATTGCTATTTGTTCTATTAAATGCTTACTTGTACCAAAATGCCCACAATCCTTACTACAACACTGTAGTTTAGAACTATAAAATAAAGGCACTGATTAGCTCTGCACTGTCACAAAACAGAGGTATTCATTCAGCACTACCCAGACGTGCTTTCTCTTACCTGTGCCACACTCTGAGGCACTGCCCTTCATCCGCTGATTCATCTGATGTCCTGTGCTGTATCTCCATTATCAGTGCTCCCAGGCCTGGCGCCCATTGTCGGTCTCCACTGCCCACTCCACGCCGGCAGTTCCATCCAAAACCAATCATAGACGGCGCCATGACAGTTCTGCACAGAGTCCAATCAGGAACCATTTCACAGTCATGTGATTATCACCACCAATCAGCAGCAAGCCAGGGGTATAAATCCTGAATCCCAACACAGGCAAATCACCAGTGGTTTGTTGTCTATCAACCTGCTGAACTTCTGCGTCTCCTGCTGGATTCTAGACAAGTGCAGTTTCCATCTCTAGCACTACCTGGCTTCCTGAGCTAACCTGTATAGCTGCTCAGCTTCATCATCGCAGCATATCCAGATTCACCAGTACAGCCAATTCCAGTGATTCTGAAGGGTTGCTCAGTTCATCATTGCAGCATATCCAGATTCACCGGTACAGCCAATCCCAGTGATCCTGAAGGGCTGCTCAGTTCATCATCACATCATATCCAGTTTCACCGGTACAGCCAATCCCAGTGATCCTGAAGGCCTGCTCAGTTTATCATCACATCATATCCAGTTTCACCGGTACAGCCAATCCCAGTGATCCTGAAAGGTGGCTTAGTTCATCATTGCAGCATTTCCCAATTCGCTGGTACAGCCAATCTCAGCTTTCCTGAAGGGCTGCTCCTGCGACTCCTTTGCAGCATTTCCCAATTTGCTGGTACAGCCTATCCCAGACTACTGCAAATCCATTGCAGCATTTCCATATTCACTGGTTAATCTCATCCCAGCAATAGTGAGCCCTCAGTATTATGAACTTCCCATCTTTTCTTCTACAGCTCTACTCACCTGAAACAGCATCCTGTCAGGTGTTCCTGAATAGCCAAACTGCCACGGCTATGAATGAGTAGATCCTTTATTAAACCTGTCCAATTCCTTCCTAATATCTCAAGCCAAAACCCAGCAGCTCAACTTAGTCACAATTGTGAACCTTACAGCCCACCATAGCAAGATTCTCAGAGTATTCTGGGTAATTCACTGGATGCATCCATTTTCTACTTCCCTCCCAGCCAGACACATGTGCTCAATATATAGATTCCATTGGTAAGAAACTCTGGGGGACATGTACTAAGCAGTGATAAAAGTGGAGAAGTGAGCCAGTGGACAAGTTGCCCATGGCAACCAATTAGCTGCTTTGTATACTTTTGTAGTATGCAAATTATAAATGTTACGACAGTGCTGATTGGTTGCCATGGGCAACTTCTCCACTGGCTTTCTTCTCCACTTTTATCACTGCTTAGTACATCTCCCCCTCTGACCCTTAAGGCTGCCAACATAGATCACAGTCAGTTATGTATGCCAGCTGCAGCCAATCCTTTGCACATGTGATTAAGTAATGTTTGCATACTTTGTTCATGTCTCTCAGCATTCCACGGCCGAGATGTAATGAAGTCCGAGTTCGGCGGCCTAATGGGATGCCGGCAAAACTCAGACTTTTTTTAAAGGGGAAATCATTAACAAGGCATGGTTTAAATCCCGCATGGCCCTTAATTACATCCTGGTCAACATGTCTATATGTTTGCATTGCTTTATCCTATCTACGCTTTTTGTAATTGCATTTTATCATTTGTATTTACAGTTTTACCAATTTCCTCTATTGCATAATAACCACCATTCTTCAGATCATCACATCTGATTGGGATTATTCGAAAGTAGAGGTGGTTATGCTCTCTGTCTGAATTTGATTAAAATAAACACCATAGTGAAGGCAGAATAGTGTAAAGCTCCAAAACCACATTCAGAAATACAGTACAGATGCTTCTCACTTAACAACCAAAGGGCCTAATTCAGACTGGATCACGGCAGCGATCGCAGTCTGAATCCCTATGTGGAGTGCGCTCGCGTAGTGGGCCTACTCAGTGGCAAACGCAGGATTTCTAGAGGGGGGTTTCCAAATGTAATCCACAGTCTACCACTCTGCAGAACATGAAATACAGTATTAATATGTAACACTATAGACGGTTTATAGTATAGACTGTATCAAACATTTAAATAATATACAGTAAATAAGATAAGAGGTCATAAAAAATGTTAAACATACTATAAAAAATAAATACGTAGACACAAAGGAATCAAAACTACACTTTCTAAGCACACATTCTTCCACTTCATGATAAGGCTCCTGTCTCTTCTTCCTGGTAGCTACTCTCTGGTCCAGTGCACTGATTGATTACTCAGATCCACACACAGCAAACTTGATAGAAGAAGCTGCCACCACTGGACATGTGTAGCAGCTCTGCTCTGTCTCTTAACTTGCATGATGTGGCAGCAGCTCTAGTAATCATATTATATACCGTTGCTATTGTCAAAATGTGAGCCAATTGCCAAGAGTAGGGGGGTTTCCGGGCAACCAGAAAACCCCCCTGCGTTTGCCTATGGGCCCACTGCACGTGCGCACCCCGTGAGCCCAGTGAGATGCTAACAGCATAACAATCAGGCAGAGGCTGCGATCGTCTCTGCCTGATTGACAGGCAGAGGCGGTTGCGGGGTGGGAAGGGACGTGCCAACAGCATTAGAACGCTGTTGATGGGGCGTGGTCCGGACAACGCAGGTATATCCGGACCATTGGGGCCGCAGCCGCTGCGTGACATCATGCAGCCGCTGCGACCCAGGTGGCGGCAGGTAGTGACCAGCCAGTGCACAGGAGCTGCACTGGCAGGGAGCTACTCGCCAGGTGCAAAAGCATCGCCGCCGTGCACCTGTGCAGGGGGAGGAAGGGGTAGGTCTTGACATGTGGCATGGACTAGCCATGTGCTGGGCGTCCCCCTATATGTCAGAGTAAATGATTGTAGATGTGCTAAATTTAGCACATCTACAATCAGATCTGAATTACTCCCCAAGTTCTGTTCCTACGACTAGGGGGTAAATTTACTATGATGGGAGTTCTGTTTAAGATGGGATGTTGCCCATAGCAACCAATCAGATTCTACTTCTCATTTATTTAGCACCTTCTAGAAGATAATACCTGGAATCTGATCGGTTGCTATGAGCAACATCCCATCTTAAATAGAACTCCCATTTACTAAGGTAAATTTACCCCTAGGTCATTAAACAAATTGCCTGCTAAGCGAGGAGTCGCACACTTAGTACAGGTAATCGTTTTAATTTATTCTGAATAAAGAAAAGGTCTAAATGAAACTCCACATTGATACCTTTGTTTTACTTTTTATAACTCTATAAAAATGATGTACAAAAAAAAATAATGAAAGTGACATTTTCACCTGGTCGAAGAGCTGGTCATAAGTCCAACCAGTTGTTAAACAGATATGTCATTAAGTGAGGAGCATCTGTATTTAGAAAAAGTGACTTCAACAGATCTGAAGTCCTGGGGTCTTTTGGAGACATGAAAAACAAAAAGTTTTATATAGGAGCCACTGAAGTTTGTGACTTCTCCTGATTCAATTAAAGTGAGTGTTCAGGTAATTAAAGTTGTAAGTATTTAAGTATATATGTGGCACAGCAGGTTCCAGTAATCCCTGGCAGCCATAAACTGTATGGGATTGCTGTTGCTTGAAGAACTACAAGTACCAACATATTCATGTCTGCCAGCATATACTGGTGCTTGTTGTTTGGCAAGACAGTCACTATAGTAACTGTCTCTCTTCAGGGACAGGATGCCCTTCTGTCTTCAACTGGCCTTCTGTTTGAGACCTCCTGCCTACGGTAGGGCATAAAACAGCATTTTCTGAGATCTTCAACTTTTCATTGAGTTGCCTCCAACTCAATCTTAATGATCTATTGATGGCTGCGATACCTAGGGCTAGATTCAATTAGCCACAACATCTTCTGGACTTTGGGGCTGATTAAGGTTGGATCGCAAAATGTGAACGCCTCCACCTATCAATCAGGCAGAGGCATTTGCGGGGCGGGGAAGGGGGGGCGGCAATGCTCCGTTTCCTAGACGCAGATGGACTGTTGCAGGGGCAGAGGCGGGGAAACGAGGGCGGCATCATCAAAATGGGGGGCATGGCATGGGCGTGATCACGGCGACTGCGTGTGATCAGAAAGATGGTGGTGTGCCTCCTGCGGGCAAAGCTAAGCTGCGCCGGCAGGAGGCAACCCTAATCTCTGCTATCAAGCAGAAATTGCGTTGCGATCGCAATTTCTGCTTGATCAAGGTGGGGGGAGCAGGGTAAGCATGCTGTGCGGCCTTGCCCTGCGATGGCGGCCCCCAGCATGCGATCACAAGGTTTGCATATTCTGCTACTTATCAGAATTTGCAATCCTTACTGAATCGGGCCCTTTATGTGCTATGTCATGGGAAAGGCTGATTTCTGTTCTCATTCTTTGGATGACCAAGCAGAGTTTAGCCTACCATGGGCATAATATAGTGGGTGCATGGGGCCCATACGCTTAAGTTGCATTCCAATTTCCCACATTTGCCTGCTAAACAATTGGGTGTGATACATTGCCCAGCTGGAATTGTGTGACATTACATTTTCAGTGAGGGGTGTGTGTAGTGAATGTTATAATGGTAAGGGGGCACTGTAATGTGGCATTATTTAAAAGCAAGGACACTGTAATGTTGCACACTATGAAATGGAGGGCACTGTATGGTGGCATAATATGAACTGGGGACACTAAAGTATGTCATAATGTGAATTGGGGGTACTATGTGGCATAATGTGTACTGGCTGCCCTTCAGTGTGACATCATACAAAATAAGCATTACTATGATTCCTAAAATAAATTAAGGCACTACTATAGATCATAACATTAACTAGGGCACTACTATGTCTCAGAAAATGAACTAGGGCACTATTATGGGGCCTAAAATGAATGACTGCTGCAGAGAGGTATTGGGACAGGGTCCCCTTCCCTATGTTGCTATGGGGCCCACAAAGTTCTGTTTATGCCCCTGCAGCTTACTGCAAATGACTGATGTACATGCAACCCTCTCCCCCCAGAGTCGGACTGGCCCACAGGGGAAACCACCATTGTGCCCCACTTCCTGTGGGCCCTCCTCCTCTTCTAGGGATCAGGTTCCAGACTGTATCCAAGTGCACTTGAATTATGCATTATACATATGTTACATTATATGTTACAAGAATATGGTTTATTATATATTTACCATTGGACACAAAAAATATACTCTGTAATGGTTAGCCAAACTTCTGTGGTGGCTGGACACGCCCCCACTGGAGCCTGCCCAAACCCTTAAGCATGGGCCTCTACAATAGCATTCCCCCCTACATGCCCCAGTCCGACAGTGTCTCCCCTAGTCTGCAACGTTTTCACACTTTAAATAATACTTTAGCTATGTTACCAGGGCCGCCATCCAGGGCCGTTTCTTGGGGCAGGCGAGCAGTGCAACCGCACTGGGCGCCCGCCGCGGCACTAACTGTGGCTCCCTGCTTCCCCCTCCTATTTCTCCCCGAGTAACCCGTTCGGGGGGGTAGAGTTTCACGGAATGACGCGGTTGCGTCGTTACGTCACGACGCAACCCCATCACTCCGCGTAACTCCCACCCCCCCGAGCGGAGTACAGAGGGGGATCCAAGTTAGGAAGAGGGAAAGGCCGGCGCGAGGAGCGACTGGTGAGGCGGGCCGAAGAGCAGTAATCGCCTGTGTAAGTATTCTCTCTCTCTCTCTCAATGTGTAAAATGGAGACACCTGCCATAATGTGTGAAATGGGGACTCTTGCCTGCCGTAGTGTGGAGATTTACTGTATCAAGGGCATTGCGGTGTGTGGCATAATATGGTGCAGGGGGCATTACTGTGTGGGGTTTAATATGGTAGAATTTTTTTATCTTGTGGTGGTCGTGATCTGTTGGAGCAGGGTCAAAAACTGGATTGTGAGGTAGTCTTTTCAGACAAGGCCATGCCCATTTAAATGAGGCCACACCCATTTAGATGAGGCCACACCCCCTTGCCGGGTGCGCGCGCAAGTTGTTTTTTTTATCTAGGTGGGGGGGGCACATTTTTTTATGTCATGGGGGGGCGCATTTTTAAATCTCGCACTGGGAGCCAAATTGGCTAGAAACAGCCCTGCCGCCATCAAGGGGATACTGTCAGAATTTGAGGCCCAGACAGAGAAGGGGGCCTGCTGTGTGCATTGCACTGGACCGGAAGTTAGTTGCAGTTGGTGCACTGGTGGCCTCAGACACAGCAACAGCTGACTCTGTACGCTCAGTGAGATGCAACCAAGCAGAGAGAGGAGCGCAGATGTGGAAGTGACACGCTAGTAATGAATTAATGATACTGCTGAGGAAGGTGGCGCTGTGAAGGCTGCTCTGTTGGTGTGTGTGGGCTGGGGCAAGTGTAGTAGTGTGAAAAGGTATCACTGAGTGCTGCTGCTGACCAGCCTCCCATTATGAAACTCAGAGCCAAAGCTACTGCTGTGTCCTTGCAAATGGCCACCTGTCTGCTCATCATGCTCTGCATCTCCTCTCCAGCTACAGCAGCAAAGGACTCCTGTGATAAAAATGGTATCCGGTCTCTAGGTCGACAAGACTTAGGTCGACAGTGTCTAGCTCGACCACTATTGGTCGACAGTAAGTAGGTCGACATGGTTTCTAGGTCAACAGGGACTCTACGTCGACATGTTGTAGGTCGACATGACAAAAGGTCAACAAGAGTTTTTCACATTTTTTCATTTCTTTTACTTTTCATGCTGTACTTTACGATCCACGTGGACTACAATTTGGAATGGTAACCTGTGCCGAATGCAATGAGGCACTTTGGCCGAAGCATGGCGAGCGGACACGGTGCACTAATTGGGGTTCCCGAACACTTTACGATGAAAATGACACCAAAAACAGTGAAAAAACTCATGTCGGCCTTATGTCATGTCGACCTAGTACATGTCAACCTAGAATCCTTGTCGACCTAGAACCCATGTCGACCTACTTACTGTACTGTCAACCAATAGTGGTCGACCTAGACACTGTCGACCTAACTCTTGTCAACCCTCCATACCACACCCAATAAAAATGGTGGACAGGTTCACAAAGTAATCAGACATAGGGGACATCAGAATCTTCTGCTGGGAAATCAGTAGTGTTGCCACATTGCCCATTGCTTCCTTTATTTAGGGTCAAGCATATTGGCATATTTGAATCATGCAATGATGTTTTATTTTAAGGATCCAAAATGTTTGGGAACACAAGTATTTTGGATATTGGATTTTTCCATAATTGCATACCATAACAATACTCCCGGTGAGGGAAGGGGGGGAGTTGTGCGGTGGGGCTACCTACTTTGTTAGTCCTGGACCCCACAATTTCTGATGACAGCCCTGTATGTAACTACTTTTAAGATAAAATAACAGAAATTTGACAAACCGCTATGTCAAATCCTTAGCTTTTAATAAATGTAGCCAACTATTGTAAAATATCCTTAAAACTATTTTTTCCAGTTATTTTTTAAGTGTTCAAATACAAAAGAGTTCTTTTTGATAATTAAAAAAACCTGTTTAATTAAATCCTTTTGTGTCTGGCACTTTTCCATGTACAAAATGCACTGCCAACTTTTACTCACATGCTTAAAAATAGTTTCAAACGTGTTCTTTGCTCACAAAAACACTAACATTAATTACATGCAGAACATTAACGAACATTAAACTAATTTGTTTATTGAGTTAAATTGAACCCTCACAGATGACTGCAACATGAGAGATTACATAAACATACAGTACATATAAAATCAAAGATTATACATTGCTGAATTCCTTAAAAGCAATTGAATTACAAATGTGTCTTCATACACACTGTGGCTTCAGATGTGCCAAATAGCCCCTCTCAGCGCATCAGGTCCTGGGTGACTTTGCCACGCCATGCATCTTATTTGCTCAAAATATGAGTCTTTTTTGCAGAAATAAAAAACCTGTAAGTGACAAAACTTCCTAGCTAGACTGCTCTGATCAGTTTGATGTGGGACTTTAGTATATCTGTTAGTGAGTGTTGATCTATTAATCTGTGTTAATGAGTCTGAATCTGTATATGAAGTACTACGATGCAGTGGCCACAGCTTTTTCTCAGGACAGTTCCACTGTGCTTCAGCTGTGATTTTTTATGTGTTTAAAACGAATCCCTGTGCTATTAAAGTCGAAGCCTAGTGTCTCCGGTGCCCTCTGAGTGGTGTTTCCTTGTGTCTGCGATGCAATTCACTATCCTACACTGATTGGTGCAGCTCGTTGCCCCGAGTGTCATATGGCGTATTGAGGTTAGGTTATGGGAATTGTCTTGTGCCATATGTAGTGGCAAATTTTTCACTAGGCACGTGAGGTACGTGCCTAGGTGCGGCACTTGATTGGCTGCGTGACGTCACACGCAGCCGCTTGGAGTACAAAAAATGGCAGCTGACCACCTGACTGCGCTGCCGCTGGTCAACCTTACTTCCAATGCACATGCAATCTAATTGTGGACTAATTGGGAGGTGGCCTCACACATTCTGGGCAGTCTTGCACTGAGCTGGGCGGCCCCCAGCATGTGAGGAGATGGCTGCAGATCTGCCTGCGTATGCAGCGATCTGCGTCCATCTCTGAATAAGGCCCTATATCCACTGTGCTGTACCATATGCCATGTTGAATGGAGTGTAAACGGTTAGGACATGCACATACTGCCCCTGTGAGCTGTCCTACTTAGTAAATATGTACACCCAGGGGTGTAGCGAGGGAGGCTCCGGTGGAGCGCGAGCTCCGGGCACCGGAAAAGTTAGAGGGCGTGCCGCCTGCTCACCCCCTCCTTCTGCCCACTGTTTCATGGGCTGCTGTTCAGGCAGCCGCAGAGCAGGAGGAGTAGAAGCAGAGGGGTCCACATTGACTCAGTCTTGGAGACTAGGTAGGGAACAGGGCAGGCCAGAGGTGACAGCAGGAGACACTAACAGCCGCCACATGCCGGAAACTCTGCCTCCCTCTTCTTTATACTGTATGTCTCACTGTCTGCTTGTAGCTGTGCAGCAGGTTACTTCTGTCCTGCTACATCACTCTCTGCTTTGGCTACTGCAGCACCTCTTTCTGCCCCAGTTGCTGTAGGATCTCTTTCTGTCCTGGCTGCTGCAGCACCTCTTTCTGCTTCGGCTGTTGCAGCACCCCTGTCTGCCCCAGCTGCTACAGCACCTCTTTCTACATTGATGCTGCAGTACCTTTCTCTGCCTCAGCTGCTTCTACAGCTCCTCACTCTGCATTAGAATCTGTAGAGTAACATGTATAAGCAGCTCTACTGTGGCATAACCTCCCCTATATTTTTGTGGCGCGCATTCGGCACGCACTGTCCCTGTTTGTCCTGGGTTGAAGAGGGCGAAGCCACGCGTGCTCCCAAAAAGGGGGCGTGGCCCATGAAAAGGGGGCATGGCTTCACAGAGGACCCGCGATTGCGAGCCACACCCCCGTTTTTGTCACTGAGGGGGCATGCCCAGCACTCTGTGAGCCGCTGGCATGCCCCCTCTCCCTCTGACTCCGGTGCGCACAGCGTCTATTTATCGCTGCTCTGCTAAGCAGGGCAGCGAGAGACAGAGCCTCCCAACTGCCCCCCCCTCCACCGCGGGACACTGCGGCCCGCGGGTGGGACAGTCCCCAAAAAACGGGACTGTCCCACGAAAATCGGGACAGTTGGGAGGTATGTGTACACATAATTAAAAAATAAAAAGTTAGTGGCTTTTTTATTATTCTATTAAATTGGCTATCATCAAATAAGGGTTTATAACCAATCAATAAAAATAATCAAATTATGCAGGCGGGGTCGGCCATTACTGTTGTGCCTAGGTGCGCCCCACATCCCTTAATCCACCCCTGGCCATATGGTGGATTGAGATTAGGTTTATGAGGACATATCTGTAGCAATCAGGCACCACTAATGAGTTATACAAAGCATGTAAAATGAATAGTTTGTGATCTGACTATTTAAGGAAATAGCACTGTAAATATAGTATTTACCTCATAGATACAGGTTGAGTCTCCCTTATCCAAAATGCTTGGGACCAGAGGTATTTTGGATATCTTATTTTTCCGTATTTTGGAATAATTGCATACCATAAGGAGATAACATGGCGATGGGACCCAAGTCTAAGCACAGAATGCATTTATGTTTCATATACACCTTATACACACAGCCTGAAGGTCATTTTAGCTAACATTTTGAATAACTGTGCATTAAACAAAGTTTGCGTACATACACACAATTAATTTATGTTTCAAAAACACCTTATACACACAGCCTGAAGGTCATTTAATACAATATGTTTAATAACTTTGTGTATTAAACAAAGTCTGTGTACATTGAGCCATCAGAAAACAAAGGTTTCACTATCTCACTCTTACTCAAAAAAATCCGTATTTCGGAATATTCCGTATTTCGGAATATTTGGATATGGGATACTCAACCTGTACTTACATTTTTTATTGGCAGATACTAGGTGCCAGCGGTGTGTAATGCAGGTCAATCTACACAATAAATAATTTATCCAGGACTGGTTTATTACTCAGGTAGAATGAGTTGCAAAGTAATATAGGGTTTAAGGAGTAGGTAACCATACTACACATCCAGTTAGAAATGTGTGGAGTTAATATGTAGGTGATGTGCTGTATGGAGAAGCACACCCCTGCATACAGGGTCGGACTGGCCCACAGGGATACAGGGAAACCACCGTTGGCCCCACTGCCTGAGGGCCCACTCCTTCCTCTAGGGATCAGCTTCCAGACTGTGCATTTGTATTGTACATGGTAGATATGTTGCATTATACTGCACAAGACTATTGTGGATTTCAAGCCTCTGTAGAGGCTGGCCACACCCCCTTTGTAGACTGGCCACACCCCTAAGTATGAGCCCCTTTCACTGCATTCTTCCGGTGGGCCCTTCATACCCCAGTCCGACACTGCCTGCATACACAAATACTGTATATACACATTGGTGCTGTGGATAATGGAGTGCACAGTGTAACTAGTGGTGATAACACAGTGGTATTTAGCGGTATCTCATAGTCTCTGTTCTGAGACTAAGAGAATGGAGGGCATTTCATGTGTCCATAGTGACATAAAATTCTGAGTAGTATACTGAATGAAGCAGCAAGGACAGATGGAAGTGTGTCCATGGTAACTGTCACAACTGAGGGTTTAGGCTGACGAGAGGAAGCCTCAGTTGTAGGGGCTGAGATGAAATTAAACCTGGGAGGTTTAATCAGACCCCTGGACATGTAAGTGCAGAATGATTACCCGAAGGTGTGACCATGACAACCAGTTTAAAATTCAAAATAAAAGTTTATTAACAGACTCCGTGTGATAACTAGCAGTATTCAAGTTTAGCAAAGACAGTGGCAAATAACACAGTTCCTGGAATACATAACCATAGAAGGTTTCTCAGAGCACTGGTAGGTTTAGAACAGATGTAAAAGTCCTTTAATGGAATCACCTTACCAGGCCTGGTTGTAGTTGTAGAAATAGCTGAGGAACATGCCAGTAGTTGTAGCAGGTGAATCTGTAACTTGAGTATGCTGCTGTATCAGCTGGATGGAACCAGCCAGGTGGTAAGACACGGAGTGGATACTGAGTGGAATCAGCCAGGTGATGAAATGCAGAGTGGATGCTGAATGGAATCAGCCAGGTACTAAAGTCACGGAGTGGATGCTGGATGGAACCAGCCAGGTGATAAAACACAGAGTGAATGATGTGAGATGCTAGGGAGCGTAGAAACAGAATAGCTGAAAGATGATTACCGGTGGTAGTGGATACTGCTGGTAAGATAGGATCCGCTGGATCAGCACCGGTGTTTGGTAGAATCTGGAATCAGTTGAAAGCTGGCTGCTTGGAAGCAGATAGTAGATAGCTGGAAACTGGACAGCCACGGAAGGCTGTAGAGTCAGGCTGCACTGCAAGATGGAAAGCAGGTGCGGGTCTCTTTGTGGATGCTGGAGACAGGAACTGGAACCTGGAGAAACAAGCCACAGGAGAGAGAGACTGGAACAAGGTATGACATTCAAAGCACTGACATCTATCTGGCCCAGACACAGGATACTTATACCTGCTGCTATGCAGGCATTGGCTGGGCAATTATGCAGATTCCAGGGACGGTGGATTGGAGGATTTGGAGCATGTGATCAAATCCAACATGGCTGCGCCCATGCTGGAACCTGGAGGGAAAACTGGTTTGAAATGAAATGTGCAAACATAATGATAATGGCGGCGCCGGCCGCGGAGGACAGGAGACGCCAGATGACAGTTATATGCTGAGACACTTGGAGGGCAGCAGAGGCCTCGGCAGGCATGATACATGATTCTGAGAACCTGCAGCAATAACACAGTAACGGCAGCGGAGGCCGCGGAGGACGGGAGACGCCATGTTGGATTCAAACATGGTGCCGCTGTGGTAGTGTCTCAGAATGACAGGAGGGATGTGCAGAGTGTTGACACAGATGAGATCCGGATTTGGAACGCTGGGCCAGTCTCAGAAGACACCTAAACGTCAGGTAATGGCGTCCAGATACCCGGATCGTGACAGCACCCCCCCCTTTAGGAGTGGCCCCAGGACACTTCTTAGGCTTTAAAGGAAACTTTGAGTGGAAATTTCGGACCAAGGCAGGAGCATGGACGTCTGAGGCATTGGTCCAAGAGCGTTCTTCAGGACCATAGCCCTTCCAGTCAATGAGATACTGTAACTGACCGTAACGGAAACGTGAGTCCAAAATCTTGGCCACCTCATACTCGACTCCCCGTTGAGTCTGAACTTTGGGAGCTGGAGGAAGTGCGGAATGAAACCGATTCAGGATCAGCGGTTTCAACAAGGAAACATGAAATGTCCTGGGTATTTTCAAGAAGGGTGGTAACTGTAATCTGTAGGCAACAGGATTGATGACTTGTTCAATCTTGAAGGGACCGATGTAGCGAGGTGCAAATTTCATGCTGGGAACTCTCAACCTCAAATTCTTCGTGGACAACCACACACGATCACCCACCTTGAGAGCAGGAACCGCTCTACGCTTCCTATCGGCAAACTTCTTATACCTGGATGAGGCTTTAAGCAGGGCTGCGCGGACGTTCTTCCAGTTATTTGAAAACTGACGCAAGGTGACATCCACTGCTGGAACAGAAGTTGCGGGAAGCGGTTGAAATTCTGGGACTTTAGGGTGGAATCCATAATTAATGGAGAATGGTGTCGAAGAAGATGAGGAATGGTATTGATTGTTGTGGCTGAACTCGGCCCAAGGAAGGAGTTGAACCCAGTCATCTTGAGAGGAAGACACATATATACGGAGGAAGGCCTCCAAGTCCTGATTCACCCTCTCGGTTTGACCATTGGTCTGAGGATGGTAAGTTGTGGAAAACTTTAACTTGACTTGGAGGGCTTGACACAAACTTCGCCAAAATTTGGCTACAAATTGTACTCCACGATCCGAGATAATCTCTTCAGGAAGACCGTGAAGTCGGAAGATCTCTTGTATAAACACTTGAGCCAACTTGGAAGCTGACGGAAGACCGGTGAGAGGGATGAAATGTGCCATCTTGGTGAACCGGTCAACTACCACCCAGATGGTATTAAACTTGTTGCAGATAGGTAGATCGGTAACAAAGTCCATCGACAAATGGGTCCATGGTCGACGGGGAACAGATAATGGAACCAGTTGCCCCGCAGGCGACTGGCGGGAGACTTTGTGTTGGGCACACTTTGGGCATGAGGCAATAAATTCCATAACGTCCTTCTTCAGAGTTGGCCACCAGTAGGACCTAGAGATAAACTCCAGGGTTTTCTGAATGCCTGTATGTTCAGCAAAGCGGGAAGCGTGGGCCCAATGCATGAGCTTCTTCCTTAGAACTGGATTAACAAAACTTTTCCCTGGCGGGGGCGTAGAGTCCATCCCTACCGTGGAGAATGCCAACGGATTAATAATAGGATGCTTGTCTGCAGACTCGGACTCATTTTCTTGCTCCCATGAGCGGGAAAGGGCATCGGCCTTACGATTCTGAGAACCCGGACAGAACTGGAGTTTAAAGTCAAACTTAGAGAAGAAAAGTGCCCATCTGGCCTGACGAGGGTTCAGACATTGTGCACCTTTGAGATATAAAAGATTTTTGTGGTCGGTAAGTATGGTGATTGAATGAGAAGCTCCCTCCAACAGGTATCTCCACTCCTCCAGAGCGAGCTTGATGGCTAGCAACTCCTGATCGCCAATGGCATAGTTGCGCTCAGCTGGGGAGAACTTCCGGGAGAAGAAACTGCAAGGATGTAGATGTCCATCTTTGGCCCTCTGGGATAACACCGCTCCTACTCCAACGGAGGAGGCATCTACCTCTAAGATAAAAGGAGAGTCGGTGTCGGGCTGTTTCAGAACTGGTGCAGAGATGAACCGTTCCTTCAGAAGGTGAAAGGCCTGCGTAGCTTCTTCGGACCACTTGGACGGATTAGCACCTTTCTTGGTAAATGCAGTGATAGGCGCCACAATGGTGGAAAAGTCTCTTATAAACTTTCTATAATAATTGGCGAACCCTAAGAACCTCTGGACCCCTTTGAGGGTTAAGGGTATAGGCCAATTCTGGATTGCTTGGAGTTTCTCAGGATCCATCTCTAGTCCGGAACCGGACACAATGTAACCTAGAAACGGAATGGTTTTAACTTCAAACATACACTTCTCCAATTTACAATAGAGGTGGTTGACACGGAGACGGGAAAGGACCTCCTTTACCCAGAAACGATGATCTTCTAGATTATTAGCAAAGATGAGGATGTCATCTAGATAAACCACGACATGGCGGTATAAGATGTCCCTGAAGATCTCATTCACGAAGTGCTGGAAGACTGCTGGAGCGTTGCTCAATCCGAAGGGCATGACGAGGTACTCATAATGTCCGTCACGGGTGTTAAAGGCGGTCTTCCACTCGTCACCCTCACGGATTCGGATGAGATTGTAGGCACCCCTCAAGTCCAGCTTTGTGAAAATGGTTGCACCACTAACTCTATCAAAGAGCTCTGTAATCAGGGGTAAAGGGTATCGGTTCCTGACAGTAATGTCGTTCAGACCTCTGTAGTCGATGCACGGACGCAGACCACCGTCTTTCTTCTTAACGAAGAAGAAGCCTGCGCCGGCTGGAGAAGAAGATGGTCGGATGAAACCCTTCGCCAGGTTCTCTTTAATGTACTCTTCTATGGAGTGTGTCTCAGGCAGAGACAACGGATAAGTTCGGCCTCGCGGTGGAACCTTCCCTGGAATGAGGTCGATTGGGCAGTCCCATTCTCTATGAGGAGGAAGGATATCAGCAGAGGCTTTACTGAACACGTCCGTGAAGTCTTGATATGGAGGAGGTGGAACATCAGATGACCTGGGGAAGGAAGAACAAACAGGAAGAACTTTGGCTAAACAAGTCTCGGCACAGGAGGGACCCCATGCCAGTATTTGCGTAGTCGTCCAGTCAATCAATGGGTTGTGGAGACGGAGCCATGGAAGGCCTAAAACCACTGGATGTGTGGCTCTTGGAATCACTAGAAAAGAAATATACTCAGAATGAAGAACTCCCACTCTCAGACGAACTGGAAGAGTTCTTAAGGAAATGACTGCGTCAAAAATCTTGCTGCCATCCACGGCAGTCAAAGAGATGGACGAGGACAGTCTCTCGGTGGGTAGGGACCACCGTTTAACATAAGCTTCGGTTATGAAATTCCCAGCTGCTCCGGAATCAAGGAGGGCAATGACGTTCCTGTAACGTTGAGCAATTTGGAGCGACACTGGGAGGTTACAATCATGAGGAGATGGAGAGGAGATCATTACTCCTAGCCGGCCCTCTCCTTGGCGAGCTAGGATCTGGAGTCCCGAACGTTTGGGACAGGCGTTGATAGTGTGCGACGGAACTGCACAGTAGAGACATAGAGACTCGGAGAGGCGTCTTCGGCGCTCAGCGGGAGATAGACGGGAACGACCAATTTGCATAGGCTCATCCTTGGATGGAGATGGTTGACGAGGAGGAGGAGCAGAAGATTTAGGAACGGATGATCTTCCTCGCTCGGTTGCTCTCTCTCTGAACCGTAGATCAACCTTCGTGCATAGTGAAATTAGCTCATCCAACTTAGAAGGCAAGTCTCTGGTAGCTAACTCATCTTTAATGCGTTCTGACAAGCCATGCCAGAATGCAGCATACAGGGCCTCGTCGTTCCAGGCCAGTTCAGATGCCAGGATTTTGAACTGTATAAGATACTGTCCCACAGTACGTATTCCCTGGCGTAGACAGAGAATCTCAGATGAAGCAGAGGAAACCCGGCCCGGCTCGTCGAAGATGCGCCTGAAGGATGCTATAAAGTCAGTATAGGAGGACAGCAGGGGATCAGACTTCTCCCATAACGGTGATGCCCAATCAAGGGCTGAGCCACTGAGGAGAGAAATAATATAAGCAACTTTGGTACGGTCACTGGGGAAGTTGCCAGGTTGAAGCTCAAAATGGATTCCGCATTGGTTGAGAAAGCCCTTGCAGAACTTTGGAGATCCGTCAAATTTTGCTGGCGTTGGAAGATGAAGACGTGGTATGGAAATGGGTAAGATGGGTGGGGTTACAGCTGGAGTCACTGTGGTGGACGCATCAGACGTGTCAGGTCCATGGAGGGTCGTCTGAATCCCATCCAGCCGAGTAGAGAAATCCTGGAGACAGCGGATGATGTGACCTTGTGCAGCCTCCTGATGTTCGAGTCTGGCTGCCAGTTCTTGCATAGGTCTAGCCGCTTGATCCTGGTCTCCGGCTGGATTCATATGGTCAGTGCTTACTGTCACAACTGAGGGTTTAGGCTGACGAGAGGAAGCCTCAGTTGTAGGGGCTGAGATGAAATTAAACCTGGGAGGTTTAATCAGACCCCTGGACATGTAAGTGCAGAATGATTACCCGAAGGTGTGACCATGACAACCAGTTTAAAATTCAAAATAAAAGTTTATTAACAGACTCCGTGTGATAACAAGCAGTATTCAAGTTTAGCAAAGACAGTGGCAAATAACACAGTTCCTGGAATACATAACCATAGAAGGTTTCTCAGAGCACTGGTAGGTTTAGAACAGATGTAAAAGTCCTTTGATGGAATCACCTTACCAGGCCTGGTTGTAGTTGTAGAAATAGCCGAGGAACATGCCAGTAGTTGTAGCAGGTGAATCTGTAACTTGAGTATGCTGCTGTATCAGCAGGATGGAACCAGCCAGGTGGTAAGACACGGAGTGGATGCTGAGTGGAATCAGCCAGGTGATGAAATGCAGATTGGATGCTGAATGGAATCAGCTAGGTACTAAAGTCACGGAGTGGATGCTGGATGGAACCAGCCAGGTGATAAAACACAGAGTGAATGATGTGAGATGCTAGGGAGCGTAGAAACAGAATAGCTGAAAGATGATTACCGGTGGTAGTGGATACTGCTGGTAAGATAGGATCCGCTGGATCAGCACCGGTGTTTGGTAGAAGCTGGAATCAGTTGAAAGCTGGCTGCTTGGAAGCAGATAGTAGATAGCTGGAAACTGGACAGCCACGGAAGGCTGTAGAGTCAGGCTGCACTGCAAGATGGAAAGCAGGTGCGGGTCTCTTTGTGGATGCTGGAGACAGGAACTGGAACCTGGAGAAACAAGCCACAGGAGAGAGAGACTGGAACAAGGTATGACATTCAAAGCACTGACATCTATCTGGCCCAGACACAGGATACTTATACCTGCTGCTATGCAGGCATTGGCTGGGCAATTATGCAGATTCCAGGGACGGTGGATTGGAGGATTTGGAGCATGTGATCAAATCCAACATGGCTGCGCCCATGCTGGAACCTGGAGGGAAAACTGGTTTGAAATGAAATGTGCAAACATAATGATAATGGCGGCGCCGGCCGCGGAGGACAGGAGACGCCAGATGACAGTTATATGCTGAGACACTTGGAGGGCAGCAGAGGCCGCGGCAGGCATGATACATGATTCTGAGAACCTGCAGCAATAACACAGTAACGGCGGCGGAGGCCGCGGAGGACGGGAGACGCCATGTTGGATTCAAACATGGTACCGCTGTGGTAGTGTCTCAGAATGACAGGAGGGATGTGCAGAGTGTTGACACAGATGAGATCCGGATTTGGAACGCTGGGCCAGTCTCAGAAGACACCTAAACGGCAGGTAATGGCGTCCAGATACCCGGATCGTGACAGTAACTGCTTGACCTATGAGATTGCTGAGGAATCAGGTGATGGGAGGGGCTTAGCCCTTATGAGGGGAGGACTGATTAAGTTCTCCCTCTTTTCCTCAGGAAAAATTGAACAGTGAAGTGCTCTGTGTTTGTGTTGTACTGAACTGTTTATAACTGTGAATTTGTGGTATTTTCTTCTCCATTTCCTTTCAATCTTTACTACTCTATTTTTCTCACCCCTTTTTTCTCTAAATCTTTCTTTATCCAACTATTCTTTCCTTTAACATGCCAAGGCCCAGTCATGCTGCGGGTCCCCCTATCTGTTTTATTGAAAGCGGTGGAAGGCATGACGCTGAGTCTGTGTCAGGTGGGGGACAGGTTATTTCAGCACAGGGAAGACGGTGAGGTGTTCTAAATGTGGGTGGTAATCCCATCGCCAGCGGTCGAGCTCCATTGCCTGAGAGGGCTGTGGCGGACGGAGCTGCGTCACGCAGAGGACGGGTGACCTGCTTGTCTGTGTCACGCGCTGGTGGCGTACTTAGTGTTGTGAGCGCTAATCCTTTGGAAGTACAGACCGAAGGTGCGATGTCTCGGAGCGTGGGTGCTATGGTGAAATCATGA
This sequence comes from Pseudophryne corroboree, assembly GCF_028390025.1. Lineage (NCBI taxonomy): Eukaryota > Metazoa > Chordata > Amphibia > Anura > Myobatrachidae > Pseudophryne > Pseudophryne corroboree. Next base: position 597,564,114 of record NC_086447.1, read on the forward strand.
AGTAGGGTGATGCGGAGATCGGTAACATTGAGAGGGGTTACCTCAAGATTACATGTTCTGGAGGTGCGCCGCGGTCGTCCCGTGGGCCCGCGGGGGACCGTGGCTGGAAGAGGAGTTCGTCACAGTACTGGACTTTCCAGAGGTGAGCAACCTGAAAGAAGTACAAGTGAGCAATTGGTGGTGCAAGGATTGGGAGCACCTAATAGAGGCGTTAACAGGGAGAGGGCCAGTTTAAGGGGTGCCTATGAAATCACAGAGGGAGTTAGTCGGCGCGCCGGTACGTCAGGCCTGGAAAATGCTGGTGTGCAGCAGGGAATGGAGCCTGTTAACTTGAGTATGAGAGGCAGAAGTATGGTACACGGTTTCTAGGCGTTCATATGCAGATGCCGTGCGTTTTGGGCGAGAAGGTGCTGGCTGGAACTCGTCTGAAGTGGCATCTATATGCACTTCAGTAATATCAGCACTGGTCCCTGTTCTTACTGCGGGTCATGCTGAGGGGAGAGTCTTGAGGGGTCAGAATCCCTCCATGATGAATGAGTTTAGTGTAAGTGAACCAGCGGCCGTGGGTTCACGCGATAGGGCACGCAAGAAAAGAGGAGGTAATGAGATACTTGATGAGTGTCTAGTGGATGTTTCACCTTGCATTTCTCCTGCAGAATCTTTGATTGTCCCCGAACTACAGGAGGATTCAGGGGTGTCAGTGGCTGTGGTTGAATCCACTCTGGACGAGGTCGGTCGATTTTATGGTGAGTCTGATTTTGACCTTGAAGCGTGTCAGGAGGGTGCAGTAGCCAGCTCGGGCAATAAGTCAGTGGTTAAGGAGAAAACATGCAAGCAAAAAGCTGAAGATAAGAGAAAGCGTCGGCGCAGGTGCAGGAAGGAGAGTGGTTCATCCACATCTTCCTCTGAGTCCTCAGATTCAGTAGATAGCGATTGCAGTTGTTGCCAGAGAGAACACAAAAGAAGGCACAAACACAGCAGTTTTAGTATGTCCTCAGAGGAGGGTCCTGAGGACTCTCTGCAATGTGCTAATACGGCTGTCTTAAGAGGAATATGGCCCAGAATTAGGGATCGTATGCGAGAGGGAAGATTTGTTAACATGTTTGCATTAACCAGCAAAGCAAAGAAGTCATTAGCTGCAGCCAGAAAGAAATCAGGTATAGGTGAAGAGGCGTATAAATCATATTCTAACTGGCAAAAAGGCATGCTTGTCTTTGCGACCTGTTATTTAGAGACGAGACCTCAAGAACATTTGAACAATGAACATAATCAAATATATGTATTTGTTACATGAATTGGTGAGATCAGGGCGTGGGACAGCTTGGAGGACTTATGATGAGGCATTTCGCAGGAAACAGAATGGCAGAGCGATCATAGCTTTTGGTAAAAAACATGAAAAATTTGGAGATTTTTGTAGATGTTACACAACCACTGAAGAGTGGTTCTGAAGCGATTAGTGAGAAACATGGTGGTAATAGATGGATGGTAGAGAAGAACAGCCAAGGTAGGTGCTATGCTTTTAATAATGGTCAATGAACCCTAGGGCCCTGGGCAGCAAAATACCTTAAAAAACTGGCTAAAAGGGGGCATAAGATGCCCAGGCACAGCCCTACCCCTGCCACTATAAATATTATGTGAAAATCTCTGAGGAGAAGATGCGTCATTGTGGGGGCGGAGTTTCCTCCTCTGTCAGCCAGCACACTGCTCAGCACCATTTTATCTCTCTCCTCAGCTGCAGAGACAACGCTGGTCCTCCTCCACTTCTGACTACAAGTATCAGGGTGCAAAACAGGTGGGGGGCACAGCGAATTTGGTGCTTTACATTGTAAAATAAGCGCTGCATCTCAGTGGGCATTTTGTGTTCACAGGCATTATATGCTGGCGCTGGGGTTGTGAACTGGCTGCTCCTACACTTTGTCCTTCTGACAGATTTTACTGTGGGTCTGACCCCTAAAAGTCCCAGAGTGTCTGTGTGTGTGTAGTGCACGAGTGTGACATGTCTGAGGCAGGGAGTTCTTCCCCTGAGTAAGCCATTTTAGGGACACAGAGTTGTAATGTGGTGGCGCTGCCGGCACACCAAGAGCCTGCATGGGTGAAAGAAATACGTGATAGTATGCATCATATCAATAGGAGCTTGGATAAGTCTGAATCTCATGCAGAATGCTGGAGAAAGTCTGTGGAAGATGTGATTTTTCAGGGTTCTTTTCTTCCATCCGCAGGCGACTCCTCTGAGTCACATAAGAGACCATTTGCAAATATTGTAAATACTGATACCGACACGGACACTGATTCCTGTGTCGACGATAGTGACTCCAGAGAAATAGATCATAAATTGGTGAAAAATATACAATATATGATTATGGCTATAAGGGAGGTTCTGGAAGTTACGGAAGCCACTCCTGTACCTCAGGAAAAGGCCTATTTCTATAAGGAAAATAAATCTAAGGTGACATTCCCTCCTTCCCACGAGCTAAATACTCTCTTTGAAGGGGTGTGGGTGAATTCCGAAAATAAATTTCATGTTCCCAAGAGGATTCAGATGGCTTATCCTTTCCCGGCAGAGGACAGGAAAAAATGGGAGTCACCCCCAGTGTTAGACAGTGCACTGTCCAGGTTGACAAAGAAGGTGATTCTCCCTGCACCTGGAATGGCTTCACTAAAGGAGCCGGCAGACCGCAAAATGGAGACTACGTTAAAATCCATTTATGTGGCCAATGGTACGCTGCTCAGGCCCACAATTGCTTGCACGTGGGTGAGTCGCGCTATTGAAAAATGGTCAGACATCTTGTCATCAGAAATTGACACGATTGATAAAGATGAGATACTCCTTAAGTTAGGGAATATCAAAGACGCTGCCGCATACATGCTAGAAGTGATGAAAGATATTGGACTCTTGGGTTCAACAGCCGCTACCATGGCAGTATCGGCTTGGCGGGCGTTGTGGATTCGCCAGTGGAACATGGATGCAGATTCCAAAAGGAATATGGAGGCTCTCCCATATAAAGGTGAGGCCTTATTTGGTGATGGACTGGATGCGTTAGTCTCAGCGGCTACCGCAGGTAAGTCAACTTTTTTGCCTTCTGCTCCTGCACTGGCAAAAAAGACATATCACACCCACATGCAGTCCTTTCGGCCCAATAAATACAAAAAGGCGAAAGGTTCCCCATTCTTTTCTGGTAGGGGAAAGGGAAAGAAGTCCACAGCGGCTTCAGGATCCCAGGAGCAGAAGTCAACCCCTACTTCTGCCAAATCTACAGCATGACGCTGGGGCTCCCTTGCGGGAGTCCGTTCGGGTGGGGGCACGTCTCAAACGGTTCAGCCAGGGTTGGATTCAATCTGACCTGGACCCCTGGGTGTTACAAATAGTGTCCCAGGGGTACAAGCTGGAGTTTCAAGATGTTCCCCCATGCCGATTTTTCAAATCGACCTTGCCAGCTTCTCTTCCAGAAAGAGAGGCGGTAACAGCAGCAATTAAAAAATTATGTCGGGAAAAGGTCATAGTCCTGGTACCTTTGTCACAACAAGGGGAGGGTTTCTATTCAAGCCTCTTTGTAATTCCGAAGCCGGACGGCTCGGTCAGACCGATCCTAAACCTAAAAAATCTGAATCTCTACTTGAAACGGTTCGAGATCAAAATGGAATCACTGAGGGCAGTGATTTCCAGTCTGGAGGAGGGGGACTATATGGTGTCAGTAGACATAAAGGATGCTTACCTGCATGTTCCCCTTTATCCTCCTCACCAGGCTTATCTGAGCTACGCGGTTCAGGATTGACATTACCAATTCCAGACGTTGCCTTTCGGTCTCTCCACGGCGCCGAGGGTATTCACCAAGGTGATAGCGGAGATGATGGTCCTCCTTCGTCAAAAAGGAGTCAATATAATTCCTTATCTGGACGATCTTCTGATAAAAGCGAGATCCAGGGAGCAGTTGCTACAGAACATCACACTCTCCCTGTCCATACTCCAAAAACACGGTTGGATCATAAATTTTCCAAAGTCACAGTTGGAACCGACGACAAGATTGTCTTTTCTCGGGATGATCCTGGAAACAAAAGTTCAGAGAGTATTTCTTCCGGGGGAAAAGGCTCTGGAAATCCAGAAAATGGTAAAACAGATATTAAAGCCAACAAGTGTGTCGATCCATCAGTGCATTCGGTTGTTGAGGAAAATGGTGGCGGCCTACGAGGCCATACAGTTTGGCAGGTTCCATGCCAGAGTATTTCAGTGGGACCTGTTGGACAAGTGGTCGGGTTCCCACCTACACATGCACCGAAAGATAATCCTGTCCTCCAAAGCCAGGATTTTGCTCCTGTGGTGGCTACACAGTTCTCACCTACTAGAGGGACGCAGGTTCGGGATTCAGGACTGGCTCCTGGTAACCACGGATGCAAGTCTCCGAGGCTGGGGAGCTGTCTCTCAGGGGGAAAGCTTCCAAGGGAAATGGTCAAGTCAGGAGGCCTGCCTTCACATAAACGTGCTGGAATTGAGAGCCATTTACAACGGCCTTCGACAAGCGGTACATCTTTTTCAAGATCATCCCGTGCAGATCCAGTTGGACAATGTAACAGCAGTCGCGTACATAAACAGGCAGGGCGGAACGATAAGCAGAGCGGCAATGGCAGAGGTGACAAAGATCCTCCTCTGGGCAGAAAGACATGTAAAGGCTCTGTCGGCGATTTTCATTCCGGGAGTAGACAACTGGGAAGCGGACTTCCTCAGCAGACACGATCTCCATCCAGGAAAGTGGGGCCCCCACCAAGAAGTCTTCGCAGAGGTGACAAGTCTCTGGGGAGTTCCTCAAGTAGACATGATGGCATCTCGTCTCAACAAGAAGCTTCAGAGATATTGTTCCAGGACGAGAGACCCTCAAGCAATAGCAGTGGATGCACTGGTGGCCCAGTGGGTATTCTGGTCGGTGTATGTCTTCCCTCCACTTCCGCTGATCCCAAAAGTTCTCAGGATAATAAGAAGAGCAAGAGTTTGAGCAATCTTCATTGCCCCAAACTGGCCAAGGAGGGCTTGGTACCCAGCTCTTCAGGATTGCTCATAGAAGATCCTCTGCCTCTTCCTCCTCACGAGGACCTGCTGCAGCATGGGCCGTGCATGTATCAAGACTTACCATGGCTAGATTTGACGGCATGGCTGTTGAGCGCCGGATCCTAGCCCGAAAGGGTATTCCCACGGAAGTCATCCCCACGCTTATTCAGGCCAGGAAAGGAGTAACGTCTAAACATTACCACCGTATTTGGAGAAAATATGTGTCTTGGTGTGAATCCAAGAAGTCTCCTACGGAAGAGTTTCAGTTGGGACGTTTTCTCCATTTTCTGCAGGCTGGTGTGGATGCGGGCCTTAGATTGGGGTCAATCAAGGTCCAGATTTCGGCCTTCTCGGTTTTCTTCCAAAAACAATTGGCCTCTCTTCCAGAAGTTCAGACCTTCGTGAAAGGGGTTCTGCACATCCAGCCTCCATTTGTGCCTCCAGTGGCACCATGGGACCTTAATGTGGTGTTGCAGTTCCGTCAATCACATTGGTTTGAACCTCTAGAGGAGATAGAGTTGAAGTTTCTCACTTGGAAAGTAGTGATGCTTTTGGCCTTGGCATCCACAAGGCGGGTGTCGGAATTGGAGGCCTTTTCTCACAAGAGCCCTTACCTGATCTTCCATGAAGATAGGGAAGAGTTGAGAACTCGCCAACATTTTCTTCCAAAGGTGGTTTCGTCTTTCCACACAAACCAACCTATTGTGGTGCCAGTGGCTACTGACACGTTCAATAAGTCAAAATCTCTGGATGTGGTTAGGGCTTTGAAGATTTATGTAGCTAGAACAGCTCGGATATGGAAAACAGAGGCTCTGTTTGTTCTGTATGCTCCCAACAAGATTGGGTGTCCTGCTTCCAAGCAGACTATTGCGCGCTGGATCAGAGGTACGATTCAGCAGGCTCATTCTATGGCTGGATTGCCGTTACCGACGTTGGTGAAGGCCCATTCTACTAGGAAGGTGGGCTCATCCTGGGCTGCTGCCCGGGGGGTCTCAGCATTACAACTTTGCCGGGCAGCTACTTGGTCAGGGTCAAACACATTTGCAAAGTTCTACAAGTTTGACACCTTGGCCGATGAGGACCTCATGTTTAGTCAATCAGTGCTGCAGGGTCATCTGCACTCTCCCGCCCGTACTGGAGCTTTGGTATAAACCCCATGGTCATGAAGTGGACCCCAGCATCCTCTAGGACATATGAGAAAACAGGATTTTGATACCTACCGGTAAATCCTTTTCTCCTAGTCCACAGAGGATGCTGGGCGCCCGTCCCAGTGCGTACTTTACCTGCAGTTTTGTTTATTAGAGTTACACGAGTTGTGTTTTATTAGTTTTCAGCATGTTGCTGTAATTGGTTCATGCCTGTTGGCGTGTGTTATGTTGAATGCCATGTTGTGCGGCATGGTTGAGGTGTGAGCTGGTATGTGTCTCACAATTGGTATTAAAGTAAATCCTTTCCTCGAAATGTCCATCTCCCTGGGCACAGTTCCTATAACTGAGGTCTGGAGGAGGGGCATAGGGGGAGGAGCCAGTTCACACCTTTTTGAAAAGTTTTAGAGTGCCCATGGCTCCTGCGGAACCGTGTACCCCATGGTCATGAAGTGGACCCCAGCATCCTCTACGGACTAGGAGAAAAGGATTTACCGGTAGGTATTAAAATCCTGTTTTTTTTTTTCGTTATTTGGGTTTTCGCCTGGATGATAGTTTCTTTGCTGATAGATGTCTTCTGATGTGTTGTTCTATATCTTGTTCGGATTTTGAAAAGTGTAGTAGCTTTTTACATTGGTTCATTTCAGAATAATCAGGTCAATCTGGAATTGTTCATTATTTAGATGATTTTTTTGTTCATGGGCCCAGCTGATTCTGATATTTGTGGTAATATTTTATTGAATGCATTGTCATTGTTTACTGAGTTTGGGGTTCCAGTAGCTGAGGAAAAGACGGTGGGCCATATATCGGTGCTGACCTTCTTGAGTATTGAAATTGATACGATTAAGGGTTGCTGCCGTTTGCCCATGGAAAAAATAGTCACAAGGTGACGTTGAAACAAGCTCAATCATTATTGGGGTCTCTCAATTTTGCTTGCAGGGTTATCCCAATAGGTAAGGTCTTTAACAGGAAGTTGGAAAGAGCAACAACGGGTGTTAAGAGGCCTGATCATTTTATACGATTATCTAAAGAAATTCGTAGGGATTTGCATATTTGGGAAGAGTTTTTGTCAAATTTTAATGGTGTTCGCATTTGGCAGTCTGAACCCAGATCCAGTGTTCAGTTGCAATTATTCACTGATGTATCTGGGTTTCGGAGTTTATCTGGAGGGCAGGTGGTGTGCTTACCCCTGGCCTAAAGCATGGTTGATGAAGGCCTTACTGGTAATCTGTTGTTGTTAGAATTGTTCCCGATCATGGTTGCACTGGAGTTATGGCACAAGGTATTGGCCAAAGTTTCAGTAGTTTTTTGGTGCGATAATTTGGGGGTAGTTCATGTGATTAACAGACAAAAAGCTGCTGGTCTACCTGTTTTGCATTTGTTGGGTCAGATTGTCCTGCGTTGCCTTCAATGGAATATCAATTTTTGCGCTAAGCATGTTCCAGGCATTGAAAATGGCGTGGCAGATGCTCTTTCACATTTTAAGTGGCACAGGTTCAGGGTGCTAGTGCCAGGTGTGAATGTATCTGGTGACCCTTGCCCGTCGTATGCCTGGCAGGTGATACGCCCGGATTGGAGGGCTTAGTGCTAAGATCCTTGGCGCCTTCCACTCTTCGGGGGTACAGAACAGCAATGAGAGAGTGGGAGAGATGTCCACATGCGTCGAGACCAAGGTAAGAACTTTATACCATGTTATTGGATTATGTTTGGGAATGTTTTAGCGCAGCAAGTCAAGAGGATTTGTATCACGCTTACTGTCTGCTCTATCTTACTTCGGCATGATTTCACTAAATCTTTCTTTTTAGCGAGAGCACTGAAAGGGTGGGCACGAGCGATGCCCCCTGTACAGAACGCATGAAGACCAATAACCATTTCAATGTTGCAGCGCATGGCGGTCGTTTTGCAGGAGGTCTGTTTACGTAGCACTCATATTTAGATTGTGTTTCATGATGGCCTTCTTCGGGGCTTTTAGAGTCAGTGAATTGGTGGCCGAATCAAGAACAGCAATGCTTCGTGAGCATGTGTCACTGGAAGAAGGATGCTTATGGTGCAAAGTGCAACATTCCATAACCGATCAATTAGGCAAAGGGTGTTGGGTGGCCTTGAGATGTGTTGAGGATACTGAGATTTGCCCAGTGTCACTGGGAAAGGATTATTTGAGAGCAAGGATTGATATTCCAGGTCCATAGTTGCAGCACATGGATGGTATGCTGGTTACTCAATTCCAATTTAGATGGGTGATGGAATGCTGTATTTACCAGTATCGAAATACGGTACCCATTCGTTCCGTATAGGTGCGGCGACAACAGCGGCTGCTGAGGGCCGTTCGAGCAGGCAAATTAGAGCTCTTGGGAGGTGGAAGTCTGATGTATTTCGGAAATATATCTGGTTTTGACCTGGGGTATCTCAATCAGACTTGAGGTTTCAGCCACTCGCCATATTTGGCGGTCTTGAGGAATTTTTTATCCTGTCAGGTGCCTTAATTATTCACACGTGCTTGACAGGTGTGTTTTTCACCTCTCGTCAAGTCTGATTCTTCATATTCCCTCCCCCCCTCCCCACCACCCTACCTTTCAAATTTGTCATCTTAGAGTCCATATTAAAAAAATACCATTTTAGAAAGGTTATAATGGAAATAGTTGGGTGTTTTTTGTCTTGGAAGTAAGGTTGTTTTAGGTTATTTTATTTGAATTCTGGTAGTATGAAGGTTCTGTGAATATTGTTTTTGTATTTTCAGATTGGCGTTTGGATGATTGCCTGATATGGATTGTGGGGCACTCGTATGTCTTCCACGGTGAAAGGTCTGGGTTGGAGTGCCTTCAGTCCCCTGAAGCGAGGCTGATCAGGTGGATCGGTGTGAGGGGCCTACGTTGGGAGCAAGTCATGCCCTTATTTTGGCAGCAGATGCAGAGGTCGGGATGCCCGTTAAGAGTGGTGTTCCATGCCGGGGAAATGACTTGGCCAAAAGTTCGGGTCTTGACCTTCGGAAAACCATGGTTAGGGACTTAGTTAACTTTCAAAACAGGTTTCCCTTCCTAAGCGTGGGATGGTCTGACATCATTCCACGGTTGGTGTGGAGAGGTGCGGAGAGACTGGCTGCCACAGAGTTGGTCCAGCGCCAGAACAATTCTGTGGTGGGCCGGGCTGTGAGTGAGAACAGGGGGTGTGTGGTCCCGCATCCCTCCACTTCGGTTTCTACTCCTCAGGTTTACATGGCCGATGGTGTCCATTTGAATTTTAGGGGTGTGGAAATCTTTCTGGAGGACTTGTTGTCCTCAGTCTGTAGTTGGGAATATTATTAGTGAGGTAGAAGGATTTTTTAAGAGAAGGAGTAAGTGGGGTTTGTTAAAGTTTGGGGTATGGTGGCAGGGTTTCGTTGAAACTGTGGTGGGTTGGGATGGCTTGAAATTGTGGCAGTAGTTGAAAAAGGTTTTATAGGTGCTCAGGAGATGAGAAGGTGGTGGAGTTTGATATATTACAGGCCGGGCCGGAGTACCATCGGACCAGGTGGGCTTTGGTCTCCGGTGGAGTGGGTGGACACCTGAGCACCTTTTGGTTTGGAGTTGGGGAATACCTTGAGTGGAGAGTTGGCCACGGTATCCCCGGTAAAGATTAATCAACACAAGGGGTGGCAAATGGTCCCTTATAGCCCCTTGTGATGCGATGGAGGCTGGGCTGAAATTGGGCCCCTGCCTCTTCTTGGGTTTTGAAACTTGTTTTGATGTTGTTTGGGTCAGCCACAATTAAAAGGGTTAAAATGTAGAATAAATAGGGACTTGAGTTAAATAGGCCATCCCTCCTTGCCACCATACCATTTGTTTAATAATAAAGCTGACATTTTCATTTGGCAAAATTATTCCTGTTGTCGGTGTCAGTTATTTCTTTAGAGTATGTCTTGAGTATGCGCGTGAATGAAGGATAGTCTATGATAGACATTTTATGATGGGACACATCCTTCTACTATGGAGGACCGAGCTGGAAGGGCCACAGATATGCCGCTCATGCACGGCAGCACATTCAGGCTGGCCAGGTTGGAGATTGCACTACAGGTACAGATTCTGGCACTGCAGGGTCCCAGCTGCACAGTGCAGAGCACTCTCCTCCAACATTTCTAATAAATAATATTTGGTTTCTGCAGCAAATTACACAAATGTCCAAGTTTGAGCATGAATGGGCAATTTTCTGAAGGATTCAAATGGTGCACAAATAGTACAAGTACAAGTAGACCGCAAATGTTTTGTATAACGCATGCAGGTGCCATAAGAAACTGATAAGGCAGCTTGCACAATATAAAAAATGCTGAGTTCATTGATCCCGCTGGCAAATGCTCATGCCAGTTGGGAGCTCACTGTGACTGACGGGCAACGCTACTCGCAGTTTTACTTTGTGGAAAATATGGTGAATGTTTGCTGGGTACTTATTACCCAGGACTGGGCTTGCTGGAGGGGCCCAGCAGTGGGCTGAGTCTGCTGCCCCCATCAAACCGGAAGCGGGTAACTCCACCACAGCCGGCTCCATCTCCTCAGTGACATCTTCGGGAAGATGGCGCTGCACACTGAAAGGAAAGACTCTGAAGAGTCTTAGCTCTCTGGTGCACAAGCACCAACTCCCAAATGTCACTGGAAAGATGGCGACGTCTGAGGAGGGGGAACCTGCTTCCCGGAGCAAGCAATGTAGGAAGCGGTTGGCCTTCCCCATGTTTCCCCTCTCTGTGCCCCCCCCATGGATTTAAATGGTGCACCCCACAATTAATATGTTTTTTTATCCATTATTTTTACCCTTCCATGGGGTGCCTGTCACCAGCTGTCATCAGGTAGATGGGAGGGAGAGATTACAGCCTTCCCGTAAGGTCCGGGGATGGAGTGAAAACGGTACGTCCAGACCATACAGGTAGGCTGTAATCTCTCTCTCCCTATCTTCCTAGTAACAGCAGTGACAGTCACCCCCTGGATGGGGACATGCACTACAAGCTCCAGAGTGGCAGAGTATGCTGCAGGGAGCAAATCCCATCCGGCATTCCAGGGTCCATACCGTACCGGTTTTTACCCAATCCCTGGAAATCTCCTGTCATATCAGCCTATTGTATGTTGCATCTGAAGAAATGTTACACCTTGATCTACCATAAACTAGGGTGCCACCACCCAGCCATCTGGTATTCCTCCAGACAGTCTGGAAATCTGAAGAGCTGTCCAGAGTTTAGAGGCTGGTTAATTTCTGACATGTGGTGTCCGGCAATCCCAAATGTCTCTGTTGTTCATGTCTTTGTTCCTCTAAATATTCCTTCTGGCTGCAGGCGTGACTGCAGTCAGTGCACTGCTTACTGCTCGGCAGAACAGAACTACAGTGGTGGCAAACTTGAGTGTCAGACAGATTCTGTTTGCAATCACTTCAGACACTGCTGGTGGCAACTTCAAAGTACAAAATAGCAAACATCAAGGGGCCCTGGCATTTAAGGCGATATGTGCGTGATGGGCCAATACATGTTCACAGCTGAATCATCCATTTTTGTCACCAACTTCTCTGCTTATTAATTAGTCTCTACTAGAGCTTCTAGGAGAACTGCTGCTGATTCATTATTTCAGAGTGATGAACGTTGGTGAAATAGCTACGTGAGACATTTATTGATGTGCGTTTCTTGTTATGGAATAATTTGTTTCATCTCTGCATAAAAAACAGTTTGAAGTATCTATAGCACAGTATTCACTTCTATAATGACTTTAGCATATTACTGCATTCACTTCACAGCATTATCACTTGTATGAGATTATATTAACACTCTGTCCTGAAGACATGGAGGAGCTTTGGAGCGGAGTGGTGAATAACTTTTACATTTCAGTCTTGATATTTAGTTAAGTACATACCTTGACTGCAAACTCTGTGTTAGTGGATTTATGCACACACTGCTTACATATGGAAAAGGTACCACTGCCTATGATTTTCTTGATTGCATAGCCATCAGTGAACTGAACATTATTGCCATGTAATTGCTAAAGAAAGAAAAATAAAAAAAATAGTGTTAATGAAAACCATTTGAGTTCAGTAATACAAAGATAATTATGTGACTGTTGGATCAGTAAAAACAATAAGCACTTTAAACAGGTCAGAACATGGATAATTAGCAAACAAAGGGAGATGACTCTAATACAAAGTAGAATTAGGACCAGATGTACTAAGCCTTGAAAAGTTATTAAGTGGAAAGTGATAAACTACCAACCAGCCATTCCTAACTGCGATTTTTCAAACCCAGCCTGTAACATGGCAGTTTGGCTGGTACTTCATCACTCTCCATTTTAGCACTTTTCAAGGCTTAGTACATCTCCCCCTTTATACCACGTGAATAGTTAATTGGATTGTATGGCAGTGAGTTGTAAGCAGTCTTTATTTATTAATAGACTTCACTATTCACTGGTCAACTTAGTTTTTTTCTGATTTCCCTTCTAAATCTGCGTAAACACTATGGTATATTGTGTAATCTTGGTACTTTCATCCAATCTGCATGACCATTGTATAATGTGTATACCCACTGCCATTGTTCATTGAATTGACCCACTTAATGAACGATTCCATAGATAATGCAGTATTGTTAAATGAAGTAAGTAATTATATAAGGCGTCACCGTGCGGAGGGTCTTCTTGTGTATAGCAATGCAATATATTGCGCCACTGGGTCACACCGTTGTTTAAGTGTGTACCCAGCTTTAGTCTTCAGGTAGCCAGCAAGAATTTATTCTTTTTTTTTTATATATAATTGATTAATACTAGTGATCTGAGTCAGTGGAGGATACATAAGGAACACCTTTATAACTTCACTTTGCACTCACTGTTCAGTTACAATCATGTACTAAGTGCCAAGCCCATTCACTAGTAATCCTCCACACAATCATGTGTCTTTCTCTAAACAGATCATTTGTAAACTTAAGTGGTTTGAAGTCGCCTATTAACATACCTGCACTATTGGATTGACTGAATAATTGCGTAAATCATGTTGAGTATATTCCAGATTAGATGCTACGAAGCTGAATCCTCTGAATAGATTACATGTGTTTGCACTTGGAGGCATTCCCGGAGAGTCTGTAAATGAAATTTTAAAAGGTTCTCAAAAAAAAATTTTGTTTAAACAATATTGATTATGACACGGTGTACATACATCAGAGGCTGGTTGGCAACTGTCGGCCTGGAGAGCAAACGCAAGTGGCCCCAGCTTTTCTACCAGCTCATTGCAATAAAAAAATGGTCATGACAAAAGCCCTGTAGACATACTTTATCTAACGTGAATGTGGTTTAAATAGCAAATTAAACATATGAAAAATTGTTATGTCAAAAAGTTATAAACAAATACATCTATTTGCCTCATCAGACAAAATAAGAGACTATCCTAGTGACCGATATTCAAAATAGAACATTATAGTGCTCTCTATACAATACATAAAGCATTTTAGTAACCATATTACATACAGAAAGCATTCTAGTGACCAATATACACCTCTTCCCCCAACAGTTGTTAATTTTATGTCCCATAGTAGTACCCTAGTTTATTTTATGAACCACAGTAATGCCCTAGTTCACATTATGTCACATTGTAGGGCTGCTTGTACACATTATGCAACACAATATTCCCAATTCACATTGTGTTATACAATGTCCCCAGTTCATCTTATGTCCCATTACGGTGCCCCAAGTTCATGTAGAGCCATATTATAGAGTTTCCGCTTTATTTTGTGCCACATTACAGTTGCCAAGTTCAAAATGTTGAACATTATAGTGCCATCCAGTTCCTTTTATACCACATTACAGTGAGCAGGTCCAGGGTCGTAACTAGATATATTGTGGGCCCCAAGACAAACATTTGTAAGGGCTGGTATTTACCAAACAATGGGGAAAAATGAATGCAGGAAAGATTTATATCTCCTGCATTAACCCTTTGATATATATACAGTATGGCCGATACTTAAATTGTTAGAGAACAGTGCGCAGTCTCCTGCATACATTCATACACTAGGACGCAGAGGCACTGGGAGGTCCGACCTCCGACCTAATGACATCACCGCCGGGCTTCTGAGCATTTACATTTGGCACCATCTTTTACTTTTAAAGTTTAGCAGTACTGAGCTCCTCTGAGGTGAGACCACTGTTACCTGCTATGTACTGTACCACTGTTTGTTTTTTAAGAAATCTGTTTATTTTAGTTTTTTTTATAACAAGTCAAATGACAGAATAAAAATTTGACAAAAGTATGCAGGTCTAGAAGCAAATAGGTGAAAAAATTATGATCAGAAGGATAATTGTGTACATACTGTAGTGTGGTACAAAATAGTAAAATACTGTAGAGTGCAACAATAGAGGTATAAATTAAGCACAATGATGATGGCGACCATATCTTTCTTTGTATAAATATAAAATAGCAAACAAGGGGAAATGGAGAGAAAAAGGAAAGAGGAAGATGGAATAGAAACAGGAAAAAGTAGCAATTAAGGGGAAAGAAGGAATGAAAGAGTGAGTGAGTTGTATATCTCTAAAGTCGAAACAATTCAATGAAAGCAGAAAAGGTCTATAAAGTATTTAATAGAGGTTCGGCTTGAAAACGGTTAGTCCATGGCATACAGGTTTTAATAAATGTAGAAGGGGTGTCATGTAAGATAGAAGTGAATCTTTCAACTCTATAAGAAGACCATACCGCATTGATCATAGCTATTAATGAAGGGGATGTAGGCGATTTACATTGGGCAGCTATGTGGCATTTAGCAGCATAGAATGATTACTTAGCTTCTGTTGGCGAGGGAATAGGAGGTATGAGATTCTATAGGAGAGCAGGACAAAGAGATTGATAGAAATGTCTAATTTGCAAGTATTGGTAAAAAAACATTACAAGGAAGCGAGAATCTAGATTGTATGTTTGCAATGTCGGGAAAGGAGGAGAGAGGAGCAATATCGAGAGGGAAGAGAATATTGAGTTGGGTTGAATTGTAAAAGGGTCGATGATCAACTCCTGGTGTAAAAACAGGGTTATTCCAGAGAGGGGTCAATAAATGGTGGACAGATACGTAATTGATATAATCTGAAACAGAAGTCCCAAATGTGTAGTGTAAATTGGATGGATGGTAGCAAAGTAGAGGCCGCTTGGCAGTTTATGGGTGGGGACAAAAGTAAGTGAGATAGGAAATAGACAGCTACAAAATCCGATTCAATAGTTGTCCACACTCTTTGAGAAGGTGGAGCTTGCCAAATTATACATAACGCAAGGTGAACCGCACGCAAATTTTTAATGAGACCTGGTACTCCCTGACCTGGAGTGTGATGTGTTTTCTTGTTTTTTTTCCCTGCCCATATAAAGTCAGTAATATATGACTTTTTATAGGAGATGTTTTAAAATTTTTGCAGAGATACTGTAGGTAAGGGGAGAGTCTGTCAAAGGTAAAGTAGGCGTGGAAGAACTGACATCTTAACAGCTGCGATGTGACCAAGCCAAGAAATAACGAGATTTATGGTAAGAACTTCCCGATGTTAAATCTCTTTCTGCGAGGTACACTGGGCTCCACAGGGAATGACATTGGGGTGTAGAGTAGGATCTTGATCCGAGGCACCAACAGGCTAAAAGCTTTGACTGTTCCCAGAATGCATTGAGCCGCCTCCTCTATAACCCCACCTTCGTGCACAGGAGCTCAGTTTTTGTTAACCAGTCCAATGCAGTAGCAGGTAAAAGAGACGACAACCGTTAGTAGCCACATACACCACATTCTCATGACAGGAGAAAGTGTCAGCGGTTAATGCCATACCAACCCAAAGAAGCTAAGTGCGTCAGGGTGGGCGCCCAGTGTACCTCGCAGAAAGAGATTTAACAACAGTAAGTTCTTACCATAAATCCAATTTTCTGCTGCGGGGTACACTGGGCTCCACAGGGAATTACATTGGGGATTTCCTAAAGCAGTTCCTCATGGGAGGGGACGCACTGTAGTGGGCACAAGTCCAAAGGAAGCATCCTAGGAGGCGGATGTATCGAACGCATAAAACCTTATGAACGTGTTCACTGAGGACCACGTAGCCGCCTTGAACAATTGTTCAAGGGTCGCACCACGGCGGGACGCCCAAGAAGGTCCAACAGACCGAGTAGAATGGGCCTTGATGGAAGGCCAGCCTGTATATAAGCATGTGCAATCACCATTCTAATCCATCTGGCCAGGGTCTGCTTGTGAGCAGGCCAGCCACGTTTGTGAAAACCAAACCGTATAAAGAGAGAATCAGACTTCCGAAGGGACGCAGTTCTCTTCACGTAGATACAGAGAGCCCGTACCACATCCAAAGACAATTCTGGAGAGGCAAAGGCCGGAACCACAATCTCCTGATTAAGGTGGAAAGAAGACACCACCTTAGGTAAGTACCCGGGATGTGTTCTAAGAACCGCCCGGTCACAGTGAAAAATCAGATATGGGGATCTACAAGACAAGGCACCCAGATCCGACACCCGTCTAGCAGAAGCAATAGCCAGCAGAAACAATACCTTAAGAGAAAGCCACTCTCAAATGGAGACTCTTGCAATGCCCCCAGAACTACTGACAAGGTCCCAAGGAGCCACAGGCTATGTCCCATGTCCCAGGCTATGTCCTATGTCCCATAGGAGGTTGAATCCGCAACACACCCTGAGTGAACGTATGAACATCAGGTAAAGTCACAATTTTTCTCTGGAACCAAACCAACAAGGCAGAAATATGAACCTTGATGGAGTCCAGATGAAGGCCCAAGTCCAGGCCCTGTTGTAGAAAGGCCAAAAGTTTGGCCGTACTAAATTTGTAAGCGTCATAATTGTTAGTGGCGCACCAAGCAAAGTAAGAATTCCAGACCCTATGATAAATCCGAGCAGAAGCCGGTTTCCCGGCCTTCAACATAGTTTGAATGACCGCCTCAGAAAATCCTTTGGCCCTCAAGACAGAAGCTTCAAGAGCCACGCCGTGAAAGCCAGCTGGGCCAGATCCTGGTCGACACAAGGGCCCTGAATGAGGAGGTCTGGTCGTTGTGGAAGCAGAAGAGGACGCTCTAACGATAGACCCTGAAGGTCTGAGAACCAGTGCCGTCTGGGCTACGCTGAAGCGATCAGAAGTAGGATTCCTCCTTCTTGCTTGAATTTCCTTAATACTCTGGGCAGGAGTGACACTGGAGGGAACACGTAGGGCAGCCGAAAGTTCCATGGACTTGCCAGTGTGTCCATGAACGCTGCTTGAGGATCCCTTGTCTTTGCTCCGAAGACCGGAACCTTGTGATTGTGTCGAGACGCCAACAGGTCCACATCTGGGAGGCCCCTCTTGTCCACTAGGAATTGAAATACTTCTGGATGGAGGCTCCACTCTCCGGCGTGTACGTCCTGATGACTGAGGAAATCCGCTTCCCAGTTTAGGACCCCCGGGATAAACACTGCCGATATGGCTGGCAGATGGCGTTCTGCCCACTGAAGAATTCTCAAAACTTCCCTCATTGCCATGCAGCTGCGAGTGCCGCCTTGATGATTTATGTACACCACCGTGGTGGCGTTGTACGACTGTACTTGAACAGGTCTGTTCTGTATTAAATGCTGGGCCAAGTTAAGAGCATTGAACACCGCCCGCAGTTCCAGAATGTTTATCGGGAGGAGAGACTCCTCCTTGGTCCACTGACCCTGAAGGGAGTGTTGCTCCAACACCGCGCCCCAACCTCTCAGACTGGCATCCGTCATCAGTAGGACCCAGTTGGAGATCCAGAAAGGACGACCCCTGCTCAATCGTTGGTCCTGAAGCCACCAGCTCAGTGACAGACGGACCTCCGGAGACAAGGAGATCATGTGAGACCGGATCCGGTAAGGCAGGCCGTCCCACTTAGCAAGAATCAATTTCTGTAGAGGGCGGAAATGGAATTGAGCGTACTCCACCATGTCGAAAGCTGACACCTAGCACTTGCATCGCCGAATGTATCAACACTTGCGGACGAGATTGGAAGCATCGAATCCTGTCCTGAAGTTTCAGGACTTTCTCCTGAGACAAGAACAACCACTGGTTGTGAGTGTCTAACAACGCCCCCAGGTGCACCATGCTCTGAGCAGGGACCAGGGAAGATTTCTTCCAGTTGATGAGCCACCCGTGGGCTTGCAGAAACTGGAGTGTCAGATCCAGATGGCGTAGGAGAATTTCTGGGGAATTCGCCAGGATCAACAAGTCGTCCAGATACGGCAGGATCCTGACCCCTTGACGGCGGAGTACAGCCGTCATTACCGCCATGACCTTGGTGAAGACTCGCGGAGCCGTGGTCAAACCAAAAGGCAATGCCCGAAACTGGTAATGGAGGTTGCCAACCGCAAACCTCAGGTACTGCTGATGCGACATTGCAATGGGAATATGCAGGTAAGCATCCTGTACGTCCAGGGAGACCATACAATCCCCAAGTTCCAAGGTCAGAACAATAGAGCGAAGAATTTCCATACGAAACTTGGAGACCCTCACAAATTTGTTCAAGGACTTGAGGTTGAGGATGGGCCGAGAGGATCCATTCGGTTTCGGGACTAGGAGCAGTGGTGAATAGTACCCCTTGCCTCTCTGAGCCAGAGGCACCTGTACTACCACTCCTGTGTTCAGGAGGGACTGTACCTTCGAATGAAGAGTTTTTGCCTTCACCTGATCCGAAGAAACGTCTGTCAGGCAAAATCAATGAGGGGGACGATTCTTGAAGGATACGGCGTAACCTTGAGTGTCGACTTCCCGTACCCAGGCATCGGAAGTGGTCTTCAACCATTCCTGGGTAAACCCTAGAAGTCGGGCCCCCACCCTGGGATCCCTCAGAGGGAGGCCCACCCCGTCATGCAGCAGGCTTGTCAATTTTGGAAGCAGGCAGCCCAGGCCCATTTAGGTTTGGGCTTATTGGGTTTGGAAGTGCAAGCCTGTTTCGGGTACGCCTGACCCTTTGCTTTCCCTGAAGGACGAAAGAAGCGAAAGGAAGTACTAAGCCTTCGGTACTGAAGGAGCAGTACTAGGTAGACAAGCTGTTTTAGCAGAGGCTAAGTCAGCCACTATCTTGTTAAGGTCTTCTCCGAAAAGAATGGCTCCCTTAAAAGGGAGTACCTCCAGGGTTTTCTTAGAGTCCAGATCTACAGACCAGGACCGCAACCAGAGAATCCGGCGAGCGAAAATTGACGTAGTAGAAGCCTTGGCCGCCAGAATACCGGCATCAGAAGCCGCCTCCTTAATGTAATGAGAAGCTGTGACAATATACGAAAGACATTGTCTAGCATGATCAGAAGCTTTGGAAGGCAGCTCAGCTTCCAACTCCTGAGCCAACGCTTCAATAGCAGCACTTGCTTAGGTGTAAATCGCCTTTAAACAACCCTCCACATGCTTATCCGTCGGTTCTTTCAGAGACGTGACGGTAGTTACAGGCAGAGCTGAAGATACCACGAGCCACGCTACTTGTGAATCCACTGGCAGGGGTGTCTCCCAATTTTTACTTAGCTCCGCCGCGAGGGGATAGCGAGCCAGCATCTTCTTATGAGGCGTGAATTTCTTTCCTGGATTTTCCCAGGATTCCTGACGTATGTCAACTAAATGGTCAGAGTGAGGTAAAACTTGTTTAACCACTTTCTGACTTTTAAATCTGTCCGGTTTCTTAGTGGCAGTATCAGGCTCTGGGTCATCAGTAATTTGAAGAATTATCCTGATAGCCTCCAACAAGTCAGGAACATCCACCTGTGAAACAGATTCCCCATCAGAATTATCAGTGTCTGTGGGGTCAGTATATACGCCATCCTCATCAGACGAGGTGTCTGGGACGTTGGTGGATTGTGAGGAAGTAATAGCCCGCTTAGAGGACCCCTTGATCTTAGGTGGGCGAGGGTGAGATTTCTGTTTTGTCAGTGATTTGGTTCAATTGCTGTAACTGAGTGGACAGTTGATTTGCCCATGGCGGATTAACCGCAGGGACCATAAGCGGTTGCAACGGCACAAGAGGTCCCATAGGGGGCGTAAGTCTAGTTACCAGCGTATTCAATAATGTAGAGAAAGTAGCCCAAGGTGGGTCATTATGCACCCCCGTTGCTACGGTCCCACTGGGGGGTAGGGAACCCCCAGAACCTGAACCCTCTGCTGCTATGTTTTCCTCTAATATGTCTGCAGCGTCATCACCACGCAATGTGGGATGAGCCCCAGCTCCGTCGCCTCTTGTAGTTGACATGTCTGAAAGCTCAATTCAAGGCAACACAGTACAATATCAGCAGCACAACACCTGACAAGAACCCCCTGTGTAGTACAAACAGAGAGTTCCAGAGGTATATGGTGACTAAAAATCACAGAGAAAAATACACAATAAGTATATCTTGTGAAACACCTATATTAAGTAATAATCCTGACGCACTTAGCCCCCTCAGGTTACAGAATATAGGGATAGCAATCTGAGTGAGATACACAAAATGAAGGTCACACAGCAGCTATATGCACACACACATAGTCACATTGTACAATGCAGAAATTATGACATGCAATAAAACTGCACTGGACTAGCAATACAGAGTAATACTAAGTATAGCTATACACTCAATCAGTGGCGTGCGGTGAGGTCAGTGGCTGGGGAGGCACTGCAGCGGTGTCCGCCTAATCCCGCCGATGACCCCTACCGCTGCTGAGCCAATGCCCGCGACTGCCCCTGAGCCAATGCCCGCTATCCCCACCACTGCCTTACAAACTCGGCCACACATCAACTGCCCTGGCACTCCACCACTATTTCACATCTCAGTCCGATGCCGCCACTGCCGCCAATGCCCGCAGCCTGCCTGCTCATTAAACTTGTGATGAGCAGGCGGCTAATATATTGTACATTTTTATAGAAAATAAATAAATTACTGTTTGGGACTGGGGAGGGAGTGGGAGGAGAACATGAATGCAATTTTGTTGTCCAGAGTTTCCATTAACTTAATAGCACCGTGGGTGTGGCGCTATTAAGTTAATGGAAGTCCTGGACAACAAAATAGCCAGCAGTGGGTGACAGGGAGAGGGTGACGCTAGATAGAGGGTGACAGCTGTGGATGACAGAGTGGGTGACGCCAAGGAGAGGGTGACAGGAAGAGCGTGATGCCAGGGAGAAGGTGACAGAAGGAGCGTGACGCCAGGGAGAGGGCGGCAGCAGTGGTTGATGCCAGGGAGTGGTTGACGGGGAGGATGACGCCAGAGAGAGGGTGGCAGCAGTGGGTGACAGGGAGTAACGCCAGAGAGAGGGTGATTGCAGGGAGAGGACACCAGGGAGAGGGTGACCCCAGGGAGAGGGTGACAGGATGAGCGTGATGCCAGGGAGAGGGTGACAGCAGTGGATGATGCAAGGGAGAGGGTGACGCCAGGGAGAGGGTGGCAGCAGTGGATAATGCCAGGGAGAGGGTGATGGGGAGGGTGAAGCCAGGGAGAGGGTGACGGGGAGGGTGACGCCATGGAGAGGGTGGCAGCAGTGGATAATGCCAGGGAGAGGGTGACGGGGAGGGTGACGCCAGGGAGAGGGTGACGGAGAGGGTGACGCCAGGGAGAGGGTGGCAGCAGTGGGAGACAGGGAGTAATGCCAGGGAGAGGGTGATTGCAGGGAGAGGGTGACGACAGAAAGAGGGTGATGCCAAATAGAGGGTGACGGGGAGGGTGATGCCAGGGAGAGGGTGGCAGCAGTGGGAGACAGGGAGTAACGCCAGGGAGAGGGTGATTGCAGGGAAAGGGCGCCAGGGAGAGGGTGACGACAGAAAGAGGGTGATGGGGAGGGTGACGCCAGGGAGAGGGTGGCAGCAGTGAGAGACAGGGAGTAACGCCATGGAGAGGGTGATTGCAAGGAGAGGGTGATGGGGAGGGTAACTCCAGGGAGAGGGTGGCAGCAGTGGGAGACAGGGAGTAACGCCAGGGAGAGGGTGATTGCAGGGAGAGGGCGCCAGGGAGAGGGTGACGACAGAAAGAGGGTGATGCCAGGGAGAGGGTGACGGGGAGGGTGACGCCAGGGAGAGGGTGGCAGCAGTGAGAGACAGGGAGTAACGCCAGGAAGAGGGTGATTCCAAGGAGAGGGTGATGGGGAGGGTGACTCCAGGAAGAGGGTGACGGGGAGGGTGATGCCAGGGAGAGGGTGGCAGCAGTGGGAGACAGGGAGTAACGCCAGGGAGAGGGTGATTGCAGGGAGAGGGCACCAGGGAGAGGGTGAAGACAGAAAGAGGGTGACGGGGAGGGTGACGCCAGGGAGAGGGTGGCAGCAGTGGGAGACAGGGAGTAACGCCAGGGAGGGGGTGATTGCAGGGAGAGGGTGACGGGGAGGGTGACTCCAGGGAGAGGGTGACGGGGAGGGTGACGCCAGGGAGAGGGTGGCAGCAGTGGGAGACAGGGAGTAACGCCAGGGAGAGGGTGATGACAGGAAGAGGGTGACATTAGTGGGTGACAGAGAGAGGGTGATGACAGGAAGAGGGTGACATTAGTGGGTGACAGGGAGAGGGTGATCAGCATTGCCCTGCACCCTTGAGGGCTTGTAACAGTAGTTGGACACCTTCCTGGTAGCAGACCAGACTATCCTGGTACCAGTAACTTCAATCTAGTTCCACTGCCCGCCTGAGCACTACTCCTGTCGAGGTCTCCAAATGGTCAGGCCAGACATGCAGGGAGCAGTGGTCACTATTCTGTCCCCTACCCCCCCCCCCCCTCCTGCTGCTGCTATTTTTATTACCGCTGCTAACAAACATCTCTCCCCCCCCCGCTCCTGCTCCGTCTATTGCCGGTGATTACACCCCCCCATCGCCCACCCCCATCCCCACCCCCCCTCCCGCTCCGGATCTCTGACACTCACCGAGGTCGCCGCTGTCCAGCAGGTCCCAGGGGCCACCTGTAGTCGGGCCAGCTGTGACTGTAATCCCTTGCTGAGCCCGTGCCGCGGTTGAGAGTCATCCGGCATAGGAGGGGGTGAGTCAGCCCGATCAGCTGCGGCAGCGGGTCTCCAAGAGTAAGGAACTGGGGTGCAGCGAGGGGGAAGGTGGCTGGGAGGGCAGCTGATGTGGAGAGGGGATGTCACGGCATAGCAGCGGCTGCGGGTGATGATACCCACTGCCGCCACCAGTACCATGTAAAAGGATGTCCGGCGCCCAATCACCTCATCCACAGTGACAGGGGGCGTGCTTTCAGATGGGCTGAAAGCACGCCCCTGTCAAAGAGGCACTTCTAGTACTGCCGCTTACAGGGGTTTTTTTAAATGGGATTTTACTCCCCGCTGCTTGGCCCCGCCCCCTACTTCCGGACCTTTTACATTGTCAGCGGGAGGCACCGACAGCGGTGCCTCCTATACACTTTTAACACGAAAAAAATGATTAAAATAATACATATATACTTATGACACAAAGTCTGTGTCATAAGTATCTTCTTTGTATTATTTTAAGCATTAATGACAGGGGAGGCACTGCCTCCCTTGCCTCCCCTGACTGCACGTCCCTGCACTCAATAGATATAACAATGCACAGTAAATACTGGATGTATATCACAGGGTACTTGTACTAAATACCCCTGAGTAAATGCACTTTTTCTTAACTAGCACTGTCAACAGACATGTAGAATACTTAAGTGTCCTGTAAAATGTACAGCGCTGACATGCAGGCGGCTTTACAGAGGAGGATTTGCCCAAACAGTCCCAGGATCAGCTCAGCTTGTCCTAATGGCGCCCAAACACTGACAGGGAGTGAGGGAGAGAGAGATATGCAACTCCAGGGCGGGAACATTTACTCTAAATGGCACCCTGGGGCTGGGGAAGGGGTTACAGGTCAGAGCCTTATCCCATTGCTGGATTTCACCCCCGGGTACTGTGGGCTTTAGCAAACGGATTTTTGAGAGAATCCGACCTGTGCCCTTGCCCTGGGGGTCTAGTGGGGTCCCGGTACTGCCACAGTGTCCACGCCAGCGGGCGCGGACTGCCTCCCACCGGCCACGCCGGATCGCGGTTTATAGCGGGTCCCGCCTGGGGGACACACTTACCTCCTCCCTGAATGCGGCCATGTGATCCTGGAGAGCTGCGGTGGTGTGTGTGCCTGACAGAAGAAAACCGGAGCCTCCGCTGTAAGTACCCGGCAACCAGGGCGCGGGAGTATACAGCGCCGCTGGGGGAGGTGATGGAGCTGCAGCAAGCGATGTCTGACTGACATCTAACACTCACAGTGTCTCTGCTGCAGCCCTTGAAGTCTTAATTTTTCACTTCTTTAAAAAGCTCTTCTCAGGGCTGCTGGAGCAGCCCCCCTGTTGTATGCCTGCACTGCATGGCACCAACTACAAAACTGAGCTCCTGTGCATGGAGGCGGGGTTATAGAGAAGGCGGCGCAATGCATTCTGGGAACAGTCAAAGCTTTTAGCCTGTTGGTGCCTCAGATCAAGATTCTACTCTACACCCCAATGTCATTCCCTGTGGAGCCCAGTGTACCCCGCAGAAGAAAAATTGTTTATTCAAAGACGAAAGGTCAGATTTAATGAAAGCAAAGTGTCTGGAAAAATTTGCGGCGTAAAGATCAGAATATGACTTGGTAATACAGGTTGAGTATCCCATATCCAAATATCCGAAATACGGAATATTCCGAAATACGGACTTTTTTGAGTGAGAGTGAGATAGTGAAACTTTTGTTTTTTGATGGCTCAATGTACACAAACCTTGTTTAATACACAAAGTTATTAAAAACATTGTATTAAATGACCTTCAGGCTGTGTGTATAAGGTGTATAAGAAACATAAATGAATTGTGTGAATGTACACACACTTTGTTTAATGCACAAAGTTATAAAAAATATTGGCTACAATGACATTCAGGCTGTGTGCATAAGGTGTATATGTAACATAAATGCATTCTGTGCTTAGACTTGGGTCCCATCACCATGATATCTCATTATGGTATGCAATTATTCCAAAATACGGAAAAATCCCATATCCAAAATACCTCTGGTCCCAAGCATTTTGGATAAGGGATACTCAACCTGTATATATTCTCAAGTATTTCAGTTTGTTACCTTGCCGCAGAAGTAGGTAATCATTTTGTAGAGGCAAGATCTGTGGAGGCTAAATTAAGATGGCGGGAATGGGGCATAGACGCCGTGATTTGAAGGCATTTATGTCAGTGCCATAACTAGACATTTTAGCGCTGTGTGCAAGAAACAGCATTGGCGTCCTCCCATATTTAAAAAGGGCCAGTGCACACCAAAAATATAGGGGCATGGCTTCATGTGGAAGGGTCGTGGCAACAAAATAATACCAATCCATATTACTGTACAGTAGTCTCCATTATTCAAATTATGCCGCACCATAGCACCACTTACACACCTTACACCAGGTAAAGCCCCTTTTACACATTATGCCAGGTAGAGCCCCTGTCACACATTACGTCAGTTAGAGCCTCCTTTTACACATTACTCCAGGTGCCTTATTTTACATATTACTCCAGGTAGAGCCCTTATCACACATTATACCAGGTAGAGCCCTTTTTTACACAAATGTCAGGTAGAGCTCCCTTTTACCCATTACGGCAGGTAGAGTCCCCTTTTACACATTACGGCAGGTAGTACCTCCATTTACACATTACTGCAGGTAGAGCCCCCTTATACACACTGTGACAGGTAGAGCCCCCTTTTACGCATAGCGCTAGGTAGCCCCCCTTTTACGTCCTGCACCAGTTAGAGCCCTCTTTTACACACTGCACCAGTTAGAGCCCCTTTTTACACACTGCAACAGATAGAGACCCCTTTTACACACTGCGCCAGGTAGAACCCCCTTTTACACACTGCACCAGTTAGATCCCCCTTTAACACACTGCACCAGGTAGAGCCCTCTTTTACATACTGCACCAGGTAGAGCCCCGTTTTACATACTGCACCAGGTAGAGCCCCCTTTCCTTTTATACATTGAACCAGGCAGAGTCTGCAGCTATGCACAAAACACACACACTCTGCAGTCATGCAGATTGACACTCTGCAGCCATGCACAAACGCACAAAGCCACACACTCACTGTGCAGCCATGCACAAAAGCCCTCTTCTAACTCAGCCTGCCTGCAAACTTAATTACCCGGCCTTCTTCTGTCTTCTCCTGAAAGGGGCTGCATGTTCCTGTAGTGCGCCGGCTCCTCTCTCTTCTAGAGGTGCATCGTGATGTCACGCATGCCACAAATAAACTTTATTGTGCTGCTGCAGTGAGCAGTAGCCGGTGGACAGCAGGACCTGGGCCCTTCCTCACTTTCTGGCAGGGGAGGGCGAGCAGATTGGCAGGTAGGCGGGCGGGCGGCCAGGCAGTGGACCAGTGGGGTCACGGGTGCTTGATATTGTGGCAATAGTGGCGGCAGTGGCAGGAGCGCGGTCGTGCGGTGCTGCTGGCAGTACTGCACCCACAGTGCATTTGCGCTGTAGGCAAGGCACTGCCAGCACACTGCTAGTTACAAGGTTACACTTACAATAGACACAAATAAATGAAGCACATAATAAACCTCCACAGGGGTTAATGGTTCTCACAAACAATGAACATCGGAGCCAGCCGGTCCATCCACCAACGCAGTCGGTGTCCTTAAGATGTCACTGGGAAGGTGAGTGTCCAAAAGAGTCCCCTGGGTGTTTAGACAAGAAAGTGTCCACCTGCTTTATGCGTTTCAGACCTTTATTATTCTAATCATCATTATAAGGTGTAAAATGGGGTTGAGAGGCACTGATCGTGGTGCCTCCTGTTGTGACTGGGGAAAGGTATGGGAGCGGGGGGCAGGCATGGGCGGGGCCAAGCAATGGGCAGGAAAAGCCCATTGAAATTACATGGGAAGGCGGCACCATTAGAGGTGCCGCTTTCATACAGGGACGTGCTTTCAACCTATGAAAGCATGCCCCTGTGAGTGAGGCCACAGTGATTGGCCAGCGGATCCATCACTGGATCCGCTGTCAATCACTGTGTGGGCGTCGGTGGCGGAGGAGGTGCGGGATGCGGCTGGCCGATGCTGCAGGATGCGACGGAGATGCGGGCGGTGGTGGCGGCGGCGGGAAGCGGCAGTCAGGGCCATTCTGCAGAGTTTGGCAGCGGAGCGGTACCCATTTAAAAAATGGCGCCTCAGCGTAATTTTTTTAATTCAAAGATGGCCGTCGCGAGCCAATCACTGCTCGCCGTGTCATTGCCCCGCCCCCTCCCGCTGACTTATATAAGTAAGCGCGAGGCAGCGGCTGTCAGTCCGACTGCGGAGGAGGAGCAGAGAAGAGCTCCTGAAGAGAGAAGACGCCGTGGAAGTCCTGGATGGCGGCAGCCATACAAAAGAGCTTAACAGCCGCCGCCCACCAGGTGAAGACGCTGGAAGCCCTAGGAAGGCGGCGGCCATGTAAAAGAGCTTAAAGGCCGCCGCCTCCCAGGTGAAGACGCCGGAAGCCCTGGGGAGGTGGCGCCCCCTCAGGTGAAGACGCCGGAAGCCCCGGGAAGGCGGCG
Organism: Pseudophryne corroboree; assembly: GCF_028390025.1. Taxonomy (NCBI): domain Eukaryota; kingdom Metazoa; phylum Chordata; class Amphibia; order Anura; family Myobatrachidae; genus Pseudophryne; species Pseudophryne corroboree. The sequence goes on from NC_086447.1 coordinate 597,591,720, forward strand.
GCCACGCAAAAGAGCTTAAAGGCTGCCACCCCCAGGTGAAGACCCTGTGTAATAAAACTTTTTTAAAGACCGTTTTGTGGGGGGTTTTTTATTTTATTTTTACAGGTGGACTACAGGTGCCAGCGGGCCCTTTATGTCCGGGCATGCTGGCACTTGTGGTTCTCCAAGTGCCAGCATGCTGGGTCAGGCTTGCTGGGACCTGTAGGCCACCTGTAAAGAACAATATTAGCATACAATGAACCCTGCACCCACCGCCACCAGGGGTGCGGGACATAGCACTGGGCTATCAGCCCAGTGCTGGTTGTTGCTCGGGAGGGGGGACCCCATTCAAATTTTTTGGGGGCCCCACTTTCCGAGGAATTCCAGCCCTGGGCCAACTGGCTTGGGGGGGGCACTTTAATGGCATGGCAGTGGGACCCCACGCTGAGTGTCTCCCCTGCTATGGCATTACTCCCCCCCCCCCCCACCCCCCCCACCCCCGGCTGGTTGTGCCTGGTGCTGGTTTTAGTGGTGTGTGGGGGGACTACACTTTTTTTTTTCCACACAATTGGGTGGGGGGTGTTTAGCTGCCAGTGCCTCCCCAGCCAGTGAGCTCACCGCACGTCACTGGCTTGTTGGATAAAAGGCCAAGCTCTACCAAAAGCTTTTTCCGCGTCAAGAGCCACCACCAGAGCCAAATGGTTGCTATATACCACTATTATAGCCACTGCTGTTATCCTGTGTATGTACCGCTGTTACAGCTGTGTTACTGTTGTGGCTGCTATCAATAAACCAGTTCCTGGTAAAAGTCTCTCTGGGGCAAATTCAAATGTTTGAAAAGTCTGTTGGGTGTCTGTTTTTTCCTGTCTATTAGAGAGGAAAAAACAGACACCCAACTGACTTTTCAAACAATTGAATTCCCCCCTTCTGTGTCACTTTCACATCCATTGTACACCTGTTGTGATCACCCCAACAGGCCATATCAATATAAAGGACCTGACAAAAGGGAAAAATGCTGTTTCTATATGTTTTCTGGAAAAAGTGCTTGATACATTAGCCCTCAAGTATCAAACCTTTCTCAAGAATGAAGTGTAAGTATGTTATTTTCTAATCCAGATTTCATATCAGTTTGAGTGAGAATTCATTTGAAAGAGGAAATAAATCAATGTTTATCAAATATGAAAGAACATGTGAGTAAACAACTTAATCAATACTAACCAATCGGTGTCCTTGATGTGAACTCTGGATCAAAATGGAAAGTGTCATCAGGCCGTCCCACTGCTGGCTTAAAAGGAGGCTTGACTTCTTTTCTGAATAATTTCTTTAAATAAAAGGGTGATATCTGTTAATTATTAATAAAAAAAGAAACTTATACTCATGACACTTCAAATGGAAATATATTTAAAATATGTGACATATCGGATTTGGTATATTAGGTTGACAGCAACCAAAATGTCATTATGAGAATGAAGACATTGCCATAATGTCGATAGAGAACATGTCGACACATTCATGTCAACATTCAGCATGTTGACACTGATTAAATGTTGTCATGGTCAAAATCTCGACCATCCAGTTTGCACATGTCGGTCCTCATATCACAGCTGGTCAGGCATTTGAATTTGCCAGTCCAGCTGTGACGTCAGTCCCTGCAGCAAGTGTACAACTGGTCTGCGAACCACCCATACTCGCGGCCTGATGCACCAATATATCTGCAGGTAACTGCGACATCGGCTGTGCTGCTGGGCCAACGTGATATGTCTGTGAACGACGTCGTCCACAGACATATCATTTGTACATACCTGCCAACCTGCTTGTGATATACAGCCGTTGGATCAAACAGATGATACTGTATATAACTCAATGGGTATCCAGCTTAACCCCTAATGCTAACCTTAACCCTAATTCTAATCCTAACTGTAACACTAACCCTAATGCCAACCCTAACCTCAACCCATAATTTACCCCCTACACCCTAACTCTATCCTTAACCCTAATGTAAATTTCATTTTAACCATGTCGACATAATAAATATCGACATTCTGGTGTTAACATTATGCGTATTCAAATGATATATCACGCCCAATTTCCCTTCTAAAGTGATCCCTGTTATCGTGCATATCGCACCCATAGTAATTAGGTTTAGCTGCGTAATGGGTTGGGCGCCCTCGCTATTCTGAGGGTAGCAAGCTGAAATGATTAAACTACGCCCATCAGCAGAAACAGCACATGTGTGGAAGGGGGTGAATTGAATACCGCCCAGTAAATATTGACATTATGGGGGGGGGGGGGTATTTAATTGTTTGAAAAGTCAGTTGTGTGTCTGTTTTTTCCTATCTAATAGACAGGGAAAAACAGACACACAACCAACTTTTCAAACAACTGAATTTTCTCCTACTGTATGACTGCAAACTGACACATCACTTCTAAAAGGTCCAGTAAGAGTGTTCATGCAAATTCGACTCATATAGTCCAGAAGCTATATGCTGTCACAGCTCGATACACAGATCACAGCCTTCTAACTTGTTTTTTATGGGCTGGTGTATACAAAGTGGCCAGACTGGTTGTCGTGAGGCATACTGGAGCTTAGAGGACAGGAAAGGGCCAGAACCAGATGGGCAATACAGTAACAGGAGACGGGCAGAATCAGGTTAGGAGAAAACCAAACTCTGAAACAGGAGATCACAACAAGCAATACCAAAGGAGTAGGTGAAGATAATCAGAAGGACCAGATCAGGTAATTACACAAGTTCACACAGATGCTGGAGTACAGGATATGAGCCCGGGGCAGTAACTATGGGGGGTAAGGGGGCATGCACCCCGGGTGCAGGATGTGAGGGAGCGCTGAGGTTACAGAGGAGTAGGGTTTGAGATTTTTTTACCGGCAGTTCTGTGCTTCTCCAGTGAGACAGCAGACGGCGCCAGGGCAGTGTCTCTGACCCACCTGTCTGCCTGGAGTTGGCTCCGACGTACCTGGGATCTCTCCTATGCCGGCTACTGTCTTAAACTCTCTTCTTTGCCATGCAGTGCTGCGACTAGCGTGCAGTGCACCGTACGAGCTGTAGAAGAGAGCTGTTGGTGCTGTATTTTTCAGCAGGCTATGATCCCGGCTGCCTGCCCAGCACCAACCGATAACAAGCTGCAGGCTACACCACATTGAGAGGACATGCTGCCCCAGGCTTATGCTTGTTAACAGGTGCAGTCACCGATGTTACAGAAGTCAAAGGTTCACTTTGCTAGCTATGCATTTGACAGTGGAAACTTAGAGTCTGGACAACCTCCAAATCTCACCGAGTATCACTACAGCAGCTTTGTGGTGAGCTTAAAGACAGACTTTATTATCGGCATTGTGCTCCCATTTATCAGTATCAATCTCTGCTTTGCCTCACAGATGGGGGGATTTGGTGTAGCTTATAGGGGGATGTAGTGTAGTGATGTATCTAGTGTAGTAATCAGGGCCGTTTCTAGCCAATTTGTCTCCCAGTGCGAGATTTAAAAATGCGCCCCCCCATTCACATAAGAAAAAATGCGCGCCCCCCCCCCATAGATATAAAGAGGAAAAGCTTCAAGGGGGCGTGTCCTCATTAAAATGGGCGTGGCTTTGTTAAGATGGGCGTGGCCTCACCTGATCTCATCATCACGGCCACCACAGGATAGCAAAAAAAAAAAAGTCCTCATTTTACACATTACAGCAGGCAAGTGTCCCCATTTTACACAGCACGGTAGGCAAGTGTCCCCATTTTACAGAGCACGGTAGGCAAGTGTCCCCATTTTACACATTGCGGCAGGAAAGTGTCCCCATTTTACACATTTCGGCAGGAAAGTGTCCCCATTTTACACAGCACGGTAGGCAAGTGTCCCCATTTTACAGAGCACGGTAGGCAAGTGTCCCCATTTTACACATTGCGGCAGGAAAGTGTCCCCATTTTACACATTTCGGCAGGAAAGTGTCCCCATTTTACACATTTGCGGCAGAAAAGTGTCCCCATTTTACACATTGCGGCAGGCACGTGCCCCCATTTTACACAGTACGGCAGGCAAGTGTCCCCATTTTACCCATTGCGGCAGGCACATGCCCCCATTTTACACATTGCGGCAGGAAAGTGTCCCCATTTTACACATTGCGGCAGGCACGTGCCCCCATTTTACACAGTACGGCAGGCAAGTGTCCCCATTTTACACAATACGGCAGGCAAGTGTCCCTATTTTACACATTGCGGCAGGCACGTGCCCCCATTTTACACAGTACAACAGGCAAGTGTCCCCATTTTACACATTGTGGCAGGCACGTGCGCCCATTTTACACATTGCGGCAGACAGGTGTCCCCATTTTACACATTACGGCAGGCAAGTGTCCCCATTTTACACATTACGGCAGACAGGTGTCCCCATTTTACACAGTACGGCAGGCAAGTGCCCCCATTTTACACACTACGGCAGACAGGTGTCCCCATTTTACACAATACGCAAGGAAAGAGTCCCCATTTTACACATTACGACAGATTTCGTCCCCATTTTACACGTTCCGGCAGGCAAGAGTCCCCATTTTACATGTTACGGCAGGCAAGTGTCCCCATTTTACACATTCCAGCAGACAGGTGTCCCCATTTTACACATTCCGGCAGACAGGTGTCCCCATTTTACACATTAAGACAGGCAAGAGTCCCCATTTTACACATTCCGGCAGACTGCGTCCCCATTTTACACATTCCGGCAGACAGGTGTCCCCATTTTACACAGTGCGGCAGGTGGTGGTGGGGGGGAGGGAGGGAGAGAGACTGACTTACATTTAAAGCGGTTCTTCCCGCTCTTCAGCCGCCTCTCCCTCGTCTGCGCGCCGCCGGCCGGCTTGGCTCCCCCTTCTCCCTCCTCCCGAGTGCCCAGCTCGGGGGGGCGGGGTTTCGCGGAATGACGCAATTGCGTCGTGACATCACGATGCAAATACGTCATTCCGCGAAACCCCCCCCCCCCGAGTTGGGCACTCGGGAGGAGAGGAGAGGGGGGATTCAAAGTGCTTAAGAAGAGCCGCGGCGGGCGCCCCGTGCAGTTGCACGGCTCGCCCGCCGCTAGAAACGGCACTGGTAGTAATGTATTGCAGTATATAGGGGCATGTAGTGCACTGATGTGGTGTAGCATATAAGGGGATGTAGTGTAGTGATGTAGTGTACCTTATAGAGTATGTAGTGTGGTAATGTATTGCAGTATATAGGGGCATGTAGTGCACTGATGTAGTGTAGCATATAGGGTATGTAGTGCAGTGTATAGGGGCATGTAGTATAGTGATGTAGTTCAGCATGTAGGGGATGTAGCATAGTAGTGCAGTGGATAGGGGGAATGTAGTGCAGTGGTGAAGTGTTATGATACAGGGGGGTCATTCCGAGTTGACCGCAAGCTGCCGTTGTTCGCAGCGCAGCGATCAGTGAAAAAAAACTGTTAATCTGCGCATGAGTATGCACCGCAATGCGCGCGCGCGATGTACGGCTAAAAAGTCCTTTGTGGTTTTGCACAGGTTCTAGCGAAGCTTTCAGTCGCACGGCTGAACGCAGGAAGATTGACATGAAGTGGGCGTTTCTGGGTGTCAACCGACCGTTTTCAGGGAGTGCTTAGAAAAACACAGGCGTGTCGGGGAAAACGCAGGCGTGGCTGGGCGAATGCTGGGCGGGTTGTGAAACGTCAAAAGCCGTCCCTCCATCATTAGAATCAACGCACACGGAGAGTAACTACAGGGCTGGTCTTGTTTTGCACAAAATGATTTTGCAGGTGCTCTGCTGCACAGGCGTTCGCACTTCTGCAAAGCGAAAATACACTCCCCGGTGGGCGGCGACAATGCGTTTGCACGGCTGCTAAAAACTGCTAGCGAGCGAACAACTCAGAATGACCCCCACAGTGCAGTAATATAGTGCAATGTATGGGGGGACACAGAGGAGCATGTAGTTGAACACGCTGCTGGAGGTGCATGTGACGTATAGGGCATTTGAGGCACATAGGGGAATATTGTCCAACAGTATCCCCTTTTTTCAACATTTTTGATAATTAATTAATTTAGGCTGACAGGACTTGTCTGATTTTGTTGTTGTTGAGGGGGGTGTTTACTGTTTATGGGGGCGGGTGCCAAATTACTGCCTTGCCCCAGGTGACGAAAGATCCTAGTTTCGGCCCTGATGAGCACTGCAGTGAGTGACAAAAATGGGGACAATTGGGAGGTATGAAGGTGTATCTTTCGCAATTGCTATAGGGCAGATGCAAACACACTTTGATGATAATAATGACTTCTGCATATCCTGCTAATACAGAGGAGTATGCATGGGATGTACATGGCTCTGCATATGTACGGAAATACGCAATCTTTGTTACCATGGGGGTCATTCCGAGTTGATCGTAGCTGTGCTAAATTTAGCACAGCTGCGATCATCTTCCCTGACATGCGGGGGGACGCACAGGACAGGGCTAGTCCGCCCCGCATGTCAATGCCCCCCCCCTCCTCACACAAATACAAAAGCATCGCACAGCGGCAATGCTTTTGTATTTCAGGAGTAACTCCCGGCCAGCGCAGCTCCTGTGGCTGGCCGGGAGTTGTTTGTCGCTGTCACGCCGCCGCTGTGGCCCACCCCCCCAACGGTCTGGCCACGCCTGCATTGGCTGGATCGCGCCTCCTAAATGGCGGCTTAACGCCGCCGTTCAGCCCCCTCCCACCCAGCGACCGCCTCTGTCTCAGAGGCGATCGCTAGGCAGCGACGACGGCGCATGAGCGGATCCGACCCGATCGCTGCACTGCGACAAACTGTAGCGAGCGATCGGGTCGGAATGACCCCCCATGTCTCAACAGCAGCAGTGTGTATGAGTAGTATACTGCCATTTTCGCATTTATAACTAATGCTTCATGCACACATATGTCTTTTGTATATGTACAGTAAAATAATCATGCACGATTATGGTAAAGAAATTTAATTGTTCAGTGCGACTTTCAGCTAGCACTATAAACACACTGATTTTTCTTTCTGTGTAATTTAAACCTTTCTTATTTTCACAGGGATTTTATTGACATGGCATTGATCAATGATGTGTTTCTATTTTATCGCAATTTGGGGGTTAATCAGAGTTGTTAGCACACCAAATAAGTTAGCAAAACCATTTTGCACTGCAGGTACAGTAGGTCAGATATAACATGTGCAGAGAGAGTTAGATTTGGGTGGGGTGTGTTCAAACTGAAATCTAAATTGCAGTGTAAAAATAAAGCAGCCAGTATTTACCCTGCACAGAAACAATATAAACCACCCAAATCTAACTCTCTCTGCACATGTTACATCTGCCCCATCTGCAGTGCATATGAGGGGTCATTCAGACCCGATCGCACGCTAGCTTTTTTCGCTGCTCTGCGATCAGGTCTGAACTGCGCATGCACCGCAATGCGCAGGCGCGTCATACGGGTGCAAAGCGGATCGTTGCTGAGCAATGGATTTAACGAAGAATCCATTCGCACAGCCGATCGCAAGAAAAAGGCACAGGAAAAAGGCATTTGTGGGTATCAAGTGACCGTTTTCTGGGAGTGTTTGGAAAAACGCAGGCGTGTCCAAGTATTTCCAGGGCGGGTGTCTGACGTCAATTCCGGGCCAGAACAGGCTGAAGTGATCGTAGCAGCTGAGTAAGTTGTGAGCTACTCAGAAACTGCACAAAACTTTTTTGTAGTGCTCGGGTGCACATGCGATCGCACACTTGCTAAGCAAACATACACTCCCCTATAGGCGGCGACTATCTGATTGCAGCACTGCAGAAAATAGCTAGCGAGCGATCAGGTCTGAATGACCCCCATGGTTTTGCCTAATAGCTAACTTTTTTGGATTGTTAACAACTCTGAATAACCTCCTATATGTCTGTAAAGCTGTTTATTAGAGAAGAATGCTGTGTTCATAGAATGTAAAGGCATATTATTAATTACAAATTTTATTTTCTGTATAAGGGTACTTCCAATGGGACATAAGGGCTTTAGATAAAATGTCTATGTGGACGGAAATACACTATATTGAGTTTTTACATTTTTGAGTCCCTCGAACTTGCCCCAATGATAAGGCTTGTGCAATGTTTGCTACTGATGATGATGACGACGACGATGATAGCTATTTTTACAAGTAGATGCATAGATGTGGTCACATAGATGCAGCCAATTCAGAATACGCATGGATATTCATACAGTATTTCCGAATACACTTATTGTGCAATTCTGATTCATGCTTACTACTGTATCTTTTTTATTTGTAGTTGTCATGGGCTTATCTATAATGGGTGCAAAGTGCACAGTGCACATGGTCCAGGGGGGCCCACACGGTTCGCTCAGCACACATCTCTCCCTAGATCTGCCCGTGAATACGGACCTTTATTCTCTGCTTCATGAAAAAAAAGCAGTGAATAAGTCACAGCTGGCACACAGTTGGGTTCTGCAATTTAAACCGTTCCAGTCTGCACCCTTTTGCACACCACGGGGTAAATTTACTAAGGTGGGAGTTTTTTTTGAACTGGTGATGTTGCCAATGGCAACCAAGCAGATAATATCTATTATCTGCTAGATGCAGCTAGATAAATGTTAAGTAGAAACTGATTGGTTGCCATGGACAACATCACCAGTTTTAAAGAAAACTTCCACCTTAGTAAATTTACCCCCACGTCTCTATATTATATTATATTATCTTTGCCATACTAAATCCTCATTCACAGATCGTTGTAATTTCTCTGTATTTTCTTAATTTCTCATTCTAGTTTCACCAACGCAAATCTTTCTCCTTATTGCTTCTAATATGGTGTGATTTAGTCACATCAGTTTCTTTTTTTCCTAGAGATTTTGCTGCCATAGTTTGTATACCCACAGCAAAATCCTATTTGGCATCTGTGCTTTTGCTGTAGAAAACAATTCCCCACATTACATCATACTTGCCTACTTTTGAAAAAGCATTTCAGGGAGATTGTGAAAGTAACACCTATAAACATAGAATTTGACGGCAGATAAGAACCATTTGGCCCATCTAGTCTGCCCCTTTTTTTATCCTTTAGGTAATCTCAACCATTTTTGAACCTTAATTCTTTGTAAGGATATTCATATGCCTATCCCAAGCATGTTTAAATTGCTCTACAGTCTTAGCCTCTACCACCTCTGATGGGAGGCTATTCCTTTCTGTAAAGTAATTTTTCCTTAAATTTCCCCTGAACCTCCCCCGCCTCCAGTCTCAGTGTATGTCCTCGAGTTCTAATACTTCTCTTCCTTTGAAGAATGTTTCCCTCCTGAACTTTGTTAAGACCCTTGGTTTATTTGAAAGGTTGTATCATGTCCCCCCTTTCCCTTCTCTCCTCCAAACTATACATGTTAAGATCTTCTAGCTTTTCCGGGTAAGTTTTGTGATTTAGGCCATGCACCATTTTAGTTGCCCTTCTTTGTACACTCTCTAATTTATTTATATCCATCTGGAGATATGGTCTCCAGAACTGGACACAGTATTCCAGATGGGGTCGTACCAATGACCTATACAGTGTCATTATCACTCTTTTTTCCTGCTACTGATTCCTCTCCCTATGAAACCAAGCATTTGACTTGCCTTTCTCATTGCTTTGTTGCATTGCTTTCCTGCCTTTAAGTCACTTGAAATAGTGACTCCGAAATCCCTTTCCTCCTCAGTAGTTTCCATTATAGTACCCTTGATATTATATTTAGCCTTTGGGTTTTTGAGACCCAAGTGCATGATTTTGCATTTTTTTGCATTAAACTGTAGTTGCCAATGTTCTTGACCTTTTCTCAAGCCTACCTAGGTGATCAATCATTTGTTTTACACCTCCCGGTTAGTCTACCCTGTTGCATATCTTTGTATCATCTGCAAAAAGGCATACTTTCCCTTCAATACCATTTGCAATGTCACCAACAAAGAATCGCGGACATTGATTGCTACCTGAGAGATGTGTTATAAAAGTGTTTTGCACCCAAATGTAAATGAGCAACAAAGCAGTTAGTAAGATGTGATTGTTGATGAAAAGACACTGAAACATTTCAGGGCTTGCTCGTATATTGGCCCTCATTCCGAGTTGATCGGTCGCAAGGCGAATTTAGCAGAGTTACACACGCTAAGCCTACGCCTACTGGGAGTGTATCTTAGCTTCTTAAAATTGCGACCGATGTAATCGCAATATTGCGATTACAAACTACTTTGCAGTTTCTGAGTAACTTCAACCTTACTCTGCCTGTGCGATCAGTTCAGTGCTTGTCGTTCCTGGTTTGACGTCACAAACACACCCAGCGTTCGCTCAGACACTCCCCCGTTTCTCCAGCCACTCCTGCGTTTTTTCCGGAAACGGTAGCGTTTTCATCCACACGCCCATAAAATGCCGTGTTTCCGCCCAGTAACACCCATTTCCTGTCAATCACATTACGATCGCCGGAGCGATGAAAAAGCCGTGAGTAAAAATACTATCTTCATTGTTAAATTACTTGGCGCAGTCGCAGTGCGAATATTGCGCATGCGTACTAAGCGGATTTTCATTGCGATGCGATGAAAAATACCGAGCGAACGACTCGGAATGAGGGCCATTGTATTTTATAAGTGATTCTATATAAGTGGCCATAAGAAACCTTATTTAAAAATGTATGTAGCCAGGGCTGGTGCAAGGTCTCTATGCACCCCAGTCAAAGCTTCAGCCTAGCACCCCCTAACCTGCAATCCCCAAAACCACCTTTCAGTGGGGAGATACAGGTGGACTGGGGTGAATTGCATCATTATACACATGATTAGACCTGCAGCAGCAGCCAGCGCAGAGTAAAAGGAGGAGGCTGCATACAGAGACATCCTTCAGATATTTGCTAGATTAATTCAATGGTGCCCCCCAAAGGCCAGCGCCCCTAGGCAGCTGCCTAAAGCTGCCTAATGGTAGAGCCGGCCCTGTATGTAGCTATAGGGATCATTGTGCCTTACAACCAATGCAAGGAAGTGGCACTGATGATCCTACTTCATTGTATAGATATCTGATTTATTTTTCCCCACAAAACATATAACAGCTATATAATAGGGGTAAGGTGCAATCAGGGAGACTGCTAGGTGCTTTAGTGAGTCAGGGAGATTGCTACTATTTCAGGGAGTGTCCCTGACAATCAGGGAGAGTTGGCAAGTATGCATTAGTTGCAGGGCCGGCTCCAGGCCTACTCGCACCCTGAGCGAGAAAATGTAAAAGCGCCCCCACCCCCCCATGCGCGCGCCGAAGGCGCGCGCACTCCCGGAAAAGTGGGTGTGGCCTCTGGAAAAGTGGGCGTGGCCTCATAACTTCATATCATCAAACTATAAACATATTTTCACACAATTAGCAGCCTTACACATAGCCACAGTAGTGTTCCTTACACACAATGTCTCCAGTATAGTGCCAGATACACGACATGCCCCGCAGCAGTGCCAGCTACACATGACATGCCCCGCAGCAGTGCCAGCTACACATGACATGCCCCGCAGCAGTGCCAGCTACACATGATAGTGTTCACTTTTTAGGGCATGGTGCTGATCACAGGGAGGGCACATTTTTAAGTTAGGAGGGCAAAATGATGTACATACTGCTTGTTGTTCCCATACCTATATGTCAAAGAATGGACAGTGCGCGCCGAAGGCGCGCAGCAAAAATTAAGGGGAGTTACTTCGTGGGGAAGGTACGTGGCCACATAATAGTGGCAATTTGCATTACACCACACAGTAGTGCAGCTAATACACACTGCACCAGGTAGAACCTCCTATACACTTTGCGCCAGGCACAGCACTGAGACACATTGCCTAGCCACAGACGCCTAGCGGGAACACTACATGACACGCCCCCCAGCAGTGCCAGCTACACGCGACAAGCCCCCCAGCAGTGCCAGCTACACGCGACAAGCCCCCCAGCAGTGCCAGCTACACGCGACATGCCCCCCAGCAGTGCCAGCTACACGCGACATGCCCCCCAGCAGTGCCAGCTACACGCGACATGCCCCCCAGCAGTGCCAGCTACACGCGACATGCCCCCCAGCAGTGCCAGCTACACGCGACATGCTCCCCAGCAGTGCCAGCTACACGCGACATGCCCCCCCCAGCAGTGCCAGCTACATAAATGGCCACAGAGTGCCAGATACATAAGTGCCCACACAGTGCCAGATATAAAAATGCCCACACAGTGCCAGATATGTCCCCACAGTGCCATATATAAAATTGCCCCCACAGTGCCAGATATGCCCCCACAGGGCCAGATACATAAATGCCCCCAGTGCCAGATACATAAATGCCCACACATTGCCAGATGCATAAATGCCCCCAGTGCCAGATGCATTATTGCCCCCCACAGTGTCAGATACATTAATGCCCCCAGTGCCAGATATGCCCCCACAGTGCCAGATATGCCCCCACAGTGCCAGATATGCCCCAGTGCCAGATATGCCCCAGTGCCAGATATGCCCCCACAGTGCCAGATAAATAAATGCCCCCCACAGTGCCAGATAAATAAGTGCCCCCACAGTGCAGATATACCCCCACAGTGCCAGATACATAAATACCCCCACAGTGCCAGATACATACATGCCCCCACAGTGCCAGATACATACATGCCCCCACAGTGCCAGATACATACATGCCCCCACAGTGCAGATACATAAATGCCCCCACAGCGCAGATATGCCCCCACAGTGCCAGAAATGCCCCCACAGTGCCAGATACATTAATGCCCCCTCACAGTGCACAGATAAATGCCCCCCCCCGCAGTGCCAGATAAATGAATGCCCCCCACAGTGCCAGATAAATGCCCCCACAGTGCCAGATACATAAATGCCCCCACAGTGCAAGATTCATAAATGCCCCCACAGTGCAGATATGACCCCACAGCGACAGATATGCCCCCACACTGTGCCAGTGCCCCCACAGTGCAGATATGCCCCCACACAGTGCCAGTGCCCCCACAGTGCAGATATGCCCCCACACAGTGCCAATGCCCCCACATAGTGCCAATGCCCCCACAGTGCAAGATTCATAAATGCCCCCACAGTGCAGATATGACCCCACAGCGACAGATATGCCCCCACACTGTGCCAGTGCCCCCACAGTGCAGATATGCCCCCACACAGTGCCAGTGCCCCCACAGTGCAGATATGCCCCCACACAGTGCCAATGCCCCCACATAGTGCCAGTGCCCCCACAGTGCCAGTGCCCCCACACAGTGCCAGTGCCCCCACACACAGTGCCAGTGCCCGGCCCCGACGATCCCAACATACCTGCGGCGACGCTGGGAGGGGACGTGCTGCTGTTGAGCCTGAGGGCCACCGACTGTTCCCGGCCGCTTGGTGCACGCTGCGCGGCGTCTGACGTCAGACGCCGGCGCCGCGCAGCGCAGCGCAGCGCACAGTTTTGAAAGGCCGGGGACGGCGGGGAGAGCTGCCTGCAGTGTACAGGGCCGGCTCCAGGTAAGACTATGGCGGCGCCAGCGCGCGGCGCCCATTAAGGGTGGCGCCCCGCGCGGCCGCTCTAGTCGAACGTGCCTAGAGCCGGCCCTGATTAGTTGGCAGTACATAGGGTCTAATTCAAGATTTACTGCAAAAGCAAATTCTTCTTCTAATGGGCAAAACCATGGGCCTATTTCAGACCTGATCGCTCGATTTTTGCACCGCAGCGATCAGGTCAGAACTGCGCATGTGTATGCACCGCAATGTGCAGGCGCATCGCACGGGTACAAAGCGGTTTGTTGCTCTGCCATGGGTTTGTGCAAAGAATCCATTCGCACAGGTGATCGCAAGGAGATTGACAGGAAGAGGGCGTTTGTGGGTGGCAACTGACCGTTTTCTGGGAGTGGTCCATGTGTTTGAAGGGAGGGTTCCTCATGTCAATTCCGGTCCCGGACAGGCTGAAGTGATCGTAGTGGCTGGGTAAGTCCTGGGCTACTCAGAGACTGCACAAAATCTGTTCGCACAGCCCTGCTACACATGCTTTCGCACACTTGCAAAGCTAAAATACACTCCCCTATGGAAGGTGACTTTACGAACGCAGGACTGCAAAAAAACCCTAGCGAGCGATCAGGTCTGAATTAGGCCTCATGTGCACTGCAGGTGCAGCAGATGTAATGTGCAGAGAGAGTTAGATTTGGGTTGGTTATTTTTTTTCTGTGCAGGGTAAATACTGGCTGCTTTATTTTTACACTGCAATTTAGATTTCAGTTTGAACACACCCCATCCAAATCTAACTCTCTCTGCACATGTTATATCTGCCCCCCCCCCCCTTGCAGTGCACATGGTTTTGCCCATTAGAGGAGGATTTTGCTTTTGCACTCAACCTTGAATTAGGCCCACAGTTCAATAGTAGTATTAACCCTTCATGCTATGCATGCTCCTAAAGGTATTCTAGCAAGTCTTTGCACTGTCTGCAGTTCTCGACTGCTGTAGCAGCTGTGTGGAACCAGCACAACAAACTGCGGGGTCTTCCAATATGAGCGGATTCGGTTTTACTCGGTTTTACTCGGTTCTCAAAACCGAATCTTATTGGCTATCCAAAACATGTGACATCAGTGAGCCAATAAGATTCGGTTTTGAGAACCGAGTAAAACCGAGTAAAACCGAATCCGCTCATCCTACTAAGCCTTGAATAGAGATACAGTGGCTGAAGACGGAGTTAAAGTCTCAACCAACCAACCAACCAACCAACCAACCAACCAACCAACTCATAACTGTCCTTTTTCAAACACAGCCTGTGACATGGCCTTTAGGAGCTGATTGGCTGGTACTTTATCTATGTCTACTTTATCTCCATCCAAGGCTTAGTAAATAGACGCCTGCATGTTATCCTACAGTTTGATGTCCCTTGTACAAGTATAATTGATCTGTATCTTCCAAGTTGAATGCATGCAGGAACCATTTGACCTTCAAAGATAACAAAGTGCAAGACTGGCTGTATACTTATTTTTCAGCTTGTACTGCCACTGGCATTTTTCATTTATTATCATCATTTTTTATTATTTGTAAAGAGCTACAAAACTCTGCAGCATCAAACACAGTTACATTTTATACAAAATACAGGTCACATATAAAAACAAGTTCATACAAGGTTAACAAAGGCAATGCAGATATGAGACATAGGGTAGAAAAGGGAATTGTTTATGACAAGGCAGTGGTAAAACATAGGATTCACAAGACTTAAGGCCCATATAGATGGGCCGATGCAGGAGAGATGTGTGCTGAGCGAACCGCTCAGCACACATCTCTCCCGGCTCTCAGCACAGCTCGATCTGTGCTGAGCATGCGGGGGGAGACGGGGGGGGGCGCTCACTTCACCCAATCTAGCAGCAGCGATAGCGATGCGTGGGGCTGCGCATCCCTATCGCTGTAGGGGGTACACACAGAGCGATCCTGCTTAAATTCTAAGCAATCTAGTCAGATTGCTTAGAATATCGCTCCGTGAGTACCCCCCTTTAGGGGCAGATGTATTAAGCCTGGAGAAGAGATAAAGCAGTGATAAGTGGAAGGTGATAACGCACCAGTCAATCATTATGGGTTTGAAAAATGACAGGAGCTGGTTGGTGCGTTATCACCTTCCATTTATCACTGCTTTATCACTTCTCCAGGCTTAATATATCTGCCCCTTCAAGTGGAGATGGAATTGTAGGAGGCATTACATGCAGAGTGAGTGGTACAGATGTGTTCTTTTATACTGTGGCTTTAGTTGCTCCAAATTCAAAAGAGAGAGAAAATGGACAGATTGGAGGTACTTTGTGCTACAGTCAAGTGCATAGCCAGAAATTTGTGGACCCCATAACAACATTTTGAAGGGGCCCCTTGCCCCAGTGCCTCTAGAGCAGAGGTTCCCAAACAAGGTCCTCAAGGCACCCTAACAGTCCAAGTTTTAAGGATAACCATGGCTGCGCACAGATGTTTAAATCAAATTGACTGAGGTACTAATTAAGTCACCTGTGCCTAAGCATGGTTAGCCTATAAACATGGACCATTGGGGTGCCTTGAGGCTCGTGTTTGGGAACCTCTGTTCTAGAGAGACACCTCTCTACAGCAGTTGTTAGTTTTATGGCCCACTATAGTGCCCTTGTTTATTTTCTAAATCATAGAAGTGACTTAGTTATTGTTATTTTATGTCTCATAGTAATACCTAAGTTTATTTTATGTCTCATTTTAGGGCTGCCAGTACACATTATGCACCACAGAACCCCCAATTCTCATTATGAGATATAGTGTCCCCAGTTGATATTATGCCCATTACAGTGCCTCCAGTTCATATTATGCCACACTATAGTGCCTCCACTTCATATTGTGCCACATTACAGTGCCCCAGTTCATCTTATGTAACATTATAATGCCTTCCAGTTCATTATATACCACATTATAATGAGCATGTAAACTGGCGTAACAAGATATATTATAGTCTCCAAGGCAAAAGCTTGAAATGTACCACCCAATGGTGAAAATGTATATAACATGAAGGTGGGCCCCTCTCAGCTCTGGGCTCCATAGCAGCTGCACTCCCTGCATCTCTGGCAGCTACGCCCTGGGCTACAGTGTAGCTGTAAACCGCTTCTGAAAACAATGCCTAAGTATACTTACATTCCAGTCTAATGTTAGAAAAAATGAATGGCGCTTTATTTCTTCAACTCCATCAAGTCCTGCGCCTGTTGAAAAAATATATTATGGTGCATATTACAGTAAGCATAGATTGAGTATCCTCTTATTAAAAAGGCTAATATTCTGGGCTTTATATATGTTTTACTTAAATCAGTCCAATGTATTGTACTTTGCTTTACATACAGTAAGGATCAAATTGATTACATCGCTACTTCAAAAATTAGTTTTTGGTGGAATTCAAGGAGGAAATATGAAAAATAAATCCATGTTATACAGTACTTACCTTGGATGCAAAGTTTGCCCAATCTGCCAGCTTCCAATGGCTGTATGGTCCCATACACATTCAAAGTAGGATTTTTCATGCAAGTGGTAATACGAAGTTCATGGGGAAGGGGAAATCAAAAACCATTCAGCCTTCTTGAAACAGGCTGAGCTGCAAGAGGAGAGAACAGATTGGTGTGGGACTGTTACAGCCACCTGGGAACTGGCAGACCACGCAAACAGCGCATCCATGGTAAATGTTTGTTGTATTCCTCCTAAATCTATGTTTGGCTTTGGATGAAGTTATCCTTTAGGTTTTGGGTGAATGTGTTTCACAAAATGATAGCAAACAATGTAATAGCTAATTTTAACTATCATATCTACGCCTGTGAAGAGTCATACTTCCCAACTTTTGAAGTCACTTATTTAGAACATATAGAGGCTGATACCAAGTTGGCTGCAATTCCATCCCAAATCATAGGCATAAAATGCAGACACAAAAATGCAGTGATTGCGGCATATCCAAAGTTACAGCTACCCCCTGATGCACGCAGGTCGGCACCAATAGAACACGTGACAGGTTTACGTTAGATATACCTTACATACATACTTATGTTTTAGGCGTTTATTTTGCTTGGGAAATATGCATTTACTATTAGACTTCGGTAAAATGCATAAAACCTCTCTAATACATCAAATACAACTCTCCATCTCGTGTATGGGAAAACACACACACACACACAAAAAAAACAAAAAAAAAAAACCCCATAATATATGCACGTACAACAATTAAAGCACCTACAGTATCAGTGCCAATGGTAAATGAACAATCAGACAATGACGTGGTTCACTACTGCTGACGGCTTTCATCATCATGTATTTGCTCATGCCCTTGGGCACCCGCAAGGGCATACATCCATCTCTCTGCCAGTCTGTGTAAAATTACACTAACACACACTCCCTGTATTCAAACTATATTAGAGCATCCCTTCCCTCCCCCATCCCCTATCTCTCCAGGTATAAGTATCAGATTTATGCTAATATGCCTGTGCACATACAGTAGGTGTTCAGCCTTTCTTCTGGGCAGAGTGATCTAGTGTATTATACTTCACTCAGGCTTCCATAGGCCTCACTCTGCTCCAGCTCCATAGTGAGTGCTGCCTCAAAGCTAGCAAAGTGTGCACAGGAGGAATGCTCAAGTGTGTATATAATACAGTATAATCCAATGATATGTACGAATCACCCAAATTTATACACCCAAAGTGCTCTTAAGACATTGTCAACTGAAATTAATAAGAAGAACTTTGTGGTGTATTATTTGTATTTCAGTTATGCTATGACTTCAAAATATACTATAGCTTCAAACTGATTGAATATACAAATCTAAACTCACTACATTGAAACTGATCCAACATATACTTCCCCTGAGTATGATTACTGATTTATGTACCTTAAGGATATGTTAGTAGTAGATTAGGGTTTATACTTATTGTGCTAATATTCTTAGTCATTCTAAGTATCCTGACTATAATGTTATTTACGTAAATGGGAATACAGTACCTTCACCTTTGTATCAGCCCCTATATGCTTACTACCGCCATAAATATACAAACCCAGTCTGTTAATGGGATTCCTCTTGAAAAGAGAACGGAGAAGACATTGGGCTTCACAGCTTAGAAATTGAGGCATTCCAAGTTTGGATCTGAAAATGTTAGTACATAAAGTCATCATTTAAACATTATTTAAAACACACACATTATTTTATTGCTTGATCTTACAGAATTAAGAAGTCAAGTATCAGAGTTCTATTTTTCTAACTAAAAATATATTGCAGGAATATGTTACACATTATTCTATAGAAATCATGCATATATAGGTTTCTGTTACTTATTTTTTAATAGTAAATTTGCACGTCTATTTTGTTACAGTGGTGTAGTTAATTTCAGTGCAACTTGAATGTTGGTGAGATTATGGATAACAGATTCTTATAGCAAAAGCCCATTCCTTGAAGCCTGTATTTGCCAGCATCAAGGTAATATCAGGATAGGAGAAAATATGTCCTTGCAGCTTTGGAATATTTGCATTGGACAATTTTCAATAAAGGGTAGTAAAACTTAAAGGTGATGTCTGGAACATAAACATTTTTTGTAAACATCTTTCTTTAAACTGAAATTTGTATTAATTGTATTTAGCAGTCTGGACTCTATTACTTACTTTAAAATAAGTGACATAGTGTCTTTTCTATCTTTTCCTTGAAACGGTAGGGTTCCAGTCAACATTTCAAACTAGGTAAAGCAGAGTGTGAAAACAACCAATGTATTAAATGATTTATACCTTTCATATATAGACATGAACATAAAACTAGGTAGTAGCACAGTCGGAAAAATTCCCCTCAGTGCATACATGGACTGTAAGCTCTAACGGGCAGGGCCCTTCACTCTCTTTGTTCTCATCTTGCACTATCCTTGTCTCCAGTGCACTCCTACACAGGGTCAGTGACTTTGATCCTGTCTTTCTGCCCCTACCTCCCTGAGCACTGGCCATTGACTGCTGTTGTTATTATCTGTCACTCAGCTGTTTTGAAATCTTTGATCCCCCTTCCATTACTGTTTGTGTAAATATATTGTATATTATATGTGTGATTTATTGTAAAGTTTCTATAAAATACTATGTACACTTTGTGGAATCATCATATAAATAATAATAATAATAATAATAATAATAATAATAATACATACAGTAGGCACCTTCCCAAGTCCTGATTCTTTAAGATGAAAAGTGCAAAACGGTCACTTTAAAGTCCATCTTATTTTAAATTTACATTGTGATTATAGGACATTGTGATTGCATTTATTTTATATGTTGTATTTGTTGCAACTACTGTAGATGGTATAAAAGTAATCTCACTGAGTTAAAAGTAAAACCCTAAAACATTACTTTTACAGGAAGAATGAAGCTCTTCAGCCGTCACTACCCAGGAAATGCAGCTTACTAAAGGACTAAACTAGCAAACATCTTTGAACTGTTCCCACCAGCCCAGAGAAGATTAGTCTACAGATCGTGTGGAAGGCAGTAGCCTGATCATTCTCATGACTACTGTATATATAAGGACAGTATTATATATGATAGCAGTATCATTATGTAAGGAGAAAGGATGGAGGTAAGCATGAAGCCACAGTTAGAGAAAGAAGCAAGGAGTATTGTGGGTCTCTACACAGAAGCACAGAATTTGATGGCAAATAATAACTACATGGCCCATCCAGTCTGCTCTTTAGGGTTAAAGTACTGTATTAGAGTTTGGGCAGTGGTTCCCAAACTGTTTTGAATCACGGTACCTAGAGTATCAATTTTTTCTTCCCTTGGGAAAAAGTTTCTTATTGTGAAATTCAGAAAAACATATTAAATTAAATAACTTGTGTTTATGTGTCATCTATAGCTTCTGTTATGTGGTCAGGGAGAGGGACATGGTGAGGGAAGCCACAGGCACTGGTTTTGCCTATTACATTGACCATAAATAACTTGAAATGGTCCTGGACCACCAACCTAGGGTACCATTGCAAGTGCCCTGAGGCATCCCAGGGTACTTCGGCACCCAGTTTAGGAATGACTGGGTTAGGGTACTAGGGTTAGTTTAAGGGTTTGGGTTAGGATATTAGGGTTAGGGCTTATAGTTAATGTTAAGTTTGGGGTTAGGGCTGAGTTTCGGCTAGGGCTTAAAGGTGTTAGGGTCAGGATTAGGGTAGGAATGCTATGCGTCCCAGATTTACCAGGATTGGACCGGATTTGGATATGTGCCTCAGTGTCACGAAAATAAAAGTAATCATAAATAGTAGCAAGCATTGATATGTGTATTGATTTAGATATATGGACTTGCACACATATACATGTGCATATATATTGTCACACTAATGCTGGAAAATTTGTAGTGTTAAACCTAACTTTATAAAAAGAGGTTTATACTGTATATTCAACATTTCATATAAATTATAATTTACAGGGGTGATATTACTGCTCTCCTAATTAAAGTGACAACATCTCTTCACACCAAATATAAGGTCATATTTTCTGCAAATCTAAATTTCTGTATTATATTCATGGTTTATATAAAGCAATTTGAGTCCTATTGGAGAAAAGTGCTGTATAAATAAATAAATATAATATAATTGATATTTTACATATACTCATGTTACTTGTGTATTAAATATACTGTATAATAGCAATTTGATGTTCGCTACCGGATGGACATACTGTACAACAAAACTAGTAGGCTCTACAGCTCAAATGAGGATGAAGGGTTTGGTATATGAGTTGTAAAAGGAATACTCTGTCAGGCCCTGAAGGTGTGGGAGAAGGTAAGGTAATGGATAATGAGATGGATTTTTACACTCCGTACTCTGCAGTATCCATCAACTTCAGTGCAATATGTCAAATTATTAATAAGGTGGGCATTGACATTATCAATTACAGTAAGTAAAATATTTTAGCAATGACTTATCCCCGATCCCATGTGTTTTCGTATGATTGCGTATGGCTGATCAAAACGGCCTCTAATTGGATACTGCGACAATTACCATCAGTCATTAATCACGATTAGGGAGGCCAATCCTGGGCCTTTTTTCAATCCCGGGTATCGGGATTGAAAAATGATCAATGCCAGAATTCCCAAGATACCCTGGATTGGGTTGAATATTTTAAAATTAAAATCTTCAGTGCCCCCCTTCCCAGACCCACCCAGCCAACAGTACTACTCACCACCCTCAGAGTGCTGGCAGGTTCACTTGCTGCAGGCTGTGGGTGGCGAGGTGTGGTCCAGGCAGGGTGGGCAGCTGGTATCAAACTGCGCAGTGAGACCTCTGACTTCACGTCACACTGCGCAGTGTGCACAGCCGGGGGCAGGGGGAGCCAGGAGAAAGGAGCTTGGCAGTGTCTGAGCCTCCTGAGGAAGCTCAACACTGCCTGGCATTCAAAAAACAAGGGGGATTTCTAATCCTGAAATCCCCGCCCAATTTTAGGCCTAAATCCCGGGATCTCGCTGATCCCGATCCCGGGATTGGCCACCCTAATTGCAATATCCATCCGTTTTGATTGGTCAAAATCACATCGGGACTGATAGGATACCGCCCATTGTCTTAAACTGTTGTTCATTATTTTCTTGTACTTTGTTAGGAGCTACAGCACCCTTGTGGTGCCATATAAATAAACAATAATAATAATAACAATGTAAGTGAAATTACCATGAGAACGCCAAATGACCACCAGTCAGCACTCTGTGTGTGTCCCTTCCGACTGACCACTTCAGGTGCCATATATTCTATTGTTCCACAGAATGAATATGCTCTTTTGTCATGGTCAATAGACTCTTTGCTCAACCCAAAATCTTAAGAGTGAGTGAGTGAGAGAGAGAGAGAGAGAGACCTTTTAGTGCAATATGTAGTTGTAATCCTAAGGCATTTACCAAGGAAAGCATCTAGTTGTTTCTTACCTGTGACTTTGATGTGTCCTTCATCATCTAGAAGAATACTAAAATAATACAGAAGGCTGATTAAAGGAAACTTTAGTCATAAGTTACAGTATATAAGGCTAAAATCTAAAAACAAATATGAATTACTTACTTTAAATTTCAGAATAGTTAAGTTGGTTGGTAGTAAAGATTCAGTATGAGACATATCCAATTAGCCATAGGGTTTACAGTTTGGTCCTGTATCTGTCTGTGTTAAAATGCACCCTTAGGATTTAACGCACAGGGAAACCCATAGATTCCTGCATTTTATGCGGCTATGATTAAAACCTTGGGTACCGGTCAGGGAAGATGCTAAGCACTGGCGTATTTATAATGGGTGCAGTGTGTGCAGTGCACATGGGCCCACACCGCACACGCTGCACCCATTATTTGAATACTCACCCTCCGGAGTCCCGCGTTGATGTCAGAGAGTTGTTAAATCACTGTGAAAATGGAACTTTGCCCATTTTCACAGAGTTCTGTGCAGTAGAGTCTGCAGCCGGCAGAGAGGAGGGGGCCCGAATGGAGGAGACTGCACCTGGGCCTCCTCTTTTCTTAAAGCACCCCTGATGCTAAGTAGATGAATAGCTTTGGGCGTGAAACCTGTAGATTTTCCCCACGCTGTAAACCCTATGCCTAATTGAATATGCCCATTCAAAGAAAATTGGGCATCATATAACACTAGAAGCATCATATAGCACTAGAAGCGGAATACATACGATATACTGGTTATCGGGATGTCATCTGTCAGTATCCCAACAGCAACATCCCAGCAGCTGGCATACTGGCAGCGAGCGCAGCGAGTGCTCTAGCGGCCCCGCTGCATTTGCCACGCATCGGGCCTGGTGGCGAGCTTTGCTCCCCATAGGTTATATTCCCACTCAGGTGGTTGTGTAGACCCACCACCCAAGTGGGAATATGGGACGGCGGTTAACCGTATACCTTAGAATCACTAGACAAACTCTATCCATACAAAGCAATTCAAAAAGTCTGTTCAATCTGACCTTAATGTGTAGCAAATGAGTTATCTTTCAACAGCGATTTCCTCTGCTACACTCTGCACACCCTAATATACAATCTTCCAATTAAATATACAAATATTTTCTTTTCTTTAGTGAAACAAAAGTGCATTTATTAGAATTGACATTTATAATGTAATTGTATTATTCTACCAACAACACTTGACACTTTGTATGTGTGCAATGTCTATACATACCTAAAGAAAAGTGTAATTTTGTAGATTTAAAAAAAAAAACATTTATTTAATTTGGCATGCAGCACACTAAACTGCATTCTCTGCACCACTATGAACACCATCAGCTGCCCGTGATTTTGCAATTATTAGCTTAACCATCGGAGTTGCTGCCATCAGTACTTCTACAGTCTGCGTTGCTCTCTTGCTGCTTAGCCTGCGTTGTGGAAGCGTTTGCAATTTCTGCAATCTTTTTCGCATATGCAGACATTGTGGACCCAACCCACTGACACACCTCCACCACTCCTTTTTATCGTTGCTAAATGCGATCGCGACTGTATTCGCAGATACCTAGGAACGATTGTAAAAACCAGACTTGATGTGTGTCTTCTGTTTGGTTGTGTACACATGCGCTGTGTGCCAATAATCATTGGTTCGGGTCCTCTGCCTGGCGAAGAGCAGGGAGCAATGTGAGAGGGTAAATCTATCACCCTGCTTCCTGGTTCGGATCCCCGTATTGGTGGAGAGCATTTAGCAGTGTGAGAGGGTAAAGCTATCACACTGCTTCCTGGTTCGGAGTTCCCGCATTGATGGAGAGCAGGGATCAGTGTGAGAGGGTAAAGCTATCGCACTGCTTCCTGGTTCAGATCCCCGTATTGGGGGATAGCAGGGAGCAGTGTGTGAGGGTAAATCTATCACACTGCTTCCTGGTTCGGATCCCCGTATTGGTGGAGAGCATTTAGCAGTGTGAGAGGGTAAAGCTATCACACTGCCTCCTGGTTCGGCGTTCCCGCATTGGTGGAGAGCAGGGATCAGTGTGAGAGTGTAAAGCTATCTCACTGCTTCCTGGTTCAGGTCCCCTTATTGGGGGAGAGCAGTGAGAGGGTAAATCTATCACACTGCTTCCTGGTTCGGATCCCCATGTTGGTGGAGAGCAGGTAGCAGTGTGAGAAGGTAAAGCTATCACACTGCTTCCTGGTTCGGATCCCCGTATAGGGGGAGAGCAGGGAGCAGTGTGAGAGGGTTAAGCTATCACACTGCTTCCTGGTTTGGATCCCCATATTGGTGGAGAGCAGGGAGCAGTGTGAGAGGGTAAAGCTATCACACTGCTTCCTGGTTCGGGTCCCCATATTGGGGAGAGCAGGGAGCAATGTGAGAGGGTAAAGCTATCACACTGCTTCCTGGTTCGGATCCCCATATTGGGAGAGAGCAGGGAGCAGTGTGAGAAGGTAAAGCTATCACACTGCTTCCTGGTTCGGGTCCCCGTATTGGGAGATAGCAGGGAGCAGTGTGAGAATATAAATCTATTACACTCCTTCCTGGTTCCGATCCCCGTAATGGTGGAGAGCAGGTAGCAGTGTGAGAGGGTAAAGCTATCACACTGCTTCCTGGTTCGGGTCCCGTATTGGTGGAGAGCAGGTAGCAGTGTGAGAGGGTAAAGCTATCACACTGCTTCCTGGTTCAGGTCCTCATATTGGGGGAAAGCAGGGAGCAGTGTGAGAGGGTAAAGCTATCACACTGCTTCCTGGTTCAGGTCCCTGTACTGGTGAAGAGCAGGGAGCAGTGTGAGAGGGTAAAGCTATCACATTGCTTCCTGGTTCGGGTCCTCGTATTGGGGGAGAACATGGAGCAGTGTGAGAGCGTAAAGCTATCACAAATTACTGCTTCCTGGTTCAGGTTTCCTGTATTGGGGAAGAGCAGGAAGCAGTGTGAGAGCATAAAGCTATCCCAATGCTTCCTATTTCGGGGCCCCAGCAGCAAGCTTGGTAAATTAGGAGGCACAAAAGCCAAGTAGAAACCTATGAAAGGTGCATTTACAGATGAAAATGGAGGATATATCTGCTGCAAGCCCTCCATAGTATATCCCTCCATATTACAATCCCTCTATCTGCTCCAATTCCTCCATAGTACATCCCTCTATGCCTCCATCTGTGAGATCCTTAATATTTGTGGGTACCCGTTAAAATTGTCTGCTTTCTGGGACCATCCGTCAAGTGTTTAATGATAACTAGACTATACAGTACAAAATAGTATACTATCTGGTGTCATGTTTTTTTAAATTGCCTGCGATACCTGAAAACATTAGAACAGTCGCAAAATAAAGTTAGTGTACAGGACCCACAGTAACAGAGGAATCTAGTCCGGGAACAGTGAGAACACTGCTTCAACCTCTGTAGCTTACTCCCATTTTACAAGATATTGAGGCAGATGCAGGCCCGGCGCTACTCGCTCAGCAAAGGAATGCAAAGCAGGAAGGCGCCAGACTGGAGAGGCGCTCTCCCTGCTCTCTGCATCCCTGTGCTGAGCTGATGTCCCTGCTGCTGCTGCTGGCTGCTGCTGCTGCCGGCTGCTGCTGCGCCTGTAAAGCCCCATACACACTAGACGAGAAAGTAAAAGATCTCGCTCAGAAGAGCCAATCTGAGTGAGATCTTTTACAATCTCGTCTAGTGTGTACATTCAATGTCGTTAACGATGCGTGCTCCCGTGCATTGTTAACTACCCCCTCCCTCGTCTGAACATGTACAAATGAGGGAGGTTCTCATTAATGACAGCCATGCTGCAGATGCAGTATAGGTGTCGTTCCTCATGCCACCCTCCTCCCTACTGTCGCTCCCTTCCCTGCTGGCATTGGCAAGTGTATATGCACTTGCCGATGTCATCAGTCTGCCGGGTTTCCGCTGCTGCCAATGTCGGCGTCGGCTGGGGCTCGGCTAGCGTGTATGGAGCTTCACACTCTGACAGACAGCGGTGTCAGCAGCATGAAACCTCCTCTCCCCCTCTACTGTGACAGACTCATAGGGCAGTGTGCGGACCTAAAAGGGCGCAGAGCTACACAGGGAATAAGGGGCGTGGCTACACGGGACCAGGCTGCAGCCTGCTACATAGGAGGATGAGCTGCTACAGCTCCAGCAACAAGACTTCCTTAGGTAAATGGCTGGAAAGAGAGTGAGTGAGTGAATGAGTGAAAGTAAGTGTGTGAGTGTATGTATATGTATACAGTATCTATATATATGTATGTGTGTAATGTATGTACAGTATGTATGTATGTATGTATGTATGTATGTATGTATGTATGTGGTGTGTATGTGTGACTGTACAGCATAATGTGTGTAAGCATCACTGGTACAGGGGGCGTTACATGTGTAAGCGTCACTGGTACAGTGGGCGTTGCATGTGTAAGCTTCACTGCTACAGGGGGCATTGTGTGTGTAAGCATCACTGGTACAGGGGGCGTTAGGTGTGTAAGCGTCACTGGTACAGTGGGTGTTGCATGTGTAAGCTTCACTGCTACAGGGGGCATTGTGTGTGTAAGCATCACTGCTACAGGGGGCATTGTGTGTGTGTAAGCATCACAGCTACAGGGGGCGATGTGTGTGTAAGCATCACTGCTACAGGGTGCATTGTGTGTGTAAGCATCAGTGCTACAGGGGGCGTTGAGTATGTATAAGCGTCACTGGTACAAGGGCATTGCGTGTTTAAGTGTCACTGCTACAGGGGGATTTACGTGTGTAAGCGTCACTGCTACAGGGGGCGTTATGTGTGTAAGCGTCACTGCTAGAGGGGGCGTTACTTGTGTAAGCATCACTGCTACAGGGGGTGTTACGTGTGTAAGCGTCACTGGTACAGGAGGCGTTGCATGTGTAAGCATCACTGCTACAGGGGCGTTGCATGTGTAAGTATCACTGCTACAGGGGGCATTGTGTGTATAAGCGTCACTGCTACAGGAGGCTTTACATGTGTAAGCGTCACTGCTACAGGGGGCGTTATGTGTGTAAGCGTCACTGCTAGAGGAGCGTTACTTGTGTAAGCATCACTGCTATAGGCGGTGTTACGTGTGTAAGCGTCACTGGTACAGGAGGCGTTGCATGTGTAAGCATCACTGCTACAGGGGACATTTTGTGTGTAAGCGTCACTGCCACAGAAGGCTTTACGTGTGTAAGCATCACTGCTACAGGGGGAATTGTGTGTGTAAGCGTCACTGCTACAGGGAGCATTGTGTGTGTAAGCGTTACTGCTACAGGGAGCATTGTGTGTGTAAGCGTCACTGCTACAGGAGGCTTTACGTGTGTAAGCGTCACTGCTACAGGGGGCGTTATGTGTGTAAGTGTCTCTGCTAGAGGGGGCGTTACTTGTGTAAGCATCACTGCTAGAGGGGGTGTTACATGTGTAAGCATTACTGGTACAGGAGGTGTTGCATGTGTAAGCATCACTGCTACAGGGGGCGTTGCATGTGTAAGTATCACTGCTACAGGGGGCATTGTGTGTGTAAGCGTCACTGCTTCAGGAGGCTTTACATGTGTAAGCGTCACTGCTGCAGGGGGCGTTATGTGTGTAAGCGTCACTGCTAGAGGGGGCGTTACTTGTGTAAGCATCACTGCTACAGGGGGTGTTACGTGTGTAAGCGTCACTGGTACAGGAGGCGTTGCATGTGTAAGCATCACTGCTACAGGGGACATTGTGTGTGTAAGCGTCACTGCCACAGAAGGCTTTACGTGTGTAAGCATCACTGCTGCAGGGGGAATTGTGTGTGTAAGCGTCACTGCTACAGGGGGCATTGTGTGTGTAAGCGTCACTGCTACAGGAGGCTTTACGTGTGTAAGCGTC
Organism: Pseudophryne corroboree; assembly: GCF_028390025.1. Lineage (NCBI taxonomy): Eukaryota > Metazoa > Chordata > Amphibia > Anura > Myobatrachidae > Pseudophryne > Pseudophryne corroboree. Next base: position 597,619,848 of record NC_086447.1, read on the forward strand.
ACTGCTACAGGGGGCGTTATGTGTGTAAGCATCACGGCTAGAGGGGGCATTACTTGTGTAAGCATCACTGCTAGAGGGGGTGTCACTGGTACAGGAGGTGTTGCATGTGTAAGCATCACTGCTACAGGGGGCATTGTGTGTGTAAGCATCACTGGTACAGGGGGCGTTAGGTGTGTAAGCGTCAGTGGTACAGTGGGTGTTGCATGTGTAAGCATCACAGCTACAGGGGGCGTTGTGTGTGTAAGCATCACTGCTACAGGGTGCATTGTGTGTGTAAGCATCAGTGGTACAGGGGGCGTTACATGTGTAAGCGTCACTGGTACAGTGGGCGTTGCATGTGTAAGCTTCACTGCTACAGGGGGCATTGTGTGTGTAAGCATCACTGGTACAGGGGGCGTTAGGTGTGTAAGCGTCACTGGTACAGTGGGTGTTGCATGTGTAAGCTTCACTGCTACAGGGGGCATTGTGTGTGTAAGCATCACTGCTACAGGGGGCATTGTGTGTGTAAGCATCACAGTTACAGGGGGCGTTGTGTGTGTAAGCATCACTGCTACAGGGTGTATTGTGTGTGTAAGCATCAGTGCTACAGGGGGCATTGAGTATGTATAAGCGTCACTGGTACAAGGGCATTGCGTGTTTAAGTGTCACTGCTACAGGGGGATTTACGCGTGTAAGCGTCACTGCTACAGGGGGCGTTATGTGTGTAAGCGTCACTGCTAGAGGGGGCGTTACTTCTGTAAGCATCACTGCTAGAGGGGGTGTTACATGTGTAAGCATCACTGGTACAGGAGGTGTTGCATGTGTAAGCATCACTGCTACAGGGGGCGTTGCATGTGTAAGTATCACTGCTACAGGGGGCATTGTGTGTGTAAGCGTCACTGCTTCAGGAGGCTTTACATGTGTAAGCGTCACTGCTACAGGGGGCGTTATGTGTGTAAGCGTCACTGCTAGAGGGGGCGTTACTTGTGTAAGCATCACTGCTACAGGGGGTGTTACGTGTGTAAGCGTCACTGGTACAGGAGGCGTTGCATGTGTAAGCATCACTGCTACAGGGGACATTGTGTGTGTAAGCGTCACTGCCACAGAAGGCTTTACGTGTGTAAGCATCACTGCTGCAGGGGGAATTGTGTGTGTAAGCGTCAGTGCTACAGGGGGCATTGTGTGTGTAAGCGTCACTGCTACAGGAGGCTTTACGTGTGTAAGCGTCACTGCTACAGGGGGCGTTATGTGTGTAAGCGTCACGGCTAGAGGGGGCATTACTTGTCTAAGCATCACTGCTAGAGGGGGTGTTACATGTGTAAGCGTCACTGGTACAGGAGGTGTTGCATGTGTAAGCATCACTGCTACAGGGGGCATTGTGTGTGTAAGCATAATGTCAGGAATCGACTCACCACAACCACGTCTGTCCGTCGGTGCGGACTCCGTCCGGGGTCCCTACGTTCTGCTGTCGTCCGCTCCTCTGCCGCCAGACGTCATACTGGGCCTAGGAACGCTCCTGTAACAGCGGGCGTGTGAGCACACCGCGTTCCCGCCGGGCCGCGGCATGGGCGCCGCCATGACAGTCTCCATCGGTCAGAGTACGGCGGCCAATCCGGAGCTTGGCCGCACCTCCTTTTCCCACTCTAACCAATGTCTGCACACCAGGGGGTATATCAGGAGCTGCAGGGTGAGCCTGTGGTTGTCCTGAACTTTGTGTCACTCCTGCAACCCATGTGCCTGGATTCCTCCGTGTTCCTGGTTACCTTCCTGGATCCTCCGTGTTCCTGGTTACCTAAACGTTCCTCTGTGTTCCTGGTTACCTTTCTACATCTCTGTGGAACTACAAGCATCAGCAACCCCTGCATTGGTATTTGGCTCCACACCTAACTACAACCACAGTGTGCTTCAGCCTCTGCAGTAGAGACTCTCTCCAGGTGCATTCCATCATCTCACCTGTGAAGCAGCTTGCTAGCTGCCTGAGTTTAACGAACTGCTCTGTGAACTTCCACCTGAGTCTCCTGCATCTGCTACCAGGTTTGCTACACATTTAATACCATCTCTGCTGGCTCCACGTTTTAAACCATTCTGGTTCTCACACCAGTGAACTTATCCATCATTACCATTTCCTCCATAGACTCTCAGCTTCCAAGCTGCACCATTCCCATTGCATACTTTTATTTGTTTATTCCTGCACGTTATTCTGCTGCCTTATTGTGTGAACTTTTATGTTAAATAAACACCATTGCGCTGATGCGCAGAAACCCAATCCAGCCTCCTCACTTCTTCTATCCTACCTCCACTGACCCACTAGCGCCCCCTCCGGGGACACAGGCAAAACCGAACCTGACAGTAAGTTCAGGACCGATGGACTCGGACGGTGGTCAGAGTGTGGGGTCAGGGGCCTTACAAAATCTGGTCTCCCGCTTGGATGGTCAAGAGGCTGTGCAGCAGCAGATGTTCCAGTTTCTGCAAGGGATGTCCTCCCGGATTGATACACTACAGCAAACCCTGCCTAGTGTACTTGCTACTCCAGTTCCAGTTATCCCAGCACCTGCAAGTGCTGTGAGTTCTTCTACGCCGGCTGCATCAGCTCCAGTGTCACGCTTGCACCTGCCTGTGCCTAGCAAATATGATGGCAGTCCGAAGCTATGTCGCGGGTTCCTTAACCAATGTGAAATCCAGTTTGAATTATTATCACACAATTTCCCCACGTCAAGATCCAAGGTTGCCTACATTATCTCACTGCTCTCTGGTTCTGCCTTGAGTTGGGTGTCTCCTCTGTGGGAACGTGCTGACCCTCTGATGAACAACTACGCTGAATTCGTGTCAACCTTCAGACGTATCTTTGACGAGCCAGGTCGTGCAACATCAGCCTCTGCAGACCTTATTCAGCTTCGTCAAGGTACCCGGAGTATGGGACAATATGTCATCCAGTTCCAGACGTTAGCCGCAGAGATTCAGTGGAATAATCAAGCCCTGGTAGCAGCCTTCTGGCATGGACTTTCAGATCGGATCAAGGATGAACTGGCAACCCGCGATGTCCCTGAGCAATTGCCTGAACTGATTTCTCTATGTATCAAGTTGGACTCTCGCATCCATGAACGCAACAGTGAGCGTGCTCGTAGTGAGCCGCGCAAGTCAAGAATGGTACCTTCAGTACAATTTCAGCCTCCACCTTCTGATGAGCCTATGCAAATTAATAAGTCCCGCTTAACTCCTGAGGAGCGGTCAAGAAGACTCCGTGAGAGACTGTGTCGTTATTGTGCGGCTGCAGGTCACCAGATCAATTCTTGTACAGTGCGTTCGGGAAATGCCAGATCCTGACTTGTAAAGGAGGAGTCAAGTTGGGATCTTCTAGATAAGCTCCTTCAAACCAAGACCTCATTCTTCCTGTGACTTTAGAGACTACAGATGGTCTTCAGTCTGCATCTGCGTTAGTGGACTGTGGAGCCGCAGGAAACTTCATCACTCAAGCTGCGGTGGATAAGTTTCGTTTGCCTATCTGCGAACTCTCATATCCAGTCTACATCACTGCAGTAGATGGGAGCCGAATCTCCAAGGGGAATATATCTCACCAAACCAGACCAGTGGTTCTGGGAGTCGGGTTCCTGCATTCTGAATTAATAAAGTTTTTAGTTATTCCTCAGGCAACCCAGGAGATCGTGTTGGGAATGCCCTGGCTCCAACTACATAATCCGCAGATTGATTGGTCTACGTTACAACTCACTTCCTGGGGTTCACATTGTCGCCAGTCCTGCTTAGCCCAAGTTTGTCCTATCAAGTCTTCTGAAGTCAAAACCCAGTCAGATCTTCCTGCGGCTTACCAAGATTTCTCTTACGTCTTCAGTGAAAAGGCCGCTGATGTTCTGCCGCCCCATAGAGAGTGGGATTGCCCCATTGACCTCATTCCCGGCAAGAAACCACCAAGGGGGCGTACCTATCCGTTATCCGTTCCTGAAACTGAGGCGATGAGCGACTACATCAGGGAGAACTTACAGAAAGGATTTATTCGTCCCTCATCTTCACCCGCTGGTGCGGGCTTCTTCTTTGTTAAAAAAAAGGATGGAGGATTACGTCCATGCACTGACTACCGGGGTCTCAATGACATTACCATCAAAAACAGTTATCCATTACCACTCATCACTGAATTGTTTGATAGAGTTAAGGGAGCCCGCATCTTCACCAAGTTAGATCTCCGCGGTGCCTACAACCTCATCAGAATCCGTAGTGGTGACGAATGGAAGACAGCTTTTAATACTCGAGATGGTCATTACGAGTACCTGGTAATGCCATTCGGGTTGAGCAATGCCCCAGCAGTGTTCCAGCACTTTGTTAACGAAATCTTCCATGACGTTCTGTACAAATACCTCGTAGTTTACCTGGATGATATCCTCATCTTCTCCCAAGATCTCTCTTCTCATCGTCTGCAAGTCCGTGAGGTCCTCCGACGTCTTCGTGAGAACCGTCTCTACGGCAAATTATCCAAGTGTACCTTCGAAGTCCCCTCCATACCCTTCCTGGGGTATATAATTTCCGGATCGGATCTCCAGATGGACCCAACAAAGTTGGAAGCCATTGCCAATTGGTCCATTCCAAGTAGTCTCAAGTCTATTCAGCGATTCCTGGGATTCGCCAATTATTATAGGAAGTTTATCCGAGGATTTTCAACTCTCATCGCTCCTATTACCAACTTAACTCGGAAAGGGGCAGATCATTCCAACTGGTCAGAAGAAGCTTTAGCGGCATTTCAAAAGATCAAGCTGGCCTTTATGTCTGCTCCAGTTCTGTCTCAACCGGATGTAAACAAGCCATTCGAGTTGGAGGTGGATGCCTCCACAGTAGGAGTTGGAGCTGTTCTCTCCCAGAAGGGAACTGATGAGAAGATTCACCCTTGTGGATTTTATTCTCGTAAATTCCTCCCTGCAGAAGCTAACTATTCCATTGGAGATCAAGAACTACTAGCGATCAAGCTGGCCCTTGAGGAATGGAGGTATCTCCTGGAAGGGGCCAAATTTCCGTTCAACATCTATACGGATCATAAAAATCTGCTTTATTTGAAGGCAGCCCAGTGCCTCAATCCTCGCCAGTCCCGGTGGGCTATGTTCTTCTCTCGTTTTAAATTTAAGCTTCATTTCCGCCCAGGTTCTCAGAATATCAAGGCAGACGCTTTATCCCGATCTATGGAGTCCGAAGAGGAGACGTCCGACTCGGTTCCGCATTCCATCCTGAGTCCAGTGGTATTTGCTTCGTCTCAAGTTTCTCCTGCTCCACCTCCTGGTAAGACTTTTGTTTCCCCAGAACTCCGTTCCAAGTTGCTGTCTTGGGCTCATCAGTCCAAATTCACTGGGCATCCTGGTGTCCTGAAAACTTTCAAGTTCCTCTCTGAGACATACTGGTGGCCGAAGATGAAAGTTGACATCAAAGATTTCGTGGTATCCTGCCCGAAGTGTGCGCAGCACAAGACTCCTCGACAATCTCCAGCAGGTCAGTTACAACCATTATCTGTTCCCAGCCGTCCCTGGTCACACTTGTCCATGGATTTCATCTCTGACCTTCCCTCTTCTCAAGGATTCAATACCATCTGGGTTGTGGTTGACAGGTTTACCAAAATGGCCCCTTTTGTACCACTCCAGGGTCTTCCTTCCACACCAAAGCTTGCCCAAATCTTCCTACGGGAGATTTTCCGCTTACATGGACTACCCACTAAAATTATATCTGACCGTGGAGTTCAGTTTGTGGCAAGATTTTGGAGAGCCCTTTGTTCTGCCATGCAAGTCAACCTCAAGTTTTCGTCAGCCTACCACCCTCAGACGAATGGGCAGACGGAGAGGGTAAACCAAGAGTTAGAAACCTTTTTAAGACTTTATGTTTCGTCTTCTCAAGATGACTGGTTGGACCTGCTCCCATGGGCTGAATTTGCCCACAATTTCCGCTACCATACTGCTACAGAAACAACTCCGTTCTTTGCTGTATATGGACAACATCCCCGTGTTCCAGATTTTCAAGAACTTCCTCACATTGATGTTCCTGCTGCCACTGCTGTCTTGAGTCAGTTCTCTTCAACCTGGAGGAAGATTCATGCTTCTCTCAAGAAGGCTTCTAGCCGGTATAAGTTCTTTGCTGACCGCAAAAGACGTGCAGTTCCTAGCCTGAAACCTGGTGACAAGGTTTGGCTTTCCACCCGAAACCTTCGTCTTAGAGTCCCCTCGATGAAATTTGCACCACGTTTCATCGGTCCCTTTCCCATCGAAAGAGTCATCAGTCCTGTGGCCTACAAGCTCAAGTTACCACCTTCTCTATGAATACCTAATGCCTTTCATGTCTCTCTCCTCAGACCGTTAGTCCTGAATCGCTTCCAAAGAGCTCTTCCAGTCGGCCCCAAAGTACGAACTCAGCGGGGCGTGGAGTTCGAGATAGAGAAGATTCTGGATTCCCGTTGCCGGTACGGTCATCTACAATACCTTATCGACTGGTCCGGTTATGGTCCTGAGGAGAGAAGTTGGGTAAATTCATCAGATGTCCATGCTCCAAGGTTGGTCCGTGTCTTCCACAGAACTCATCCTTCCAAGCCACGTGGGTGTTCAGTGCCCACCCATAAAGGAGGGGGTACTGTCAGGAATCGACTCACCACAACCACGTCTGTCCGTCGGTGCGGACTCCGTCCGGGGTCCCTACGTTCTGCTGTCGTCCGCTCCTCTGCCGCCAGACGTCATCCTGGGCCTAGGAATTCTCCTTTTCCCGCCGGGCCGCGGCATGGGCGCCGCCATGACAGTCTCCATCGGTCAGAGTACGGCGGCCAATCCGGAGCTTGGCCGCACCTCCTTTTCCCACTCCAACCAATGTCTGCACACCAGGGGGTATATCAGGAGCTGCAGGGTGAGCCTGTGGTTGTCCTGAACTTTGTGTCACTCCTGCGACCCATGTGCCTGGATTCCTCCGTGTTCCTGGTTACCTTCCTGGATCCTCCGTGTTCCTGGTTACCTACCCGTTCCTCTGTGTTCCTGGTTACCTTTCTACATCTCCGTGGAACTACAAGCCTCAGCAACCCCTGCATTGGTAATTGGCTCCACACCTAACTACAACCGCAGTGTGCTTCAGCCTCTGCAGTAGAGACTCTCTCCAGGTGCATTCCATCATCTCACCTGTGAAGCAGCTTGCTAGCTGCCTGAGTTTAACGAACTGCTCTGTGAACTTCCACCTGAGTCTCCTGCATCTGCTACCAGGTTTGCTACACATTTAATACCATCTCTGCTGGCTCCACGTTTTAAACCATTCTGGTTCTCACACCAGTGAACTTATCCATCATTACCATTTCCTCCATAGACTCTCAGCTTCCAAGCTGCACCATTCCCATTGCATACTTTTATTTGTTTATTCCTGCACGTTATTCTGCTGCCTTATTGTGTGAACTTTTATGTTAAATAAACACCATTGCGCTGATGCGCAGAAACCCAATCCAGCCTCCTCACTTCTTCTATCCTACCTCCACTGACCCACTAGCGCCCCCTCCGGGGACACAAGCAAAACCGAACCTGACACATCACTGGTACAGGGGGCGTTAGGTGTGTAAGCGTCACTGGTACAGTGGGTGTTGCATGTGTAAGCTTCACTGCTACAGGGGGCATTGTGTGTGTAAGCATCACTGCTACAGGGGGCATTGTGTGTGTAAGCATCACAGCTACAGGGGGCGTTGTGTGTGTAAGCATCACTGCTACAGGGTGCATTGTGTGTGTAAGCATCAGTGGTACAGGGGGCGTTACATGTGTAAGCGTCACTGGTACAGTGGGCGTTGCATGTGTAAGCTTCACTGCTACAGGGGGCATTGTGTGTGTAAGCATCACTGGTACAGGGGGTGTTGAGTATGTATAAGCGTCACTGGTACAAGGGCATTGCGTGTTTAAGTGTCACTGCTACAGGGGGATTTACGTGTGTAAGCGTCACTGCTAGAGGGGGCGTTACTTGTGTAAGCATCACTGCTACAGGGGGTGTTACGTGTGTAAGCGTCACTGGTACAGGAGGCGTTGCATGTGTAAGCATCACTGCTACAGGGGGCGTTGCATGTGTAAGTATCACTGCTACAGGGGGCATTGTGTGTAAGCGTCACTGCTACAGGAGGCTTTACATGTGTAAGCGTCACTGCTACAGGGGGCGTTATGTGTGTAAGCGTCATTGCTAGAGGGGGCGTTTCTTGTGTAAGCATCACTGCTACAGGCGGTGTTACGTGTGTAAGCGTCACTGGTACAGGAGGCGTTGCATGTGTAAGCATCACTGCTACAGGGGACATTTTGTGTGTAAGCGTCACTGCCACAGAAGGCTTTACGTGTGTAAGCATCACTGCTACAGGGGGAATTGTGTGTGTAAGCGTCACTGCTACAGGGGACATTGTGTGTGTAAGCGTCACTGCTACAGGATGCTTTACGTGTGTAAGCGTCACTGCTACAGGGGGTGTTACATGTGTAAGCGTCACTGGTACAGTAGGTGTTGCATGTGTAAGCATCACTGCTACAAGGGGCATTGCATTTGTAAGCATCACTGCTACAGGGGGCATTGTGTGTGTAAGCGTTACTGCTACAGGGGGCATTGTGTGTGTAAGCGTCACTGCTACAGGAGGCTTTATGTGTGTAAGCGTCACTTCTACAGTGGGCGTTATGTGTGTAAGCGTCACTGCTAGAGGGGGCGTTACTTGTGTAAGTATCACTGCTACAGGGGGTGTTACGTGTGCAAGCGTCACTGGTACAGGAGGCGTTGCATGTGTAAGCATCACTGCTATAGCAGGCGTTGCGTGTGTAAGCGTCACTGCTACAGGGGGCATTGTGTGTAAGCAGCACTACTACAGGGAGCATTATGTGTATAAGCGTCACTGCTACAGGGGCATTATGTGCGCTGTACCTTTTTAAAGTAAGGGAGGGTGCAAATTTATAGTTTGCAGGGGGGCGCCGAACACCCTAGCACTGGCCCTGGGCAGATGTATGAAGTCTGGAGAAGGTATAAAGAAGTGATAAAGCAGTGATAAAGGCAAGGTGATAATGCACCAGCCAATCATTATGGATTTAAAAAATTACAATTAGGAGCTGACTGGCCGGTGTGTTATCACCTTCCACTTATCACTGCTTTATCCCTTCTCCAGGCTTAATACATCTGCTCCACTGTTTGGAAGCTAATGTACATACAGTATACTGTAATACAGGCAAAACTTACTTTTCGGGTTTTAGATCTCTATAAATAATGCCAAAACTGTGAAGATGATCTAATGCCAGTGCTAATTCAGCTAGATAAAATTTGACATCCTCTTCTGTAAACATAACCTATTGGGCATAAAGACAGGATTACACACAATTGCTGAAATTTATTTTAAGACTAAGGGGGACATTTACTAAGCAGTGATAAGAACGGAGAAGTGAGCCAGTGGAGAAGTTGCCCCATCAACCAATCTGCAGCTCTATATAATTTTACAGTATGCAAATTCTTGATGTTACTTCAGTGCTGATTGGTTGCCATGGGCATCTTCTCCACTGGCTCACTTCTCTGCTCTTATCACTGCTTAGTAAATGTCTCCCTTAATGACCATCGGTTATAAACAAACACAGTCCCTGCATCATACTGTTAAATAATATTTATGAACAACAAAATGAAACATAATTAAACAAAAGTACTGTCTTAAAACTGGAAATTCAGTTTTGGGTTAAAGTGAACTACGGATAGTAGAGGTTTCTTAACTAGTGTCTGGCAATCATGCCTTCTAGTGGTTACCCTGTGAATCCCTGTCTACTGCACACTGTGGCAGCATATTGGCCCTCATTCTGAGTTGATCGCTAGCTGCCGTTGTTCGCAGCGCAGCGATCAGGCTAAAAATCGGCTATTCTGCATGCGTATGGTGCGCACTGCGCACGCGCGATGTACTTTCACACTCTGGCCGCTGAGTGATTGATAGGAGTGGGTGTTTCTGGGCGGTAACTGACTGTTTTGGGGGGGGGGGGTGAAAAAACGCAGGCGTGCCAGATAAAATCGCAGGAGTGGCTGGAAAAACGTAGGCGTGGCTGGGAGAACGCAAGACGTGTTTGTGACGTCAAAACAGGAACTAAGTAGTCTGAAGTGATCGCAAGCTAGGAGTAGGTCTCGAGCTACTCTGAAACTGCACATTTTTTTTGTAGCAGCGCTGTGATCCTTTCGTTCGCACTTCTGCTAAGCTAAGATACACTCCCAGAGGGCGGCGGCTTAGCGTTTGCACTGCTGCTAAAAGCAGCTAGCGAGCGAACAACTCGGAATGAGGGCCATTGTCAGATGACAACACACAGCCTGTCAGAGAAATGACTGAGAGTGAGCAGGAGTAAGGTGAGTGTGGCAGGCTTCCCTGAACTCTCCTCGCTCCCATCATTGGAGAAACAGGATTACCGTATATACTCGAGTATAAGCCGACTTTTTCAGCACTTTGATTTGTGCTGAAAAAGCCACCTCGGCTTATACTCGAGTCAGCGTTATATGCCCCACAGTGCCATGTGTGCCAGATATGCCCCACAGTGCCAGGTGTGCCAGATATGCCCTACAGTGCCAGATGTGCCAGATATGCCCCACAGTGCTAGATACTTACCCTCCGTCGCTCCCGTGCTGTCGTCTGAAGGAGGGACACGGAGAGCGCAGCGCGCGGCTCTCCTGTGTCCCTCCTGCATCTCCAGCGGCAGCGGCGTCTGTGTGGTAAAGGAAGTGCACGAACCGGCACTTCCTTTAACACACGCCGCTGCCGCCGGAGACGCAAGAGGGACACAGGAGAGCCGCGCGCTGCGCTCTCCGTGTCCCTCCTTCAGACGACAGCGCGGGAGCGACGGAGGGTAAGTATCTAGCACTGTGGGGCATATCTGGCACATCTGGCACTGTGGGGCATATCTGGCACACCTGGCACTGTGGGGCATATCTGGCACACCTGGCACTGTGGGGCATATCTGGCACACCTGGCACTGTGGGGCATATCTGGCACTGTGGGGCATATCTGGCACTGTGGGGCATATCTGGCACATCTGGCACTGTGGGGCATATCTGGCACTGTGGGGCCCATCTGGTACTGTGGGGCCCATCTGGCACTGTGGGGCCCATCTGGCACATCTGGCACTGTGGGGCATATCTGGCACTGTGGGGCATATCTGGCACATCTGCACTGTGGGGCATATCTGGCACATTTGGCACTGTGGGGCATATCTGGCACATCTGGCACTGTGGGGCATATCTGGCACTGTGGGGTATATCTGGCACTGTGGGGCATATCTGGCACTGTGGGGCATATCTGGCACATCTGGCACTGTGGGGCATATCTGGCACTGTGGGGCATATCTGGCACATCTGGCACTGTGGGGCATATCTGGCACTGTGGGGCCCATCTGGCACTGTGGGGCATATCTGGCACATCTGGCACTGTGGGGCATATCTGGCACTGTGGGGCATATCTGGCACATCTGGCACTGTGGGGCATATCTGGCACTATGAGGTCTGTGTACGGCTAGAGCTGCATTTCCCACCCTAGGCTTATACTCGAGTCAATAAGTTTTCCTAGGTTTTTGTGGTAAAATTAGGTGCCTCGGCTTATATTCGGGTCGACTTATACTCGAGTATATACGGTACTTTATTCCAGGGCATTTCACCCAACGCTGATTTTTTTATGGATTAATCTTTAAAATCCCACCCACATACTGTATATATGAAAAAAAAATCCTTCAAAACACATTTTACCCTTTTCATGCATCCCAACATGTGTACAGTAGATCGAAATTAACTTGGCCAAGTACCAATAATTTGATTCTGAACTGTTTCCCACAGTTTCGCAGATCTGTGCTCCTTGACAAAGTAGCCAGGTGTTACAAAACAAGTTGGAGCAACCAAGCTGGGCAATGGGCAGCAGCCGGAAACAGACACAGAGTAACGCGGAGCTGAGTCTGATGTTATCAATAGTGGCCACGGCTACAACGGTAGCTTTAGCCGAATGGTAGATTCTAGATTCAAGTGGGCTAAAGAACCTCTGTCACAACCATGTGACCCACGAGAGCAGGGAAAGGGGCAAGGTGGGTGGGTTAGCAGTTTTACTATCATTGTGGACATCTATTGGGGATAGTAACCTGCCTAAAGAGTTGTGAGCGAAGCATGGTGAGTGAAGTGAGCCCGCGAGGGTATATATTGGGTCCTATGTACTGAACTTGAACCAACCTTGCTATTCCCCCATGCCAGCGCGAGTCACATGGTTGTTACATCGGAGGTCTTTTAGCCTACTTGAATTTGGACTCCATTATAGCCAAACTCCTACCCACCACCCAACTAGGAATGATCGGAGGACCACTAGGACCACCAGGAAAGAGGTGGGGTAAACTTAGGGTCAGTCTATAAAGCCTGCTCTGGGACTTTTACAACAGTCTACTCGCAAATGCTTAATAAGTCACCGAGGGTAATCCTACAAGGTGCGCCTAAGATGGCTGCATCACCTGATACCTTTCAAGGGTAGAATATATAAGACAATTAATTTATTACCCAAAATGACTGCACCAATCCTGCATTATGTTTATTGTGCTCTCTAAGTTTATGTTTTGTTTTTATTCCTGTGTGTAATTCTAAATCCTTTGTATTGTTTTCTCTGTTTTTGATGCTTGTAAAGCAACTTTGTGTCCTGCAGGAGAAAAGCGCTATATTAATACAATTATTATTATTATTATTATTATTACAACATTAGAACTCTTTAATGATTACAAGATCTGTGCTTATAATGATGTTCTTACATTTGACTGGCTGTTGAACATAGCTATGTATAGATGTCAAACCAGAGTATAATTTTTACTTAAAAATCATACTATTTTTCTTTGATTTAGACAGTTTTGCAATAACTTAACTTTTACAATACACACAGATGTTTGCTTTCTAATTTCTGAAATTGACATTTAGTTGTTAAACTGTGAATATTTACCTCTTTAGAGAGTCTACTAAACAGATCTCCACCTCGTAGAAATGTTAATATTAAATACAACTTTCCTTCTGTTTGAAATGCTGTAGATAGGAAAGAGAGAATATATACATATTTTTTTAAGTTCTTTTAGCACACATATACAGTATATATCAAATACAGAGCACTGCAATGTTTTATTTTATTTAAAGTGCTGCAAATTTCAGTCTCAGGTCTAGTAAAATTACATCAATTGTCCGCGGTAATTTACCATGGGCTAATTGATCCCCTGGGGATATTCAATTGGCCACGATGTCGGCCGACATCAGTGATTTTTTTTTGCATGCATGAGGCAGGCAGAAAAAAATCCCTGATAACAAGCCCTATCAGCCTTATTTTTTGTGAAAACACATAGGTCCAGGAACTTATCCCGATTCCTATGTGTTTTCACCTGAAAGGAGAAAAATTTTCAGGTGAAAAAAAATGGGGAATAATTGAATTGGCAGGAAAAAAATCCTGTTTTTCTCACCCAAAATGTTTTTGGGGCTTATTGAATTCCCCATAAATAGTACAACATGAAGCATGTATATGAATTTTTATTTATTTGTTTGTTTGTTTTTATTAAATGCTTTATATAAAATCCTAGAAATTGCTACTCATTAGACAGGTGTCATGCTAGCATACTTGAATATCATGTTTTTTATAGCCAAGTCTCAAGCCATCACACAGCTTTCACAAGACTTTTTCTTTGAAATATGAGTAATTCAGCTACAGTATGACAAAGAGTAATAATGTCAATGTATAACACATATTCAATTTTAGGCTTACCATAATGAAGTTTGACTATGAATGGATGGTTGACCTCTGCCAAGATGTCTCTTTCCATCTTTGATCTCACACGGTCATTAACTGCAGTATCAGAAAAGAAACAAATATTTATTTTCAAAAAATAAACTGTCAGTGTATGTAAAGCTGCAATGTTGTATTCCAATGTAGTTGTATTCCAGTTTTAGGGCATGTGTGTTGTAGTTAGGCTACAGTGGGTGAGATCTGCTATCTGAGTAGCTAGTTAAGTGTAGCTGTAGGGGTGGGCTGCTGTGCTTCTATGCAGATCAAGCTAACCAGTGTGATCCTGGCGTATGTCATTTTTCTGTTGTTTATTTGTTTGTCCTTGTAGGCCAGGTCTCTCACGTGCATGCGGGTGCTAATGTAGACCATTTTTGTGTAACCCATATATTGTCTACCACTATAGGCAAAGTCTGTTCCGTACACATGGGTGCTAGAAAGACAGACTGAGGGTGTTCCTAGAAGCCAGTAGGGTTGCCAGGTAAGCTGTGCTATCACAATTTTACCTTAGTGTGCAAGCACGTATGGCTGAAAATTGCGTCTGAGGGCATTGTTCCAGTGATGAATTTACCCAGTCCAGCTACTGAGGTGCCCTCTTTTTTGTTGTTCTCTGTGTTATTCATGTGTTTCCATCGTTTTTCTCTTTCCAGAGAAAGGAGTTGTCAAGTCTGCATTCCAGGACCATCTGAACATCTCAAGCATGTAGAGCAACACAATACCTGCATCCACCACAGCTCCACACATCTCTTATCAGTCTTATGTTATGAAAAACTATAATAATATTATACCCCTTTCACATAGCAATGCCGGGCCACACCCGGGTTTTGGAAACGGGTCTTTCCCGGGTGCGACCCGGCATTGGACCCTTACACACTGGCTATCTGATCCGGCAATATGCGGGGACAATGCCAGCATCAGGGGCGGGTGCGGAGGCAGAGCTGGGAGATGAAATCATCTCCACACCGCCTCTGCCTATACTGTGAACGGGTCCTAGGTCGCATCAACACTGCAACCCGTTCACACTGCACCTCATCCGAGATTGAACCCTGGAATAACCCTTCTTTAATCCCGGGTTAAAATACCGGTTCAGGTGACCCGGGAATTCAGGAGTGACCCCTTTCACACCGCACAGCTATCCGTGTCAACCCAGCAATATAAGGGGTATTATTGTTATGTCTTTCCACTGAATGAACTGTAAGACATGGGGAGAGGAGTGCACACACAACCCCAGCTCGAAAATGGCACTGGCCAAAGGGACAGGCTACACCACAGACAGAGACCTGGACCTCAACCCCGCCCCTCCCCACCCACCAAAAATACTTACCTGCCATCCTGTATGCCACCAGCTAGATAGAACAGTACAATACAATACATAGTAGTCAGCTTGCCCCACCAATGCACATGTGCAGCTCATGCATGTAAAACATGAATAGTCTCTAGTTTGAAAAGTCTGCAGATGGTAGGTCCATGTTGGGAGAGGGGAAGTAGGGAGATGATCAGGTCTGGTGGGGAGAGATGAAGGTGGGTGAAGATCAGCCATGTGAGAAAGGAGGCATTTGATCTGGCTGTGTGGCGAAAGGGGAAGAAGGGAGATGATCTGGTCATATTATGAGTGGGGAAAGAAGCAGATGATCCGGCCATGTTGGGAAAGGAAGTAAATGATTTGAGTGTGTGAGGAAGGAAGCAGATGATCTGGTCATGTATGGAAGGTGGCTTGTGGTCGGTTGTGTGCAGAAGGAGGACGATAATACAGCGAAGAAGGAGAAGGAGAGAAATTATCCAAGAGTGAGGAAATAGAAATGTGGAAGGAATAAGGGAAAGAATAGGGTAAGATGGAGAACGGGGAGAGAGATGGGAAGGTAGAGTAAGAGATGAAAAGAACACCAGCATGATAGCTAGCGACCCAGCAAATGATGTAACATACTAGTAATATATTCTCTTTTATAATCTGTCTTGCTTACTTAGACTAAGTTACTATGCTGCATGACACAGAACATCAAACACTGACTGGCTACAATGCAAAAAGGTTTTGTAAATTACATGTTTCATACAATCCCAGGTGAAAAAAAGGTTGTGAAGGAAGCAAACTTAAACATTACATATTTCCCAACATTTAATGCAACATTACTATTTTTTATACGCTGAATTTAACAGTCTGAAAAAGTAAAATCGGTAATGTGGCCTGAGCAAAAGCTGGTATACAGTATATGTCAGGAAATACTTAGAAAATCCCTAGCAGAACCCACAGCTTCCAAATGTTTCTTTTAGCGAGCAAGGTAAAAGCCTTTTTATTCTTGATTTAGGAATTTTTTCATACTTAAACATGCATAAATAATCTATCCCAGAAATGTTTAAGTCTTCTTTAGGTCTTCTTGCATACATAAGATCTCATCATAGACTTTCAATTATAATGAGGTCTGGTGACTATGAAGGACATTCTAAAACACCAGTACAGTACTTCATTACTGTATGTACTTCATGGTTGATTCTAAAGTATGTTTCCTGTATGTTTCCCAACCTGTTTTCATACTCAGTATCTTCACTGACCCAGGGACATTAGTTATAGGAATTGTTGATATTTAGTTAAAGTATATGCTTTCACCCTGACAATATTTCCTGTGCATCTGGTTGTCACGCACCAGAATCATCCACTCCCATGCTTTCGCAAAAAGGGAAATTATTATTTTCTTCACTAGCTTCATCTGTTTTACTCCTAATACAATTTTTATGGATTTGGCCAAAAAGGTTAAATTTATGTTCCATCATTCTGCAGATCTATGAAAAAGTTGGTTGTTTTTCATACTTCAGATATTGACTTTTACAAAAGGTATTCTTCCGACAACAATTCCATACAGATCATTGTTCTTCTAAAATACTTTATGCAGGTATTCTGCTGTGATACAGTAATATAAATTCTGATTTTCATATCTACCCAGTTAAGAAAAACAGTTTTAAAAAATAGTTTTCTAGGTATCTATGTACTAAGCTTTGGAGGGAGACGTAAGAAGTGGACGTAGATAAAATACCAGCCTGTCAGCTGCTAACTGCCATGCTACTGACACTGGGGTAGAAACGCATTATAGGGGGGGAGTAGAAGTGGTACCAGCGTATGTTATGTGCGCTAATACCGCTCCCCCCCATGTATTACAGCAGCGGTGTGTGCAAGGTGACAGGGGCACTATGCACACAGATAGTGCTGTCCCTGGCTGCTGCGACTGCTGGCTCCAGGATGAATGTGAGATCTCCCGATAGCTGCGGATAGCAACACAGGGAGACACAGCGCATCAGCACTAAGCTGATGTGCTGTGTGTTCAGGCGGAGATTGCCGGAGGGGGGAGTTTCCACTCCCACGCTTTGGCAGACAGGATGGTAATACATCCCCTTGGTAATGAAGGTCCTTAAATGAACATGATGAACATGAGGTCTATTCATGAAGCAGTGACAAGAGTGGAGATGTGAGCCAGTAGAGAAGTTGCCCATGGCAACCAATCAGCATTGAAGTAACATTTATAATTCGCATACCATACAATTGTACGGAGCAGCTAATTGGTTGCAATAGGCAACCTCTCCACTGGCTCACTTCTCTACTCTTTTCACTGCTTCATGAATAGACCACTATGTTTTATACCGTGAAGGTACTCTGTATGAATCATTTAAGGACTATTCATTAAGCCCCTTTCACATAAATTGTGCAGAAAATACAGAATGACAAGACATGTTTGTTATTTTTTTTATACCTGCAAATATCGATATAAAGGGGCATCTATATTGTATCTAGCTCCTGCTTTATTGTGGCTTCATAATTATATAATAGATATACACAGCAGGGCTTATTTATCCATGGTATGAGCCAAACACTGCTCACCTTATCTGTCTAATCTTCCGGATGGAACAGATAATCTCATAATCTGCTCTGTGCATAGATGAGTGACAGAGTTAAAAACCTGCATCAAGCCACACTGCTGTCATTCATCTGTGTATACCCCACAGCCCACCCCCATGAAGATCTCCATAGGTTCCATAAATCAATTAGTTGTAAAGAAAATGTGATATGTTAATGTACAGGATCATGATATGCAGATTACCTTTGAGAGTAGCTTTTTTCAAAACCTTCATTGCATAAAGCTGTCCTGAATCAGCACCTTTCATTTTACGTACAAGAAAAACCTGTAGGAAGAGTTATGCTTTTGATTAAATCTATTAAATTATGTTTATATCTAGAATCCTACAGTACACGTGACAATACTATTATTGTTCTCATGCTCTCATATCTGCCTTGTCTTTATTTCATATTCTCTGAATTATTGTTACTATGGTATACCTCCCAACCTTTTTAAAAGACATATTGGGAAACAATTAAGCTCCACCTATGGTCCATCAAAACCATGCCTAGATCCACCCGAACCATTCTGCACAAATCAAACCTGGATCCGCAGTACTACAAGGCCAAACCTTTTCTTGATCAACACCATACCTACAGTACATTGAATTTTGGTGGTTCAAGCTTATATTTTACAAAGTCTTTTCATTAGTGAATATGGCTTGTCACTATTAAAATGTACATGATCAGCAAAAGATGGTATTATCAGTTTACATGTTTCAATGACTTCTTTTGCATTACACGTTTTGTTATCCTATGTGTAATGGAAATTAGAGTGTTATGATTGTTCTAGCAATATGAATATTGTATTACTCTGATCTTATACAAGTTGAATGCTGTCCCACCTTCTTCAAAATCACTTAAACTTATTAGTAATAGTAGTCACTGAGGGGAAAAAAATAATGCAATTTGTGTTGAAGCCTAAAATAAATCTGCCATTGGCAAATCTATACCTAGACCAGATCAACATTTTATTTTTAGCAATGAAGAATCCTAAGCAATATGATGAAGGTACACTATATATACACAATAATAATTGCTCAAAGAATGGACAAAGCCTATACCACAGGGTCCATCCAAAACACACAATTTCCTTTGATGATATTTAATTGCTCCCCCTTAAAAAGGGTGAAAATGATAATCATTTAAAAGATAAATCTCTAAAATGAAGAAATACATATGTCATTAATTATTTTTGAATCTAATAGAAAGTGAGAATATGCATTACACAACTACAAAATACATTCAAATTTCACATATTTTTGATGAAAACAATATTCAGATTTGGACCCAGTTGTGTATTTTGTGTTTTAGTCAATGAGGTGACAATATGGCATGCACTTGAGGGCCTCATATTTTAAATGAATAAAAAAATAAAAAATAAAACTTTTGTTGTCATCACAGTCTACTCAACAAAACATATTAGTGGAATGAATCATGCCTAGAGTAAGAGACTTTGAATATATGCTATTTCAAAATTAGAGATGCTTGAAAATGTACTAATGGTATGAAATGTAATCAGTTTCACTATGTGAAACCAGTCAGTGGCGGATTTTACCTATAACCTGCTGAAGTGCAGGCCCCAGTAGCGGATCTTGCTACGGGCATGCAGGATTTTTGCCCGGGGAGCCGCCTTCCAGAGGGGATCCGGTCTGAAGATCGACAGTGTCTAGGTCGACAATGTTTAGGTCGACCACTACAGGTCGACAGTCACTAGGTCGACATGGATGGAAGTTCGACAGGGTTTCTAGGTCGACATGTGCTAGGTCGACAGGTCTAAAGGTCGACATGAGTTTTTCACTTTTTTTTTTCTTTTTTTGAATTTTTTCATACTTAACGATCCACGTGGACTACGATTGGAACGGTAAAGTGTGCCGAGCGAAGCGAAGGCACCATGCCCGAAGCATGGCGAGCGAAGCGAGCCATGTGAGGGGACGCGGTGCACTAATTTGGGATCCCGGTCACTCTAAGAAGAAAACGACACAAAAAAAAAAATCCTCATGTCGACCTTTAGACCTGTCGACCTAGCACATGTCGACCTAGAAACCCTGTCGACCTTCCATCCATGTCGACCTAGTGACTGTCGACCTATAGTGGTCGACCTAAACATTGTCGACCTAGACACTGTCGATTTGATGAACCACACCTCTTCCAGAGGGCACCGCCGCTGTCCAGAGGGCACCGCCGCTATAGCAATATCCGCTACTGGTGCCCCCTGGTCCTTAGTAGATGCGGTGCAGTGCAGTGTGCAATGAAGTCATTGCGCACCGCACTGCATTGTGGGAGTGGCACATAGACACTATGGGTCATGATTGACCTCTAGTGTCTATGCGGTGCTATGGGAGAGCCCCCATGTATGGCATTACTCCCTCTAGCTGGTTCAGCCTGGTGCTGGTTTTGGTTAAATATGGGGAACCCTATTTTATTCAATTTTTTCCCATAAAATAAGATTTTAAACCTACCGGTAAATCTTTTTCTCCTAGTCCGTAGAGGATGCTGGGGACTCCGTAAGGACCATGGGGTATAGACGGGCTCCGAAGGAGACATGGGCACTCTAAAGACTTTAGATGGGTGTGCACTGGCTCCTCCCTCTATGCCCCTCCTCCAGACCTCAGTTAGAGAACTGTGCCCAGAGGAGACGGACAGTACGAGGAAAGGATTTTTGTTAATCAAAGGGCAAGATTCATACCAGCCCACACCATCCACACCGTATAACATGGAATATACGAACCAGTTAACAGTATGAACAAAAACAGCATCAGCCAAAGACTGATCTATGCCGTAACATAACCCTTATGTAAGCAACAACTATATACAAGCCTTGCAGAAAATTAGTCCACACTGGGACGGGCGCCCAGCATCCTCTACGGACTAGGAGAAAAAGATTTACCGGTAGGTTTAAAATCTTATTTTCTCTTACGTCCTAGAAGATGCTGGGGACTCCGTAAGGACCATGGGGATTATACCAAAGCTCCAGACCGGGCAGGAGAGTGCGGATGACTCTGCAGCACCGATTGAGCAAACATGAGGTCCTCCTCAGCCAGGGTATCAAACTTGTAGAATTTTGCAAAAGTGTTTGAACCCGACCAAGTAGCTGCTCGAGACGCCTCGGGCAGCAGCCCAAGAAGAGCCCACCTTCCTAGTGGAATGGGCCTTTACCGAATTAGGTAACGGCAATCCAGCCGTAGAATGAGCCTGCTGAATTGTGTTACAGATCCAGCGAGCAATAGTCTGCTTAGAAGCAGGAGCGCCAACCTTGTTGGCCGCATACAGGACAAACAGTGCCTCTGTTTTACGAACTTGAGCCGTCCTGGCTACATAAATTTTTAAGGCCCTGACTACATCAAGAGACTTGGAATCCTCCAAGTCCCCTGTAGCCACCGGTACCACAATAGGTTGGTTCATATGAAACGATGAAACCACCTTAGGCAGAAATTGAGGACAAGTTCTCAATTCTGCTCGATCCACATGGAAAATCAGATAGGGGCTCTTGTGAGACAAAGCCGCCAATTCGGACACCCGCCTCGCAGATGCCAAGGCCAACAACATGACCACTTTCCAAGTGAGAAATTTTAATTCAACTGTTTGAAGAGGTTCAAACCAGTGTGATTTAAGGAAATGTAACACCACGTTAAGGTCCCATGGTGCCACTGGGGGCACAAAAGGAGGCTGGATGTGCAGCACTCCCTTTACAAAAGTCTGGACTTCTGGGAGAGAAGCCAATTCCTTCTGAAAGAATATTGATAGGGCCAAAATCTGCACCTTAATGGAGCCTAACTTTAGGCCCATATCCACTCCTGTCTGTAGAAAGTGGAGAAAACGGCGCAGGTGGAAATCTTCCGTAGGAGCATTCTTGGCTTCACACCAAGATACATATTTCCTCCAGATACGGTGATAATGTTTCGCCGTTACCTCCTTCCTAGCTTTGATTAGAGTAGGGATGACTTCCCCCGGAATACCTTTCCTAGCTAGGATTTGGCGTTCAACCGCCATGCCGTCAAACGTAACCGCGGTAAGTCTTGGAACACGCAGGGTCCCTGCTGCAACAGGTCCTCCCTGGGAGGAAGAGGCCACGGATATTCTGTGAGCAGTTCCTGAAGATCTGAATACCAGGCCCTTTGGGGCCAATCCGGAACAATGAGTATTGTCTGCACTCTTTTTTGTCTTATGATTCTCAACACTTTTGAGATGAGAGGTAGAGGAGGGAACACATAGACCGACTAAAACACCCATGGTGTCACCAGGGCGTCCACCGCCACTGCCTGAGGGTCCCTTGACCTGGAACAATACCTCCGAAGCTTCTTGTTGAGGCGTGACGCCATCATGTCTATTTGAGGAAGTCCCCAACGACTTGTTATCTCTGCAAAAACTTCTTGATGAAGACCCCACTCTCCTGGATGGAGATCGTGTCTGCTGAGGAAGTCTGCTTCCCAGTTGTCCACTCCCGGAATGAAAACTGCTGACAGAGCACTTACATGATTTTCCGCCCAGTGAAGAATCCTGGTGGCCTCCGCCATTGCCACTCTGCTCCTTTTCCCGCCTTGGCGGTTTACATGAGCCACGGCTGTGACTTTGTCCGATTGAATCAGAACGGGTAGGTCACAAAGCAGATTCTCCGCTTGCCGTAGGCCGTTGTATATGGCCCTTAATTCCAGCACGTTGATGTGTAGACAAGCCTCCTGGCTTGACCATAGTCCCTGAAAATTTCTTCCTTGTGTGACTGCTCCCCATCCTCGGAGGCTCGCGTCCGTGGTCACCAGAACCCAGTCTTGAATGCCGAACCTGCGACCCTCTAGAAGGTGAGCACTCTGCAGCCACCACAGGAGAGACACCCTGGCCCTGGGGGACAGGCTTATTTTCTGATGCATTAGTAGATGGGACCCCGACCACTTGTCCAGAAGGTCCCACTGAAACGTCCTCGCATGGAACCTGCCAAAGGGGATGGCCTCGTAGGCCGCCACCATTTTTCCCAGTACACGAGTGCATTGATGAACTGACACTCTTTTTGGTTTTAGCAGGTCTCTGACCATGTTCTGGAGGTCCTGGGTTTTTTCCGTTGGGAGAAAGACCCTCTTCTTTTCAGTGTTCAGAATCATGCCCAAAAATGATAGCCGTGTCGTTGGAATCAACTGCGACTTTGGTAGATTTAGAATCCAGCCGTGTTGCTGCAGCACTCTCAGGGAGAGTGACACGCTTTTCAGCAATTGATCTCTTGATCTCGCTTTTATCAGGAGATCGTCCAAGTATGGGATAATTGTGACTCCTTGCCTGCGCAGGAGCACCATGATTTCCGCCATTACCTTGGTGAAAATCCTCGGGGCCATGGAAAGCCCAAACGGCAACGTCTGAAACTGGTAATGACAGTCCTGTACAGCGAATCTCCGGTACGCCTGATGAGTTGGATAAATGGGGACATGAAGGTATGCATCCTTTATGTCTAGTGATACCATAAAATCCCCCCCTTCCAGGCTAGAGATCACTGCCCGGAGAGATTCCATCTTGAATTTGAACTTTTTCAAATACAGGTTCAGGGATTTTAGATTCAGAATGGGTCTGACCGAGCCATCTGGCTTCGGGACCACAAATAGGGTTGAATAGTACCCTTTCCCCTGTTGCATCAGGGGAACCTTGATAACCACCTGTTGTTGACACAGCTTTTGTATGGCAGCTGAAACTATTTCCCTCTCTGGGGGAGAAGCAGGCAAGGCCGATTTGAAAAACCGGCGAGGAGGCACTTCTTCGAATTCCAGCTTGTAGCCTTGGGATACAATTTCGATCGCCCAAGAATCCACATCCGACTGAACCCAGACCTGGTTGAAGAGTCGAAGACATGCCCCCACTGGCGCGGACTCCCTCAGTGGTGCCCCAGCGTCATGCGGTGGATTTTGTAGAAGCCGGGGAGGACTTTTGTTCCTGGGAACTAGCCGTAGCAGGCGTTCTTTTCCCTCTACCCTTACCTCTGGCGAGGAAGGAAGAGCCCCGACCCCTAATGGACTTATGCAACCGAAAGGACTGCATCTGATATTGAGGTGTTTTTTTTTTTTTGCTGTGGGGGAACATAAGGCAAAAAAGAAGACTTACCCGTGGTAGCTGTGGAAACAAGGTCCACGAGGCCCTTCCCAAATAAAACCTCACCCTTGTAAGGTAAAATTTCCATATGTCTCTTTGAATCGGCATCACCCGTCCATTGGCGGGTCCACAGGGACCGCCTAGCAAAAATTGCCATGGCATTGGCTCTTGAACCCAACAGCCCAATGTCTCTCGCAGCCTCTCTCATATATAACGCTGCCTCTTTAATGTGACCCAAGGTCAATAAAATGCTTTCCTTATCTAGAGTGTCAATGTCAGATGACAAGTTATCTGCCCATGCTGCAATTGCGCTACCCACCCATGCCGACGCTACTGGCGGTCTGAGCAAGGCACCCGTATGTGTATAAATCGATTTCAAGGTAGTTTCCTGTCTGCGATCAGCAGAATCCTTGAGGGCTGCCGTGTCTGGAGACAGTAGCGCCACCTTTTTGGACAAGCGCGTCAAAGCCTTGTCCACCGAGGGCGAGGATTCCAACCATAACCTGCCCTGTAAGGGGAAAGGATATGCCATAATAATTCTCTTGAGAATCTGCAGTTTTTTGTCTGGAGTTTCCCAAGCTTTTTCAAATAAGGCGTTCAGCTCATGTGATGGGGGAAACGTTACCTCAGGTTTCTTTTCCTTAAACATGCAGACCCTTGTGTCAGGGACAGAGGGGTCCTCTGTGATATGCAAAACATCTTTTATAGCCATAATTATATAATGAATACTCTTGGCCACCCGTGGGTGTAACCGTGCATCAACATAGTCGACACTGGAGTCAGAATCCGTGTTGGTATTGTCAAAGTCAGAAAAATGTCTCTATGCACGTTGCCATATTTGCACCGCACACTGGTCCATGCTGCGCATGCGTGCGCTTTCCCGTGTCTGCGCATACCCGCTAGTGCGTGCACCCGCTCGCACGGTATGTGCATTTACGGTAAAGAGTATGTAGTCGTAGCGTGCGACTCATTCGTTACAAATGTTCACAATTAATGTAGTTTATAGATTATGGTCCCTTTGATAGATTCTGAAAGTTTGGTTAATATAGAATGTCCCTGAACGGAGGAATCCCTCTTTGTATTGTGCGAAGGATCTAACAGGGGTCATACAGCAGTGTTTGGTACCCATCGGAAGAGTATTTAATCAGCAATATTCCGGTGTTGGTTTGGAGCGGATTAATCGCTCGTGCGAATAGTTATGGACATAACAAGTTATGTCTATTTTCTATTATCATTTGTTCTTACTTAGTCATGCATCAGTGGGTCTCAAATGGCTCTTTGACCTCAGAGATCCCCCAAACAATAGTTTGCATGTTAAGAGGGCCTCATATCTACACATGCATAAGGTAATCACAAGAATAGTAATTGAAGATCAATTGTACTCCAAATCAGTATCTTTCCCGCAGACGGAGTGCAATAGTCTTTAATTACACTGAGCTTTGAGACTCAATGGAGAAGACCAACACCTGTGTTTACAAATGGGGCTGGATTTGTATACAGGAGAATGAGGGCTGAGATGTCATTGTCTCAACTGAAAGTGGACATCATGAATATAGAACAAAACCCAGACAGGATTCTGGGTTTGTATTCGCCAAACAATAGCTTCTCACTAGACAGGAATGTGTTGGTCATCACCCATTGTGTTACATAACCAAGGCCACTGATGCAGCTGGCTCACATGCTGGGAGGGACACACACTTCTTGTGGTTGACACACCCCCACAGCTGGAATGCAGGTATGATATACCCACTGGAGATCACAGGGCTGACTCTCTCACTCAGAACTAAGCTAGCATCAAGCAGCATGGCGGCTACATCCCCAGGACAGAATTCCTTCCCAAAGGCTAAGTATTGAACTTCACATGGCTAGATAAGGAAACAGATAGATTGCTTTCTGGTTTAAATAGGATATTGTAACTTGGTTGTATGATTGTTGGGTGTTTGTGTTGGTGCCCTGTGGAATCTGTGATGGTAGCTGGGATCTTGTTAATCATAAATACCACCATGCAGTACTTTTGAATATGTGCTGGTAGCAATGGCAGGCTGATACTTGTGAGTGCCTGGTGGTCTGGTCTTGTGATGACTCATGTGCTCTGGTTATGGAGATACTGAAGTTGTTTGGGATGTGAAATTATGAGATGGTTCTAGGAAGTTGGATTACATTGTGAAGGGTGATTTAGATTGTTTGGAATTGTAGAATCAGAACATATGCATTGTTTTGAGGCTTGGACATTTTGGAATAAAATGGAGTCTAGCTTCTGCCCCATGCGGCATTGTAGGGACGATTGTGTAGCTGGGTGTTGTGTATATAGGGACAGGCAGCATGGGTAAGCTCAAGTACTTTCTAAACAAAGATTCTCAGCATTTATTAACTGCGCAGCGATTGTTCCTCACATGTGTAAGCTTCGCTGCAACCATATTGTTTTTTAATGTTATTGTGAGCCAATTTCTCTCATCTCTCTCCGTCTCTCCGTCTCTCTCTCTCTCTCTCTCTCTCTCTCTCTCCTCTTTTCTCTTATATCTCTCATAGTATTATAGTATTGTACTGTATTGCATTTAGGTCAGTGTAGTATTGTCTTTTTTGTATTTATTGTTTAGATCTGTGGTTAGGAAGTCTCTGTTATATTGTAGTGTATCATTTGTACTGTTACCCCCTTTTTACAAGTATATTAGATATAATACAGTTAATAGGCCTTGGAACCTAAACCAGTATCTGTGTATTTTCTATAGTGTTAAGTGTTCACTTGAGCGTCGGTGACGCTCAAGCAGCTTTGTAGATAGTCAGGTTACACAAGGTTGCACTTACACCCTGTACTCACATTAAGGTATTCTGTGTATTTCATTGGTATAAGGTTTTAACATAAAGGTATAGTGTTGTAAGCGTCTGCATCGCTGGTGACCTCCTCGTGGTCTCGAGCGTAAGCTACGCTACAGCGAATCATTCCCCTAGACATAACCAATAACGTGTCCTGTGATCACTGGGCCGCGAGCGAACGTGACGCTTGAGCGTCTCGCCTACGGCTGAGCGATCGCTACGCCAATAGCGTACCATTACGGTACTTCTTGAGCAAACAGCGTACAGTGTTCTTAGCTTCATAAAGGGTTGTTTATACGACAAGGAATTTAGCATTGTCAATTGCGGGCTCGTCCTATACTTCTCATATCTGCACTAGGTAGATCAGCAGACATTATCCCTCCAGCAAAGGGTGGGAGGTTGTCTCACAGTGCTGACGGGATAAGCGTCTGCTTCGCTTAGATAAAGAGTGCTGAAGGAACCCGGTAACCGGAGGTAAGAACAGTACGCTATTGTCTTTGAAAATCTGGTCTTTATTTCAATTTGGTGCCAACTACACACTCAGGCCTAGAATAACTTTAGGAGTTTTGAATGATGACTTTCTTTGTGACAAGAGGCCGCATGGTCTGTCCACCATTTTGTGTGACCCTCATGGAGGTGGAAGGGGGAGGAGCAGCGGCCATTTTGGGAAGGTCAAATTTTTTTTTTTTTTCTGAGCGGCTGGTTTTCAGTTGACTCAGGAAACAATCAGCCATCCACTGTCAAAAAAAGAAATCATCATTTAATGAGTTTTTTTTTATGCATTTATTTAATCTATATCATAGTCAATCATAAGTAATAGTGATTGGTACTTATATGTAATTTCATATGCGTGTGCTTACATCAATGTATGTTATTAGATTAAATTTAGAATTGCATTTTTATCTGTGTAAGTTTCACATCTCACCTTCCTGTTTGCCATTTGCATTGATAACGTGCTGAGAAAAAACAAGCACACAGCATAGAAGATACTGTGTGGTGTTTGGTAAGCGTTTATATAGTGAAATATCGCTTATAGTAAGGCGATACAGAAGCCACAAGACAATAGCACACATTTGTTCAGTTTCCAAAATTTAGTTTAAATACCTTACTTTACTGTAACGCCTCTGGGGAGAGCTATCAGACTACGGGAAATGATTTTTCTGATCAGAAAACTATAAGAATGATAGTGGGTTGAAAACGGTATGAGTGTATTGAATCCCGCTTTGTGGACTTTGTGATCTATGTGATAAAACGGTATTGAATTCCGCTTTGTGGACTTTGTGATCTGTGTGATCTATGTGGAACGTGATGAGCACGATCTGAGTGAAAACGTGCAACAGAGTGTGATAAAGTTTTCGTTGTATTACGCTCTGGCTGTTTTGGAGCACAGTAGGGAGACTCCAATGATCCTACCATTTATGGGCAACAAGTGTCTATAAGTGGTACGATTGGACCGCACGGTTGTATGTGTGACCAATAACGCAACGTGATATGAGGTCGTATATCCATGCGTAAATCTTGCCCTCATACGTGTTGTAGGGAGCACATGCAAGCGTGATTTGTGTAAAGAAAAAGGAAGGGAATTTTCTCAGGAAAATCTCTAGAGATAGGGCCTGCAACGGCTACACGTGTCTGCTAGAAGGCGGAACGGGGATACCCGGAGCAGAAGAAGTTCAGTGGAAGAGCTTTAAGGATTTCCAACGAAGTTCTGTGTTTGGTGCATTTTAGGAAGTTTTTCTGTGTTAAAAAGGTCCACAATGGCAGCCAAGTGCACAACACAGAGACGGTCGGAGGTCAGGATTCAGACTCCAGAGGCTTGCAGACACCGAGGGTCTGCTCGGTTAGTAATGTGGGGGAAATATGGTCCCCACACTGAGACCTTTTGTGATGAATGGACACGAATGACTGCGGGGGATAAGGCACCATTTCCCGGGATAGGTAGTTTTGACTCAGAGGTGTTGCATAATTTAAGGCAAAGGATCAGTCTCATAAAATCCTGGAAACAACGAGTTAAACATGATGATTGTTTACAGTTATGGCAACTGGAAAGTGAATTACAAAAAGAGTCTATTGACTTTTCTGACTCTTATCTTGAGAGGAGAGATATGGCAGCAGGAGAGGAGTTGATTGCGGAGAGAAAAGCACAAAGGTGGAACAATAAAAACGCTCTTAGCAACTGTAATATAGATTATAAGAATAAGTGTAATAAATGTAACAATGATTATTGTAATACTGTTGAATGTACAACTATTAACCCATGCAAGTCGCACCCCATGTTAAACTTTCCTCAGGAATACAAACAAGAAAGTGAGCCCAGAACGATGTCGGCACCTCTTCCAGAAGCCATCCTACAAGACATCCAGGTGGACGCGACCAAATTGGTAAAGGCAATAATCAAACCCCCTAACGGAGGGTCAGGTGAGGTCGTGTCCACAGGTACGTACAATGTTTTATATCACGCACAAACAAATGTACCCCATATTGTAAGACCAAAACAAGGTGATGTGATTGAGTTTAGTCCTGTCAGGGTGATCACAGTCCCCAATGGGAAGACTGATGATCAGGGAACCATTCCCGTCAAGGACAGTGCAATGCGCCATCCCTGGTCCCGGACAGAATTGAGATCAATCATGTCTGATTACCCAGATCCTAGGAAAGATCTAACTGTATGATCAAAGATTCACAGAAGGCATACCAACCCCCTAGACATGAAAATGAGCAAAAGTTATGACACACCAAATTACAAGCAGGGATCACATAGGAAGAATTTTGGGCCACACCCATGATATGTGGTCAGGAAAGGTGATCATTAGGACTGATGGTAAGCCTGAGGTAACGGTTAATGAAGTGGGAGGTCATTCCCTGAAGACACAGGAATGACCGGGTGAAAAGTTGTAAATGTATTCGTGAAAATCTTTTTCTCTTTTCTCACTCTCTATCCCCATCTCTGACGAGTATTGGTAAGAATTCACACATTGCATACCCACTTGGTCCTTGCAGAAGTCTACCAAACCCCAGCATGACCTATCCGCCACTATGTATTCTGGCCAGATACAGACAGTGGAGTAATGCAAGTGCTGGTGGGGAGGGACTGCTCAAGGAGACCAGTAGATACATAGATATGACAGCCTAATAAGTCTGACAATGTTTTTCTAATGCTAACAATGTTTTCTTACAATGTTTAAAAATGCTTTGTTTCTCTTTTCTTATTGATGGTTATTGTCGAGTTATGTAATGTATATATGCACATGAATTGTTCTCTATCTCTTTTGTTTTTTTTTATTTTCTCTCTCTTCTCACTCATGTTTCCATGGTTTAAAGATGGTATGTCACCCCTCAGTTGGACCAATGGTAATGCCAGATTTTTTTTTCTCCTTACAGAAAGATCGCCGGTTAGGAAGGAATATTGCATCACCAGAATGTTCGTTTGGAAGACTGAGAGACAGCACCTTTTGAGAGGACAGCAGAACAAGAAGAACAACAAAACGAGAGAACTTATTATCGTAACGAGTTCTCTCCCCCTCAAACTGATTTTCTTATACCCCCTTTACAAATTTCTTCTTTTCTCCTCCTGTAAGATGGACTTGCCCCAAGAGACTGTGATATGGATTTTCCTGTTGACCATGATGTTGACCAGAGCAGTCTGTTTCGGTGAGAGTACCAGTGAGGTCGAGAAAGGACCCAGAAAGGTCCTGATGACTGAGACGGAGGTGTAAATTTCCAATAGCAACCCAATCACCAAGCAAAGGCGAGTACCGGGCACGATCTAACAACCATGTTATTTGTAAACAACTGTGAAGGAATGTTAGTTCAAAAAGAAAGTTGTATCTGTAGGCTCTGTAACAAAGAAATGCCAATCTAGTTTTAATATCCATATGGATCGGCATCCATTGAGTGACTATCACTCCTTAGTGGGTAACGTATTAAACAAGACCGATTGTTGGGTATGCTCTCAAGTACCTCAGGGACACAGCAAATCAGGGCTAGTACCATTTCCTTTAACGTTAGGGGAGGTACTTGAGCTAAGTGGTGGGAGACCGGTGGACCGGAGGTTTAACATCTCCAGCCCTCCTAGTTTGAAGCTCCACCAATACCATGTGGATAGGTCCCTCTTATGTTTTAATATCTCCAATCCCCGTAAGCCGGGAAATTGGGAAGTGTCATGGAGCAACCTTACCATGACCTTTTCACACAGAGCAGATAGAATGCCTACAGATACAGAGCTCGTACGCCACATAGCCAGTAGAGGAAAATCTTTCCGGTATCGATGTACCTTAGGGAATAGGATTACTAGAGTTGGAGAGGTATCACCAGGATACTGTGCACATATCGTACAAACTGATACGTGCATTAGACAGATGGAAGAATTAGGGTCAGGAGATTTCACCTGGAAGGTTTGTAACATGGTCATGTCCTTCTCCGTCCCTTATGTTCTCCCCGATGATGCATATTTCATATGCGGGAGAAAGGCGTACAAGTGGCTTGCCCCAAACTCTGAAGGATTGTGTTATATTGGAAAAGTATTGCCTGAAGTGATGACTGTTACACATGACAAAATGAAGGACATACACCGTGGTGCCCAAGCTCCTTATACTCACACTCATTACGAACACCGAGTTAAAAGACAACTGTCAGAAAGATTAGAGCATCCGGCCTCTGATCTTATCCATGAATCCACCGGGATTCAGGTTCTGGTAGCGTTAGATTTCACTCGCACCGCTCGAGGTGTGATGAATTATAAATACATTTCCGCACTCGCCAATTTGTTAGATAATATCACTGAAATGTATGATGACACGTTTAGATACACTGGAAGAGAACTTCAAGCTTACAAAACAGAACTAGTTCAGCATAGGATGGTTCTTAATTATCTTACAGCAGTAACAGGCGGATATTGTGTTACATTGGCAACACAGTACGGCATAAAGTGTTGCACGTATATCACAAATAGCACCGAGGATCCGGTAGAGGTCATAGACCAAAAGATGGACGATATTCTCCAATTGAAGCGGGAATTTCGTCGAAAACACAATCTCACCCTTGCTGCTGTAGGTAATGAGCTGACTGGTTGGGTGTCATGGTTGAACCCGCGAAATTGGTTCTCCGGTTTGGGAGACTGGGCTCAAGGAGTCATAATGGATGTTGGAAAGTTTCTCCTATGTATCTTGGGTGTCGTTATATCTATTGGATTGATATTTAGATGCGGGCAGGCTTTAATGAGGTGCAAACAAAGTACAAAAGTGATGAGCTTGAGGAGCGAGGAAACTGTAATTAACCTGGATTTGATTTATGACCCAATGCTAGAAACCATGACGTGATGATGTAATGAGTATACGGTCCGTCTTTCACCCATTTCTATGTTTTCCTCCGAGGTACAAAGACCCACGTAGACGAAGGATTTGATGAGCCAAGGGGCCGACAACGGAAAGATGGAAAGAAGAAGAGCAGACGACCTGATATACAAGATTTTGATGGACAATGCCATGGGTACCCCAGTTTCCCTAGGAACTTTAAAATCACGCTAGCCCAACATTTTTTGTAAATCCATGGACGTTGTTTGCTTTACTCACGATTTATGAGCAAAAGCACAAAGAAGAAGACTCCAATCAACCGACACCAATCAAGACCTCAATCGACGAACGTACATTAACCTGACATAGAATATCATTGCATTTTCCGTAAGTGTTCTTTATCTTCATCTCTACAACCCTCAGGTAATGACACACATAGTCGATAGGGAATACAGGCACAGATATCAGCAACCACATACCTCCCCCATTCATGTATCATCAACTAAAATGTGCATCCCCATTTTGTTACAACTGTAAGCCGAAATGAGCTCGGTAGAGTTTGACAGCCCATCCACAGACCCTTAGTACGGGATAAGAAGGAATTCAAATGTATACTTCGCAATACCTCGAAGCTTGATTTACCACACGTACGGCACGATGATACATGACCCTCCAAACATGGACTCATACACACATGCTTCTGCTTTCTCACTAGGTCATACCCTTTTCACACCTACTCCTCTCTTCTTCCTTACCCCACCATGGAAATCAATTAACCCCTGACTTACATTTTTCTCCTTAAACGTTTTGTGGCAGTTATTATTGACTGCCAAAGGGTGGACTGTCAAAGTCAGAAAAATGTCTCTATGCACGTTGCCATATTTGCACCGCACACTGGTCCATGCTGCGCATGCGTGCGCTTTCCCGTGTCTGCGCATACCCGCTAGTGCGTGCACCCGCTCGCACGGTATGTGCATTTACGGTAAAGAGTATGTAGTCGTAGCGTGCGACTCATTCGTTACAAATGTTCACAATTAATGTAGTTTATAGATTATGGTCCCTTTGATAGATTCTGAAAGTTTGGTTAATATAGAATGTCCCTGAACGGAGGAATCCCTCTTTGTATTGTGCGAAGGATCTAACAGGGGTCATACAGCAGTGTTTGGTACCCATCGGAAGAGTATTTAATCAGCAATATTCCGGTGTTGGTTTGGAGCGGATTAATCGCTCGTGCGAATAGTTATGGACATAACAAGTTATGTCTATTTTCTATTATCATTTGTTCTTACTTAGTCATGCATCAGTGGGTCTCAAATGGCTCTTTGACCTCAGAGATCCCCCAAACAATAGTTTGCATGTTAAGAGGGCCTCATATCTACACATGCATAAGGTAATCACAAGAATAGTAATTGAAGATCAATTGTACTCCAAATCAGTATCTTTCCCGCAGACGGAGTGCAATAGTCTTTAATTACACTGAGCTTTGAGACTCAATGGAGAAGACCAACACCTGTGTTTACAAATGGGGCTGGATTTGTATACAGGAGAATGAGGGCTGAGATGTCATTGTCTCAACTGAAAGTGGACATCATGAATATAGAACAAAACCCAGACAGGATTCTGGGTTTGTATTCGCCAAACAATAGCTTCTCACTAGACAGGAATGTGTTGGTCATCACCCATTGTGTTACATAACCAAGGCCACTGATGCAGCTGGCTCACATGCTGGGAGGGACACACACTTCTTGTGGTTGACACACCCCCACAGCTGGAATGCAGGTATGATATACCCACTGGAGATCACAGGGCTGACTCTCTCACTCAGAACTAAGCTAGCATCAAGCAGCATGGCGGCTACATCCCCAGGACAGAATTCCTTCCCAAAGGCTAAGTATTGAACTTCACATGGCTAGATAAGGAAACAGATAGATTGCTTTCTGGTTTAAATAGGATATTGTAACTTGGTTGTATGATTGTTGGGTGTTTGTGTTGGTGCCCTGTGGAATCTGTGATGGTAGCTGGGATCTTGTTAATCATAAATACCACCATGCAGTACTTTTGAATATGTGCTGGTAGCAATGGCAGGCTGATACTTGTGAGTGCCTGGTGGTCTGGTCTTGTGATGACTCATGTGCTCTGGTTATGGAGATACTGAAGTTGTTTGGGATGTGAAATTATGAGATGGTTCTAGGAAGTTGGATTACATTGTGAAGGGTGATTTAGATTGTTTGGAATTGTAGAATCAGAACATATGCATTGTTTTGAGGCTTGGACATTTTGGAATAAAATGGAGTCTAGCTTCTGCCCCATGCGGCATTGTAGGGACGATTGTGTAGCTGGGTGTTGTGTATATAGGGACAGGCAGCATGGGTAAGCTCAAGTACTTTCTAAACAAAGATTCTCAGCATTTATTAACTGCGCAGCGATTGTTCCTCACATGTGTAAGCTTCGCTGCAACCATATTGTTTTTTAATGTTATTGTGAGCCAATTTCTCTCATCTCTCTCCGTCTCTCCGTCTCTCTGTCTCTCTCTCTCTCTCTCTCTCTCTCTCTCTCTCTCCTCTTTTCTCTTATATCTCTCATAGTATTATAGTATTGTACTGTATTGCATTTAGGTCAGTGTAGTATTGTCTTTTTTGTATTTATTGTTTAGATCTGTGGTTAGGAAGTCTCTGTTATATTGTAGTGTATCATTTGTACTGTTACCCCCTTTTTACAAGTATATTAGATATAATACAGTTAATAGGCCTTGGAACCTAAACCAGTATCTGTGTATTTTCTATAGTGTTAAGTGTTCACTTGAGCGTCGGTGACGCTCAAGCAGCTTTGTAGATAGTCAGGTTACACAAGGTTGCACTTACACCCTGTACTCACATTAAGGTATTCTGTGTATTTCATTGGTATAAGGTTTTAACATAAAGGTATAGTGTTGTAAGCGTCTGCATCGCTGGTGACCTCCTCGTGGTCTCGAGCGTAAGCTACGCTACAGCGAATCATTCCCCTAGACATAACCAATAACGTGTCCTGTGATCACTGGGCCGCGAGCGAACGTGACGCTTGAGCGTCTCGCCTACGGCTGAGCGATCGCTACGCCAATAGCGTACCATTACGGTACTTCTTGAGCAAACAGCGTACAGTGTTCTTAGCTTCATAAAGGGTTGTTTATACGACAAGGAATTTAGCATTGTCAGTATCAGTGTCTGCTACCTGGGAAAGGGGACGTTTTTGCGACCCCGTAGGGCCTTGTGACACAGTCAAAGCCATGGATTGACTCCCTGCTATTTCCCTGGACTCTGCTTTGTCCAATCTTTTATGTAATAAAGTCACATTTGCATTTAAAACATTCCACATATCCAACCAATCAGGTGTCGGCGGCGCCGACGGAGACACCACAATCATCTGCTCCACCTCCTCCCTAGACGAGCCTTCCACTTCAGACATGCCGACACACACGTACCGACACCCCCACACAAACTGGGATAAATAATTATGGGGACAGTGCCCCAATAAGGCCCTTTGGAGAGACAGAGAGAGAGTATGCCAGCACACACCCAACGCCACTGGACACTGGAACAAAATCCCAGTCTGTACAGCGCTTTTATAGATCAATAATACACTCACTGCGCCAATTAAATGTGCCCCCCCCTCGTTTTTGCCCTCTGTACTTGCTCAGCAGGGGAGAGTCCAGGGAGCAGCTTCTCTGCAGCGTGCTGTGGAGAAAATGGCGCTGGTTAGTGCTGGAGGATCAAACTCCGCCCCCTCAACGGCGGGCTTCGTTCCCGCTCAAATTCTTTATACTGGCGGGTTTTTGCCTCCGCAGTATATAATATGTCAGCCAGTGTCCCTTGAGGTAATTCTTGCTGCCCAGAGCGCCCCCCCCCCCCCCCGCGCCCTGCACCCTTACTGTGCCGTCAGTGTGTGTAAATGTGGAAGCAATGGCGCGCAGCGTTACCGCTGCGTGGCACCTCAGTGAAGATCTGAAGTCTTCTGCCGCCTGTGAAGTCTTCTTTCTTCTTATATTCACCCGGCTTCTATCTTCCGGCTCTGTGAGGAGGACGGCAGCGCTGCTCCGGGACGAACAGCGAGGATGAGACCTGTGTTCCGACCCTCTGGAGCTAATGGTGTCCAGTAGCCTAAGAAGCAGAGCCTATCAGTTAAGTAGGTCTGCTTCTCTCCCCTCAGTCCCACGATGCAGGGAGCCTGTTGCCAGCAGTGCTCCCTGAAAATAAAAAACCTAACAAAATTATTTTCAGAGAAACTCAGTAGAGCTCCCCTGCAGTGCATCCAGTCTCCTCTGGGCACAGGATCTAACTGAGGTCTGGAGGAGGGGCATAGAGGGAGGAGCCAGTGCACACCCATCTAAAGTCTTTAGAGTGCCCATGTCTCCTGCGGAGCCCGTCTATACCCCATGGTCCTTACAGAGTCCTCAGCATCCTCTAGGACGTAAGAGAAATATATGTATATATATGGGGGGGGGGGGGGGTTTAATCATCCACTGCCTCCCTAAGCACTGACCACACGCCACTGGCGCACTTATGCCACCGCTTGTGTGCATGTGCTGATCCCAGCACCCTGGCTAGTTGGGGCTAGTGCTCTTCTCTCCTCTCCATCATGGGTAGCGGCAGCACCCATACCAGGAAAAGGTAGGAGACACTGGATACCATTGCCAATTAGCTCTGAATGGAAGACGGTTAAAAACTTTCAGATCTTGTTTGCAATACCTTGTTGTAAATGTGAACCTTGTTCTTTCCCATTAATATAATTACTGTAAAGTCTAGAAGAAAAGGGGCTAAAGTAAATAGATATAGGGATTCAGAGTGACAATCTTACTGGAGTTCAACTAACAAAAGTGCTGTACCATAGTGTGTATAGGTTTGAATAGGTTGTTTTATTATGTAACATGAGGCCCCCAAATTCCCCCAAATATAACAGATTAAGAATGTGAATAAAATATATCACTCATAATTACTTACTTGGGATTAGAATGATTCACTGAACAAGAAAAACAATGAAACATTATACTGTAAATTGCTACATGATATGGAAAACACATCTCATACTGTTCACAAACTTATTGCACAGTTTACCTTCCCATAGGATCCTTGCCCAAGAACTTTTAAGAGTTCAAACTGAGATGGATCTGCTTTCTCAAAACCTTCTTCCACATGATGGCTGATATCTATTTCCTTCACTATTCCATCATCCTTTAAAATGAAAAAATTGCTGCCATTACCATTTTACCTATTATTATCATAAAATGTGTACAGTGTTATTTAATAATGTATTTTATACAGATTGTAAAGCACACTCTGTGGTGTGTACACTCTGCAATGTAGATACAGCTGCAAAGGGTTAATCTATTTCCCCAATAAAGTTCTCACAAGGGTTATAAAATTAGGCTATTCCCACCCAAAATAGCCTACATAACCCCCAACATGCCATGGCAACTTTAGGATAGGAACGCCTGTGCCCTATTTTTCCCAGGACTTTTTCACCCAAACTTTTTAACACACACGCTTATTTTTCTTTCATTTAAGCTACTTATAAACCCAAAATAACAGAGCAACCATCGCAACCGAAGATCGCAATGGTGATCCAAGGTAGGGTCTACGGAGGCTGCACTCGGATCACAAATGCAATGTAGGAGGACTATTGTTTACTGTTCTTTGTTTGAGAAATTGTGGGCTGCTGGGACATAATAACTGAGTCAGACAAAATATTTATCCCTCAGCATCCTCGTTCCCATAACAACTAACGGTTCCAGGTTGCGGGGCCAGGAAATAAGCATGCAGACACGCAGACCCTGGCCTCGTCTCTCCCGGAAAACACGGTGACACGCCCCGTGTTTATGGAAACTTTGGCTAGGAACGCCTCCTCGCACCTCCCAAATGCCATAGCTTGTCAATCAAGCTGTGGCTGGGAGACACTGTGAGCGGACTTGAAGATGGAGAGCTGCACATGTGCAGTCCTCCCACCATCAGAGATGTGTGTTAACCATCAGGTTAGCTTACATCTCTGAATCAGGCCCACTGTTTCTTATAAACAATGCAGAGAATTGGCACTGATGAGCCCATGTATTTATCACTGATTCCTAAGAGTTATCCAGAAGAAGAAAGTATGGACCCTGTCATCTAGTCCTATGGTAGGAGAGCAGGTGCTACATTTAAAAAAAAAAGATTTTCCTCACAAAAAGTTATTTACCTTTTGTAATTTTAACTATTTGCAATTTGATGGATTGGTATTAAATTGTTTTTAAAGTCAAGTCTAATTTTCTCATTATTCATGGTGTAAGCAGGTTTCAGCTACCTATTCCAGAAATCTAACACTAGGCTTTACACACGTAACATTCTAACAGTATCTAATTAATCCAGACACCTTTGGTGACACCTCCATGACTACAAATTTGACAACTATGTTCTAATCTAGTTGCAGTATTTATAGCAAACGTACAAATGCAGCTATACAAACTTAAACAAATACTGGATTTTGTGTTAGACAGGGTGGTGATGCTCAAAATTTATTTTTCAGGTGACCCACTAAATAAATACCAATATTAAATTTTTCTGGAACCCCAAGTATAAAAATTTCATTGTGCTGGAATGCCAACAGAAGCAGGTCACAATGGAATGTATTCACTGAAAATAAGAGGACGATATAAACAGTCCAGTTGGGGCCCCAACTTAAAGTTTATGTACCTTTAGCTAAAGCTCCAATGACTCCAAGCCCACTTACTGTATGGAAATGTACAGGCTACTGACTTGCTAAATATGAGCATCTTTAGGTGAACGGAAACTACTGCAGTTTTTTTTTTTTTTTTTTTATAATAAACTATCCAAACTGTGTATGTGTCAGGGTTTGTGTTTGTTTTTGTTCTGGACTTGTAACAGCGTCCAAGGTGTAAATAAATACAGCTGGAAAGTGTATGGAGAACACCAGAGGTCTGAACAAGTTCCTTTATTTCCTTCCTTTAAAAGAAAATAATCTTTTTTCTCTAACGTCCTAGTGGATGCTGGGGACTCCGTAAGGACCATGGGGAATAGATGGGCTCCGCAGGAGACATGGGCACTTTAAGAAAGAATTTAGATTCTGGTGTGCTCTGGCTCCTCCCTCTATGTCCCTCCTCCAGACCTCAGTTTGAATCTGTGCCCGGACGAGCTGGGTGCTGTTCAGTGAGCTCTCCTGAGCTTGCTGTGAGAAAGTATTTTGTTAGGTTTTTTATTTTCAGGGAGCTCTGCTGGCAACAGACTCCCTGCATCGTGGGACAGAGGGGAGAGAAGCAGCTCTACTCTCTGAAGCTAGGTCCTGCTTCTTAGGCTACTGGACACCATTAGCGCCAGAGGGATCATACACAGGATCTCACCCTCGTCATCCGATCCCAGAGCCGCGCCGCCGTCCCCCTCGCAGAGCCGGAAGACAGAAGCCGGGTGAGTATGAGAAGCAAGAAGACTTCGAAATCGGCGGCAGAAGACTCCGTTCTTCACTGAGGTAACGCACAGCACTGCAGCAGTGCGCCATTGCTCCCACACACCTCACATACTCCGGTCACTGTAAGGGTGCAGGGCGCAGGGGGGGGGGCGCCCTGGGCAGCATATGGACCTCTTTTGGCAAAAGTACACATATATATAGTTGGGCACTGTATATATGTATGAGCCCCCGCCAAGAAAATGTATATTTAAGCGGGAC
This sequence comes from Pseudophryne corroboree, assembly GCF_028390025.1. Classification (NCBI taxonomy): domain Eukaryota; kingdom Metazoa; phylum Chordata; class Amphibia; order Anura; family Myobatrachidae; genus Pseudophryne; species Pseudophryne corroboree. The sequence goes on from NC_086447.1 coordinate 597,659,323, forward strand.
AGAAGCCCGCCGTCGAGGGGGCGGGGCTACTTCCTCAGCACTCACCTGCGCCATTTTTTCTCCACAACTCCGCTGAGAGGAAGCTCCCCAGGCTCTCCCCTGCAGATACACGGAAGAAAAGGGTATAAAGAGAGGGGGGGCACATAATTAGGCGCAAAAATCAATATAAACAGCAGCTACTGGGTTAACATTAAGTTACTGTGTTATTCCTGGGTTTATAGCGCTGGGGTGTGTGCTGGCATACTCTCTCTCTGTCTCTCCAAAGGGCCTTGTGGGGGAATTGTCTTCAGATGAGCATTCCCTGAGTGTGTGGTTGTTCGGTACGTGTGTGTCGACATGTCTGAGGTAAAAGGCTCCCCTAAGGAGGTGATGGAGCAAATGTGTGTGTGAGTGGTGTCTCCGTCGACAACGCCGACACCTGATTGGATATGTGAAATTAAGTGCTAAGGAAAATTTATTGCACAAAAGATTAGAGAACAGACAGGGAATCTACCCATGTCTGTCCCTATGTCGCAGAGTCCTTCAGAGTCTCTCAATGCTCACTATCCAAAATAATAGACACTGATATCGACACGGAGTTTGACTCCAGTGTCGACTACGATAATGCAAAGTTACAGCCAAAATGGCAGGAAAGTATTCAATATATGATTATTGTAATAAAAAAAAATATTTTGCATATCACTGATGACTCATCTGTCCCTGACACAAGGGTACACATGTTTAAGGGGAAGAAAGCTGAGGTAAATTTCCCTCCTCTCATGAAGACAAAGAGCGGGAATCTCCAGACAAGAGACAGCCGTTTCCCACAAAGAATTCTCAGGGAGTATCCTTTCCCTATTAGGGCCAGGATACGATGGGAATCTTCCCCTAGGGTGTCACGTTTGCCCAAAAGGTAGCGCTGACTTAACAGCTATCCTCAGGGATCCTGCAGATAGCATGCAGTAAAAGTACTTTGAAGTCCATTTACACACTTTCTGGTACACTACTCAGACCGGCGATTGTGTCGGCATGGGTTTATAGCGCTGTAGCAGCGTGGACAGATTATCAGCAGAGATTGAGACCCTAGTATGTATATATATATATGTATATATATATATAGATATATATATATGAAAGATGCTGTCTTAGATATATATATATAAAACATGCCCAAAGAGACATTAGTCTACTGGGTTCTAGAGTCAACGCTATGTCGATTTCTGCTTGACGTGTCCTGTGGACCATGCAATGGACAGGTGATGCCGACTTAAGAGGCATATGGAAGGCTGAGGATTGTGTGGAGAAGGGATCTCGGACCTGGTCTCCACAGCTATAGCTGGTAATTCTGATATTTTGCCTTATATTCCAGCACAGCCTAGGAAAGCATGACATTATCAAATGCAGTCCTTTCGATCACAAAGAAACAAGAAAGTCCGAGGTGCGTCCTTTCTTGACAGAGGCAGGGGCAGAGGAAAGAAGCTGCACAACACAGCTAGTTCCCAGGAACAGAAGTCCTCCCCGGCCTCTACAAAATCCACCGCATGTCGCTGGGGCTCCACAGGCGGAGCCAGGCCCGGTGGGGGCACGTCTTCGAAATTTCAGCTACAAGTGGGTTCACTCCCTGTTGGATCCCTGGGCAATAGATATTGTGTCTCAGGGATACAAGCTGGACTTCGAGGAGATGCCCCCTCACCGACGGCCCTGCCGGCTTCCCCCCACGAGAGGGAAATAGTGTTAACTGCAATTCACAAATTGTATCTTCCACAGGTGGTGGTCAAGGTTCCCCTCCTTCAACAAGGAGAGGGTTATTATTCGACCATGTTGTAGTCCCGAAACCGGACGGTTCGGTCAGACCCATATTGAATTTAAAATCCCTGAACATATACTTGAAAAGGTTCAAGTTCAAGATGGAATTGCTGAGAGCGGTCATCGCAAGCCTGGAAGGGGGGGATTTTATGGTGTCTCTGGACATACAGGATGCATACCTTGATGTCCCCATTTATCCACCTCATCAGGCGTACCTCAGATTTGTGGTACAGGATTGTCATTACCAATTTCAGACGTTGCCGTTTGGTCTCTCCACGGCACAGAGAATATTTACCAAGGTAATGACGGAAATGATGGTACTCCTGCGGAAGCAAGGGGTCGCAATTATCCCATAATTGGATGATCTCCTCATAAAAGTGGGATCAAGAGAGCAGTTGCTGATCAGCGTAGCACTTTCTCTGGAAGTGTAACGGCAACACGGCTGGATTCTAAATATTCCAAAGTCGCAGTTGGTTCCTACGGCTCGTCTGCCTTTCCTAGGCATGATTCTAGACACAGACCAGAAAAGGGTTTATCTCCCGATAGAGAGAGCTCAGGAGCTCATGACACTGGTCAGGAACCTATTAAAACCAAAACAGGTGTCAGTGCATCACTGCACTCGAGTCCTGGGTATGATGGTGGCATCATACGAGGCCATTCCCCCTTCGGCAGGTTACATGCGAGGACCTTTCAATGGGACTTACTGGACAAGTGGTCCGGATCACATCTTCAGATGCATCGGTTAATCACCCTATCCCCCAGGGCCAGGGTGTCTCTCCTGTGGTGGCTGCAGAATGCTCACCTTCTCGAGGGCCGCAGATTCAACATTCAGGACTGGGTCCTGGTGACCACGGATGCAAGCCTCCGAGGGTGGGGAGCAGTCACACAGGGAAGAAATTTCCACGGTCTGTGGTCAAGTCAGGAGACTTGCCTTCACGTCAACATCCTGGAACTAAGGGCCGTATACAACGCCCTACGTCAAGCGGAGACCCTGCTTCGCGACCAACCAGTTCTGATTCAGTCAGACACCATCACTGCAGTGGCTCATGTAAACCGACAAGGTGGCACAAGGAGCAGGGTAGCGATGGCGGAAGCCACCAGAATTCTTCGCTGGGTGGAAAATCACGTAAGCGCACTGTCAGCAGTGTTCATCCCGGGAGTGGACAACTGGGAAGCAGACTTCCTCAGCAGACACGACCTCCATCCGGGAGAGTGGGGACTTCATCAGGAAGTCTTCGCACAGATGAGGGCATCACGCCTCAACAAAAAACTACAGAGGTATTGCGCCAGGTCAAGAGACCCTCAGGCGATTGATGTAGACACCATGGTGACACCGTGGGTGTTCCAGTCGGTCTATGTATTTCCTCCTCTTCCTCTCATACCCAAGGTGCTGAGAATAATAAGAAAAAGAGGAGTGAGAACGATACTCATTGTTCCAGATTGGTCACGAAGGGCCGTGGCCTCTTCCTCTAAGACAGGACTTGTTGCAACAGGGGCCCTGTCTGTTCCAAGACTTACCACCGCTGCATTTGATGGCATGGCGGTTGAACGCCGGATCCTAGCAGAGAAAGGCATTCCGGATGAGGTCATTCCTACGCTGATAAAGGCTAGGAAGGACGTGACAGCTCAACATTATCACCGTATATGGCGAAAATATGTTGCTTGGTGTGAGGCCAGGAATGCCCTACGGAGGAATTCCAGCTGGGCCGTTTCCTTCACTTCCTACAGTCAGGAGTGAATTTGGGCCTAAAATTGGGTTCCATTAAGGTCCAGATTTCGGCCCTATCCATTTTCTTTCAAAAGGAGTTGACTTCTCTACTTGAAGTTCAGACGTTTGTAAAGGGAGTGCTGCATATTCAGCCCCCTTTTGTGCCTCCAGTGGCACCTTGGGATCTTAACGTGGTGTTGAGTTTCCTGAAATCCCACTGGTTTGAACCACTCAAAACGGTGGAGTTGAAATATCTCACGTGGAAGGTGGTCATGCTATTAGCCTTGGCTTCGGCTAGGCGTGTGTCAGAGTTGGCGGCTTGGTCACATAAAAGCCCCTATCTGGTTTTCCATGCGGATAGAGCAGAATTGCGGACCTGTCCACAATTTCTGCCGAAAGTGGTTTCATCCTTTCATATAAACCAACCTACTGTGGTGCCTGTGGCTACTACTGACTTGGAGGATTCCGAGTTACTTGATGTGGTCAGGGCTTTGAAGGTTTATGTAGCCAGAATGGCTAGGGTCAGGAAAACAGAATCTTTGTTTATCCTGTATGCTTCCAACAAGCTTGGTGCTCCTGCTTCAAAGCAAACTATTGCTCGCTGGATCTGTAACACGATTCAGCAGGCTCATTCTGCGGCTGGATTGCCGCTACCTAAATCAGTTAAGGCCCATTCCACGAGGAAGGTGGGCTCTTCTTGGGCGGCTGCCCGAGGGGTCTCGGCATTACAGCTTTGCCGAGCGGCTACTTGGTCAGGTTCAAACACTTTTGCAAAGTTCTACAAGTTTGATACCCTGGCTGAGGAGGACCTTGTGTTTGCTCAATCGGTGCTGCAGAGTCATCCGCACTCTCCCGCCCGTTTGGGAGCTTTGGTATAATCTCCATGGTCCTTACGGAGTCCCCAGCATCCACTAGGACGTTAGAGAAAATAAGATTTTACTTATAGGCCCTACACACTCGGCGATGTGCAGCCGAGCTGCCCGACCACCGATACGGGCGACGGGCGACCCGGCGGCAGGGGGGCAGTGACGGGGGGAGTGAAGTTTCTTCATTCCCCCCGTCACCCGGCTCCGTAGACTTGCAGGCAAATATGGACGATCTCGTCCATATTGGCCTGCATGCACAGCCGACATAGCACCAGCGATGAACGAGCGCGGGGCCGCGCATCGTTCATCGCTGGTGACTCCACACTGCACGATATGAACATTATCTCGTTCATTAATGAACGAGATCGTTCATATCGTGCAGTGATATCGGCATGTGTGTAGGGCCCATTACCGGTAAATCTATTTCTCGTAGTCCGTAGTGGATGCTGGGCGCCCGTCCCAAGTGCGGACTTCTTCTGCTTGTATATAGTTCTTGCTTAAATAAGGGTTATGTTATGGTTGCATCAGGGTTGACCTGTTGCTCTGTAGTTGTTCATACTGTTGACTGGGTATGTTTATCTCAAGTTATACGGTGTGATTGGTGTGGCTGGTATGAATCTTGCCCTGGATTACCAAAATCCTTTCCTTGTACTGTCAGCTCTTCCGGGCACAGTTTCTCTAACTGAGGTCTGGAGGAGGGACATAGAGGGAGGAGCCCAGAGCACACCAGAATCTAAATTCTTTCTTAAAGTGCCCATGTCTCCTGCGGAGCCCGTCTATTCCCCATGGTCCTTACGGAGTCCCCAGCATCCACGACGGACTACGAGAAATAGATTTACCGGTACGTAAAATCTTATTATTAATTACAGGATAAATGATATAGCACAATCAGCACAACAGGGTAAGTCCAGAATATATACAATACTGCAGGCCAGGGGTGGGGGGCTGGAGGCACAACTGTCCCAGGCCCGAACGCTCTGACAGAGAGTGGAGGGCCTGGACTGCATGCTGCCACCTTCCACTGCTCTAAGTATTGACTATGCCTCTGCCAAAATGGACGCCAGGAGACAGGTAATTTAAATGCTAGAGGAGGCATGGCCAATTTGGGAGGGACATTTTTAAAAGGTTAAAAAGGGCAGGTGAACAGTGGCCTCCGCTGGGCCAGCAGACCCGTGGCGGCGGTCAGGGGTGGGGGTTCCCTTAACAATGAGCAAAACCCCTGATAATGAGCAAAACCCCTGATAATGAGCAGAACCCCTGAGAATGAGCAGAACCCCTGACAGCAGGTACTGAGGCATAATATGGTGACAGGGGCATAAGTGTGGGAGCATAGTATGGTGACAGGGGCATCACTGTGGATGCATAATATGGTGTCAGGGGCATTACTGTGTGGGGCATAATATGGCGACATGGGCATTACTGTGTGGGGAATAATATGGTGACGGGCATAACTGTGGGGACGTAATATGGTGTCAGGGGTATTACTGAGGGGTCTTAATATGGTGTCAGGGGATTTACTGTGGGGGCTTATGGTGCAAGGGTAATTACTTTGTGGGGCATAATACAGTGTTGCTCAGAGTACTGTATGTGTACAGGAATATATATATATATATATATATATATATATTTTGTATATATTTTTTTTGGGGGGGGGAAGAATGGCCAAAATATAGACAGTTGGGAAGTATGGATACAACACTTGTAAGTTGGAATGCAGATGAAATGGAGGCAATACTTGAAAACATTGTAATTCAGGATGAATAGAAACAATACTTGTGGCTGTATACAGGAATAGCAAATGTGCTTATGACAATAGACGTACAAGAAGTTGTACACAGGAATCACAGATGTGCTTACAGGAGTATTTGGAGCTGTATATACAGTAGGAATAGCAGACACTTTATGACAACATGAGAACTTTGAGCTGTACACAGAAATAGATACAGTACTATGACAACAGGAGTGCTTGAAACTACACAGAAATAGCAGACATGTTATGTCAGCAGGAGTCTTTATAGTGTCAGGATCATGGACTGTTTCATGCTTGTACTAGTGTTCTCTGTAGCTTACCTCCTGATCTGCAGGGATTTCTCTTAGGGGGTCATTCCGACCTGATCTCACACTGCCATTTTTCGCAGCGCAGCAATTAGGTCACTACTGCGCATGCGTATGCACTGCAATTCGCAGGTGCATCGTATGGGTACAAAGTGGATCGTTGCTGAGGGATGGATTTAATGAAGAATCCATTCGCACAGCCGATCGCAAGGAAATTGACAGGAAGAAGGCGTTCATGGGTGTCAACTGACCGTTTTCTGGGAGTGTTTGGGAAAACGCAGGCGTGTCCGGGCGTTTGCAGGGCAGGTGTCTGACGTCAATTCTGGGACCAGACAGGCTGAAGTGATCGCAAGGGCTGAGTAAGTTCAGACCTACTCAGAAACTGCACAAAATGTTTTTGCAGAGCTCGGCTGCACAGGCGTTCGCACACTTGCAAAGCGAATATACACACCCCTATAGGCGGTGACTATCTGATTGCAGCGCTGCAAAGAGTAGCTAGAGAGTGATCAACTCGGAATGACCCCCTCAGTCCAGCAAAGTGCCGTGCAGTTTTCAGCTTTCAGCTGCAGCATGTGTTGTGTTGTTCAGTTCTGAGTAAACCACCTGTGTGAGTAGCTGGCAAGATAATATGTACAGCATTTAGGTTTCTCTGTGCATTATTTCCAGCAGCCATGTTACCTGGTCAGCTGACTGGACTATTTACCAATAGGAGTGCTAGTATCCTCAGCTGATTCCTTCCTCCAATGACAACCTACCTAAGGGTATAAAGCAGGTCTCTTGGGAACAGGAAGGGGCCTGAACAACTTCCTTCTTTTCTGCATGCTGCTGTGTGTTCCAGGTTCCAGGCTCCAGGCTCCACTGTATCTCTAAGTGTTCCAGTGCCAATTACCATTGGAAATCTCTACGTGTTCTCCAGTTACTATTGATTGTTATTTCATTATTTCATTTTCAGTGTCTCAAGGAACCGAGTGCCATCTGTTATCATTGATTGTTTCTACAGCAATGAGTACCATCGGTCATCATAGATTGTTATTTCAGTATCTTCTAGTTTTCCAGTGTCTCAAGGAACTGAATGCCATCGGTCAACATAATTTGTTTCTTCAAGTGCTTTCAAATTCACCAGTTCTCAAGTATCGAGTGCCATCGGTTAAACATCATTTGTTTCTTCCAGTTCTCAAGTACCGAGTGCCATCGGTTAAACTTCGTTTGTTTCTTTAAGTGTTTTCAAGTTCTCCAGTTCCCAAGTATTGAGTACTATCGATTACATTGATTTATTCTCTTTAACCTTCAAGATCTTCTCAGCGGTTACCCTTAGAGTTCAGCTTCATCAAAGACTCTCTCCTTATCAGTCTGCCATTAGTTATTTCTCTGTAGAATTCCTCAGCTGTTTCCGGGTACCTATCCAGGGGAAAGCGACCTGCCTATTGGGAGCAACAAAGCTCAAATCCCCATAGGAGGGGTTCACTGGTGAAAACCTTCCGGTGGGTTAGACTCCATGCCTCTGGGCAGATCTTGCCAACACTCGGTTCTAGCAATATATGAGGAAGTCCTATATTCATCCTCCTCATTTATTGTGGCATTCTGATCCAATACCCTCATCCCATGAATCCCCAGCTGAGTACACAGGGACCCAGGACATGACATGTAGCCCTTTACAAGGGATCGGTATGAAATACCTCCAATCAAAATCCCGACGTTCAAAATCCCGACACCAATTGACCGATGGTCAAAATCCCGACAAGGTCAAAATACCGACATGGACAAAATACCGACATTTAAAATACCGACAAGGTCAAAATACCGACATGTAAAATGCCGACAGGTCGAAATACCGACACACATTTTCTTGTTGTTTTTTGTGTGTATGTCGACATAAGTCAACATGGACACCATATAAAGTGTACCGCTGTGCTCGCCATGCTTTGGGCACGGTGCCTCGCTACGCTCGGCACACTATTATATTCCCCCTCCGGGTCCACTGGGATGGTAAAGTATGAACAAGTCGGTTTCAATGAAAAAAATCATGAAAAACTCATGTCGGTATTTTGACCTGTCGGCATTTTACATGTCGGTATTTTGACCTTGTCGGTATTTTAAATGTCGGTATTTTGTCCATGTCGGGATTTTGACCTTGTCGGGATTTTGACCATCGGTCAATTGGTGTCGGGATTTTGAACGTCGGGATTTTGATTGGAGGTAAACTGACTGCATCCCCTTTACACAGAAGCAGCAGGATGTGTGGCAGAGATAGTTATGTATGCCCCTTTAACATACAAAAGACTGTGTTTGCAACCTAATGATTGGCTGGCAAAGCGGGGGTTAAGGAAAAGACCAGTTCCAGATCACGTGTCCCATTTTGTGAGGTGGCAGCAATTAAATGGACAGAGATGGGAAGAGCAAGCAGAGCCTTGTGGGAAGAAGATGGATGGAGAGAAGCCATTGAATGAGTTGGGTGTGTGGTGAGGAGCGGAGCAGGAGAGCTGGGTTGGCAAGAACTGGGTGGACACGCAAGGTGGTGGGGAGCAGCGGTGCAGAGTTTGAGGCAGCTGCATGCTTCCATGTGAAAGCGTGCATGAGATGACACAGCCGGTGACGAGACACCGCCAGGCCTATGCAGAGGTGCTGACTCTGGCCATTTTGGAGACAGCTGAAACCACTGAGACAGGCTCAAGGAGAGAGTGAACTAATCTGTGAGGTTCGGAGTGAGTAACAGAGACTTTTTGTTGTTGCGGACTGCAGGAGGGTGAGGGCTAAACCCTATTGTCCACTGTCACACACACTACTCATGACCACATGGAGAGAAGGGGTGTAACCAGACCCTTAACTAAAAATCACACCAAGTGACCCCTGTTAAAATACAGTGTAAATCAGTAAACAGGCACCACTTGTGGGAAAAATTTTGTGGAAACATTTCGTGATTAGATGAAGACTGAGTTATTTGTTTCCAAGAGATAATTACTACAGAGACAGTTGCTTGATAAATATTCCAAGAAACCTTTGTTATCTACATCACCATGCCATACTGAGTACAGTGACATTTACTAACTGAAATCCAGGATCTCCATCCCTTGTGCAACAAGTTCAGTTCAACCACAGTCCCCATTGCTACACTGTGGCACTGTAGGATCTCCATCCCTTGTGCAACAAGTACAGTTATACTACAGCCACTCCCCAATGCAATACTGTGGTGCTGTAGGACCCATGAACTCCAACGTAAATTGCTGGTGAAAACTGAGATGCTTTTGAGTATCGGGGATATTTAGAAAAGTAGCAGTTGATATTGAACATCTTATTATTAATCACCTTCTTTACTGTTTTTCTTGTCATGTTATTTTCCGCTGAATATGCATGTATCTAAGATTAGATTGATTCAGTCTTTGTGATTGTTTTGCCCCATTTGCATTACTGTAATTATTCAATTCTTGCCATATAATCAATCACCATCTTTAATCTTTGCAGCTAAAGAAAATAAATTCCTGTTGGAGATTGCGCTCATTGGGCGGGATTCTAATCTTGCAGCTCCCCTCCCGCAGCCATCGCGCCCACCCGCAGTATTCAAATGTTACTGCCGATGGGTGTGATAGCAGCATTTCAGCTCACCACCCCCAGGGGTGGTGAGCTGAAATGCTCGAAAAGTGACCTATTTGGACACCTAAACGGGACTTTTCGCGATCGCGCCCATGTCTTTATGTAGCTAAACCCATCTCTTATGGGCGCGATCAGCGTGATAACGGGGGCCCAAAGAATATCGCTCCACGATCTCCCGTCACTTTAGACGGGAGATCAGGGGCAATAAAAGATTTTAATCCCGCCCATTGAGTCACCATTGCATATTGGTCTATCCTACCTCTCTGAACCCAATACAATGAACATGGTAAGGGGGAACATCTAGGGAAAGGGTCAATCACCCAGCCGCTGAACATCTGTGATGCCTCCTCCAACCACTTAGACACCGGCCAACCTCGGGTTGTTACAGATGTGCTACAGCTAAGTAGTTACTGGCAGCAATCACCGGAAAGCTGAAGAGACTGAAGCAGATCAGTAACTTGCAGGACGTTAGGCAGGAACAATATGTACTGTGACTGGAGGAATGCTTCAACACAAAATGTAGAAGCAGCAGGACATGTTGCAGCCAGACCAGTTACTGTAGCAATCATTGGAACAGCTGAGGAGGCTGAAGCTGACAATTAACTTGCAGAAGTTATCTTTCACAGTATAAATGGTGGTGATACTGTGGAGCCAAACTATGAGAATGGTTGTCAGATGTGTCATACAGGAAAATCAGAAATTGCGCTGGCAATGGATGATGCACCAATAGGAAGCTCTGTCTGCTGATTGGCAGCAACAGTCATGTGCAGTAAAAGCTGGAATTGGACTGAAGGGATCACAGTCAGCTAACTCTTAGCAAGATGATGGTGTCTATGTCCCAGTTCCACAGTGCAAAGTAAGAACAGAGTGGGCTTTAACTGTTGTAGAAATGAACAACTGGTTATGCAATTGAATGATTTCTCTAGGTATATCAGTATTGCAAAAAAAATTATAATTGTGTCTTCTTCCAGCAAAAAACAAGGCTGGAGAACACCACTAACACATGTGAGTTGAGATAAAAAAAAATATGTGAGTTCAATATATATTATTATGTTTTTCCATATGAGCGTTTACTCTCATACTAATGATATGATTGGTATGGTATTTTACTGTTTACAGTGTGTACAATTTAGTGTTTTATCAGATTATATTGATATAAAATTTAATTTTATATTCATTAAATATATTATATGTTTGTTCTTTACAATGTCTATGTAATTATATGTACAATATACACCCCCATCCATAGTTTAGCATATATAGTTTAGCATATCCATAGCATAGTTTCTTCCCTTCTAATACATTTCCATTTTCTTAATATATACACTAGCACGCAAAAGTCTTTGGCCAAAGCTTATATGTTTACTTTTATTGCTCTATCTTAATGAATATCAACTTTAATTGCTCTCTAAAATCATTATCATGATTAAAAATGAGCCTTTAGGAGTTTCTTTCAAATGTACTATACTTAATTTACCATATTATTTGTAAACACAAGCAAATTTCTTTATCATTGTGCTTCCAAGAGTTTATTGATATAATAAAGTACGTAATTTAGAGCTGGTCTTTAATAAACCGGGTTTGTATATTGATTAATTGTATTCAATAATATTTTATAGATATAATATATTTTTATTAATTAAATATTGCATATATTACTTTATTTTAATTCCCTTTTTTACAGTGTTAACATCAATAATGAATAACCATAACTTTTTCAAAATGAAGAAAATACATGCAGTCACTTGAATTGTGTTTCAACTTTCAAAATCCTCCCGAAGAAGGCTATACTCATCGACAAATTGCTAAAAAAATAAAAAAATTCCAGTCTAGTTTAACGTATACATTTGCGCGCTAAAAAGAAACAGGTACAAACGTGACTGAAAAATGTTCTTGATGACCCAGGTGTATATCAAAAAGGGAAGCTAAATATATTATCGTAATGAGTAAGTGAAACTGAAGACTCCCAGCACCTGCAATTACCGAAGAACTCAATAAAATTAGACAAACTCCAGTATCAGTTGATACAGTTCAAAGACATCTGCATAAGGAAGGTCTAAATCAGGCATTCCCAACCGTGGTCCTCAAGGCACACCAACAGTGCAGGTTTTAGTGATACCCAGGCTTCAGCACAGATGATTAATTCAAAATAACTGAGGTACTAATTAAGTCACCTGTGTTCAAGCCTGGATATCACTAAAACCAGGACTGTTAGTGTGCCTTGAGGACTGTGGTTGGGAAACACTGGTCTAAATGGTCACATACTGTAGCTTGCAGAAATCAATTGTTGAGGTCTGTAAATACAGTAAAACACCTTTGATTGTCCAAAGAACACTGGTATTAGACACTGGATCAGTGGAAAAAATGAACTTTTCAGAACCAGAGGACATAAGTATATTAGAAGAATGGGTCAGAGAACATGTGTTAGATAATTGTATAAGTCATTTAGTTAAACATGGTGGTGGTCATGTCATGATTTGGGGTGGTTTTAGTGGAGGAAAGATTGGTGTTTTTGTTCAAATCAACTATGGATAAGAAACGATAGTATTTAGTACATCATGTTATACCAAGTGGAACTCGAAATATTGGAAATGGGTTCATCATTCAACAAGATAATGACCCTAAACACACATCTAAACTGTTTAGCAATTTATTTAAAAAGTAAAAAAAGCTGAAAGTTCTACATATTATGACATGGAGTCCTCACACCATGTGAAACATTACTATGAATAAATATTTTCATTATTTCACTACATTTTGTCTTTAGTAACAATCATTTTCCTTGGCCAAAGAGTTTTTGCACTCTAGTGTACTAAACTCATATATTTGCGCAGTCCTATATTTTTGTTTCATACAGAGAGCATCCTAGTGACAGTCACATTATACAGATAGCATTCCAGTGAACAATGGGGGTCATTCCGAGTTGATCACTCGCTAGCAGTTTTTAGCAGCTGTGCAAACGCTATGCCGCCGCCCACTGGGAGTGTATTTTAGCTTAGCAGAAGTGCGAACGGTTGTATCGCAGAGCGGCTACAAAAATGTTTTGTGTAGTTTGTGTAGCTCCAGACCTACTCATTGCTTTCGATCACTTCAGAGTATTCAGTTCCGGATTTGACGTCACAAACCCGCTTAGCATTCGCCCAGCCACGTCTGCGTTTTTCCTGGCACGCCTGAGTTTTTCCGCACACTCCCTGAAAACGGTCAGTTGCCACCCAGAGATGCCCACTTCATGTCAATCACTCTGCGGCAAGCAGTGCGACTGAAATGCATCGCTAGACCTTGTGCAAAACTGCATCGTTTATTGTGCCCGTATGTCGCACGTGCACATTGCACCGCATATGCCTGCACAGAACTGCCATTTTTTAGCCTGATCGCTGCGCTGCGAACAAATGCTGCTAGCAATCAACTCGGAATGACCCCCAATATACAAAACAGTGTACATCCTTGTAACTGCAAAACAATACAAAGACAATCCTAGTGTTACCATACAATACAGAGTCCAGTCAAGTATCCACCAAACAATACTGACAACATCCTAGAGACAAATTATAAAATACAAAAACTGTACACCCTGTAATATGGCAGTTAGGAGCTGATTGGCTGGTACTTTATCTCTCTCCACTTTATCACTTTCCAAAGCATAGTACATCTGCCCCACTTGATTGACTGTCTAAAAATGATTTGAGGAGTGGTAGTGAATGTACTGTAGCTGATTTTAGCTCTTTATTATTAATGGGATCCTCTGTATACCACTCTCCTGAAACATAAGGAATTCTCTTGAATTTTCAGGGAGTCTAATAGTCCTCTGGCAGAGTATCCCATATCCCACACACTTCTTATTGAAATTAGAGAATCACATCATCTTAGTCCTGCCACTCTCATTGATCATCTGCATCTCTCCTCTGGGCACTCTCCCATAGGGTGAAATGAAAAGTTGGCAAGTATGATATAATGGGACAAACTGGCTTGGGGCATCCTTGCCCTGCTGGATTTTCAAGGACGTTTTGTGCTGCATATCAGACCATCCTAGTGACTGCTATATAAGCCAAAGAGCATCCTAGTGATCACCATACAATACAAAGACCATCCCAGTAACCACAATACAGAAATCATCCTAGTGACTAACTGAACAATACAGAAGATATCACATTGACTGCCATGCAATACAGAGAGCAACACAGTGTTTGCTGTAGGATACAGAGAGCATCCCAGTCTCAGCATACAACACTGAAACTATTGTAGAGCCTCCATACATTACAGATACTGTACCTGTGACCACCATGCAGTACACGGACCGGTGACTGCAGCAACATTGTAACAGACCCATTCAACAAAATTTCATTATAATCATTAGATCCTTCATCCCCATTATACATTAGCATCCACAGCACCAAATAATCCCATTTATATGCAGTGAGCCATACAGTATGTTACCTTCCTAAGTCTAATCAAAAGAACGCCTTCATCTTTTAATTCCATTGAAAGCATTAATTTCACTCTCATAATAAAATTCAATCAACATAACTAACCCCCTCATTCTTAATAATACTTTCCCTCATGGGTACTTGTTCCTATGTCCACCATTCTTCACCTGCTGCTGGTCTAATTTTCTTTTCAAGTTGGATTTCTCCCACTGGTCCATAGTGCAATCAAAGGGTCTGATTCAGAGGTGGATGCAGAAACGCTCGCAGCAACATCTATTGGTGGTCGTCCATCTTTGAATTTATGCAAATGCCATTCCAAAGTCCTTCCCTTGGGTACATCTGTGCATCCGAATGAAGAAGCACTGAGATGTCCTCTTTCAGCATCCTTACTAGCTGAAAAACCGATTGGTGCATGTTTATACACGCCATTGGTTGCCTCAAATGCAACTTGCACCCCCTATCGCAGTTGCAGTTTCACTATCCATATTTGACCTCCTATATGATCAGTCAAGTGTCTGTGTTTACATAACTTCTTTCACCAACACACCCCCTCATAAAACAACACCATCTCTGTGCATGCACTAAGACACCTCCATGTTACCCCCTAGGCATGCCCACTTCATGTGTAATTCTATTCTCCCTGTGTGTGCATGAAATTACAATTGAAATCAGGATGAATGTGAGATGCAACTTAGATGCACGCTCAGTACCAAAAAATCGCGCCACTACGTCCAACATCAGCTGTGCGTACACATCTGACTTAGACAATGCATCAAATTAAAACTTAGAGCAAATGTTTCTTCTTGTTTTCCACAAAAGTATTGAAAAAAAATAGTGGAAATAATACATTTTTTGTAAGTGTAACAGTTTTTAGATGTTGCAAGTTAATCAACACCAGCGCTGTGAAATGATCCTTGTTAATATAACTGTATGGCTGAATTAAGCTTTTTCAGTTTAACTTCAGCACACATTTTAAATAACTGTTAAATGCAGACAAGGCGCATACAAATTTAACAAACTTTATATTGACATTCACGTCATCATATAGTGTACCGTACATATCATTCTCTAGGTCCACAAAAATAAAAAATGAGTAAATGTGTATTTAAATATATTAAGAAGTATCACAAAAACTGCAGACTGCTTTTGGTAAGTTTGTCAATATCTAATATTTCCCTATTTTCGAGGACAGAACATAATAAATACAATAATATATTTATCATCTGCACAACAACATGAGCAGTTCTCTCTGTTATACAGGCATGCTCTCTGTTCTCTCACAAATCTAAGACTACAGGTATCACAGTGGCAAATGACCAATCAATCAAACTAGGGGGTATACATTATTGATATTTATACAGTAGGATCATATCATCTTTATCTGATGCCAGTTTAATTTCCTTGTCACTTGCCAAGAGCTTACAACAAACAATAGGTTTCTCAAAAGGTAAAGAAAACCAGCACCCAAGAGGAGGGTGAGCTGCAGTGTGCCATTGTCAAACCCTACTCACTGCAGACTAGTTTCTTGGCTTACATAAGAACATAGAATTTGATGTCAGATAAGAACCACTTGGCCATCTAGTGTGTCCTAAACACAAACACTAGGGTTAGTTTATGTTGGGAGACAATTAACCTACCAGTATATAGTGTGGCAGGAAACTGGAATACCCAGAGGGAACCCATGCAAGCACGGGGAGAATATACAAGCTCCACACAGGTAGGGCCATGGTGGGAATCGAACCCATGACCTCCGTGCTGGGAGGCTGTAATGCTAACCACTACACCATCCGTACTGTTTGATGTGTGAAAAATGTTTTTGCTGTCATCTCTCAGCTTAGAAGGAAAACACAAAATAGTTATGTAATAGGCTCTGAGCTTTCAGAAGCAGCACAATTGTGGTGTTCTAAGGTGTGGATTTACAGCAACAATCAATTAAACAATCATTGGTTCTTGACACTACACCATCAGTGCACCATAGACAGTTGCTCCTACATGATTTCAGGTGCAGTTTCTCCTACAGAACATGGCCTCTGTGGAAGTGGCTATGCGTTTGAGAATGCCGCAGCTTTCACTTCTACACCTGCTACAATCCCATAACACACCCATGAGACAGACTTCTTTGCGTTCACATCATTCCACCACCCAGGAATGCCCATCGCTTCGCTGCTCCATTTCTGACCCGCTCACAATTGCACCTTTGTGCATACACGAGTAATGCATGCGCCATCTGAGTTTTCTGAAATGTTTGTGCATGCGCAGTAGCAAGTAATCACTCAGCAACATGCATATCAGCATAGTGTGCGGTTTGTGTGTGCCTCTGAATCATAACCTCAATTTGGAAACATTCATGAGTAATGGATAAGTATTATGCATCTAAATAATTCCATGACAAGTGGTTGTGTGGTTCCCATTCTAGGTCATACTAGATGTGTGGTTTTTCTATTGCTTTGACCATTCCAGGTTCCTTAACTTACTATTATCTGCAAGTTCTTGCCATGACTTTGGGCTTTACTCCTCAGTTATTTCTGGGGGGAGGGGGGGTGGGGGGGTTCTGATACTGATATGGTGCTACAGCTGATCTAATATTCACATTGCCTTCTGCAAATCAAATCCATGACAATAACTAGCTTTAACATATGTAACAGCCCTGTTGAATGGCAGTTCTATACAGTGTCGGACTGGGTCCTGAAGGGCCCACCAGGGGAATGCAGTGGTAGGGGCCTGTGCTTAGGGGTGTGGTCAGTCTCCAGAGGGGGCGTGGCCAGCCAATGCAGAGGCTTGAATAACCATTAAAGAGTGTATGGTCTGGGCCCCTTTATAAATATATTTCATGCATGATAGAAAATACACCATAGTCATGTGCAGTACATAAGTATAATGTATAATTCAAGTGCACAGTCTGGAACTTGATCCCTAGAGAAGGGGTGAGCTCTCAGTCAGTGGTGCCCACTGGTGGTTTTCAAAGTACCCCTGTGGACCAGTTCAACCCTGGTTTTATAACAGTAAGTGCAAATCACTTCAAGAAATAGTGTCTGCTATAAATTAAGAGCATACTAGCCTGGCACACTGGAATTTTTGTCAGAGAATGGACCCAGATATCAGGTGGTATTAGAAGAATGGATACACTGGTTGGAGAGAGCAACTACTTACAGTATACTGTTTAGATCTATGCAGTTTGTTAGCGACATTCCTTGATTCACATCAGTTTTTCACAAACACAAGCACTGGCTGCTGTAAGTGCCGGACTCTGGATGCTTCTGTTAAGCTGAGTAAACACTGGAGAGAGGTCGGGCTGATATGCCATTTTGTAATGACAAATTGCCTACATTGCTCTGTATGTACGGTGATTGCACACTCCTGTGGTCTCTAGCAACAGATGCTAGGGGGTTTATTTAATAAAAGTCGATTTGTTTCAATGTTTCATTGATTTTTGAGCAATTTTCTGTTTCAGGGTCTAAATCACACAGTTACTAACATATGATTTTTGACGTATTTAAAAAAAAATATTGTCAAAAATCATCTGTTAGTAAATGTGGGATTTAGGGGTATATTTAATAAAAGTCTATTTGGGTCGATTTGTAGTCGATGTTTTGGCGATGTTTTGTTGAATTTATATATCAGAATCTAAATTTCCCTTTTAATAACAAATGATTTTTGACATGTATTTTTAGTCAATGTAAAAAGTCATCTGTTTATAAGTGTGTGATTTAGAACCTGGAACACAAAATCAATAAAAACATCGACCAAACATTGACCAAAAATCAATCTAAAATGAATTTTCGTAAATATACCCTTAGGTTTGATGTGCTGCACATCAAACCTAGTGATATTGCTAGTAACCTTGTTCATGCTTATGAAGGACAGAACATGATCGTTCCATCCTTCATAAAACTCGTACCAGTGTGTACACAGACTCTGGGCTCAAGGCCATTTGTTCCGATGTCAGAACAAAAGCCAATCGATCCATTGTGTTCCCAACTTATGTTTACCTCAATATTTCAGTGGTCAATCTCTCACCTATCCCTCAAGTCCAGATTATCTAAAATATCCCCAAAAAGTATTTTCACATCCACGGTCACACTTGGACAGTCACCACTCCCTATAAAACATTTCAGGAAAAAGATAGTTTACTCACAAATTCACGCACTCCATATGTGCACCCCTGAAAATGATGTGTTTGTGCCCCTTTAAAAGTTTGCTTTAAGTGTCTGCAGCAATGAAGGTGAAGCACTGGCACATCAGGGGCACAGACCATGATCCGAGCACAAGGTCCTGATGCTGACTGGGGATAAGACAAGGCAGTCTGGGAGTAAAGAAGCCTTGTGGGGAATAGAAGGAGGAGTCAAAGGGAAGTGTTGAGAGGTGCTGGATACTCTGAGTGAGGAGCGGAGCAGGAGTTGAGTACCAGATGGCAACCGCATGGCCACACTGGGTGATGAGAGCAGTGCAGCAAAGCAGAAGCAGCTGGGTGCTACCGGGAAGCAGAGAGCCGGGTGAGTGAGTGTGAGACATAGCAGACGGAGACTAGACGCCGCCAGGCCTAGTGAAAGGTGCAGACCCCATGGCCATCTTGTACAGGAAGGAACCGCTGAAACAGGTCCAGACAGTGAATAACTCTACAGCAATGTTCTGAGTGAGTACATTGAGACTGATTTTGACACAAACCATAGGCCAACCTAACACCCAGCACCAGTTTCAAGTTTGTCACATGCTGTGCAGTATAAAGAGCGCAAACTGCATAAAGAAACAATTTAAAAGTCAGTCCTTGTTGGAAAATAGCAAAGACAACCACCTCATGCTTAAACACTGTTGGGAAATAAGAGACTGAGAGCTAGATGCATCATCGCTTGGAAAGTCATAAAATGGAGAGTGAAAAAGTACCAAACAATCAGGTCCTAACTGCTATGTCACTGGCTGTGTTTGAAAAATGGCAGCTGATTAGCTGGTACTTTTGTCAAAGTCAAAAATATTACATAAAGAGAACATACAAACTACACACATTTAAATCGCTATACTTGCAAATATGCGCAGCGAGCACAGCAATATATGGTAACACACGCATTTACACGGACATGTCACAGAGATGGATTCGACACTTTTTTCATACAGTACATAATTATAATAATATCAAGCGCCAGACATCATGGTCATTTAAAATCACCTAATGAATTAATGTCATGAATGTGTATTATTTGAACGGAACCAGATACACCTGTCATGCACACAGCATTGATATGCAAATTAGAAACTTTAAATGGGTAAATGAGTTTCATAGGAGACCAGTGAATGATACATATATACAATATTATTATAATTATGTGTGTGTTTATATCAGTGTATGTTCTGCAAGATAGCTATCCAATCTGAATCATGTCATTTAAATTATTGATTATTGCTAGAGTCATTATAGATCTGTGTGAAACCGGAGATATTTTTTGTTACTATATAGTTAAAACTAAAATAAGTATTTAAGGAAGTAAGAGTAAAATCACAAAACGCAGTTCTGGCCCAGTAGAAAGAGGGTTTATACAGAAAGAATGTGTGTTGTGTTAAGTGAGCAATTATAGTTAATATTGCTCACATTTATAGAAATTGTATGATTTGTGCTATTGCGGACGTACGGTTTTGTACACGTGTCTAGGACAAAGTACGGAACTGCACACGCGGCGTAAGCACGGTCGCGTGTTTACGCAAATTGCGTAAGAATACGGTCGCTAAGTACAAATTACACAATAGTTCGTTTAGTTTAAAGGTGGGACAGTAGCTACGCTACAATAGCACCAAACTACCCGGTTTCTAAAGAAATTTAGTATAAAAACAACAAAGTTTAGTATAAAACTCTTATTTACTGTACTGCCTCTGGGAATAAAGCTGTTTTATCTGAATGAAAGTTAATTTTCTGTACAGAAAAACCAAAGTGTATTTGAGTGAGCGAACGTGAGTGAGCGAACGTAACATTGAACGTGGTGGACCCCAGGAATTTGGGATCCCGTAGAAGTGGTACACCGAGTGAGTGGAGACTCGGTGGCGTGAGGCAGCTGACTCATGTTAATATAGATTGAAGTACAAAGGAGCAAGGTAGCAGAGTACCGCAGACCAGAAGGTCAGCGAGGTTTAGAGTACCGCCGCCCAGGGGGTCAGCGAGGTTTACCCATATAGGTTTTTTTTTTATACGCTCCGGCTGAGGTTTCGCAGCTTGTGATTCGATTCCAGTGGTCGTACGGCGGATAAGTAACAAGTACCTATACGCTGTGCGATTGGACCGCGCGTGAGTGGGTGCAATATCTAGCGCAACGTGATACCCTTTTTACGAGCTTTGAGTAAAATTGCGGGATTATTAGCGCTGTATATAGCATACGCAAGCGTGATTTGTGTATAATAAAGGTTAAGGGAGTTTTCTCTGGTCTCTCTCAGGAAATCTCCAACGGCCAATATTTACTGGAAAGGGTAAGTTATTCCCAGAAACTTCCAGTAAATAGAGGTTACATAGGGGCCCTAGGTTGGGTACATTGCCTGCGCTATCAACAGTGTATGGTAGTACTGGCCAACGTGGGCGTGAGTGTGTGAAAGCACTCGGAGAACTTTCACCGTTGCCTTATATTGAGTATTTTGTTTTTTTTGTGGGATTAGCCGAAAGGGTAATACCTGCAAATTATGGGGGCCAGTTGCTCAAGTAAGGGACGTGCAACCAGGGTTCAGGTTGACATACCGCGGCCCAGGGGGTCCGCGAGGTACATAATGTGTGAGAAGCATGGACCACACACAGAAGTTTTATGCAATGAATGGGAACGTATGACTGTGGAAGATAGGGAACCATTCCCTAAGGTAGGCAGTTTTGAACCAGAGGTATTGCAGAACTTAAGGATAAGAATATGTCTGATAAAATCCCGAAAACAAAGGGTCAGACATACAAATTGTTTAAACCTGTGACAGCAAGAGGGGTTGGTGAGTTTGATCCTAAGGTATTGCAGGTGGTATGTCTAACCAAAGTCATATAAGACAAGAATGGGAATATAAGAACTGTTTGAACTTGTAGCAACAATAAATAAGTAGAAAGAAAAAAAAAAGAGAATGCAAGTATACCGCCTTATATAGATGTGGAAGCAGTTACGGCCAGCGTACAAACTATAGAAAATAATAAAAATATGAAAAATATGACTGTAACCTATATATGTACTAATGAATGTTGAAGTTTTATTTAGGAGAAGAAGGTGACCTGATCATTTTCAATTATTTCTCATGTACCCAGAGGAGTATCCAACTGGTAAAAGAAGAGCAGTAGCCTGTGGGAGAAGTGGCTGAGACCAGTGGAACAGGTAAGTATGGTATCATTCGTGTACATATATAGTAAAATCCCAAAAAATGAAACAAAAAAATCAAGAAAGTAACGTCAGAAATGGAGAAAAACCTGTCCGCGCATTAGTATTTGCCAGCAGGAAAGCGGACAGAGACAAGGTAACCCCAGGGTATTTCTTTCAGTTACCATATAAGAAGTATTTGTTCCTAGTAATGCCCCTAGTAAAGATGAGCTCGGAAATGTTTGATGGACCATGTACAGACCCTTGATACGGGATGAGAAGGATTGAATGAATACTTCGCATGACCTAGAAGCTTGTTAAACTTTTTTCTGTTTTTGTCTCTTGCAGAAATAGAAAACTCTCCATCTGGATAAGACCACTGGTAAACACTAATTCGGCAAATGGGAGGTGGCTGTCTCTGTGCAAATGGATGGGCTCAATAAGGCATTGAGTGTCAGGGTGCAGACTTCTTTGCAAAGTTGGAAAGGTCACAGTAGCTAATCTTAGATAGTGTGCTATTGAACATCACAAGAATAGTGTTAGGCGCAGAGAACAACAGGTGGAGAGGTTGAGGACGGTAAGTATACTGGCACATACAGGAAAGACCCATCAGTCCAAACCCCAGATCCCTAATTGTCAATAATATGTTACACTTGTAGGAAGGAAGGGCATTTTGCCAGAGATTGTAGGAGTAGTAGGACACATAGTCAATATAGATCCCCTAGACAGAAAACACAAGCCACATTATTAAACACATAGGGGTAAATTTACTAAGGTGGGAGATTTTTAGAACTGGTGATGTTGCCCATAGCAACCAATCAGATTATATCTATTATCTGCTAGAAGCAGCTAGATAAATGGTAAGTAGAATCTGATTGGTTGCCATGGGCAACATCACCAGTTCTAAAAATCTCCCACCTTAGTAAATTTACCCCATAGACGGGACCAAGGGACATATAGTAAAGAATCATAAGCCATATAGAAAACACAGATTCGGCTAATGGGAAGAACAAAATAAATGCAACTTACTAATGTTACATTTCACTGTTCTAGATTCATGTCCATCACAGGTAGAGGAAATTATCTCACAGATACCGGGTTCCCTATGAACTTAGGATGGACAGGACACTGGATTGATGGCTGGGATAGTCCCAGTAGAGATAAGACACACAAAATATTTTTTTAAGGAGTAGACCAAGTAGAGAATCACTACCCCGTAGTGCCCAATCCAGTTGTCAAATTTTTATAAAATCTTCTCCACCTCTACAAACTCATCTGTCACCAACCTCTATTTTGTTTCTCTACAGTTTCCTCTTCATCTTTTGCGTTCACACAGGGTGGTACAATATATGGCTCAAGCTCCACATGCCTAGGTCCTTCAGAGTTCTGCCCAAACCCAGTATATCTCAACAGCACGATGACACCAGTATTACTGCAGTGTGCCTTGTCATGCACAAAGGGTGGAGAATGGGAATACTGGTGAAGGGAAATTTTGTATAGACACTGATATGCCTGTTGGTGAATGGCAAACCTGACATTTTCTTTTTCATTTTCTTCTTCTTTCTCTCCTCTAGAGATGTTTCTTTTTTCTTTTTTTCTTTTTTTTGAGTTATGCTCATGGTACTCTACACTGCAAACACACAATAGTTAAATTAAGATACAAAAATTTGTGTTCCCTGCAGGAAGAGGCAGTCTGGAGGACAAAGGGGTATGGCCAGGAGTCCTCAGGACTGTGGGCAGGTGGACACGGTACGCCAGTAGCCCCCAGAGCATACCTTCCAAGTCTAGCTGAGGTGGCACATGGTCTGACTCATCTAGGCAAAGAGGGTAGGTGCAGGCTGATGAGAGCCTACTGGTGTGCGCCAAGATTCTATTCTCATGCAGGTAAGAGAGCAATGACCTGTCTTACTTGCTTGAGGAAGAATATTAGTAAAGCAATACCAACAGAGCCATCCCATATCCCTCCTGCAGACGGATCTTTTCAGGAAATACAAATCGACTTCGTACAGTCAACACCCTTTAGGAATTATTGTTATGTATTGGTGTGCACTGATGTTTTCTCAAACTGGGTAGAGGCATTTCCTGCCGCCACGGATGCTGCTGTGTTTACCGCAAAGATAAATTGCGCAGAAATTTGTGTGTAGATAAGGATACCCCTAAAGGTTTAGCAAAGCTTGAAATTGTACTATTGTCATAATAGATACTGCCACTAGTATTATGTAGCTTCTGAACCACTCCCAGATCTTCACTCAACAAATCACCCTCTTCGAAATTTGTTTTTGGTTTGGTATTTGTGTCTTTTTGGTTGTTTTTGGAAGAAAACCTCATGTCATGATTGATCCGCACAATGATCAGAAATACACCAATGAGGTGACAGTACAGTACCTTATTGAGATGAGCCAGCACTTGAGAACTTGACAAAAGAACTTGAAACTGTTGATTGCTGGTATGCCAAATTTTGTCTTGATTATGAACCAAGAGACTGTGTGATTGTCCTTACGCTCAGGTTGCCTAATAGACAGGTGGGAAGGACCATACCAAGATTTGTTGACAGCACTAAAGGTCGCCGAAAGAGAGATTTGGGTCCACTCGTCCCACTGCAAGAAGGTCGCTGACCCGGAGAGAACTCGTGACAAAGTAGTTTATTGCTCACATTCATAGAGCAAAGTGAACTGTGTGTTCCAAGTGAACTGTGTATTCAAAGAGCAAGGCAAAGAGAACCTCGTATCACCAGAGACTCTGTTCCGTGAAGACTGAGAGGCGGCACTGTTGGACACTACCTGAGCGTACTAAAGGACTGCAGAAAGACCAGTCATTGTAATTGATTTGTTATGAACAAGAGTTGTTTTGTTCCATTTCTCTTTTCTCTCTTTCCAGCTGACAAACATTTTCTTTCAGAATATTCTATTTTTGCGAGGTTTTTTTTATGAGGAGTCGAGTGTGAGACTGAAACTGGTTCTGTAGGAAGGAGTGATCTCCTTATAGGATCCCAGGATTAGCCGATCAGTTTGTTAAAATCAGAGAAAAATCAAAGGTCTAGTAGTTATGGAGTTTAGAGGTAATCAGGAACAGTCAGACAATGGCTATTCACCCACTGCAGATAAAGAGCTCACTAACATATGTGGAAGAAAGGTTTATGAGTGGCTCTCCCTGAACTCCGAATGTTTATGTTATTTAGGAAGGACACTACTTATAACCCTTGTTCAATGATTAAACAGACCTAGCATACGTTCCAGAAATGGAAACAATGTTCAGAAAATGATAGGAATATGTAGATCATGATAATGTTATATGTCACTGTCACAATTTGTTTGTGTCTTCTTCACCTACCCAGCAGAACCTCAATCGAATCCAAACATCAGTGTACAAAGACGTAGGTACATGTATGTGTGAAATGTTCGTCGCAAATCAGACATTATAGGCCAAAGCACTGTCCCAGCATACTCTATAGGTTGAATGTTGTCCCACACCCAACCAGTGGTCCCGTGACCGCCGAGTGCATATAGAGGATGTCTTGTCCTACTCCCTGTCTTCCCCAAATATAGTCAAGTGTCTGATTTGTGAAATGCATACATACTTGTGTCTAGATCACCGATTATGGTATGAAATATTTTTTTTTTCTTAGGTTAATAATTGATGGCAGTTATTGTTTACTGCCAAAGGGTGGACTGTCAAAGTAAAAAATATTACATAAAGAGAACATACGAACTACACACATTTAAGTCGCTATACTTGCAAATATGCGCAGCGAGCACAGCAATATATGGTAACACACGCATTTACACGGACATGTCACAGAGATGGATTCGACACTTATTTCATACAGTACATAATTATAATAATATCAAGCGCCAGACATCATGGTCATTTAAAATCACCTAATGAATTAATGTCATGAATGTGTATTATTTGAACGGAACCAGATACACCTGTCATGTTTACTATTAAAACAAGCAGATTGGTGTGTAGATTAATTTGATACTTGTTTTGAAGTTGTGGGACATTGCAGCGGATAATTATGATTGAATGTATAAAAGCTAAAATCACTTTGTTAGAACAATGAATGATACAGTGGACAGAGAATTCAGGCCAGCCCCTTTGGCAGTCTTCAGGGCTGAACCTGATCAGCATATACAAAGAGAATAGTGACTCAATCATGAATGAGAGAGAGACCCCTCCCCCAGGAACTAGTCACACAGGAAGGTAGTTCCTGTCTCTTGTGGGCTCAGAGTCAGTTGCTTTTGGTCTGAGAGGGAGATGGAGGACTTTCTGGCAGATCAGTTCCTGTATTTATTTACAGAGAGAGGGAGACATAAGCTACATTGGAGGGAATGGTAATTGTATCGCTGGCATGTAACTGAAATTGTATGTAATTGTATGTAACTATGTATTAACTGCTTACTGTATGAGTTGTAACTATAGGTATACTGTACTTTGTAATATATATTGAATCCATATCCTTTTTAATAACAAATATATACATCAATGAGCTTTGGAACTCAGATAATGTGTGGGTGTATTGTTTTCTCTTATGGGATGCAGTGTTGTGCAATGTACAGCACACATTTATGGGATTTGGTAATAAGATGTGCAGGCATTTACAATATATATTAGAGCGGGCATTTTTAAATATTTGTGAGAAATCAATTTGGCATTCTTACTTTTATCACTTTCCAAGTGATGATGCATCTAGCTGTTTGTTATTTATGCATGTGAAAGTGAGTTACTTTATGTGGAAGAGACTGAGTTATTTATGCAAGTGAAAGTGAGTTACTCTATCTAGAGACAGAGACTGAGTTTATTTGCCAAAGAAACCTTTAATACCAAGTAAGCTACATTTGTTCAGAGACACTACAATCCCTTTTCTAGCTTCATCTTCTTTTGTAATAAGACTGAGATACATTGACATTCTTACAAACCAGGATTACTTGTGTATCTGTGTGCTATTTCCCCCATTGCAATGCTGTAGCACCATAGGATTCAAAAAGAGCTCTAACGTTATTGGTGGTGAAGATTATTATAACTTGATTAGGGAAAGCTAGAAATTTAGCAACTGTAATTGAAAAGTGTATTTGCATTACTCTTCTCATTGCCACATTAGAGATTGTGATTGTAATATGCCAATATCTGTGATTCAGTTGATTGTCTTTTGCATTTTTTAATGATCCAATGTGATGTGAACTGTAGTCAGTTGTCCTCTCTTTATCTTCTTTCTATGCCCTATTCTTATCATTATTTAATATTTTGTGCCAATTAACAAATCAGAATCCTCAATATAGAGTTCATTGTGGCTCAATAAAAAGACATCCTGGTGGAATTGCTGACTCTCTCCTGTTTTGTATCAATCTATCCCACCTCTTTGAGCAAGTAACTACAGAACAAGGTACGGGGAGAAACATTTTAGGGGAAAGTTTTGTCACATAGCACCTGTGTTACCTCTCTCAACCACTTAGACATACCCAACAACCCCGGGGTGTTAAAGTTGGCATCACAAACAGGATTACAGAGTCCAAAGTATGAGGAACGCATCAGGGTGATCATGTAGCCATAATCCCAAATTCTCCACAGCAGGGTGTTCATAATGTTCCAAACCCTCCACAACCAGGAATGGATCATGCCAGGCTGGAAGCCCCTCAGTAAGTCCAATTGAACCCCTTAACTCTACCTTATTACTTTGGTGCCCCCTGGCTATCTAAAAATTCAGGAGAATCAAGAGAACATAATACCCTTAAAGAGTTTAGAACGAAGAGGTGATCCATGTTTAATTTTTATGCATTAACAGATGCTCAACAAGTGGAAAGCCTAACAGGGCAACTCAGGGGTTCAGCTCTGCAAGAAGTAGCATCATGGCCCCAAGAGTAAAAGAAAATACCAGATCAAGTTTTGCAATGTCTGATAAAATTATACACCATTCCTCACTTATAAAACAAGTTTTATCTGAGAAAACAATTACCAGGAGAAACTCTATGAGACTATGCATTAGGATTGCAAGAGGCATTTTGAGCTGTTAGAGCAGTGGATGAACAAGAAGTAAGAAATGAACAACGTACCATTTGATTGCAGGAAGGACACTAGAGAGTCTGAGATTCGAGCAGGAATGCAGAAAAAGTGGAAATAACTGATCAGAGGCTCATTGACCAAAAATCAAACACAGGAGCTATTATCTGTAAAAAGATCAGACTTGGAGCCCCAGGTGCAAGTTATAAAGCTTCAGGATAGCCATGTGCAGAGGCCATCAAAAGTAAAGTAGTTGTGGCAAGAACAGTGGTGACTGTAAAAGATGGAACAGTTTCAGTGAGAATCTTGAATCTAGAAGTGATGACCCCACATTTGGGGTGTGGCCTTAACCGTCACCCTGATACTTACCTTCAGAGTGTCGGCAGTCGGTGTTCCAGCATCAGGATTCCGAGTGGTGTCAAGATTCCAACATCAGTCACATGACTGCTAGTATTCTGACCACCGGATACGTATAGCATATGTACAGCATATGTACAAACTTCTTGGATTACCTATAAATATATTTTCTGATGGATGTTCTCAATTAGTGGCTCTTTGTTTGATAACTTTTTGGGGGATGCTATTTTTCTAAGTTATCTGTCAATTAGGCTAAACATCTATCATAGGCAGAACTTGCATAGAATAATTGTCTACATTCACCATCTGGATTCTCTCGTTTCTTTAATGTTTATTGCTTGCACCAAAGACATACTGTTTTTCTAAACTTTATTCTTCTATCCTTCCGCATATCATAAAGGTTGCTTATCCACTAAGGATAGTCTGAACCTAGAAATGCATGATATCACCACTACCCCTTTCCAATAATTGTATTCCCTCATAAAGTTGCACCCTTGGGGTGTGGTATAGAAGATTTACAATGTCTAGGTTGACAATCATTAGGTCGACCCCATATTAACAGTTTCTTATATAGCGCAAAAGACAAAATTCACTAAATAAATCAGGCCTGAAAACATCTACTCCTATGATAAAGTATCCTTATTCTGAGTAGCACTTGGGCTTTTCCTTGCTAACTGAAAATTGGATGCAGTACTATTGTGTACAATTAACTGCAAATGGCAGCATGTCCGAGCAGTCAGTAGCTGCCAGGGATTGAGGTGACAGGAAATCCCAAGTGCTACTCAGAATAATAGCTGCCAGGGTCTGAGGGCAGCTAATGATTGCTTCTAAGACCATTTGCCATACAGTATTGTAGCACAATATTGCCAACTTTTTTTAAAAAGAGTTCTTTATCCAGGGGCGGATTGGGATTGAACACCAGCCCAGGAAATTTATGGGAGCAGCCCTAATGGGGACGGAGTCTGTTGAGGGCGAAGGGCCTGTCAAGAAGGCAGGGTTACTCCTCAGAGGTCCTTATTCTGAGACAGACACAGTTGGCACCTCCTTTGCTTTACTTTAAGTTAATGTTTACCTGTACTTTATGCATATGCTACTACAATGCCCTTCCCTGATGTACATCTGTACGTCTGAATATACAAGGACTGATATGCCCACATTCAGTGTCTACTGACACTGCTATCATGCCTTTCATCTACTTCTGATTTTATTGATTTTTCATTCTACAACCCCCTTTTTTTTTAACCTTATATGCTTCAAAGTACAGGGAGGGGGAGCACACACTAGATACAGCACAGTACAGAGAGGGATCACATACAAGTAGTGAAACACCGACACAGGGGACCAGCGCAGCGGAATCTGTGTCAGTGGTCAATCCGCCCCTGATTACATACATAGCAACCACATTATTATATGAATAGCACCACATTACACGAATAGCACCACATTACACGAATAGCACCACATTACAGGTATAGCACCGCACTACACGTATAGCACTGCATTATACAAATAACACCACATTACACGTATAGCACCTCATTACATAAATAGCACCACATTACATACGTAGCCAACAAATTACATACGTAGCCACCGCATTACATACGTAACCACCACATTACATAAATAGGCCTATCATTATGGACAGACATTGGGCAGCTATAGGGCTGAAGGACTTTGCATTAGAGATTGTCCCAGGGCTGGCTGTGAGTGCAGTCTGATATGCTGGCATCCTGAGAACAAGGTATATCCTGCTCCTGTCCAGTCCCAAAACCATACACTGTGACCGGGGACGCCCTAACCCTTACACCGTCATGATGCAAATAATATAATTAAAAATAACCTCTCTGCCGGGTCCCCTTCAATGCTCAGTTGCCGCTCCTGCCAGTTCAGTGAGAGTGCGGGAGCTGGGGTGGTGGCGGGTGTAGTGAACCCGGCTCCGACCATCGCTATGCTGCTGCTTCCGGGCCGGGCTCATTGAAGAGACCTTTGGCCAGGAACAGAGAGAGGATGCTGCTGGGCTGGTTAACTTTCTCCAGGTTCCCCGTTGGTAGAACAGCTTCACCACTTTTGACGGCTATCAACACCTGGAAGTGCCTGCTAGCCTATCTTCCGGATTGCGTTCCAATGAACCGCAAGTACTAGAACCAGTGTGAGCCAGCCCAGCCCGAGTGTGAATCAGCCTGGCTGAAGGGGATATCGGGACCGTCCCCTCAGAATCTGTCATGGTGTCCTGGTGGGCCAATCCGCCCTTGTCTTTAGCCTTAATAAAGGCACCCCTAATCCCAAGAGAGATGCCTAAAGGGTGCATAGGGGTAATATTCCAAACACCAAGCATTTAGACCACTTTACCTCCATAATTTCATACTTTTAAACTGTTAAACACATATAGGATACAATGTAATTTTATAAATGATCTACTGTATATCTACTGTATATGATAAAATCAACTATTGATGATCACTTTGCAATGCAATGACAGTTGGCTTGAACCCTCCTAACAGTGTCAGTAATGTTACTTTCATAAAACACATCTATAGTCTCACAGAGTTGGATTAAGGCTTTTAGAGGCATTGGGCACATAAAACAGGTAGGCCCCTATGGACCACTCAAACACTTCCTGAGTCATCCACAGACACCAGTATAGTCACACATTGACACAGCCAAAGTCACGCCAGTCACATACAGACATTCCAAGAGTCACACACAGACATACAGTACATATAATATGCCCGAAAAATGTTCTGCTTTGAGCGGGACAGACCTGCTTTTTTGGTAATGTCCTGTCATCACACCGGCATGCTGCAGTGTTCCATGGGGGAGGGAAGGTTGGGGTAGCACTCTCTCCCCACTTAGTGTTGCATAGTGAATAGATGCCACACTCATGCACATGGCATCTAAACAGTGTAGGAGTGAACCTGGAGCAGCCCAGCAACATGAGGAGTGCTGGGCTGCTCCAGTGATAGAAATTTGGGCAAGGCCATGCCCTGCTGCTGAAAGACAATGCCCCTTTTTCTGTGGTGCACAGACAAGCCTAGAGTCAAACACAGACATGTCCAGATTCAGATGGACACACGCCCAGACCATACTTACCTTAATTTATGGGCTCCTCTCCAGGAAAAACCCGGAATGAGGAGACATTGCAGGACACATTGGGGGTGGGGTGGGGCTGTGCTATCTTTGGGAAAGAGATGCAAGGCTTAGGGGGCAAGAATAGACATGTTTTCCTGGGCAAGGTCACCCAGATTCATCAGACCGCGTTTTGCAAGTCTTGCCACCCATTCCGATTTACAGTATGCCACTTATTTTACTGGACCTGTTTGGATTCCTGACATGGACTGAGCTTTAATTCTACAATTTTTGGACTGCACATTTTCTACAAAATGCCTGCAGCATATCAATGCCTAGTGGATTTCCTCTACAGCCTATCATCTCTTGCAATTTATTGCCAGAATGGACTGTTCTGGACATCTATCCACAATATTTGGGCAATACCTTGCTGCTAGTTGGAGATAAAGTCCTACTGTAAGTCAGAATTGCCTAAATTCAAGATCCATTGGGGCTAATTTTAATGTTTGTTTGAGATATATGATATATTAATCTTTCCTCTATAATTTATATGGCATTTTAATAAATATAAGCATTGTTATTTTTACCTTATCCATCCAAATAAATTACTTTTAGAATTTGATATCACTGGTTCTTTTATAGCTTTAGCCTTTAGCTTATATTGGGGCTGACAACCCCATTCCAGCTGCTATTGACAGCCCGTTGGGTATACTTTCTTTTCTACATTGCCATGTGTGATAACCCATTGACACCATTAAGCTGGTATGTCTACTGTATATTATATTGTCACCTTGTTGCAAAACCAACTTTACAGCATGCACCCTGCTACAGTTTCCTTTATAGAGTTCAATATATCAATTTAAAATCATTTTATGCACACAGCAAACAAAAATATAATGTTAATGGCTGTTTTTTAATTAACCACTTAACTGACAATTTTTTCCCCCCAAACCGCTCAGAAATTGTGTTTATTTTTATGAGTGAATTTTAGGTGAAGAACATGAATTTAACCGTATCCAAAATTATTTTAGTTAAAAAAAAAGCAAAAAGCAAAACATTTTTGGGGGGAATTTAAATTAAAAAAATAATCATTTTTTAAACATCAGAACATAGTCTGGGAACATCGGAACATCAGTAACATTGTGCCATTACTTTTTACACCCTAGACTGCTAGGTACACAGGGGGGGTTTTGGGGGGCTGGTTTACACTTCCCCAGCGGCTGCTATTGTCTGCAGCTGCTGGGTGGGGGGTCCTGCCGTGCTGACCGATCAGCAATGATCTACAGCACGGCAACACTGAGAGCAGCAGCGGAGGGAAGTTTCCCTTCCTTGCAGCTGCTAACACTTTTTCTGACTGATCGCATTCTGTGCGACCAGGTCAGATAAAACACTTGCTGGTATAGTCCCATCTGATGCGACCATGCCAGGCAAGTGGTTAGTTATATATACTCCTATTTTTCTTTCTCATCTAGCTTCACTTCACATCATTGGCTATTTTTGGCCCCCTGTCTCTCTCTCTCTCCCTTGTCTCTCCACCTCTATCTGTCATTCTACTGCTCTCACCCTTTCACCTTTTTTAGTGCACTCTTTTCTCATCTCCCCCTCCCACTCCATTGCTCTTTCTCCACATCTCCTTGTTCTTCCTGCCCTCTCCATAACTCCAGTGCCAGCTTTGTCACTAGGCATGTGAGGCAGTCCCCCCCCCCCCTTGCATTGGAGCAACAACACTGCAGGGCAAGATTTCCAAGCCCACAGGCTGCCGCAGTGAAGAGGCCCACTAACCGCTGTCTCATTGTATGCACCGCCAGACAGTGCCCTGGCTCCTAGTCTGTAAGTCCCGTCTGAAACGGGAGGAGGAGCCACTCTTCCCTCTACTATCAGCTCCTCCCCCCCAGACTATCCTCCCCCTACTATCAGTCCCTACCGCAGAGGAGGGGGAGTAGAAGCACTGCATGGGCACACAGCACCGTAATGTAAGGGCCACACCACCTCCACATCCACTCGCGTTGGTTGGCACCCCTCCGTGGATGCCTCCTGTAAAGCACACTGTGCTGGGCAGCACCACCCCCAGCCGCTGCCTGCTCCCCGCACCATGCTGGCCCACTGCCAGCAGTCTCCCACACCAACATCACTACACAGTTCCTTCCTGTTTCATGCTGGGCAGAAGTAAAGACAGAGACGCAGCATGGAGACAGAGGGACAAACTGGAGCCGGTGCTGATGGTGGTGAGTGAAACACACACACACTCACTCACTCACACACTCACTCACTCACTCTCACACACACACTCACTCTCTCTCTCTCTCTCTCTCTCACACATATTCTCTCGGGGCTACCTGTTGCAGTGTGTAAAAGGGGCTACATGGTGCAATGTGTAAAAGGGGCTACCTGGTGCAATGTGTAAAATGGGCTACTTAGTGCAACATGTATAACAGGCTACCTGGTGCAAAGTGTATAATGGGCTACATGGTGCAATGTGTATAATGGGCTACCTGGTGCAATGTGTATAATGGGCTATCTGGTGCAATGTGTGTAATAGGCTACCTGGTGCAAAGTGTATAATGGGCTACCTGGTGCAATGTGTATAATGGGCTACCTGGTGCAATGTGTATAATGGGCTACATGGTGCAAAGTGTATAATGGGCTACCTGGTGCAATGTGTATAATGGGCTACCTGGTGCAATGTGTATAATGGGCTACCTGGTGCAATGTGTATAATGGGCTACCTGGTGCAAAGTGTATAATGGGCTACATGGTGCAAAGTGTATAATGGGCTACCTGGTGCAATGTGTATAATGGGCTACCTGGTGCAATGTGTATAATGGGCTACCTGGTGCAATGTGTATAATTGTGCTACCTGGTGCAACATGTATAATGGGCTACCTGGTGCCACGTGTTTAATGGGCTACCTGGTGCAATGTGTATAATGGGCTACCTGGTGCAATGTTTATAAGAAGCTCTACCTAGCACAATGTGCATCAGCGGCTCTACCTGGCGCAATGTGTATACAGCAGTCCCCGTCACCCCCTTCCCTCCGCATCAGTGCAGCGGCGCAGCACAGCATCCTCCTATCCTGACGCCGCATTAGAGCAACAGCAGATAGAGGACGGATGGACAGGTGGGTCAGGTGGAATGGCTGCAGAGGCACCGAGCACCCCGAGCAAAGGTACAGCTGGTGAGTTATTAAGCTATTAAGTTATTAAGGGGGTGGGAGGGTTGTATGTTCAGCAGCCGATATCATTTTGCTTGCAGGCAGGGGGGTGGGAGGGGTCAGCCAATATTATTGTCTGACCCCTAAAGCCGGTTCTGCATAACCCCTTGTCCATACCTCCCATCTTTTGTTTGTTGGGGATCGGGACAAGCCATGTCAGAGGCGTGACCGCATTGGAGGCAGGACCTCAAGTGGAGGGGGGCCTCATGCTGCGACCCCCATTTTTGTCATTTTGGGAGCGTGACCAGTGCTCCTTGGGCAGCCCCCGGCTTCACTCCCTGCACTGATATTAAGTGATCACCGACTGCTTTGTAGAGCAGAGCAGCAGTGATCACCGGCTCTCCTAACTGTTCCCCCCGCTTGCAGGACACTGCAGCCCGCGTGTGGGATAGCAGGACAGTGTCCAATTAGCGGGATTGTCCCGCTGTATTCAGTACAGTTGGGAGGTATGCCTTTCCCTCCATCTCTCTGCCTCTCCCTCTCTCTCTCTCTCTCTCTCTCTCTCTCTCTCTCTCTCTTCTCTCTCCCATATCTCCCTGTTCTTCTCTCTTCCCTTCTCCTTTCCTTTTTCATTTCTCCCCCCAGTGGCGTCATGAGGGGGGTGCGGGGGGTGCGGCCTGCACCCAGGTGTCACCCTTCAATGGGGTGACACCAAAAAGAGTTGTACACCCACACTCTATTCACCGCCGCGGTGCCGCCTGATCCAGAGGCGTCACTAGGGTTGGTGTCACCCGGTGTGGTAACTCATGGTGTCACCCCCCATGGACCTACTCCCGTAGCACACCACACGGTTTCTTATCAGTGTGTGTGTATAAAATATATATATATACACATATACATACATACATATACATATATACATATACATACATATATATATATATATATACATATATACACACACACACACATACATATACACACATACGGTAATCGAAGAGGGAATTTTGAAGTGGGGGTATGGAAAATTGAAAGGGGTAGTGTCCACTCGAGGGTGTACTGTGGCAGATACCGAAAAAGGAGTGTGGCCAATCAGTAGGCGGGTGTCCTTAAGAGGCACTGGGTGAGAGGGAGGACACATGATGGAGGAAGGGACTGAGGAGGTTGGGGGCTTTAGGTGAGAGGGGGATGCAGGGTGGGAGAAAGACATAATGGATAGAGGATAGAGGGACAGAGGAAGGGGGAGATGCTGGGTGGGAGAGGATGCAGAGAGGGAGGGGGACATACCGGGGATTGGGACGCTGGGTGGGAGAGGACGCAGAGTGGGAGGAGGACATACTGGGGACTGGGACACTGGGTGGGAGAGGACGGAGAGTGGGAGAAGGGCATACTGGAGATTGGGATGCTGGGTGGGAGAGGACGCAGAGTGGGAGGGGGACATACTGAAGATTGGGATGCTGGGTGGGAGGGGGACATGCTGGGGATTGGGAGGCTGGGTGGGAGAGGACGCAGAGTGGGAGGAGGACATACTGAAGATTGGGACACTGGGTGGGAGGGGGACATGCTGGGGATTGGGACGCTGGGTGGGAGAGGACGCAGAGTTGGAGGAGGACATACTGGGGATTGGTACGCTGGGTTGGAGAGGACGCAGAGTGGGAGGTGGACATACTGGGGATTGGGACACTGGGTGGGAGAGGACGCAGAGTGGGAGGAGGACATACTGGGGACTGGGACACTGGGTGGGAGAGGACGGAGAGTGGGAGAAGGGCATACTGGAGATTGGGATGCTGGGTGGGAGAGGACGCAGAGTGGGAGGGGGACATACTGAAGATTGGGATGCTGGGTGGGAGGGGGACATGCTGGGGATTGGGAGGCTGGGTGGGAGAGGACGCAGAGTGGGAGGAGGACATACTGAAGATTGGGACACTGGGTGGGAGGAGGACATGCTGGGGATTGGGACGCTGGGTGGGAGAGGACGCAGAGTTGGAGGAGGACATACTGGGGATTGGTACGCTGGGTTGGAGAGGACGCAGAGTGGGAGGTGGACATACTGGGGATTGGGACGCTGGGTGGGAGAGGACGCAGGGTGGGAGGGGGACATACTAGGGATTGGGACGCTGGGTGGGAGAGGACGCAGGGTGGGAGGGGGACATACTGAGGATTGGGACACTGGGTGGGAGAGGACGCAGAGTGGGAGGGGGGACATACTGGGGATTGGGACGCAGGGTGGGCGAGGACGCAGAGTGAGAGGGGGACATACTAGGGATTGGGACACTGGGTAGGAGAGGACGCAGAGTGGGAGGAGGACATACTGGGGATTGAGACGCTGGGTGGGAGAGGACGCAGAGTGGGACATACCGGGAATTGGGACGCTGGGTGGGAGAGGACGCAGAGTGGGAGGGGGACATACTGGGAATTGGGACGCTGGGTGGGAGAGGATGCAGAGTCGGAGGGGGACATACTGGGGATTGAGACGCTGGGTGGAAGAGGACGCAGAGTGGGGAGGGGGACATACTGGGGATTGGGAAGCTGGGTGGGATAGGATGCAGAGTGGGAGGGGGACATACTGGGGATTGGGACGCTGTGATTGGAGAAGATGCAGAGTGGGACATACCGGGAATTGGGACGCTGGGTAGGAGAGGACGCAGAGTGGGAGAGGGACATACTGGGGATTGAGACACTGGGTGGGAGAGGATGCAGAGTGGGAGGGGGACATACTGGGGATTGGAACGCTGGGATTGGAGAGGATGCAGAGTGGGAGGGGGACATACCGGGAATTGGGACGCTGGGTAGGAGAGGACGCAGAGTGGGAGGGGGACATACTGGGGATTGAGACACTGGGTGGGAGAGGATGCAGAGTGGGAGGGGGACATACTGGGGATTGGAACGCTGGGATTGGAGAGGATGCAGAGTGGGAGGGGGACATACCGGGAATTAGGACGCTGGGTAGGAGAGGACACAGAGTGGGAGGGGGACATACTGGGGATTGGGACACTGGGTGGGAGAGGAAGCAGGGTGGAAGGAGGACATACTGGGGATTGGGATGCTGGGTGGGAGAGGATGCAGAGTGGGAGAGGGACAGACTGGGGATTAGGACGCTGGGTTGGAGAGGAACATACTGGAGATTGTCATTTAATTTTAAAGCCTACCAGCTCCAGCAGCGATAGGTACAGGAACCAAGCGCCCGGCGGTGCTCCTTCAGTGGCAGGGACGAGATCCAGGCGCATCTCCTGTGCGCGCCCGGCGGTGCTCCTTCAGCGGCAGGGATGAGATCCAGGCGCATCTCCTGTGCGCGCCCGGCGGTGCTCCTTCAGCGGCAGGGATGAGATCCAGGCGCATCTCCTGTGCGCGCCCGGCGGTGCTCCGGCGGTGGCAGGCAGGGAGGAGAGCCGGGTACCCCGCTAGCTGCAAGACGGGAGCCAGGCGCACCCCACGTGGGCACCATGCACTCGACTCCCATTCTCCCTCACAGAATGATCTGCCCTGCGGTGCCGGCGTGCGTGGTGACGTCACGAGAGTGACGTCCTGCACCCGGCATCTATAGATTGCGGCAGTACAGATCAGGCGGCACCGCGGCGGTGAATAGAGTGTGGGTGTACAACTCTTTTTGGTGTCACCCCATTGAAGGGTGACACCTGGGTGCGGGCCGCACCCCCCGCACTCCCCTCATGACGCCACTGGCTGGGGATTGGGAGGCTGGGTGGGAGAGGATGCAGAGTGGGAGGGGGACATACTGGGGATTGGAACGCTGGGATTGGAGAGGATGCAGAGTGGGAGGGGGACATACCGGGAATTGGGACGCTGGGTAGGAGAGGACGCAGAGTGGGAGGGGGACATACTGGGGATTGAGACACTGGGTGGGAGAGGATGCAGAGTGGGAGGGGGACATACTGGGGATTGGAACGCTGGGATTGGAGAGGATGCAGAGTGGGAGGGGGACATACCGGGAATTAGGACGCTGGGTAGGAGAGGACACAGAGTGGGAGGGGGACATACTGGGGATTGGGACACTGGGTGGGAGAGGAAGCAGGGTGGAAGGAGGACATACTGGGGATTGGGATGCTGGGTGGGAGAGGATGCAGAGTGGGAGAGGGATAGACTGGGGATTAGGACGCTGGGTTGGAGAGGAACATACTGGAGATTGTCATTTAATTTTAAAGCCTACCAGCTCCAGCAGCGATAGGTACAGCAACCAAGCGCCCGGCGGTGCTCCTTCAGTGGCAGGGACGAGATCCAGGCGCATCTCCTGTGCGCGCCCGGCGGTGCTCCTTCAGCGGCAGGGATGAGATCCAGGCGCATCTCCTGTGCGCGCCCGGCGGTGCTCCTTCAGCGGCAGGGATGAGATCCAGGCGCATCTCCTGTGCGCGCCCGGCGGTGGCAGGCAGGGAGGAGAGCCGGGTACCCCGCTAGCTGCAAGACGGGAGCCGGGCGCACCCCACGTGGGCACCATGCACTCGACTCCCATTCTCCCTCACAGAATGATCTGCCCTGCGGTGCCGGCGTGCGTGGTGACGTCACGAGAGTGACGTCCTGCACCCGGCATCTATAGATTGCGGCAGTACAGATCAGGCGGCACCGCGGCGGTGAATAGAGTGTGGGTGTACAACTCTTTTTGGTGTCACCCCATTGAAGGGTGACACCTGGGTGCGGGCCGCACCCCCCGCACCCCCCTCATGACGCCACTGGCCTGATCTGTACTGCCGCAATCTATAGATGCCGGGTGCAGGACGTCACTCTCGTGACGTCACCACGCACGCCGGCACCGCAGGG
The DNA here is from genome assembly GCF_028390025.1 of Pseudophryne corroboree. NCBI lineage: Eukaryota > Metazoa > Chordata > Amphibia > Anura > Myobatrachidae > Pseudophryne > Pseudophryne corroboree. Next base: position 597,698,391 of record NC_086447.1, read on the forward strand.
CAGATCATTCTGTGAGGGAGAATGGGAGTCGAGTGCATGGTGCCCACGTGGGGTGCGCCCGGCTCCCGTCTTGCAGCTAGCGGGGTACCCGGCTCTCCTCCCTGCCTGCCACCGCCGGAGCACCGCCGGGCGCGCACAGGAGATGCGCCTGGATCTCATCCCTGCCGCTGAAGGAGCACCGCCGGGCGCGCACAGGAGATGCACCTGGATCTCATCCCTGCCGCTGAAGGAGCACCGCCGGGCGCGCACAGGAGATGCGCCTGGATCTCGTCCCTGCCACTGAAGGAGCACCGCCGGGCGCTTGGTTCCTGTACCTATCGCTGCTGGAGCTGGTAGGCTTTAAAATTAAATGACAATCTCCAGTATGTTCCTCTCCAACCGAGCGTCCTAATCCCCAGTCTGTCCCTCTCCCACTCTGCATCCTCTCCCACCCAGCATCCCAATCCCCAGTATGTCCTCCTTCCACCCTGCTTCCTCTCCCACCCAGTGTCCCAATCCCCAGTATGTCCCCCTCCCACTCTGTGTCCTCTCCTACCCAGCGTCCTAATTCCCGGTATGTCCCCCTCCCACTCTGCATCCTCTCCAATCCCAGCGTTCCAATCCCCAGTATGTCCCCCTCCCACTCTGCATCCTCTCCCACCCAGTGTCTCAATCCCCAGTATGTCCCCCTCCCACTCTGCGTCCTCTCCTACCCAGCGTCCCAATTCCCGGTATGTCCCCCTCCCACTCTGCATCCTCTCCAATCCCAGCGTTCCAATCCCCAGTATGTCCCCCTCCCACTCTGCATCCTCTCCCACCCAGTGTCTCAATCCCCAGTATGTCCCCCTCCCACTCTGCGTCCTCTCCTACCCAGCGTCCCAATTCCCGGTATGTCCCACTCTGCATCCTCTCCAATCACAGCGTCCCAATCCCCAGTATGTCCCCCTCCCACTCTGCATCCTATCCCACCCAGCTTCCCAATCCCCAGTATGTCCCCCTCCCCACTCTGCGTCCTCTTCCACCCAGCGTCTCAATCCCCAGTATGTCCCCCTCCGACTCTGCATCCTCTCCCACCCAGCGTCCCAATTCCCAGTATGTCCCCCTCCCACTCTGTGTCCTCTCCCACCCAGCGTCCCAATTCCCGGTATGTCCCACTCTGCGTCCTCTCCCACCCAGCGTCTCAATCCCCAGTATGTCCTCCTCCCACTCTGCGTCCTCTCCCACCCAGTGTCCCAATCCCTAGTATGTCCCCCTCTCACTCTGCGTCCTCGCCCACCCTGCGTCCCAATCCCCAGTATGTCCCCCTCCCACTCTGCGTCCTCTCCCACCCAGTGTCCCAATCCTCAGTATGTCCCCCTCCCACCCTGCGTCCTCTCCCACCCAGCGTCCCAATCCCTAGTATGTCCCCCTCCCACCCTGCATCCTCTCCCACCCAGCGTCCCAATCCCCAGTATGTCCACCTCCCACTCTGCGTCCTCTCCAACCCAGCGTACCAATCCCCAGTATGTCCTCCTCCAACTCTGCGTCCTCTCCCACCCAGCGTCCCAATCCCCAGCATGTCCTCCTCCCACCCAGTGTCCCAATCTTCAGTATGTCCTCCTCCCACTCTGCGTCCTCTCCCACCCAGCCTCCCAATCCCCAGCATGTCCCCCTCCCACCCAGCATCCCAATCTTCAGTATGTCCCCCTCCCACTCTGCATCCTCTCCCACCCAGCATCCCAATCTCCAGTATGCCCTTCTCCCACTCTCCGTCCTCTCCCACCCAGTGTCCCAGTCCCCAGTATGTCCTCCTCCCACTCTGCGTCCTCTCCCACCCAGTGTCCCAATCCCCAGTATGTCCACCTCCCACTCTGCGTCCTCTCCAACCCAGCGTACCAATCCCCAGTATGTCCTCCTCCAACTCTGCGTCCTCTCCCACCCAGCGTCCCAATCCCCAGCATGTCCCCCTCCCACCCAGTGTCCCAATCTTCAGTATGTCCTCCTCCCACTCTGCGTCCTCTCCCACCCAGCCTCCCAATCCCCAGCATGTCCCCCTCCCACCCAGCATCCCAATCTTCAGTATGTCCCCCTCCCACTTTGCGTCCTCTCCCACCCAGCATCCCAATCTCCAGTATGCCCTTCTCCCACTCTCCGTCCTCTCCCACCCAGTGTCCCAGTCCCCAGTATGTCCTCCTCCCACTCTGCGTCCTCTCCCACCCAGCGTCCCAATCCCCGGTATGTCCCCCTCCCTCTCTGCATCCTCTCCCACCCAGCATCTCCCCCTTCCTCTGTCCCTCTATCCTCTATCCATTATGTCTTTCTCCCACCCTGCATCCCCCTCTCACCTAAAGCCCCCAACCTCCTCAGTCCCTTCCTCCATCATGTGTCCTCCCTCTCACCCAGTGCCTCTTAAGGACACCCGCCTACTGATTGGCCACACTCCTTTTTCGGTATCTGCCACAGTACACCCTCGAGTGGACACTACCCCTTTCAATTTTCCATACCCCCACTTCAAAATTCCCTCTTCGATTACCGTATGTGTGTATATGTATGTGTGTGTGTGTGTATATATGTATATATATATATATATATATGTATGTATATGTATATATGTATATGTATGTATGTATATGTGTATATATATATATTTTATACACACACACTGATAAGAAACCGTGTGGTGTGCTACGGGAGAAGGTCCATGGGGGGTGACACCATGAGTTACCACACCGGGTGACACCAACCCTAGTGACGCCTCTGTCTCCCCCCACTTCTATTTTTATAGGTCAGTTTCCAAAGGATTTGCACAGATTCAAACAATTATTTTGTTAAATATTTTAGTAAAGCATTTTCTTTGGTTCTGCTGTATCACTCAAACAGCCAGGTGTATGGTATAATTGCTCTTGTAGTTTTCAGTTACCAACAGCATAGGAATCTCTGGAATTACCATATGCCCATAGCAGCAGTTACATCATAAATTCATGCTTGATAGACATGTCAGATAGAGATGAGCGCCTGAAATTTTTCGGGTTTTGTGTTTTGGTTTTGGGTTCGGTTCCGCGGCCGTGTTTTGGGTTCGAACGCGTTTTGGCAAAACCTCACCGAATTATTTTTGTCGGATTCGGGTGTGTTTTGGATTCGGGTGTTTTTTTCAAAAAACCCTAAAAAACAGCTTAAATCATAGAATTTGGGGGTAATTTTGATCCCAAAGTATTATTAACCTCAAAAAACATAATTTACACTCATTTTCAGCCTATTCTGAACACATCACACCTCACAATATTATTTTTAGTCCTAAAATTTGCACCGAGGTCGCTGTGTGAGTAAGATAAGCGACCCTAGTGGCCGACACAAACACCGGGCCCATCTAGGAGTGGCACTGCAGTGTCACGCAGGATGTCCCTTCCAAAAAACCCTCCCCAAACAGCACATGACGCAAAGAAAAAAAGAGGCGCAATGAGGTAGCTGACTGTGTGAGAAAGATAAGCGACCCTAGTGGCCGACACAAACACCGGGCCCATCTAGGAGTGGCACTGCAGTGTCACGCAGGATGTCCCTTCCAAAAAACCCTCCCCAAACAGCACATGACGCAAAGAAAAAAAGAGGCGCAATGAGGTAGCTGTGTGAGAAAGATAAGCGACCCTAGTGGCCGACACAAACACCGGGCCCATCTAGGAGTGGCACTGCAGTGTCACGCAGGATGTCCCTTCCAAAAAACCCTCCCCAAACAGCACATGACGCAAAGAAAAAAAGAGGCGCAATGAGGTAGCTGTGTGAGTAAGATTAGCGACCCTAGTGGCCGACACAAACACCGGGCCCATCTAGGAGTGGCACTGCAGTGTCACGCAGGATGGCCCTTCCAAAAAACCCTCCCCAAACAGCACATGACGCAAAGAAAAAAAGAGGCGCAATGAGGTAGCTGACTGTGTGAGTAAGATTAGCGACCCTAGTGGCCGACACAAACACCGGGCACATCTAGGAGTGGCACTGCAGTGTCACGCAGGATGTCCCTTCCAAAAAACCCTCCCCAAACAGCACATGACGCAAAGAAAAAAAGAGGCGCAATGAGGTAGCTGTGTGAGTAAGATTAGCGACCCTAGTGGCCGACACAAACACCGGGCCCATCTAGGAGTGGCACTGCAGTGTCACGCAGGATGTCCCTTCCAAAAAACCCTCCCCAATCAGCACATGATGCAAAGAAAAAGAAAAGAAAAAAGAGGTGCAAGATGGAATTATCCTTGGGCCCTCCCACCCACCCTTATGTTGTATAAACAAAACAGGACATGCACACTTTAACCAACCCATCATTTCAGTGACAGGGTCTGCCACACGACTGTGACTGATATGACGGGTTGGTTTGGACCCCCCCCAAAAAAGAAGCAATTAATCTCTCCTTGCACAAACTGGCTCTACAGAGGCAAGATGTCCACCTCATCTTCACCCTCCGATATATCACCGTGTACATCCCCCTCCTCACAGATTATCAATTCGTCCCCACTGGAATCCACCATCTCAGCTCCCTGTGTACTTTGTGGAGGCAATTGCTGCTGGTCAATGTCTCCGCGGAGGAATTGATTATAATTCATTTTAATGAACATCATCTTCTCCACATTTTCTGGATGTAACCTCGTACGCCGATTGCTGACAAGGTGAGCGGCGGCACTAAACACTCTTTCGGAGTACACACTTGTGGGAGGGCAACTTAGGTAGAATAAAGCCAGTTTGTGCAAGGGCCTCCAAATTGCCTCTTTTTCCTGCCAGTATAAGTACGGACTGTGTGACGTGCCTACTTGGATGCGGTCACTCATATAATCCTCCACCATTCTATCAATGTTGAGAGAATCATATGCAGTGACAGTAGACGACATGTCCGTAATCGTTGTCAGGTCCTTCAGTCCGGACCAGATGTCAGCATCAGCAGTCGCTCCAGACTGCCCTGCATCACCGCCAGCGGGTGGGCTCGGAATTCTGAGCCTTTTCCTCGCACCCCCAGTTGCGGGAGAATGTGAAGGAGGAGATGTTGACAGGTCGCGTTCCGCTTGACTTGACAATTTTGTCACCAGCAGGTCTTTCAACCCCAGCAGACCTGTGTCTGCCGGAAAGAGAGATCCAAGGTAGGCTTTAAATCTAGGATCGAGCACGGTGGCCAAAATGTAGTGCTCTGATTTCAACAGATTGACCACCCGTGAATCCTTGTTAAGCGAATTAAGGGCTGCATCCACAAGTCCCACATGCCTAGCGGAATCGCTCCGTGTTAGCTCCTTCTTCAATGCCTCCAGCTTCTTCTGCAAAAGCCTGATGAGGGGAATGACCTGACTCAGGCTGGCAGTGTCTGAACTGACTTCACGTGTGGCAAGTTCAAAGGGCATCAGAACCTTGCACAACGTTGAAATCATTCTCCACTGCACTTGAGACAGGTGCATTCCATCTCCTATATCGTGCTCAATTGTATAGGCTTGAATGGCCTTTTGCTGCTCCTCCAACCTCTGAAGCATATAGAGGGTTGAATTCCACCTCGTTACCACTTCTTGCTTCAGATGATGGCAGGGCAGGTTCAGTAGTTTTTGGTGGTGCTCCAGTCTTCTGTACGTGGTGCCTGTACGCCGAAAGTGTCCCGCAATTTTTCTGGCCACCGACAGCATCTCTTGCACGCCCCTGTCGTTTTTTAAAAAATTCTGCACCACCAAATTCAAGGTATGTGCAAAACATGGGACGTGCTGGAATTTGCCCATATTTAATGCACACACAATATTGCTGGCGTTGTCCGATGCCACAAATCCACAGGAGAGTCCAATTGGGGTAAGCCATTCCGCGATGATCTTCCTCAGTTGCCGTAAGAGGTTTTCAGCTGTGTGCGTATTCTGGAAAGCGGTGATACAAAGCGTAGCCTGCCTAGGAAAGAGTTGCCGTTTGCGAGATGCTGCTACTGGTGCCGCCGCTGCTGTTCTTGCGGCGGGAGTCCATACATCTACCCAGTGGGCTGTCACAGTCATATAGTCCTGACCCTGCCCTGCTCCACTTGTCCACATGTCCGTGGTTAAGTGGACATTGGGTACAACTGCATTTTTTAGGACACTGGTGAGTCTTTTTCTGACGTCCGTGTACATTCTCGGTATCGCCTGCCTAGAGAAGTGGAACCTAGATGGTATTTGGTAACGGGGGCACACTGCCTCAATAAATTGTCTAGTTCCCTGTGAACTAACGGCGGATACCGGACGCACGTCTAACACCAACATAGTTGTCAAGGACTCAGTTATCCGCTTTGCAGTAGGATGACTGCTGTGATATTTCATCTTCCTCGCAAAGGACTGTTGAACAGTCAATTGCTTACTGGAAGTAGTACAAGTGGGCTTAAGACTTCCCCTCTGGGATGACCATCGACTCCCAGCGGCAACAACAGCAGCGCCAGCAGCAGTAGGCGTTACACGCAAGGATGAATCCCAGGCAGGAGAGGACTCGTCAGACTTGCCAGTGACGTGGCCTGCAGGACTATTGGCATTCCTGGGGAAGGAGGAAATTGACACTGAGGGAGTTGGTGGGGTGGTTTGCGTGAGCTTGGTTACAAGAGGAAGGGATTTACTGGTCAGTGGACTGCTTCCGCTGTCACCCAAAGTTTTTGAACTTGTCACTGACTTATTATGAATGCGCTGCAGGTGACGTATAAGGGAGGATGTTCCGAGGTGGTTAACGTCCTTACCCCTACTTATTACAGCTTGACAAAGGGAACACACGGCTTGACACCTGTTGTCCGCATTTCTGGTGAAATACCTCCACACCGAAGAGCTGATTTTTTTGGTATTTTCACCTGGCATGTCAACGGCCATATTCCTCCCACGGACAACAGGTGTCTCCCCGGGTGCCTGACTTAAACAAACCACCTCACCATCAGAATCCTCCTGGTCAATTTCCTCCCCAGCGCCAGCAACACCCATATCCTCCTCATCCTGGTGTACTTCAACACTGACATCTTCAATCTGACTATCAGGAACTGGACTGCGGGTGCTCCTTCCAGCACTTGCAGGGGGCATGCAAATAGTGGAAGGCGCATGCTCTTCACGTCCAGTGTTGGGAAGGTCAGGCATCGCAAACGACACAATTGGACTCTCCTTGTGGATTTGGGATTTCAAAGAACGCACAGTTCTTTGCGGTGCTTTTGCCAGCTTGAGTCTTTTCAGTTTTCTAGCGAGAGGCTGAGTGCTTCCATCCTCATGTGAAGCTGAACCACTAGCCATGAACATAGGCCAGGGCCTCAGCCGTTCCTTGCCACTCCGTGTGGTAAATGGCATATTGGCAAGTTTACGCTTCTCCTCCGACAATTTTATTTTAGGTTTTGGAGTCCTTTTTTTTCTGATATTTGGTGTTTTGGATTTGACATGCTCTGTACTATGACATTGGGCATCGGCCTTGGCAGACGACGTTGCTGGCATTTCATCGTCTCGGCCATGACTAGTGGCAGCAGCTTCAGCACGAGGTGGAAGTGGATCTTGATCTTTCCCTAATTTTGGAACCTCAACTTTTTTGTTCTCCATATTTTATAGGCAGAACTAAAAGGCACCTCAGGTAAACAATGGAGATGGATGGATTGGATACTAGTATACAATTATGGACGGACTGCCACGGTTAGGTGGTATAAAAAAACCACGGTTAGGTGGTATATATTATAATAATAATACAATTATGGATGGACGGACTGCCTGCCGACTGCCGACACAGAGGTAGCCACAGCCGTGAACTACCGCACTGTACACTGGTTGATAAAGAGATAGTAGTATACTCGTAACAACTAGTATGACACTATGACGACGGTATAAAGAATGAAAAAAAAACCACGGTTAGGTGGTATATATTATAATAATAATACAATTATGGATGGACGGACTGCCTGCCGACTGCCGACACAGAGGTAGCCACAGCCGTGAACTACCGCACTGTACACTGGTTGATAAAGAGATAGTAGTATACTCGTAACAACTAGTATGACACTATGACGACGGTATAAAGAATGAAAAAAAAACCACGGTTAGGTGGTATATATTATAATAATAATACAATTATGGATGGACGGACTGCCTGCCGACTGCCGACACAGAGGTAGCCACAGCCGTGAACTACCGCACTGTACACTGGTTGATAAAGAGATAGTAGTATACTCGTAACAACTAGTATGACACTATGACGACGGTATAAAGAATGAAAAAAAAACCACGGTTAGGTGGTATATATTATAATAATAATACAATTATGGATGGACGGACTGCCTGCCGACTGCCGACACAGAGGTAGCCACAGCCGTGAACTACCGCACTGTACACTGGTTGATAAAGAGATAGTAGTATACTCGTAACAACTAGTATGACACTATGACGACGGTATAAAGAATGGAAAAAAAACCACGGTTAGGTGGTATATATTATAATAATAATACAATTATGGATGGACGGACTGCCTGCCGACTGCCGACACAGAGGTAGCCACAGCCGTGAACTACCGCACTGTACACTGGTTGATAAAGAGATAGTAGTATACTCGTAACAACTAGTATGACACTATGACGACGGTATAAAGAATGAAAAAAAAACCACGGTTAGGTGGTATATATTATAATAATAATACAATTATGGATGGACGGACTGCCTGCCGACTGCCGACACAGAGGTAGCCACAGCCGTGAACTACCGCACTGTACACTGGTTGATAAAGAGATAGTAGTATACTCGTAACAACTAGTATGACACTATGACGACGGTATAAAGAATGAAAAAAAAACCACGGTTAGGTGGTATATATTATAATAATAATACAATTATGGATGGACGGACTGCCTGCCGACTGCCGACACAGAGGTAGCCACAGCCGTGAACTACCGCACTGTACACTGGTTGATAAAGAGATAGTAGTATACTCGTAACAACTAGTATGACACTATGACGACGGTATAAAGAATGGAAAAAAAACCACGGTTAGGTGGTATATATTATAATAATAATACAATTATGGATGGACGGACTGCCTGCCGACTGCCGACACAGAGGTAGCCACAGCCGTGAACTACCGCACTGTACACTGGTTGATAAAGAGATAGTAGTATACTCGTAACAACTAGTATGACACTATGACGACGGTATAAAGAATGGAAAAAAAAACACGGTTAGGTGGTATATATTATAATAATAATACAATTATGGATGGACGGACTGCCTGCCGACTGCCGACACAGAGGTAGCCACAGCCGTGAACTACCGCACTGTACACTGGTTGATAAAGAGATAGTAGTATACTCGTAACAACTAGTATGACACTATGACGGTATAAAGAAAGAAAAAAAAATACCACGGTTAGGTGGTATATATTGTAATACAATTATGGATGGACGGACTGCCTGCCGAGTTCCGACTGCCGACACAGAGGTAGCCACAGCCGTGAACTACCGCACTGTACTGTGTCTGCTGCTAATATAGACTGGTTGATAAAGAGATAGCATACAATACATACAACAATATACTACTATACTGGTGGTCAGGCACTGGTCACCACTAGTCACACTGGCAGTGGCACTCCTGCAGCAAAAGTGTGCACTGTTTAATTTTAAATTAATATAATATTATGTACTCCTGGGGGCTCCTGCTATAACAACCTGCAGTGCTCCCCAGTCTCCCCCACAATTATTATAAGCTTTGCCTTTTATACATTGATGTGCAGCACACTGGGCTGAGCTGAGTGCACACAGACTGAGTCACACTGTGTGACTGGCTGCTGCTGTGTATCGTTTTTTTTCAGGCAGAGAACGGATATAGCAGAGAACGGATATATATTAAAATAAATAAAAGTTAACTAACAACAACTGCACTGGTCACTGTGGTAAACTCTGTCTGACTCTGCACAATCTCTCTCTCTCTTCTAATCTAATTTCTAATGGAGAGGACGCCAGCCACGTCCTCTCCCTATCAATCTCAATGCACGTGTGAAAATGGCGGCGACGCGCGGCTCCTTATATAGAATCCGAGTCTCGCGAGAATCCGACAGCATCATGATGACGTTCGGGCGCGCTCGGGTTAACCGAGCAAGGCGGGAGGATCCGAGTCTGCTCGGACCCGTGAAAAAAACATGAAGTTCGTGCGGGTTCGGTTTCAGAGAAACCGAACCCGCTCATCTCTAATGTCAGATAACATTTGGTATTATGTTGTAAGCAGTGTTGGACTGGTGCTTGAAGGGTCCACCAGGGGAATGCAGTGGTAGGGGTCCATGTTTAAGGATGTGCCAGTCTTCAGAGGGGGTGTGACCAGCCTCTACATTGGTTTGCCAAACCATTATAGAGTGCATGGGCTGGGCCCCTTAATATATATATGCAGTAAATACTGATAGTTAATAAATGCTAATGTAGCAGATTAATAACAACAGTGCACTGTAGAAAAAGCACCATAGTCCTGAGCAGTATAATATAACATACTGTATGTATAATGTATAATTCACAGTGGGCAAAGGCAGTAGGGCCCACCGGGGATTCCCTCTATTCTCCCATAGGACAGTCCAACCCTGGATGTAAGACAGGAGTTATAACTCCACAATAACGAATATTCTGCTCCCCAGCAATTCACTTTTCTAAATAAAACTAAAACAGTGTTTCAAACAAACATTTGAACCTTACATTTCTGCTTACATGTATATGAAGGGCACAAGTTCCACTCTTTCATTAATGGATTAATGAGAAAAATGTAAAAGTTTAAATGAATAGGGGGACTAGTCCCAAAAACACTAGAAAGTTGCACTATGAGGAGATCTTCACAGTTTTTCCATGACCATTTTCAAACACGACAGATGCAAATTGGTATTCCAAGGCCAGTTCAAAAGACTGGAAACTAGACACACACCATAAAATGCTCAAGACAGACACCATGCTCTCATGAAACAACAAAAAGAAAATTGTGTTATGTGGTACACATGGCCATGTGCAGATAAAATAATATGATTATACAACATAAGGTCACACAATGCTTGTCAGTAACATTAAAGCACATAAACACATTGACTATTACAATAATAATAAGCAGATCTCCTAATGTCACACTGATTATGCTAACACAGTGGTTCACAAACTTTTTTGAATCATGGTGCCCTGAAGTATCAGAATCTTTTTCATGGCACTCTTAGGCCAAAAGTTTCCTGTTGAGAAATTCAGAAATAAATATTAACTTAAGTAAATTGTGTTTATATGTCATCCTTAGGTTCAACTGAGTGGTGAGGGACACGATTTGCTTCTAATTGTCCACATATTTTATGATTGACAGCCACCAGCACTGGTTTTGCCTATTACATTGACCATAAATATTTTGAATTGGTCCCAGACCACAAATCCAAACTCACCCCAGCAAGTGCCTTGAGGCACCCCAAGGTGCCACAGCACACAGTTTGAGAACCACTGTGCTAACAAAATAGATCTTTACAATACATCATTTATGCCTATTTGCTTCATGTGATTTTCTACATATCTGTAGAAAAAATGGAAACTATTCAATGAGTGTGAGTCACATGACCATGACATAAGAGCAAGCAAACTTCTTATTTAATTGCAAAAACTCAATCTATGGCCTTGCTGATATCAACTTATAATTTACCAATTAAATTATATTAAACTTTTTACAATACTAATACATTACTACTATAATGTAAATAGAGTGATGTTTGCATCTACAAGCAGCTGTTTCCAGCTAGGTAGATTACTTTCCATAGCTTTAAACTTTTCCCAATCTTTCCACATGCCATAAAGTAAGTCTGTTTCAATAAAGCTATTTTAAAAAACTTCACACACCCAGCACCTGGCAGTGTTTTACTGGCCCTGTCAGCAGGAGCTTCAGGCCCTGCTTACCTCATTATGTACAAAAAAAAAAATTGGAAGTAGGGAAATATCTCCTGTTAGGGCACCAGTCCTGTGAGAGAGGAATGATCCTGTGTCCTATGGGGGTCATTCCGAGTTGTTCGCTCGTTATTTTTTTCTCGCAACGGAGCGATTAGTCGCTAATGCGCATGCACAATGTCCGCAGTGCGACTGCGCCAAGTAAATTTGCTATGCAGTTAGGAATTTTACTCACGGCATTACAAGGTTTTTTCTTCGTTCTGGTGATCGTAATGTGATTGACAGGTAGTGGGTGTTTCTGGGCGGAAACTGGCCGTTTTATGGGAGTGTGTGAAAAAACGCTACCGTTTCTGGGAAAAACGCGGGAGTGGCTGGAGAAACGGAGGAGTGTCTGGGCGAACGCTGGGTGTGTTTGTGACGTCAAACCAGGAACGACAAGCACTGAACTGATCGCACTGGCAGAGTAAGTCTCGAGCTACTCAGAAACTGCACAGAGAAGTCTTTTCGCAATATTGCGAATCTTTAGTTCGCAATTTTGATAAGCTAAGATTCACTCCCAGTAGGCGGCGGCTTAGCGTGTGCAAAGCTGCTAAAAGCAGCTTGCGATCGAACAACTCGGAATGACCCCCTATGTGCATACTATCAATTGATAAGATACCCAGCCAAATGCCTATCTTTCTGAATACAACTGACTACAGAATAAGGACTTCATAGAACCATACTTTCCTATGTTATCTGTTTAAATTACAGTACATGGATAAAATGGCTGCACTCTGAACTGCAATTGTATCCAGGAACAAATCATAGATACGAAATGAGCTAAAAGATGTGCTGGTACCAACATTAACATAATTATTCAACCAGTCACTAGATACAGGTGTAATTCCAGAGGACTGGAAAAGAAAAAATGTAGTTCTACTGCACAAAAGTGGAAGCAAGCAAGAAGCAAGTAACTACAGAAAGTAATTTAAAAACTATTAAAATAAAGAGTTGTGGAATACCTTAAATCAAACAACTTACAGGTTCCAAAACTGCATGGATTTACTGGTGGGAGATCATGCTAAACAAATCTTATTAACTTTTCTTGCTCCATGGTGAAAATAATAGATCAATGGGGGCGGGGGGGGGGGGGGGGGGGCTTTAAATGTAGCATATCTAGACTTTAGTAAGGCATTTGACACTGTCCCACACCACATACTGCTAAACAAACTCAAAAGCATTGGATTATAAAACTTAAATAGATAGGAACCTGGTTGCAAGATAGAAAACAGACAGTTGTAGTAAATGGAGTGCAATTTATTGAGGGAAATGTTACCAGTGGAGTACCCCAGGGATCTGTATGTGGACCAGTGCTTTTTAATATCTTTGTGACTTTGCAAATGGTATTGAATGAAAAAAGTATGCCTTTTTGTAGATGATATACAGACATGCAACAAGGTACACACCTGGAAGGATTAAAACAAATGATTGATGACCTAGGTAGACTTGAGAAATGGTCAAAAACTTGGCAACTACAGTTTAATGCTAAAAAATGCAAATACACGCCATACACTGAAAATGGCGGGAGACAGGTTCAGGGGAAATTTAAGGAAAAATTAATTCACAGAAAGAATAGTGGCTAAGTCGAATAGCCTCCCATCATAGGTGGTAGAGGTTAAGACAATAGAGCAATTTAAACATGCTTAGGATAGACATATGAATAGCCTTACTAAAGTTCAAAAAGGGTTGAGATTACCTAAAGGATAAAAAAGGGGCAAACTGGATGGGTCAAGTGGTTCTTATCTGCCGTCTAATTCTATGTTTCTGTGTATCTAGTTACATATATCCATTCAATCAACTAATACAGTCATACCTGTGACTCTTGCATGACTTTTGCATGACTATCTAAGTGATACTTTATCATCCACATGGACTGCCATTGGGAATAGTAACTTTGCCCAAAGCAACAAGAGGACATGGTACACTAATTGGGGTTCCACGTGCTGTAAAGTAAAATTTTACACAAAAAAACATGAAAAACTCACGTCAACCTTTTCATGTGTCGACCATTTCTATGTCGATCTTTTGAACCTATTGACCTTGTTCATGTCGACCATTCAGTGTCAACCTAGACACTATCCACCTATTGACTATTTTGACCTATTACACCGTAACCATGAGACAACACTTTTCACCAGCTAACGGCTCGATTCAATTGAACGTGAATTGAATAGTGCTGGGAAGGAGGGCCTGGCACTATTCAATATTGTGCGCTGTTTAGTGAGACTAGTGGATTTCTGCTCGCACTGTCCAACAAAACCAGTGCTGCAATGCTGTTTTGTGCCATAGTGCGGCGCAAACATCATCACGGTGGGGCACTAATGCCAGAGAATGCTCGTTCTCGTGCCTAAACACCCTGTTTAAGGCGTGAGTATGGGCATTCTCTGACAAAGTAGCGTGCTGAATTGAATAGTGCTGGGACCTCCTTCCCGGTGTTATTCAATTCACGTTCAATTGAATCGAGCCCAATGTTTTTAAGGTTCCTAGCCTTTCTATATACAGATTATGTTTTGTGAAAATATAATCCTTCTGAACAGGATCGTAAGTAACAGTTCTCAATTTTTATGTTTAATGTAATCATTTGGCTTCAGTTCACAATGTGAATAAAGCACCTGCAATTTCATAAAGAAATTGTATTTAAAAAAAAATTCCACCTACTGTATTTGTGATTTTACCAAGAAGTGCTCAGTTTGTCTTATTGCTACAGTACATGTATCTCGTAAGACCATGAACAACCCTGACATCCATGGAACAATCCTAGAAATCACTGCCTGTAGAACAGTTACAGAAAATCTGGCTAGTGAGCACTGCAGATCTTCAGCGCTCCAGCTTCCTTTTACAGGTACCATCTTTCATTTTCTGGTTGGCATTGACCTGAAGTACTGATTTTTTTTGGCAAATGGCCCAAGACCATACACAGCTTCTATTAAGAACTTAAGACTCTATTGAGGAAGAGAAGGACATTGAAATAAGCCACTATTCTGATTAGCCATTTAAGGTCACAGTACTTTTTCTTATTTGCATTTGCTAACAGTCACAACAGGGGCATGGATTGCTTTAAGAATTGATTTGATTGCTGGATATTACCTCTTGTAGAGTGCTGCCATTACGAAGCATTTAAAGAATATCTGCTAAGCATCTCTTTATTCATCACAAGAAGGTGCTCTCGCACCAGCTTCTACATCATACTTCCGAGATTCAAAACTGTTTAGTGTTAGCCTTACTCCAAGAGGACTCAACAACAAATCATCTTCTCAAGTTGAGTTTATGGAACGAAGGAGCGAAAAATTCCATATACTGTATAATGAGATGTACTAAACCTTGGAGAGAGATAAAGTGGACAGAGATAAAGTCCCAACCAGCTCCTAACTGTCATTTTTCAAATACAGCCTGTGACATGGCAGCTAGGAGCTGGTTGGCTGGTACTTTATCTCTCTCAAGTACATCTCATTATACATTATATAGGGAATTTTTCGACCCCCAATGTTTATCTCTCTCCACTTTATCACTATCTGAGGCTTAGTACATCTTAGTACATCTCCACTTTTAACTGTACACCCCAAAATGACAGAAATTGTTTTGACTACCATGCGCCAGTGATTAAGAGGTAAATTTATGATAGAAGAACATCCCTAAATTCTTAAATGGGGAGCTCAACCATAGCACCCATTTTCATGACAGAGAGGGCATCTGCCTATCCAAGAACCCCCGACTGGACATTTATCGTGTTACGGACTTTGCCACTTGACTGCATCAAAACACTAACCCTAAGTACCAAGTAGGCCTAAACTATTTGCATACTAGGAAACATAAGGGTACATTTACTAAAATGGGAGTTCTATTTAAGATGGCATGTTGCCCATAGCAACCAATCAGATTACAGGTATTATCTTCTAGAAGGTGCTAGATAAATGAGAAGTAGAATCTGATTGGTTGCTATGGGCAACATCTCATATTAAATAGAACTCTCATCTTAGTAAATTTACCCCATAGAATGTGACGGCAGATAAGAACCACTTGGCCCATCTAGTCTGCCCCCTTTTTTACCATATTTTTTTACCTCAAACCTTTCTTTATCCTTATTTCTTTGTAAGAATATCCTTATGTCTATCCCATGTATGTTTAAATTGCTCTACTGTCTTAGCCTCTACCACCTCTGATGGAAGGCTATTCCACTTGTCCACTACTCTTTCTGTGAAGTAATTTTTCCTCAAATTTCCCCTGAACCTGCCTCTCTCCAGTTTCAGTGCATGTCCACATGTTCTAATACTTCTCTTCATTTGAAGAATGTTTCCTTCCTGGACTTTGTTAAAACACTTAAAAGTTTCTATCATGCCTCCCTTTCCCTTCTCTGCTCCAAAATACATATTGAGATTTTTTTAGTCTTTCTGGGTATGTTTTGTGATGTAGGCCATGCACCATTTTCGTTGCCCTTCTTTGTACAGTTTCTAATGTATTAATATCCTTCTGAAGATATGGCCTCCAGAATTGAACACAGTATTCTAGATGAGGCCGTACCAATGACTTATACAGTGGCATTATTACTTCTTTCTGCTGCTGCTGATTCCTCTCCCTATGCAACCAAGCATATCACTAGCCTTCCTCATTGCTTTGTTACATTGCTTACCTGACTTTAAGTCACCTGAAATAGTGACTCCTAGATCCTTTACCTCCTCAGAAGTCTCCAGTATAGTGCCATTAATACTATATTTAGCTTTTGGATTTTTGAGACCCAAGTGCATGGTTTTGCATTTTTTTGCATTAAACTGTAAATGCCATGCTCTTGACCATTCCTCTGGTCTACCTAGATCCTCAATCATTTTTTTTACCCCTCCTGATGTGTCTACCCTGTTGCATACCTTTGTGTCACCTGAAAAAAGGCATACTTTCCCTTTAATGCCATTTGCAATGTCACCAATAAAGATATTAAAAGGCAATGGTCCAAGTACAGATCCCTGGGGTACTCCACTGGTAAAATGTCCCTCCTGTGAATGCACTCAATTTACTACAACTCTCTGTTTTCTATCCTGCAACCAAGAAACCAAGCTTTCAAGTTTATTTAGCAGTCTGTGATGTGGGACAGTGTCAAAAGCCTTACTAAAGTCTAGATAAGCTATATCTATGACCTTTATCTATTACTTTAGTCACACACAGTGCTGAAAGTAGGGTGGTACGGGGTGGTACAGAGAACCATTAAGAAATATGGTGGTGGTACGCAGTATCACCAGCCCACCACTGGGGCATAATTTATAAGGGGAATTTTTGTGTGTAAGAGTTGTCACAACTGAGGGCCTGAGCTGACGGGAGGCAGCCTCAGTTGTAGGGGCTGAGATGTAACGGAACCTGGGAGGTTGTATCAGACCCCTAGACATGTAAGTAACATGTAGAATAACTGCCCGAAGGCGTGACCACGACAACCAGGATAAAAGTCAATGATGTTTATTATGACAAACTCCGTAACACAGCAGCAGTAAAGGAAACATAAAAGTCAACAGAGGATAAATACAATTCCTGGGTACTACAGGGTGGCAAGGGCCACAGGCACTGGTAGAGTGAGACAGTTCTTATAATCTTCTAGTTGGAAAGTTCTTACCAGACCTGACTGTAGCAATGGAGAGAACCCAGGATCGTACCAGCTGGTGTTCCAGGAAAGGCTGGGTTGCTGAAGATAAAACGGCTGCTGTGGATACTGGCTGGAACCAGACTGTTGTTGGTACGGAGTGGATACTGGCTGGAACCAGTTAAATAATAAACGAACTTGAGAGCGATGAAATAATAATGAAGTTTGGAGTTTAAGAGCGGTGAAATAATAATACCGGTGGAGAGTGGTAAACTGCAGAAAGGACACCGGCCCTTTAAGAGAAGCTGTACACTGCTGGAAGCTGGGCTGGAAGCAGGTGATTGATGAAGTTTGGAGTTTGAGAGCGGTGAAATAATAATACCGGTGGAGAGTGGTAAACTGCAAAAAGGACACTGGCCCTTTAAGAGAAGCTGTACACTGCTGGAAGCTGGGCTGGAAGCAGGTGATTGTTGTAACTGGAAACAGGTGAGTCCAGAATGGATCGGAGAGTCAGGCTACACCGCAGATGGAATGCTGGTGCGGGTCTCTATAGCAGAAGTCTGGAGACAGGAGCTGGAACCTGGAAGACAACCACAGGAGAGAGACAAACTGGAACTAGGTTAGACAACCAAAGCACTGACGCCTTCCTTGCTCAGGCACAGCTTACTTATACCTGCAGCAAGGAAGGGGTTGGCTAGGCAATTATGCAAATCAACAATACAGACAGCAGATTGGTGGAAATGCTCAGATGACAAAATCCAAGATGGCTGCGCCCATGCAGACACTTGGAGGGAAGTTTGGTTTGTAATCCATGTGAGAATTGAAACAGTAATGGCGACGCCGGCCACAGGAGACAGGAGACGCCAGACTGACAAGCGCACATTTAACCACGCGGGCACAGCGGAGGCCGCGGCTGATGAAATCACCACTCTGACATTCTGCATGTGGAAACTCAGGAACAGCGGGATCCGGTCCTGGAACGCTGAGCCAGCCTTAGGAGGCATCTGAAGGGTAAGTAATGGCGTCCAGATACCCATATCGTGACAGCACCCCCCCCTTTAGGAGTGGCCCCAGGACACTTCTTAGGCTTTAAAGGAAACTTTGCGTGGAAATTTCGGACCAAGGCAGGAGCATGGACGTCTGAGGCATTGGTCCAAGAGCGTTCTTCAGGACCATAGCCCTTCCAGTCAATGAGGTATTGTAACTGACCGTAACGGAAACGTGAGTCCAAAATCTTGGCCACCTCGTACTCGACTCCCCGTTGAGTCTGAACTTTGGGAGCTGGAGGAAGTGCGGAATGAAACCGATTCAGGATCAGCGGTTTCAACAAAGAAACATGAAATGTCCTGGGTATTTTCAAGAAGGATGGTAACTGTAACCTGTAGGCAACAGGATTGATGACTTGTTCAATCTTGAAGGGTCCGATGTAGCGAGGTGCAAATTTCATGCTGGGAACTCTCAACCTCAAATTCTTCGTGGACAGCCACACACGATCACCCACCTTGAGAGCAGGAACCGCTCTACGCTTTCTATCGGCAAACTTCTTATACCTGAATGAGGCTTTAAGCAGGGCTGCGCGGACGTTCCTCCAGTTATTTGAAAACTGACGCAAGGTGACATCCACTGCTGGAACAGAAGTTGCGGGAAGCGGTTGGAATTCTGGGACTTTAGGGTGGAATCCATAATTAATGAAGAATGGTGTAGAAGAAGATGAGGAATGGTATTGATTGTTGTGGCTGAACTCGGCCCAAGGAAGGAGTTGAACCCAGTCATCTTGAGAGGAAGACACATATATACGGAGGAAGGCCTCCAAGTCCTGATTCACCCTCTCGGTTTGACCATTGGTCTGAGGATGGTAAGCCATGGAAAACTTTAACTTGACTTGGAGGGCTTGACACAAACTTCGCCAAAATTTGGCTACAAATTGTACTCCACGATCCGAGATGATCTCTTCAGGAAGACCGTGAAGTCGGAAGATCTCTTGTATAAACACTTGAGCCAACTTGGAAGCTGACGGAAGACCGGTGAGAGGGATGAAATGTGCCATCTTGGTGAACCGGTCAACTACCACCCAGATGGTATTAAACTTGTTGCAGATAGGTAGATCGGAAACAAAGTCCATCGACAAATGGGTCCAAGGTCGACGGGGAACAGATAATGGAACCAGTTGCCCCGCAGGCGACTGGCGGGAGACTTTGTGTTGGGCACACTTTGGGCAGGAGGCAATAAATTCCATAACGTCCTTCTTCAGAGTTGGCCACCAGTAGGACCTAGAAATAAATTCAAGGGTTTTCTGAATGCCTGTATGTCCAGCAAAACGGGAAGCATGGGCCCAATGCATGAGCTTCTTCCTTAGAACTGGCTTAACAAAACTTTTCCCTGGTGGAGGCGTAGAG
The DNA here is from genome assembly GCF_028390025.1 of Pseudophryne corroboree. NCBI lineage: Eukaryota > Metazoa > Chordata > Amphibia > Anura > Myobatrachidae > Pseudophryne > Pseudophryne corroboree. The sequence goes on from NC_086447.1 coordinate 597,718,195, forward strand.
TCCATCCCTACCGTGGAGAATGCCAACGGATTAATAATAGGATGCTTGTCTGCAGACTCGGACTCATTTTCTTGCTCCCATGAGCGGGAAAGGGCATCGGCCTTACGATTCTGAGAACCCGGACAGAACTGGAGTTTAAAGTCAAACCTAGAGAAGAAAAGTGCCCATCTGGCCTGACGAGGATTCAGACATTGTGCGCCTTTGAGATATAAAAGATTTTTGTGGTCGGTAAGAATGGTGATTGAGTGGGAAGCTCCCTCCAACAGGTATCTCCACTCCTCCAGAGCGAGCTTGATGGCTAGCAACTCCTGATCGCCAATGGCATAGTTGCGCTCAGCTGGGGAGAACTTCCGGGAGAAGAAACTGCAAGGATGTAGATGTCCATATTTGGCCCTCTGGGATAACACTGCTCCTACTCCAACGGAGGAGGCATCTACCTCTAAGATAAAAGGAGAGTCGGTGTCGGGCTGTTTCAGAACTGGTGCAGAGATGAACCGTTGCTTCAGAAGGTGAAAGGCCTGTGTAGCTTCCTCGGACCACTTGGACGGATTAGCACCTTTCTTGGTTAATGCAGTGATAGGCGCCACAATGGTGGAAAAGTCTCGTATAAATTTTCTATAATAATTGGCGAACCCTAAGAACCTCTGGACCCCTTTGAGGCTTAAGGGTATAGGCCAATTCTGGATTGCTTGGAGTTTCTCAGGATCCATCTCTAGTCCGGAACCGGACACAATGTAACCTAGAAACGGAATGGTTTTAACTTCAAACACACACTTCTCCAATTTACAATAGAGGTGATTGACACGGAGACGGGAAAGAACCTCTTTTACCCAGAAACGATGATCTTCGAGATTATTAGCAAAGATGAGGATGTCGTCTAGATAAACCACGACATGGCGGTACAAGATGTCCCTGAAAATCTCATTCACGAAGTGCTGGAAGACTGCTGGAGCATTGCTCAATCCGAAGGGCATGACGAGGTACTCATAATGTCCGTCACGGGTGTTAAAGGCGGTCTTCCACTCGTCACCCTCACGGATTCGGATGAGATTGTAGGCACCCCTCAAGTCCAGCTTTGTGAAAATAGTTGCACCACTAACTCTATCAAAGAGCTCGGTAATCAGGGGTAAAGGGTATCGGTTCTTGACGGTAATGTCGTTCAGACCTCTGTAGTCGATGCACGGACGCAGACCACCGTCTTTCTTCTTAACGAAGAAGAAGCCTGCGCCGGCTGGAGAAGAAGATGGTCGGATGAAACCCTTCGCCAGGTTCTCTTTGATGTAGTCTTCCATGGAGTGTGTCTCAGGCAGAGACAACGGATAAGTTCGGCCTCGCGGTGGAACCTTCCCTGGAATGAGGTCGATTGGGCAGTCCCATTCTCTATGAGGAGGAAGGATATCAGCAGAGGCTTTACTGAACACGTCCGTGAAGTCTTGATATGGAGGAGGCGGAACATCAGATGACCTGGGGAAGGAAGAACAAACAGGAAGAACTTTGGCTAAACAAGTCTCAGCACAGGAGGGACCCCATGCCAGTATTTGCGTAGTCGTCCAGTCAATTGATGGGTTGTGGAGACGGAGCCATGGAAGGCCTAAAACCACTGGATGTGTGGCTCTTGGAATCACTAAAAAAGAAATATACTCAGAATGAAGAACTCCCACTCTCAGACGAACTGGAAGAGTCCTTAAGGAAATGACTGCGTCAAAAATCTTGCTGCCATCCACGGCAGTCAAAGAGATGGACGAGGACAGTCTCTCGGTGGGTAGGGACCACCGTTTAACATAAGCTTCGGTTATGAAATTCCCAGCTGCTCCGGAATCAAGGAGGGCAATGACGTTCCTGTAACGTTGAGCAATTTGGAGCGACACTGGGAGGTTACAGTCATGAGGAGATGGAGAGGAGATCATTACTCCTAGCCGGCCCTCTCCTTGGCGAGCTAGGATCTGGAGTTTCCCGGACGTTTGGGACAGGCATTGATAGTGTGCGACGGAGCTGCACAGTAGAGACAGAGAGACTCAGAGAGACGTCTTCGGCGCTCAGCGGGAGATAGACGAGAACGACTAATTTGCATAGGCTCATCCTTGGATGGAGATGGTTGACGAGGAGGAGGAGCAGAAGATTTAGGAGTAGATGATCTTCCTCGCTCAGTTGCTCTCTCTCTGAAACGTAGATCAACCTTCGTGCAAAGAGAAATTAGCTCATCCAACTTAGAGGGCAAGTCTCTGGTAGCTAACTCATCCTTGATGCGTTCTGATAAGCCATGCCAGAATGCAGCATACAGGGCCTCATCGTTCCATGCCAGTTCGGATGCCAGGATTTTAAACTGTATAAGATACTGTCCCACAGTACGTGTTCCCTGGCGTAAACGGAGAATCTCAGATGAAGCAGATGTTATCCGGCCTGGCTCGTCGAAGATGCGCCTGAATGTAGCTACAAAGTCAGTATAGGAGGATAGCAGGGGATCAGACTTCTCCCATAAAGGTGATGCCCAGTCAAGGGCTGAGCCACTGAGAAGGGAGATGATATAGGCAATTTTGGTACGGTCACTGAAGAAATTGCCAGGTAGAAGCTCAAAGTGGATTTCACATTGATTGAGAAATCCCCTGCAGAACCTTGGAGATCCATCTAATTTTGCTGGCGTTGGAAGATGAAGATGTGGACTGGAAATGGGTAAGGTGGGTGGGGTTACAGCTGGTGTCACTGTAGTGGACGCACCGGACGTGCCATGTCCACGGAGGGTCGTTTGAATCCCATCCAGCCGTGTAGAGAGATCCTGGAGACAGCGGATGATGTGGCCCTGTGCAGCCTCCTGATGTTCAAGTCGGGCTGCCAGTTCTTGCATTGGCCTGGCCGCTTGATCCTGGTCTCCGGCTGGATTCATTAGGTCAGTGCTTACTGTCACAACTGAGGGCCTGAGCTGACGGGAGGCAGCCTCAGTTGTAGGGGCTGAGATGTAACGGAACCTGGGAGGTTGTATTAGACCCCTAGACATGTAAGTAACATGTAGAATAACTGCCCGAAGGCGTGACCACGACAACCAGGATAAAAGTCAATGATGTTTATTATGACAAACTCCGTAACACAGCAGCAGTAAAGGAAACATAAAAGTCAACAGAGGATAAATACAATTCCTGGGTACTACAGGGTGGCAAGGGCCACAGGCACTGGTAGAGTGAGACAGTTCTTATAATCTTCTAGTTGGAAAGTTCTTACCAGACCTGACTGTAGCAATGGAGAGAACCCAGGATCGTACCAGCTGGTGTTCCAGGAAAGGCTGGGTTGCTGAAGATAAAACGGCTGCTGTGGATACTGGCTGGAACCAGACTGTTGTTGGTACGGAGTGGATACTGGCTGGAACCAGTTAAATAATAAACGAACTTGAGAGCGATGAAATAATAATGAAGTTTGGAGTTTAAGAGCGGTGAAATAATAATACCGGTGGAGAGTGGTAAACTGCAGAAAGGACACCGGCCCTTTAAGAGAAGCTGTACACTGCTGGAAGCTGGGCTGGAAGCAGGTGATTGATGAAGTTTGGAGTTTGAGAGCGGTGAAATAATAATACCGGTGGAGAGTGGTAAACTGCAGAAAGGACACCGGCCCTTTAAGAGAAGCTGTACACTGCTGGAAGCTGGGCTGGAAGCAGGTGATTGTTGTAACTGGAAACAGGTGAGTCCAGAATGGATCGGAGAGTCAGGCTACACCGCAGATGGAATGCTGGTGCGGGTCTCTATAGCAGAAGTCTGGAGACAGGAGCTGGAACCTGGAAGACAACCACAGGAGAGAGACAAACTGGAACTAGGTTAGACAACCAAAGCACTGACGCCTTCCTTGCTCAGGCACAGCTTACTTATACCTGCAGCAAGGAAGGGGTTGGCTAGGCAATTATGCAAATCAACAATACAGACAGCAGATTGGTGGAAATGCTCAGATGACAAAATCCAAGATGGCTGCGCCCATGCAGACACTTGGAGGGAAGTTTGGTTTGTAATCCATGTGAGAATTGAAACAGTAATGGCGACGCCGGCCACAGGAGACAGGAGACGCCAGACTGACAAGCGCACATTTAACCACGCGGGCACAGCGGAGGCCGCGGCTGATGAAATCACCACTCTGACATTCTGCATGTGGAAACTCAGGAACAGCGGGATCCGGTCCTGGAACACTGAGCCAGCCTTAGGAGGCATCTGAAGGGTAAGTAATGGCGTCCAGATACCCGGATCGTGACAAGAGTGTTTCCATCACTTTCCCAACTACTGATGTAAGGCTGACTGGTCGGTAGTTGCTTGCCTCTTCCTTGCTTTTGTGCAGTGGGACTATGGGGGGTCATTCTGACCCATTAGCACACTGCAATTTCTCGCAGCCGTGTGAGTGGGTCTGAACTGTGCATGCACGCGGGAGGCAATGCACAGGCGCATCAGTTGCCGGCAACGGCCGTTGCCACGGAGCGACGGACCTTACGAAGAAGTCGTTCGCAGCTGTGAACCCAAGAAGATTGACAGGCAGAAGGCGGACCTGGGCGGCAACTCACCGTTTTCGAGTAGTGTCCGGAAAAACGCAGGTATGACCAGCCGTTGAAGAGGAGGGTTCCTGACATCAGCTCCAAGCCGGATCATCGCAGCGGGTAAGTCCTGAGCTGTGCAGAGACTGCACAAAATTTTTATTTGTGCAGCTCTCTGCACAAGTGATTGCAGCCCTGCACAGCCCTAACCCCCTCCCCTGTAGGCGGCGATTACCTGGTCGCAGCAGTGCAAAAAATAGCCTGCGTGCAACCAGGTCGGAATTACCCCCTTTGTTTGCTCTTTTTCAGTCCTCTGGATTTACTCCTGTAGCTAGTGACTGGTTAAATAATTTTGTTAATGGTGCTGCCAGCACCCCTTTAAGCTCTTTTAGTATTCTTGGATGTATCCCATCTGGCCCCATTGATTTATCCACTTTCAGCTTTGAGAATTCTGTTAGGACCTTCTCCTCGTAAATGTACCGGTTTAATTTTTCTGAATATTCCTGCTACTTAACTGTGGCCCCTTCCCCTCTTTTTCAGAAGTGAATACTGAGCAAAAACAATTATTAAGATGATCCGCTATTACAATGTCTCTCTCAACAAGACTCCCAGGGCGGGATGAATTAACATTGCAGCGATGTTGATCGCAGATGTACTAACATATGCAATCAACATCACAATGCGGTGACGGAGGTCCCCCGCGATACCTGTGAGGTGGTCTGCGGTGTCTCCATCACCTCCCTGGGCTCTCCTTCTCCTCAGCTGCTGGGAACAAGGCAGCAGGCTGTCCCCGGCGCCTCCTCCTCCCCCCTGCAGCCGGAATGACCTCCGGCTGCATTGCTAGGGGGAGGATGAGTTTACCCAGGGCCGTAACTAGGGGGGGGCTAAGGGGTCACGTGCCCCGGGCGCCGGAAGGAGGGGGGCGCCGAGAACTCTGCCCGACTCCTTCGGCCATCTGCTCCTCCGCAAGCCGATACATCCTAATAATCCAGCATTATCACGGAGGGGAGGTGGTAGCTATTGCATCCTGCAGGGCGCCGGAAGGAGGGGGGCGCCGAGAACTCTGCCCGACTCCTTCGGCCATCTGCTCCTCCGCCCGCCGATACATCCTAATAATCCAGCATTGTCACGGAGGGGAGGTGGTAGCTATTGCATCCTGCAGGGCATATGTTATCATCAGCTGCCTACTCTGGACTATACCAGGTTACCTGCAATCATTCACATACTGACACGCTGACCGCGGCCCACTCACACAACAGTGCTTTGCTGCACTCACGATCGGCAGCACCAACACTTTACACTATCCGGCTACCTGCAATTTCATATTGTCACACTGACAACGGTCAGCACATTTAACAGTGCTCCACTGAACTTACAATCGGCGGCACTAACATCCACACGGGATGTTAGTGCCGCCGATTGTAAGTTCAGTAGAGCACTGTTAAATGTGCTGACCGTTGTCAGTCTGACAATATGAAATTGCAGGTAGCCGGATAGTGTAAAGTGTTGGTGCTGCCGATCGTGAGTGCAGCAAAGCACTGTTGTGTGAGTGGGCCGCGGTCAGCGTGTCAGTATGTGAATGATTGCAGGTAACCTGGTATAGTCCAGAGTAGGCAGCTGATGATAACATATGCCCTGCAGGATGCAATAGCTACCACCTCCCCTCCGTGACAATGCTGGATTTTTAGGATGTATCGGCGCCGGCGGGCGGAGGAGCAGATGGCCAGTAGGCAGCTGATGATAAAAGAAATATGCGCCCTGTCATTACTGGCTGCCTCCATTGGAATCCAAGAACACATATACACAAGATGCATTTACAGCACTACAGGCTTGAAGTGCACATTAGGAGGAGAGCCACAGCTGTGATAGGTAAAGTTGGAAACTGTCTTAAGAATATATGTGAAACATTTTGATAGTGACAGCAGTGACTCCCATCTCTCCCTCACCCCACTCTCCCTATCTCTCCCTCACCCCTCTCTCCCTCATCCCTCTCTCTCTCCCCATCTCTCCCTCAACCCCCTCTCCTATCTCTCTCAGTCTCTTCTCTCCAATCTTTATCTCTCTCTCACCCCTCTCTCTCCCTCTCCTCCATCTCTCTCCCTCACATCTCTGTCTCTCTCTGCTCTCCCATCTCTTTCTCCATCTCTCCCCTGTGGGGCTGCATAATCTAATGAGGGGTACTACTGTGCCGTGTGATGAGAATAAGGTTGCACTACAGCGTGGTGTAGTTTTAATGTTTAAAAAAAAAAAATGTTTCAATTAATGTTTAGTTATTAAAACTTAAAAATTTTAAAAAAAATTTAAATATTTTAATTAATGGTTTTTATTTGTAATTTATATATATATATATATATATATATATATATATAAAAAATTTCAGGAGGGGGGGCGGGGTTGGGGGCGCCAAATTACTGCCTTGCCCCGGGTGCCGAGAATCCTAGTTTCGGCCCTGGTTTACCTTCCGGGTCCAGGCTGTCGGGAGGAAGATATGCTGGGGTGAGGGGTCGGCATCTGCGGCGGGGGTGGGTGGAGGCGGCGGGTTGCGTCGGCCGGCGATAAGAAGCCCATAGGCTTCTATAGGGTATTGCCATCCAAAGATGGCTATAGCCTGGGCGGCGAAAACCTGGCGGCCATGTCTTAGTACATTTGAAAATGGGTGTTTTATCGCATTTTTCCCTTAGTACATCCCGCCCCCAGTCTCTGTCTTTAGTCTTATTATTCTGATTTTTGTTTTTCTCCTTTCGCTTATATACCTAAAAAAATGTTTTGCCGCCTCTATCCACTGACTGGGCCATTTTCTCCTCAGCTTGACCCTTTGCATCTGATTACTTTCTTAGTCTCCTTCTGTCTAACAAGATATATCTCTTTGTCTTCATTATTTTGTGTCTCATTATATTTCCTAAAAGCCATCTTTTTTGCTTTCACAATACTTGCTACTTCTTTCACAAACCACACTTCTTTTCTTTGTGTTTTTCCTAACACTTTTGATACAAAGTTCTATTGCCTTTAATATTGCACTTTTTAATGTGTCCCACCTCTTCTGCACTTCTTCCAAGTTCCTTCACTCTGCCAAAGAATGGCTTACACATTTTCCCATCCCTATAAAATCAGCTTTCATAAAATCTAACACCTTTGTTTTTGTATGGGATGAGTCAGTCTCTGTCTTTATGCTGAACCATATTGCTTGATGATCACTGGATACCAGGTTTTACCCACTTTTATGTCAGATATTCTGTCTCTATTTGTAAGTAGTAAGTCTAATATTGCGTCTTTCTGAGTGGGCTCCCTCACCAATTAGTGGAGGGATGCTCCCTGCAAGGAATTCAAAATGTCAAACCTCCCAGTTTACATCAGGAAAATTAAAGTCTCCCATGATTAATACCTCTCATTTTAATGCCAATTTAGTGATGTCCTGCAATAGGTTCTTGTGCAGTTCCTCTTCCTGACCTGGTGGCCTGTATATCACCCAAATACAAAGAATTTACTTCTCCCCTGTTTTATGGTCACCCAAAGTGCCTCATATTTTTTCTTCAATACTTTGTATTAAGGTAGTAGTAATGCTTTTTTTTTTTTTTTACATACATTGCTATTCCTCCTCTGATTCTTCCCATTCTGTCCTTCCTAAATAAAGTATATCTCGGTATAGCTATGTCACAGTCATGATTTTTATTGCACCATAACCCTGTAATAGCCACAATATCTATATCATCCCATGTCAGTATTGCAATCAGTTCTAGCATTTTATTTCCTAAGCTCCTAGCATTTGCACACATAGCTTTTAGAGTTTTGTTTGAGCGTTTCCTGTTCCTAGCTATGTTCATCTCTCTGCCTAGGTTTATTTGGTTTTGATCTGAATTATCTTCTGTTGCTGTGGATATGCTTCCTATTCCCTTTGTCTGCAGAAACAATACCTCTGGGTTGGGGGAGCAGATTGCATTATTCCAATTTGGATCACTGCCCCCCTCTGCTAGTTTAAATAGTTCTTTGATGAAGCATCCAAACTGTTCAGTTAGTATTCTCGTTCCCCTTGAAGATGGAAGCAGGCCATCACTTTTGTATAAGCTCCTATTTTGCCAGATGGTGCGACTATGGCCTATAAATCCAAATCTCTCCTCATTGCACCATGTTCTTAGCCAAACTTCTCATTGTATAATGTTCTTAGCCTAAGGTCTGAGTCCCGCACAGTCCACACACACTGACAATGTTCATGTAGTGGAGCGATTATTAGTAACTGTGCCTTTTCCCAAAAGTTGTGAAAACACATTGCAGACACTGTACACTTATGGGAATGTTGCAGCCATGGTCAAATGGAGAAATTGAACTTGCCATAGGGCGGGTGCAAGTTTTGATGGTGCTAATGGTGGTGGCATATAAGGACTATTACAGCATGCACAAACGCTAAAAGTGGATGTCTCAAGCAAATGGACAGTCACAGACTGACAACCACTAATTGAAGCTGCTGCATGCACTTTTGCATGCGACTCAGAATCAGGCCATAATATGAAAAATTAAGGAAAAAGTAGCACAATGAAGAAAAAAGTAGCAGGAATAGGGATGTAGTGTATGACGACACATCTGAAACCCCTGAGCAGGAACTGGCAGTGATACCAGCCAGCAGGATGCAGTCAATTTGCCGATGGTTGGGATAACGGCATTCAGGATACCAACTCAAAATCCCAACAGCCGACAATGCCGCCAGCCAGGATCCCGGCACACCAGGGCTATTCCCACTCATGGGTGTACACACCACCCATCGAGTGGGAATAGATCCTGTGGCAAGTACAGCCCGCCACTGAGCCCACAGTGTGGCGAGCAAAGCAAGCCCGCAAGGGGACTATAATCGTTCGCCCCTCTGCCGGCATTCTGGCGGGCGGGATGCCGCTTTCATGGATATGGACAACCAGCATCCCGTCCACCGGTAATACATACCGAACCCCAGCTAGTGCATGGCCCTTCCAGCAGAGAGAGGACCAGGCTGTCCAGTTTGTGCTATGTTTTATGTTGAAAAAGGTGATCACAATAAAGAAACCAAGCAAGCAAGTATTCTGAGCCCAGTGGCGGATCCAGGGGGGGGGGCACTCGGGCCCGTGCCCCCCCTGTCATTTGTGGCTTCCCCCCCGTCCCCCGTCCCCCCCCTGCGGCGTCGGCGCCGCACAGGGAGATGACGGGCGCCCGCTGAGATTGTGTTACCAGCGGGCGCCCGTCTCCCTGCACAACGGTAGCCGGAAGTAGGAGCTCAGTACTGAGCTCCGGCTTCTGGCGCTGTCACTGCGCCGTGCGCTATGGGAGAGACGTCAGTCATGACGTCTCTCTCATAGTACTGAGGAGAGGACGCCAGCCAGAAGGAGGACTGCAGCGGCGCGGGAACGGGTCTCGGTAAGTATTATGTTTTTTCCTTCCTTAATGCAGCGGGGGCATCTCCTGGGGGAAACTACGGGGGGACATTACTACTGGGGGGGGGCACCAACAAGGGGCATTACTACTGGGGGGGGCATCAACAAGGGGCATTACTACTGAGGGGGGGCATTACTACTGGGGGCATTATAACTGGGGGCATCACTACTGGGGGGGCAGCTACTGGGGGCATTATTACTGGGGGGGGCAGCTACTGGGGGCATTATTACTGGGGGGCACCTACAGGGGGCATTACTACTTGGGGGCTAAACTACAGGGGCATTACTACTTGGGGGCTAAACTACAGGGGGAGCCAAACTACTGGGGGCATAACTACAGGGGCCAAACTATTGGGGGCATTACTACTTGGGGGCTAAACTACAGGGGCATTACTACTTGGGGGCTAAACTACAGGGGGAGCCAAACTACTGGGGGCATAACTACAGGGGCCAAACTATTGGGGGCATTACTACTTGGGGGCTAAACTTCAGGGGCATTACTACTTGGGGGCTAAACTACAGGGGGAGCCAAACTACTGGGGGCATAACTGCAGGGGCCAAACTATTGGGGGCATTACTACTGGAGGCTAAACTATAAGGGGGGCATAACTACAGGGGCTAAACTGCAATGGGGCAAACTACAGGGGGGCATTACTACTGGTGGCTAAACTATAAGGGGGGCATAACTACAGGGGCTAAACTACAATGGGGCAAACTATAGGGGGGCATTACTACTGGTGGCTAAACTACTGGGGTCATAACTGCAGGGGCATTACCACTGGGGGCATAATGACTGGGGGCATTACTACAGGCAACATTACTACTGGGGGCAATACGGGCATTGCATAAGGGACACCACTACTATGGGGTCTATATAAGGGGCACTACCAGTACAGTGGACATTGCATAATGAGCGCTACAACTGTGGGCATTGTATAAGAAGCACCACCTCACATGCACCGAAGCCGCACGCAAATGTACTTGCCCCTTCCATGGTGCCCCCCCTATCATTTTCTTCTGGATCCGCCCCTATCTGAGCCAGATGCAAACTGATAGCATAAAATGCATGCAGTATGAGCACTCTCTCCTGCCAGAGGCACCTCTTTTATTCTGCAAGTTTCCAACAAGACTCTTCCAGTGCGATTGAATTCTGCTGATGGAGACCAGAGCTGACGTCAGACACCCTTGGACATGCCTGCTTTTTTCTGGACACTCCCAGTAAACGGTCAGTTGGCACCCACAATGGCCTCTTCCTGTCAATCACCTTGCATACGCCCATGCAAATGAATCCTTCGCACCATCCCGTTTTGTTTCTGTGCATGGTAAATATTGGCTTCTTTATTTTTACAGTACAATTAAGATTTCAGTTTGAAGTTCAACACACCCCACCCAAATCTAACTCTCTCTGCACATGTTCTACCTGCCCCACATCACATGCAGCCGCTGCGACGCAAAACATTGGGGCCCGGCGACTGCCTTTCCAGCTAGGCTGCGGAGGCAGGGGGCAACCCTTAAGATGCAAGCGCATTGCCGCTAGTCTCACGGAACGATTTGTGAATATTAGATTTACTATAACAACTCTATTATGTTTCTTTTCACTCTCATCCTTATTAGTTGGTGAACTATAAAAACAACTCAGTAATGTTATTGGGATAATTTTCCATTTATTTCACAACACAACATTTTTGCAATTATAAAACTGAAACTATTATTATTTTACTTGATCTTTACTTAAGATTAAGGGGAAGATTTATCAAAATTTCTAGTGTGGAGGGGAGAAGTTTCTCATAGCAACCAAGGTTTTATACAATTCCCCCTAATGAGTATATATAGAATTAATTACTGTTCTCAGGTTTTTATTGTTTGTTTCACTACGCCTTGCTGGCAGATATTACTTTTTTCTGGTGTGATTTATCAAACAGATGGAGACTGGCAATGTGATACAACCAGCCTCCTTTGTGATACAATTTCCTCTCTCGCTCTCAGTCAAATACTGCAGCAATAGTTTTCTCTTCGTCTCTGTTCTGTAATCTATAAGGAACATGCACTGTGGGCCTAATTCAGATGTGGTTCTTTTTGCTACTGCTATTGCTATCCTTTGCTGTACGCAAATGCGATTATATGCTAATATGGGCTGAAGGTAACCTGAGCATATGGTCGCTTACTGCTTTCGCATCATTTCCTTACAACGGCGTACAGTATAATTGCTGGTACCATCATTGCAAATCGGTTCTTGTCAGTGCAATCACTCCTCACCCCCTTCCAGCCAGAGGAGACTGCTGCGCTCAGCGGCAGCATCCTCTCTGGACCTACTGCAGCCCAGCACACAGCAACATGTGCTGGAGAAAGAGGCTGCAGTTGGCGGCTGACATGTAAGGGAGAAGGGGGGTAAATGGACCTGGGCCGCCGCCGGGTCGCTCCAAGACGCTCGGGCCTGGGTAATTATTACCCTCTCCCCCACACACTCACAGAACCACTGGTTGCTGTGTCTGAGTGCCTCTCTGACGTGCAGGCTGAGCCGCTCTCCAGGCTTTCCAGTAGCAAATAAGATTGTAAACTGCTAATTTATGCATGGCCAGAAAACACCATCTGAACTGCAATGACACGCCTGCATTTACCCCATCACTCCGCGTCACCACCCCCAAACACTGTGCGCCTGTCAATCACTTTGCAATTAATTTCTCGGGGCGACCATAATCTAATTTCACTGCTGCGCATGCGCACTGCAGTCCATTACTGTATGTCACATTGTAAGGCTGCGAGTACATATTATGCAACACAGTATCCCCAATTCATATTATAACATAATGTCCCAAGTTCATATTCTGTCACATTACAATGTCCTCAGTTTATATTACAGTATGCCACATTACAATGCCCCCAGTTTATATTATGCCACATTACAATGTCCCCAGTTCATATTATGTCACACTGTAGTGCCTCTACTTCGTATTGTGCCACATTACAGTGTCAGTGCCACAGTTCACACTTTTAACATAAGTCCCTCCAGTTCATTTTATACACCATTACAATGCACAGGTCCAGGAGCATACCTAGATATATTTTGAACATGGTTGAAACATGTATATAACATTTGTAACTTTGACAGGAAAGGTGGGCTTCTCTCAGCCATGGGCCCCATAGCAGCTGCACTCCCTGCACCTATGGTAGCTATGCCCTTGCCTTTATGTAAGTGTGATGTGGATAGAGATATATAGGGGGTAATCCAATTGAGAGTGAGATTTATCAAGGTAAAAAACCTAGCTTATCTCTCACCCAATTTTGGATTACCATGGGTATGTGTGCTCCCAATACACGCAGTATCCAATAAATAATAAAAATTTACTCACCGGTATTTCTATTTCTCATAGTCCGTAGTGGATGCTGGGAATTCCGTAAGGACCATGGGGAATAGACGGGCTCCGCAGGAGACTGGGCACTCTAAAAGAAAGATTAGGTACTATCTGGTGTGCACTGGCTCCTCCCTCTATGCCCCTCCTCCAGACCTCAGTTAAGGAAACTGTGCCCGGAAGAGCTGACACAACAAGGAAAGGATTTGGAATCCAGGGTAAGACTCATACCAGCCACACCAATCACACCGTACAACTCGTGATAACCATACCCAGTTAACAGTATGAACAACAACTGAGCCTCAGTAACAGATGGCTCATAACAATAACCCTTTAGTTAAGCAATAACTATATACATGTATTGCAGAGAGTCCGCACTTGGGACGTGCGCCCAGCATCCACTACGGACTACGAGAAATAGAATTACCGGTGAGTAAATTCTTATTTTCTCTGACGTCCTAGTGGATGCTGGGAACTCCGTAAGGACCATGGGGATTATACAAAAGCTCCCAAACGGGCGGGAGAGTGCGGATGACTCTGCAGCACCGAATGAGCAAAGGCAAGGTCCTCCTCAGCCAGGGTATCAAACTTGTAGAACTTAGCAAATGTGTTTGAACCCGACCAAGTAGCAGCTCGGCAAAGCTGTAAAGCCGAGACCCCTCGGGCAGCCGCCCAAGAAGAGCCCACCTTCCTTGTGGAATGGGCTTTCACTGATTTAGGATGCGGCAATCCTGCCGCAGAATGAGCTTGCTGAATCGTGTTACAGATCCAGCGCGCAATAGTTTGCTTTGAAGCAGGAGCACCCAGCTTGTTGGGTGCATGCAGGATAAACAGCGAGTCAGTTTTCCTGACTCCAGCCGTCCTGGCTACACAGATTTTCAAAGCCCTGACTACATCTAGTAACTTGGAGTCCTCCAAGTCCCGAGTAGCCGCAGGCACCACAATAGGTTGGTTCAAATGAAACGCTGATACCACCTTAGGGAGAAATTGGGGACAGGTCCTCAATTCTGCCCTGTCCATATGGAAGATCAGATAAGGGCTTTTACAAGACAAAGCCGCCAATTCTGACACACGCCTAGCCGAAGCTAAGGCCAATAGCATGACCACTTTCCACGTGAGATATTTTAGCTCCACGGTCTTAAGTGGCTCAAACCAGTGGGATTTCAGGAAACCCAACACAACGTTAAGATCCCAAGGTGCCACTGGAGGCACAAAGGGGGCTGAATATGCAGCACTCCCTTAACAAACGTCTGAACTTCAGGCAGTGAAGCCAGTTCTTTTTGAAAGAAAATAGATAGGGTCGAAATCTGGACCTTTATGGATCCTAATTGTAGGCCCATAGTCACTCCTGACTGTAGGAAGTGCAGGAATCGACCCAGCTGGAATTCCTCTGTAGGGGCCTTCCTGGCCTCACACCAAGCAACATATTTTCGCCATATACGGTGATAATGTTGTGCTGTCACGTCTTTCCTAGCCTTTATCAGCGTAGGAATCACTTCATCTGGAATGCCCTTTTCCGTTAGGATCCGGCGTTCAACCGCCATGTCGTCAAACGCAGCCGCGGTAAGTCTTGGAACAGACAGGGCCCCTGCTGTAACAGGTCCTGTCTGAGAGGTAGAGGCCATGGTTCCTCTGAGATCATTTCTTGTAGTTCTGGGTACCAAGTTCTCCGTGGCCAATCCGGAACGATGAGAATAATTCTTACTCCTCTCTTTCTTACTATCCTCAGTACCTTGGGTATGAGAGGAAGAGGAGGGAACACATAAACCGACTGGTACACCCACGGTGTCACTAGTGCGTCCACAGCTATCGCCTGAGGGTTCCTTGACCTGGCGCAATATTTTTTTAGCTTTTTGTTGAGGCGGGACGCCATCATGTCCACCTGTGGCCGTTCCCAACAGTTTACAATCTGCGTGAAGACTTCTGGATGAAGTCCCCACTCTCCCGGGTGTAGGTCGTGCCTGCTGAGGAAGTCTGCTTCCCAGTTGTCCACTCCCGGAATGAACACTGCTGACAGTGCTAGCACGTGATTTTCCGCCCATCGGAGAATCCTTGTGGCTTCTGCCATCGCCATCCTGCTTCTTGTGCCGCCCTGTCGGTTTACATGGGCGACCGCCGTGATGTTGTCTGATTGAATCAGCACTGGTTGGTTCTGAAGCAGGGGCTCTACTTGCCTCAGGGCGTTGTAAATGGCCCTTAGTTCCAGTATATTTATGTGTAGTGAAGTCTCCTGACTTGACCACAGTCCCTGGAAGTTCCTTCCCTGAGTGACTGCCCCCCATCCTCGGAGGCTTGCGTCTGTGGTCACCAGGACCCAGTCCTGTATGCCGAATCTGCGGCCCTCGAGAAGATGAGCACTCTGCAGCCACCACAGCAGAGACACCCTGAAGATGCGATCCGGACCATTTGCCTAACAGATCCCACTGAAAGATCCTTGCATGGAACCTGCCGAAGGGAATTGCTTCGTAAGAAGCCACCATCTTTCCCAGGACTCGCGTGCAGTGATGCACCGACACCTGTTTTGGATTCAGGAGGTCCCTGACCAGAGATGACAATTCCTGGGCCTTCTCCACCGGGAGAAACACCTTCTTCTGTTCTGTGTCCAGAATCATGCCCAGGAAGAGCAGACGCGTCGCAGGAATCAGCTGCGACTTTGGGATATTCAGAATCCAGCCGTGCTGTAGCAACACTTCCCGAGAAAGTGCTATGCTGACTAACAACTGCTCTCTGGACCTCGCCTTTATAAGGAGATCGTCCAAGTACGGGATAATTATAACTCCCTTCTTCCGAAGGAGTATCATCATTTCGGCCATTACCTTGGTAAATACTCTCGGTGCCGTGGACAGACCAAACGGCAATGTCTGGAATTGGTAATGACAATCCTGTACCACAAACCTGAGGTACTCCTGGTGAGGTGGGTAAACGGGGACATGCAAGTAAGCATCCTTGATGTCCAGCGACACCATAAAATCCCCCTCTTCCAGGCTTGCAATAACCGCCCTGAGCGATTCCATTTTGAACTTGAACTTCCTTATATAAGTGTTCAAGGATTTTAAATTTAGAATGGGTCTCACCGAACCGTCTGTTTCGGTACCACAAACATTGTGGAATAGTAACCCCGTCCCTGTTGAAGGAGGGGAACCTTGATTATCACCTGCTGGAGGTACAGCTTGTGAATTGCCGCCAGTACTACCTCCCTCTCCCTGGGAGCAGCTGGCAAGGCTGATTTGAGGTAACGGCGAGGGGGAGTCGCCTCGAACTCCAGCTTGTATCCCTGAGATACAATTTGAACAGCCCAGAGATCCACTTGTGAGCGAACCCACTGGTTGCTGAAGTTTCGGAGACGCGCCCCCACCGCACCCAGCTCCGCCGGTGGAGCCCCAGCATCATGCGGTGGACTTAGAGGAAGCGGGGGAGGATTTTTGTTCCTGGGAACTGGCTGCCTGGTGCAGCTTCTTTCCTCTACCCTTGCCTCTGGCCAGAAAGGATGCACCTCTGATCCGCTTGCCTTTCTGAGGCCGAAAGGACTGTACATGATAATACGGTGCTTTCTTAGGCTGTGAGGGAACCTGAGGTAAAAAAGTTGACTTCCCGGCTGTTGCCGTGGATACGAGGTCCGAGAGACCGTCCCCAAACAATTCCTCACCCTTATAAGGCAAAACCTCCATGTGTCTTTTAGAATCAGCATCACCTGTCCACTGCCGAGTCCATAATACTCTCCTGGCAGAAATGGACATTGCATTAATTCTAGATGCCAGCAGGCAAATGTCCCTCTGTGCATCCCGCATATATAAGACGACGTCTTTTATATGTTCTATGGTTAGCAAAATAGTATCCCTGTCGAGGGAATCAATGTTGTCTGACAGGGTATCAGACCATGCGGCTGCAGCACTACACATCCATGCTGAAGCAATAGCAGGTCTCAGTATAGTACCTGAGTGTGTATACACAGACTTCAGGATAGCTTCCGGCTTTCTATTCGCAGGCTCCTTTAAGGCGGCCGTATCCTGAGACGGCAGTGCCACCTTTTTTGATAAGCGTGTGAGCGCTTTGTCCACCCTAGGGGATGTTTCCCAACGTAACCTATCCGTTGGCGGGAAAGGATACGCCATCAGTAACCTCTTAGAAATCACTAGTTTCTTATCGGGGGAACTCCACGCTTCCTCACACAATTCATTTAATTCATTGGATGGGGGAAAAGTCACTGGCTGCTTTTTCTCCCCAAACATAATACCCTTCTTGGTAGTAACCGGGTTAATATCAGAAATGTGCAATACATTTTTCAGTGCAGTAATCATGCATCGGATGGCTTTAGTAGACTGTGCATTTGTCTCATCCTCATCTACACTGGAGTCAGACTCTGTGTCGACATCTGTGTCTACCATCTGAGCTAGCGGGCGTTTATGAGCCCCTGATGGCCTCTGAGACGCCTGGGCAGGCGCGGGTTGAGATCCCGGCTGTCCCAAGGCTGCTGCGTCATCGAACCTTTTATGTAAGGAGTTGACACTGTCAGTTAAGACCTTCCACATATCCATCCAATCCGGTGTCGGCCCCGTCCGGGGCGACACCACACTTATCTGCCCTTGCTCCGCCTCCACGTAACCCTCCTCATCAAACATGTCGACACAGCCGTACCGACACACCGCACACACACAGGGAATGCTCTGACTGAGGACAGGACCCCACAAAGTCCTTTGGGGAGACAGAGAGAGAGTATGCCAGTACACACCACAGCGCTATATACCACAGGGATTTTCACTATAATGAGTGATTTTTCCCAATAGCTGCTGAATATATATTATTTGCGCCTAAATTTATGTGCCCCCCCTCTCTTTTTTACCCTTCTTGTATCAGGAATACTGCAGGGGAGAGCCTGGGGAGCTGCTTCCAGCGGAACTGTGAAGGAAAAATGGCGCTGATGTGCTGAGGAAGAAGGCCCCGCCCCCTCAGCGGCGGGCTTCTCCCTGCAGTTTCTGACTGAAAAATGGCGGGGGTTTTACACATATACAGTCACAGACTGTATTATGTGTATTTTTATGCCAAAAGGTATTTTATTGCTGCCCAGGGCGCCCCCCCCCCCCTCCCCCCCAGCACCCTGCACCCTACAGTGACCGGAGTGTGTGGTGTGCAGTGGGAGCAATGGCGCACAGCTGCAGTGCTGTGCGCTACCTTAATGAAGACCGGAGTCTTCTGCCGCCGATTTCATCTCCTTCTCTTCTGTCTTCTGGCTCTGCAAGGGGGACGGCGGCGCGGCTCCGGGAACGGACGATCGAGGTCAGGCCCTGTGTTCGAACCCTCTGGAGCTAATGGTGTCCAGTAGCCTAAGACGCACAAGCTAGCTGCACGCAGGTAGGTTTGCTTCTCTCCCCTCAGTCCCACGTAGCAGTGAGTCTGTTGCCAGCAGATCTCACTGAAAATAAAAAACCTAACAAATACTTTCTTTTCTAGCAAGCTCAGGAGAGCCCACTAGGTGCATCCAGCTCTGGCCGGGCACAGATTCTAACTGAGGTCTGGAGGAGGGGCATAGAGGGAGGAGCCAGTGCACACCAGATAGTACCTAATCTTTCTTTTAGAGTGCCCAGTCTCCTGCAGAGCCCGTCTATTCCCCATGGTCCTTACGGAGTTCCCAGCATCCACTAGGACGTCAGAGAAAAAATGGTTTTCAGCACTGAAAATCCTGTGGTGTGTGAAAACAAACAAACAAACAAACAAACAAACATTCACCTATCTGGTGGTCTCCTGAGCTCCCTGTGGTTTCCACTGGGGAGGGGGCTGCTGAGAGTCTCTGAGGGCTGTTGGAAGGCGCAAGGGCTGCTGGGAGATGTAGTTCTCCCAGCAGCTGTCTCTAGGGGGATTACACTGCGAAAGGTGTGTCTGTGGGGGGGGGGGGGGCTGTCACAACAAACCGGGGGTCACTCACACACATATACACACTCATGCACACTTACACACACTTGCACACACTCACAGAAACTACACACACACTACACGAGCATTGCTGCTATAGAGGACCGGCTCCCAGGGATGTGCAGTCAGGATATGCATACTGTCATACTCCCTGTCAAACTCCTGAGATTTTATAGAAAAATGATTACTATAATACAAAATAGATATTTATAACATAAACATCTTCTTTGTTTATTGTAAATCTTTTTATAGCTAACGCTCATCAGCTTTGTGGAGATAACTGGATCTGCAGGGAGACGAGAGATGAGGCAGCAACTGCTCTGTCTCGGGTCTACAGTCAGAGCTGGTAGCGGGGCTACACCAAGGGCAGTAAAGCTGCAGAGAAAGGGAGCTAATAGAGGCATGCCTCTGAGTGTGGGGTGTGTCTTCTGCACTGATGGACACTTGGATGTTTCATGTGACAGGGAAAGTAATTGTAGTCGGAGTTCAGTCAGCAGCAGCAACAGAAGACACAGGGATGCAGGTAGGAGACTCAGTGGACACTGTAGCATAGTGTAGTGAGGGGAGAGTTACAGTGAGTAGGGGGTGAGGGATATGGGTCGTTGGGTAGACACAACTTAGGTCGACAATCATTAGGTAGACATGTAGACAGGTCAAAAGGTCGACATGAGTTTTTTTTTACTGTTTTTGGTGTGATTTTTTTTTCGGAAAGTGATGGGGAACCCCAATTAGTGCATCGTGTCCACACAGAGCAAGACCCAGTGAGTTTTCCTAAAAATAAAGATTTCAGGAAAAATCAGATTTGCTTTTTTTCTACAGGTCCCATGCAAAAATTAGAGTGCAATAAAGCACAAATTCATTATTTTACCTCAAAAGCTGTGAGTAGACCGTGATTAAGCGCCTATACACTGAACTCCTCTGCCGAGGTAATTACCCCAGAATTGTCTTACTATAAACAGATGTGCCCATCATCACCTTGAAAACGAGTTGTGGCAAACACAACCCATTTGCTGCTATTAGTGTGGGCGCAAATAGTGTGCCCGTGAATGCCCGTCTATATAGGAAGGCATGGTGTGTATTTACGCTGCGACTGGTCGTAGCAAGCTGTGTGTAATTGCTGCCACATGAGGGGGGGGGGGGTGGGTAGGTTGTCAGACAGAGCAGGTTGGGACGGAGCAGTGGGCAGACTGAGGAGACCCGTCATCTGACAGGGCCCTTTATTAAGTAACTAATATCTACATTCAAATGTGTTTGAAATTACAGAAGCTGCACCATGGTTAATGTTATAATATTAATAAGCATTGTGAAATATGAATGAACTATATAAATACCATGCTACATTTATATGCAACATGTACAAATGTAGTAACAGTTGTGAATATGGAACATAAATTGATATTTAAAAAAAAAACAGCTCTAGAAAAAAAGAAACCTAAAGTAGAATAATGTTGTTGTTCAGTACACTTGGTTATTTCCCCGTACTTATATATAGCTGCATGTTGCTGTGCAGCAGCAGAGTGAATAAACAAATCAATATTCATTTAGTGCATCCTTTATTTTCTACTATGATGCTGTTGTTCAGCATTATATAATTGTTGCACCTGACACAAGCTATCTGTCCATGACAAGAAAATGGTTATAATTGAGCAGAATAGAAAATAAAAACCTTTACATCCAGATAGTCATTCTTAATATAATAATTTCTGAAAATAGAGCATATGTAATAATTATACAATATGTGTGTGTAAATTTATAATGTATGTAAACTCATATACACAATTCACAGGTCAGAGCAGTCTGTTTCCTTGCAGAAAGTCAACATATGAATTTATAAACGTTTACTAGAGAGCATCAACCAATTTACAAGCTAATAATATGCAGATAATACATTTTCTTGGCTTGACTGTTCCTTGAATTGGCTGTTCTACCTACTTGATGAACATTTGCAGCTGTGAAATTGTGTACTTACAATACTGTACATTTAGTACATTAACTCCAGCTATTTTCACTTTACCTGTAGAATACGCATTAAAAAAAATATAGTACTTTAAATGATTGATCATCAGAAATGAAGGAAGTTTATGCAAATTCCTTTTTTTTTTTTTAGGAAGGTCATATTTGAGAATTGGATTGAAACTATCGGTTCCAAATAAAAATCAAGCTGAATCAAATCGATATTGGCATAGTACATTTTGCATATTTTTGTTATGTTGGCTTCATTTTGTGTCTTTTTTGCATAATTTACTTTGTCTATTGATCATAATCAAGGGCTATTTGCCAAACATGCTATTTACGTTGTTCACACTCACATGCAACAGATAATGGAATAAATACAACTATTACCTTTATGTGCTATTTAAAGCAACAAAACTATGTTCACAAACATTATGTAACTAAATGCTGTCAATAGATTTCATTTAATATAATACAAGAAGCAACAAATAAATGTAAATATTTAATTTCCATTTTCATTTCAACAGATTATTTAATAAATACAATTATTAGCCTTTGTACTAAATAAAGCAACAAAACTATGTTCCCAACCATGTGACTAATACAATTTAATATAATACTAGAAGCACCATATAAATATAACAATGGAATTTCCTTTTTAATTTCAAACACTTTACGGTATAGGTATTAAAGTCAATTCATTTGCTAGGATGTGAAACTTCTGAATTAAGTGCTAAAGGTAAAACATTGAATCTGTACACTTCAGTACCACTTCTCTGTCATAAAGCACTTACCTCGTATCTACTAAAGCTGGCGGTCTTTGGTCTGGTTTTCTTGTGCAAATATACAGAGAAGAATCTCCTAACTGTGAACTTCCTCACGCTCTGTTCCATCCTCCAATATGATGTGACAAGCAGATGAGCTTTTAGCTAATCAGTATATATTTAGATCTACACAAATGATAAGCCAATAAGGTATGTCCATGTACAGTACTTCTTTCAAGAGCTTTGTTAGAATCAGCATTAAGTAAATTATATAAGAGCCCTAACGTGCTGTGACTGTATTTATTCTATCTCATCTTATCCTTCTTCTGTTCTTGTAAATCACTATTGCAAGCTGAACTCTATTTGTGCTCTCTCTCTCCTTTGCTAGGAGCTTTGTATCCAATCAGGCTCTGCTGTCTTCACATGCAGCACACAAATTCCAAGGTTCTCACACTGCAGGTTGCAAATAAATGTTACATAAATCTTACAAGAGAATTCAACCTTTTATTTAAAAAAATGGCTACAGTACAACTTCATGTTTTTTTTTTTCCATTTGTACATTACATTTATTAAAGTTCAGTATTTCATACTTATTTGTAAGACTGCATTAGAAATGCAAAGTAACTCACAGAAGCAGTAGCGGATTTACCACAAGATAACCAAAGTGATTGCTTAGGGCCCTGCTGGTCACAAGGGACCCACTGAAAAGGCTGCATAAAAGGCATTTCCGGCAGACCGCTGTATAAAAGGAATTTCCGGAAGCTCCTCCGACACTGTCCAAGAGCCAAGCTGGCTAAATACTCCCGGCAGGTTGACAGTGATTAGACAGCTGTTGGGTGCTGGCTCCAGCGCACGCCTGTGTCTCCAGTCCTGCAGTATTGTGCGTGTGACCCATAATGACACATTTGTGTGATGTCAGATGCGCACAAAGGAGCCAGGACGTACACAGAGAAAAACATGAGGTCTTCCAGTGCACTTTATCACAGTATTTTTTTGTACAGTGGCAGATATTACCTATGGGCTACAGGATTGTGTGACTGCACTGGCTCAGTGGCTTTACTGTGACTCTCACTATAGGAAGCCCAACCAGCCAGTCACCCGCAGGACAAGCCAGGCTGCAATTAGTAGACAGCTGGTTTCCTGTTGGAAGCCATTCCCTGCCTGGATGTTAGCCCAATCCGGCTTCTATGGGCTGCAGAAGTGTTTGTCCATGTGCACTTAAGCTACCACTTGTGCTCATGTGCCAGGGTTGCCCCCCTACCTAATAAAGGTAGGTGCTACTACTGATTTTGTACTACTTCAAATTCCAATCAGACGGGGGTGGAGAGGTGGACACTGTTATTTGAAGTACAGTGTATAACATCCATCAGCTACAATCATGGCACACACTGACTAGTGATATATTAATATGCTATTAAACTCTATTGTAAGTACTACCATGCAGGGATGGATCCAGAACAAAATGACAGGGGGGGGGGGGCACCATGACAGGAAATGAGTGGGGTCCTTTTAAAGTGGGTCTGGCCTCGCAACAAAGGATGTGGCCTCAAAGAAAATGCTGTGTACATGAGACAGTGGGTGATGCCACGGAATGGGAGATGTGGAGGCTGTGGGTGACATAGAGGAAGATGGGGAGAGATAGTGGGAGATGAAGAGGCAGTGTGTGACAGGGAGAGGCAGTGGGTGACAGGGAGAGGCAGTGGATTATGCCAGGGAGAGTGAGAGGGTGACAGGGAGGTGGTGACGGGAGAGGTAGTAAGTGACAGGGAGGAGGTGATGCCTTGGGGAGGCAGAGGGTGACAGGAGAGAGAGGGAGATGGGGAGGTAGTGATGCAGGGGTGAGTGGGTGACAGCAAGAGATAGTTAGAAACAGAGGCAGTGGGTAACAGGGAGAGGGTAACAGCGAGAGGCAGTGGTTGATACCAGAAAGAGGCAATGGGTGATGCCAGGGAGAGGGTGAGATGATGGAGTGACAGTGAGAGGCAGAGGGTGCATCCAGCTAGAGAGCAAAAGGCAGTTGGTGACAGGGAGAGGGTGATAGGAGAGAGAAGTGATGAGGACATAAAGGTGTCTATTCACTAAGAAAACAAAAACAGAATTGCTACTTATCACTATACATTGCATCGCTTCGATGCAATGTATAGCTGTAATAAGTAGCAATTCATGTATACTCACCCTTCCGATGATGCGCTGCGGTGTTTGGGGATCCTGCGGTGAGGTCATCTCCAGCGGTCCCTCCCTGCGATGCGCGGAGTCCGACGGTGCGTACCTTTGCGCATGCGCAGCTTGTTGACCTCCCGACAGGCCGCAGTGGCTGCTGGGAGGTTGGGGGGGAGAGCAGAGAGCAGGGAAGCATTGAGCTTCCCTGCCATCTCCACACTGCAGTTCAGGTTACGCCATCCTGAGATGGCAAACCTGAACCCCAGCGGCACCTATATGAATCGCACTCACCATACAAAGGTATGGTGATGCTATTCAGGCACAGAGCGGGGGTGCCGCTGTAACCCGCTCTGTGAATTGCACTAGGCAGAGAAAAGCCCTGTTTAATGCAAAACAGGGCTTGTCTCTGCTACATGAATAGACCCCATAGTGGGAGATGGAAAGGCAGTAGGTGACAGAGAAAGGGTTAACAGGGAGAGTCAGTGGGATATATGGTACACTGGTTTGGATGGGAAGGGGGCATTGATATAGTGGTAGGAGGGGGAACACTAGTCCGTAGAAGGGGGTACACTGGGCTCAGTGAGCAGGCACTGTAACAAGACTGGCTGGGGGGTTCTTGCTGATAGACAGTGAGATGAAGGCAGGGGGCTGGTTGGGGGAGGGAAGAGAGAAGCCACTGGGCAGGCAGGGTGGTAGACACTGGGATGATGGAGTCAGTGAGGGAGGCACTAGGTAGGATGTGAAGGGGACAGTGAGGAAGGGGTATGAGGGGGTAACACTGGTCTGAATAAGGGGGAACAGTATGACTGGATTGGCTGGGGATTTCAGGTGGGAGGGCAGTGAGATGAACACAGTGGGCTGGTTGGGGAGGTAAGGCGGGAGACACTGGACTGCCAGGATGAGAGACACTGGGATGGAGGGGTCAGTAATGTTGGGGACACTGAGCTGGAGATGGGGTAGACACTGTAAAGGAAGCACTGGCCTGCTGCTGTTCAATTTCTACCTGGCACTGCACACATGCTGCAACAAAGCACACTCACACAGGAGCCTCTTGAGTAGCCCTTCCCCTGTGTCCCTTATAATGGGTATTATAAGGGATGAGGAACCTGCTAGGATGCTACAATTAGTAAAGGGAAGGGGAGGAAGGCACTCATATATAATGCAGTCAACGCTAACGTGATTTGGGTGTAATAATAAGTATTATAAGGTATGGGTTCTTGCATTGGATGTGGATTATCAAATCGACAGTGTCTAGGTCGACAATGTTTATGTTGACCACTATAGGTCGACAGTCAGTAGGTCGACAGGGTTTGAAGGTCGACAGGGTTTCTAGGTCGACATGTTCTAGGTTGACAGTCAAAAGGTCGACATGCAGTTTTTTTCTGTTGTTTTCTGCGTACAGTGACCGGGAAGCCAAATTAGTGCACCGTGTCCCCTCACATAGCTCGCTTCGCTCGCCATGCTTTGGGCAAGGTGCCTCGCTCTGCTACCGCTCGGCACAGGTTACCGTTCCAATCGTAGTCCATGCGGATTGTTAAGCGTGAAAAAGTTAAAAAAAAGGGAAAAATTCATGTCGACCATTTGACCTGTCGACCTAGCACATGTCGACCTAGAAACCCTGTTGACCTTCAATCCCTGTCGACCTAGTGACTGTCGCCCTATAGTGGTCGACCTAAACATTGTCGACCTAGACAGTGTCGATCTTCAGACCGGATCCCGCCTGCATTATATATCAGCGCATCCAACCTCCCCCACTGATTGTTGCATGTCACCCATCTCCTATTAGCAGGTCCCCCATCCCTTATAATACCCATTATTGCACCCATCAGTCAGTGACTGTATTGTTTATTTATGAGTGCCTTTAGTGTGACTCCATTATACGAGGTCTTACAATTTACTTCATAAACTTGCAGCCGTATGCTTGCCATGGCAACACTGGACAGAAACCTCAGTATGGTTTGATGATGTTCGCAATTCGCATATCAGCATTTCACAGCTGTGTTATTTTTGATCTATGGCAGTCTCTTACTGAGTGGCGTCTACTATTGTCTGTATGTTTCATGTGCTGTCATGAGAATGTCAGAGCATAAATTAGAGCAACGAACAAACATTACATGGAAGCGAAATCAGGGAGCTGTTAGTGCAAGTTTTCAGGGATAATGCTATGAAGAAAACAGCAGTTTACAAGTGGGAGAAACATTTTTCTGAGGGAAGAGAAAGGAGTATATTTACTAAGGTGTTTTTTTAGAAGTTTTTTAGAAGTGGAGATGTTGCCCATAGCAACCAACCAGATTCCACTTAACATTTATCTAGCTGCTTCTAGAAGATAATAGCTAGAATCTGATTAATTGCTATGTCACTGACAATGAGAGATCAGGACAGCCTGAAATGAGCACAAACAAAGAAAACATTTTTATGTTTGTCAAATTGTACGTGAAAATTGTCGACTGACTGTCAGTAGCATAGCACAGCAAGTGAACATCAACCAAGTTTACTATTTGGAAGTACTGAAAAGGCTACCTGAAAAAGTTAGGCGGAAACGACCCAAACTTTTTGCCAATAACTCATGGATTTTGCATCACGACAGTGCACCTGTGCACATGGGTGGTCATTCCGAGTTGTTCGCTCGCAAGCTGCTTTTAGCAGCTTTGCACACGCTAAGCCGCCGCCTACTGGGAGTGAATCTTAGCTTATCAAAATTGCGAACGAAAGATTAGCACAATTGCGAATAGACACTACTTAGCAGTTTCTGAGTAGCTCCAGACTTACTCGGCATCTGCGATCAGTTCAGTCAGTTTCGTTCCTGGTTTGACGTCACAAACACACCCAGCGTTCGCCCAGACACTCCCCCGTTTCTTCAGACACTCCCGCGTTTTTCCCAGAAACGGCAGCGTTTTTTCACACACACCCATAAAACGGCCAGTTTCCGCCCAGAAACACCCACTTCCTGTCAATCACATTACGATCACCAGAACGAAGAAAAAACCTCGTAATGCCGTGAGTAAAATACCTAACTGCATGGCAAATTTACTTGGCGCAGTCGCACTGCGGACATTGCGCATGCGCATTAGCGACTATTCGCTCCGTTGCGACAAAAAAATAACGAGCGAACAACTCGGAATGACCCCCATGGTACTGTCTGTGAGGGAGATTTTAACTAGTAAACAAATAACTGTGTTGGAACACCCTCCCTATTCACCAGATCTAGACCCCAATTATTTTTCTGCAGCAGGGTACAACAGGGAAACCTCGGTGGTGTAGAGTGGATCTGGATCCAGAGGCACCAACAGGCTAAAGCTTTTGCTGTCCCAGGATGCATAGGGGCCTCCTCTATAACCCCACCTCCAGGCACTGTGAGCTCAGTTTTGAGTTGGTGCCTGCAGCAGCAAGTCACTAAACAGGGGGACTGCGCTGAGCAGCCCTGAAAGCTTTTCCTACTGAAAGAATTGACTTTGCAAACTGAGCTGGCAGCACTGTAAGTCAGTGTGACATTCAGTGCTGCAGCTCAATCACCTCCCAAGCGCTGCCGCACTCTACCGCTGACCTAGTTCCCGGGTACCTGTGGTAGAGGCATGGTCGCAGACTGCTCTCCTGGATTGCATGGCTGCTACAGAGAGGAGGTAAGAGGGTCTCCTAGGCGTGACCCACCATTAAACCACCATCCATCTGGGGGGATGGACCACGGCGCTGGCGTGGGCACTGTCACTGGGCAAGGGCCCCACTGGAGCACCAGGGCATTCAGAGCACAGGTCAGGTTTATTAACACCAGTTTAATGAGGCTCCATAGTACCTGGGGTGGAAGACCAGAATAGGAAAGATGGCGCTTGACCTGTAGCCCCTCCCCCGGCCCAGGGCGCCATCTCCTGCAGATTTCCCGCCCTGGAGCTGCT
This sequence comes from Pseudophryne corroboree, assembly GCF_028390025.1. Taxonomy (NCBI): domain Eukaryota; kingdom Metazoa; phylum Chordata; class Amphibia; order Anura; family Myobatrachidae; genus Pseudophryne; species Pseudophryne corroboree. Next base: position 597,746,110 of record NC_086447.1, read on the forward strand.
TCTCACTCCCTCACAGAGACTCTGGGTGCCATATTAACAGCATAGCAGCAGCAGGTCTCCGGGATTGCTGGGCAAGGTCTCCCATGTAAAGCCACCTGTGTACAGTGCTGTGTCTTTACATTCACTTGAGTATCCTACATGTCTTAGATACAGCGTTAATTGAGAAAAGGTGTACATTGCAGAGTATATTGTACGAGTATTCTGCTATATCCATCGACCTGAGACCGCGCTGATATATATATATATATATATATATATTTATATATATTAGTGATGAGCGGGTTCGGATCCTCGGAATCCGACCCGCCCGAACTTCACCTTTTTTTTACACGGGTCCGAGCGACTCGGATCCTCCCGCCTTGCTCGGTTAACCCGAGCGCGCCCGAACGTCATCATCCCGCTGTCAGATTCTCGCGAGATTCGAATTCTATATAAGGAGCCGCGCGTCGCCGCCATTTTCACACGTGCATTGAGATTGATAGGGAGAGGACGTGGCTGGCGTCCTCTCCGTTATAGTAGAAAAAGACTGAGTATAAAGACTGAGTGACTTACTTATAATTGTGGGGAGGATTGGGGACGGGGAGCAGCTGTTAGGGAGTACAGTGCAGGGTTTTGATTATACCACCAGTGAGTTTAATCCTTTGTTTGTTTCTCTGCCTGAAAAAAAAACGCTCCACCATATCTGTGCTCACTCAGTGTGCTGCACTGCTGCATGATATATCTGTGCTGAGTGCACTGCTCTGCTCACACTGCCTAATTGTGGGGACTGGGGAGCAGTTATAGCAGGAGTACAGTGCACAGTTTTGCTCACAGTGACCACCAGTCCAGTATACGTTTGTCTGCCTGAAAAACACTCCTGTGTTTTTTTTTTCTTCATACTAGTTTAGCAGTCTGCTGACAGTGTCCACCAGGTCCGTTATACAGTATATTATATATATAAGCAGCAGTACGGTAGGCCACGGCTGTACCTACCTCTGTGTCGTCAGTGCACTCGTCGTCCATAAGTAATATAATACTATACTATCCATCCATCTACATTGTATACCTGTGGTGTTTTTTTTTCCTTCATACTAGTTTAGCAGTCTGCTGACAGTGTCCACCAGGTCCGTTATACAGTATATTATATATATAAGCAGCAGTACGGTAGGCCACGGCTGTACCTACCTCTGTGTCGTCAGTGCACTCGTCGTACATAAGTAATATAATACTATACTATCCATCCATCTACATTGTATACCTGTGTTGTTGTTTTTTCTTCATACTAGTTTAGCAGTCTGCTGACAGTGTCCACCAGGTCCGTTATACAGTATATTATATATATAAGCAGCAGTATGGTAGGCCACGGCTGTACCTACCTCTGTGTCGTCAGTGCACCCGTCGTCCATAAGTAATATAATACTATACTATCCATCCATCCATCTACATTGTATACCTGTGGTGTTTTTTTTTTCTTCTTACTAGTTTAGCAGTCTGCTGACAGTGTCCACCAGGTCCGTTATACAGTATATTATATATATAAGCAGCAGTACGGTAGGCCACGGCTGTACCTACCTCTGTGTCGTCAGTGCACTCGTCGTCCATAAGTAATATAATACTATACTATCCATCCATCTACATTGTATACCTGTGGTGTTTTTTTTTTCTTCATCCTAGTTTAGCAGTCTGCTGACAGTGTCCACCAGGTCCGTTATACAGTATATTATATATATAAGCAGCAGTACGGTAGGCCACGGCTGTACCTACCTCTGTGTCGTCAGTCACTCGTCGTCCATAAGTAATATAATACTATACTATCCATCCATCTACATTGTATACCTGTGTTGTTGTTTTTTTCTTCATACTAGTTTAGCAGTCTGCTGACAGTGCCCACCAGGTCCGTTATACAGTATATTATATATATAAGCAGCAGTACGGTAGGCCACGGCTGTACCTACCTCTGTGTGTCAGTGCACTCGTCGTCCATAAGTAATATAATACTATACTATCCATCCATCTACATTGTATACCTGTGGTGTTTTTTTTTTTCTTCATACTAGTTTAGCAGTCTGCTGACAGTGTCCACCAGGTCCGTTATACAGTATATTATATATATAAGCAGCAGTACGGTAGGCCACGGCTGTACCTACCTCTGTGTCGTCAGTGCACTCGTCGTCCATAAGTAATATAATACTATACTATCCATCCATCTACATTGTATACCTGTGGTGTTTTTTTTTCTTCATCCTAGTTTAGCAGTCTGCTGACAGTGTCCACCAGGTCCGTTATACAGTATATTATATATATAAGCAGCAGTACGGTAGGCCACGGCTGTACCTACCTCTGTGTCGTCAGTCACTCGTCGTCCATAAGTAATATAATACTATACTATCCATCCATCTACATTGTATACCTGTGGTGTTTTTTTTTCTTCGTACTAGTTTAGCAGTCTGCTGACAGTGTCCACCAGGTCCGTTATACAGTATATTATATATATAAGCAGCAGTACGGTAGGCCACGGCTGTACCTACCTCTGTGTCGTCAGTGCACTCGTCGTCCATAAGTAATATAATACTATACTATCCATCCATCTACATTGTATACCTGTGGTGTTTTTTTTCTCTTCATACTAGTTTAGCAGTCTGCTGACAGTGTCCACCAGGTCCGTTATACAGTATATTATATATATAAGCAGCAGTACGGTAGGCCACGGCTGTACCTACCTCTGTGTCGTCAGTGCACTCATCGTCCATAAGTAATATAATACTATACTATCCATCCATCTACATTGTATACCTGTGTTGTTGTTTTTTTCTTCATACTAGTTTAGCAGTCTGCTGACAGTGTCCACCAGGTCCGTTATACAGTATATTATATATATAAGCAGCAGTACGGTAGGCCACGGCTGTACCTACCTCTGTGTCGTCACTCGTCGTCCATAAGTAATATAATACTATACTATCCATCCATCTACGAATTCCGAGCCCACCCGCTGGCGGTGATGCAGGGCAGTCTGGAGCGACTGCTGATGCTGACATCTGGTCCGGACTGAAGGACCTGCCAACGATTACTGACAAGTCGTCTACTGTCACTGCATATGATTCTCTCACCATTGAAAGAATGGTGGAGGATTATATGAGTGACCGCATCCAAGTAGGCACGTCAGACAGTCCGTACGTATACTGGCAGGAAAAAGAGGCAATTTGGAGGCCCTTGCACAAACTGGCTTTATTCTACCTAAGTTGCCCTCCCTCCAGTGTGTACTCCGAAAGAGTGTTTAGTGCCGCCGCTCACCTTGTCAGCAATCGGCGTACGAGGTTACTTCCAGAAAATGTGGAGAAGATGATGTTCATTAAAATGAATTATAATCAATTCCTCCATGGAGACATTCACCAGCAGCAATTGCCTCCAGAAAGTACACGGGGACCTGAGATGGTGGATTCCAGTGGGGACGAATTAATAATCTGTGAGGAGGGGGATGTACACAGTGAAAGGGGTGATGAATCGGACGATGATGATGAGGTGGACATCTTGCCTCCGTAGAGCCAGTTTGTGCAAGGAGAGATTGATTGCTTCTTTTTTGGTGGGGGCCCAAACCAACCAGTCATTTCAGTCACAGTCGTGTGGCAGACCCTGTCGCTGAAATGATGGGTTCGTTAAAGTGTGCATGTCCTGTTTTTACAACATAAGGGTGGGTGGGAGGGCACAAGGACAATTCCATCTTGCACCTCTTTTTTCTTTCATTTTTCTTTGCGTCATGTGCTGTTTGTGGAGTATTTTTTTGAAGGGCCATCCTGCGTGACACTGCAGTGCCACTCCTAGATGGGCCAGGTGTTTGTGTCGGCCACTAGGGTCGCTTAGCTTAGTCACACAGCTACCTCATTGCGCCTCTTTTTTTTTTTGCGTCATGTGCTGTTTGGGGAGTATTTTTTTGAAGGGCCATCCTGCGTGACACTGCAGTGCCACTCCTAGATGGGCCAGGTGTTTGTGTCGGCCACTAGGGTCGCTTAGCTTAGCCATCCAGCGACCTCGGTGCAAATTTTAGGACTAAAAATAATATTGTGAGGTGTGAGGTGTTCAGAATAGACTGAAAATTAGTGGAAATTATGGTTATTGAGGTTAATAATACTATGGGATCAAAATGACCCCCAAATTCTATGATTTAAGCTGTTTTTTAGGGTTTTTTGAAAAAAAACACCCGAATCCAAAACACACCCGAATCCGACAAAAAAAATTCGGTGAGGTTTTGCCAAAACGCGTCCGAACCCAAAACACGGCCACGGAACCGAACCCAAAACCAAAACACAAAACCCGAAAAATTTCAGGTGCACATCACTAATATCTAAGTCCAGTGCAGCATTATTGTGATATAATTTCTGCATTGCATGTGACTATGGCCCTCATTCCGAGTTGATCGCACCAAGCATCTTTTTGCTGCTGGTGCGATCAACTAATCTCCGCCTATGGGGGAGTGTATTTTAGCATAGCAGGGCTGCGATCGCTTGTGCAGCCCTGCTATGCTAAAAAAGTTTCACTCAAAACAAGAGTAGCCCTAGACCTACTTACCCTGTGCGACGGATCCAGCGATGATGGGCTCGGCTTTGACGTCACTCGACCGTCCTCCGTTTGCCTGGACATGCCTGCGTTTTGCTTACCACTCCCCGAAAATGGCAGCAAACGGCAGGTTGACGCCCCGGAACTCCCTCTTGCTGTCCATCTTCTTTGCGGTCGCCGATGCGACCAATTTCTTCTCTGTAAGCGTTGTTGCCCGGAGACAGAGCATTGACGCGTGTGTGCATTGCCCACGCCACGCATGCACATTTCAGACCCGTTAGCACCGCAGCGAAGAACCGCTGCGTGCGAACGGGTCAGAATGACCCCCCTATGTGTCTGTATCTGCCGTGTGGTTTCACTTTCAGTGTTTCCCAGATATAACTGTCACTATATTCTGTACCCTGGACAGAGTTTATCTATATACCTATATAAGTATATTACTCCTGTGTTACAGTCACATTATACCATCTTATTCTACAGGTTATTGTATTTGTCTGGCTATATAATCGTACTATGTAAGTCCAATTGTTTACATTGTGCAATGTCTGCAGAAGCTCCTGCAACATGCAGAGCATGCTCCGCGGATTTCTCATAGAGGGAATTATTGCTTGAGGGTCTCTGTACTGCTTGTCATGCTCCTCCCAGTCAGTCCGCAGCCCCTGCACTTAGTCAGGAGCCTCCATGGGCAGCATTAACTATCCTGCTGGGTACTCTAGTGGAGCGCCTTGCGCCCCCTATGGGGCCGCCTGTGCCATTACCCCCACAAATTGTCCCTATGGTTAATCCGCCTTTGGTGGAAAATTTGTCTAACCAACTGCAACAACTAAACCAGTCTCTGGTTAGACAGAAATCTACCTCGGGTCACTCCCGTGCCCTTGGTCCTTCTAAGCAGGCTGCTTCCTCCTCATAGTCTACAAACCTCTCTGATGTCTCATCTGAAGAGGAGGAGGAGCATACGGTCGTGTCAGACACTGAATACTGTGTTACTGATGAGGAATCTCCCTTATTGATTGATGTCCCTGCCCTGGTGGTTGCTATTAAGCATATCCTTCAAATCACAGATAAGGAGGATTCCACTACTGTGGCAAAGAAAACTGATAAGTTTAAACAGCAGAAGGTGGTTAAAACTGTATTACCCCATTTTGATCATTTATATGGGAGCCCTGGTCAATCAATCGAAAAATTCCCTATTCCCAAATGGGCTTTGGCTCGCTACCCTCTCCCTGCAGAGTTGTGTAACAAATCCGCCGCCGGTGTAACTCTGCCACCGGTGGATTCTCATGTCACCCGCCTAGTGGTGTCATCCACTCTGCCTGTCATCACTGTCACCTCATTGAGGGAGCCAACAGATAAGCGTGTTGAGGAATGCCTGAAATCTGTATGCTCCCTTACAGGGGCTATTCATAGACCCACTATAGCTGCCTCTTGGGCAGCAAAAGGTTTTGAGGTGTGGGTTCAGGCATTAGAGGACAAGCTTCCTGAGGATATCTCTGAAAATGCCAGAGAATACCTGTGTCATATTACTACCACTTTTTTTTACATTCAAGAAGCATCCTCTGAGGCGGGAGTATTGGCGGCCAAGGCATCTGCTACGTCTATCCTGGCGCGCCGCATACTGTGGTTGAGGTCGTGGAAAGTTGACTTGGATTTAAAGAAGACTTTGAAAGTCCTCCCCATCACTGGGGACATTCTGTTTGGGGAAGACCTAAATAAAATTGTGTCTGAACTGGCAGCTGCTAAGACAGCTTTTCTCCCCACTACCCACTACTAATCCTTCTCAGAAGGCAAAAGGTACCACTTTTTGCTTCATTTGACCTCAAGGGAACGTGAAATGTCAGACATACCCTAGACAATCTCGTGTTTCCAAAACCTCCAAACCAAAGGCGAAGCAGTCTTGGGCAGCCCAGCAGCTTGCTGCAAAACATAACAAGCCTACTGCATGGTGGGGCTGGCCTCCCTCTGGGGGACCCCAGGGTGGGAGGCCAACTTCTACAGTTTGTCCTGGTCTGGCTCACGACCACTTCAGACGCTTGAGTACTGTAAGTTGTCTCTCACAGGTATGCTGTCTAATTCAAGAGACGTCCCCCTCGCCAATTCTGCACAATGGCTCTCCCATTGGATCTGCTGAAAGCACAGGTTCTACAAACGGTTGTAAATTCCCTTCTGAGTACTGGAGTAGTTTTGCCGGTTCCTAAGTCCTAGAGGGGCAGAGGTTATTACTCGACTCTGTTTCTGGTCCCGAAACCCAATGGATCCTACCGTCCTATACTCAACCTCAAATCTTTGAACAAGTTTGTAAGAGTGTCCAAGTTTCATATGGAAACGCTGCACTCAATACTGCTGGCTGTGGAACCCGGAGACTATATGGTATCCCTGGATATACAGGATGCATATCTGCATATTCCTATTGCCTTCTCGCATCAGCAGGTCCTGCGCTTTGCTATTGGCGACCATCGCTACCAATTCCAGGTTCTGCCATTTGGACTGGCTATGGCTCCTCGGATTTTCATTAGTGTCATGGCCATTATGACGGTCCACCTCTGTCATCAGGGAATAAGAATCCTCCCATATTTGGACGACCTTCTGATTCTGGCAAGTTCACATGAAGTCCTCCTCAGTCATCTACAACTGACGGTGACTTTTCTGCAAGCCCACGGGGGGCTAATAAATTGAAAGAAGTTCTCGCTGGTCCCAGCTCAGAGCATGGTGCACCTGGGGGCATTCTTGGATACTCACAGTCAGATACTGTTCCTGTATCCAGACAAAGTCCTGAAACTTCAGGACAAGATAAGGTGCTTCCTTTATCGCCCCAGAGTGTTGATGCACTCGTAGATGCAAGTACTTGGCCTGGTGGTGTCGTCCTTCGACATGGTAGACTACGCTCAATTTCACTCTTGTCCTCTGCAACGGTTGATCCTTTCCACGTGGGACAGCCTACCTCATCGGATCAGATCTCAAATAAACTCTTTGACTCTGGAGGTTCGTCTGTCACTGTCCTGGTGGCTCCAGGACAATCATTTGAGCAGGGGCCATCCCTTCTGGATCCCCAACTGGGTCCTACTTGTCACAACTGAGGGCTGGTGCCGACCAGGGGGAAGCCTCAGTTGTAGGGGCTGAGATATATTTGTACCTGGGAGGCAGTACAGGGTTCTTGGACATGCAGGGAACCTTTAGAACAAATGCCCGAAGGCGTGACCAAGACAACGAAGGAAAGTTCAAAGGTTTTATTAAACACAGTTCAGAGGAATACTAATGACTTGGTACTGGTAATAGGAAACACAGTTCAGAGGAATACTGATGATAGAAAACCGATGGTGACTTGGGATCGATGGCGGAACACCGATGGTAACTTGGGATCGATGGCAGAACACCGATGATGACTTGGGATCGATGGCGGAACACCGATGGTGACTTGGGATCGATGGCGGAACACCGATGGTGACTTGGGATCAATGGCGGAACACCGATGGTGACTTGGGATCGATGGCGGAACACCGATGGTGACTGGAGATCGATGGCGGAACACCGATGGTGACTGGAGATCGATGGTGGAACACTGATGACAATTGAAGCACTGACCTCATGGATCCGGCCGGAGACCAGGTCCAAGCGACCAGGCCGATGCAAGAACTTGCAGCCTGCCTTGAACGTCAGGAGACTGCACAGGGCCATGTGATCCGCTGTCTCCAGGACCTCTCCTCTCGGCTGGATGGAATACAAGTAACCCTCCGTGGTTCAGGGGCGTCCAGTGTGCCGACTGCAGTACCTTTGGTGGTATCCCCACCCACCATTCCCGTTTCTGCTCCTTGTCTCCATTTACCGACACCTGCCAAGTTTGATGGTTCCCCAAAAGCCTGTCGGGGTTTCCTAAATCAGTGTGAGATATATTTTGAGTTACAGCCTGGCAGTTTCCCAACTGACCGCACAAAGGTTGCTTACATCATCTCCCTCCTCAGTGGCTCCGCCCTCGATTGGGTATCACCTCTATGGGAGAAGTCTGATGCCCTGCTCTCTTCATATGCAGATTTCGTGGCAACCTTGAGGCGCATCTTTGATGAACCAGGTCGTGTGACCTCTGCCTCCTCTGATATCCTCCGGCTACGTCAGGGGACACGAACAGTCGGTAAATATCTGGTACAGTACCAGATCCTAGCGTCTGAACTTTCCTGGAATGATGATGCTCTTTACTCAGCCCAAGGAGGTGTGTCTGTGGTCAGTGCTTACTGTCACAACTGAGGGCTGGTGCCGACCAGGGGGAAGCCTCAGTTGTAGGGGCTGAGATATATTTGTACCTGGGAGGCAGTACAGGGTTCTTGGACATGCAGGGAACCTTTAGAACAAATGCCCGAAGGCGTGACCAAGACAACGACGGAAAGTTCAAAGGTTTTATTAAACACAGTTCAGAGGAATACTAATGACTTGGTACTGGTAATAGGAAACACAGTTCAGAGGAATACTGATGATAGAAAACCGATGGTGACTTGGGATCGATGGCGGAACACTGATGGTAACTTGGGATCGATGGCAGAACACCGATGATGACTTGGGATCGATGGCGGAACACCGATAATGACTTGGGATCGATGGCGGAACACCGATGGTGACTTGGGATCAATGGCGGAACACCGATGGTGACTTGGGATCGATGGCGGAACACCGATTGTGACTGGAGATCGATGGCGGAACACCGATGGTGACTGGAGATCGATGGTGGAACACTGATGACAATTGAAGCACTGACCTCATGGATCCGGCCGGAGACCAGGTCCAAGCGACCAGGCCGATGCAAGAACTTGCAGCCTGCCTTGAACGTCAGGAGACTGCACAGGGCCATGTGATCCGCTGTCTCCAGGACCTCTCCTCTCGGCTGGATGGAATACAAGTAACCCTCCGTGGTTCAGGGGCGTCCAGTGTGCCGACTGCAGTACCTTTGGTGGTATCCCCACCCACCATTCCCGTTTCTGCTCCTTGTCTCCATTTACCGACACCTGCCAAGTTTGATGGTTCCCCAAAAGCCTGTCGGGGTTTCCTAAATCAGTGTGAGATATATTTTGAGTTACAGCCTGGCAGTTTCCCAACTGACCGCACAAAGGTTGCTTACATCATCTCCCTCCTCAGTGGCTCCGCCCTCGATTGGGTATCACCTCTATGGGAGAAGTCTGATGCCCTGCTCTCTTCATATGCAGATTTCGTGGCAACCTTCAGGCGCATCTTTGATGAACCAGGTCGTGTGACCTCTGCCTCCTCTGATATCCTCCGGCTACGTCAGGGGACACGAACAGTCGGTAAATATCTGGTACAGTACCAGATCCTAGCGTCCGAACTTTCCTGGAATGATGATGCTCTTTACTCAGCCCAAGGAGGTGTGTCTGTGGTCAGTGCTTACTGTCACAACTGAGGGCTGGTGCCGACCAGGGGGAAGCCTCAGTTGTAGGGGCTGAGATATATTTGTACCTGGGAGGCAGTACAGGGTTCTTGGACATGCAGGGAACCTTTAGAACAAATGCCCGAAGGCGTGACCAAGACAACGAAGGAAAGTTCAAAGGTTTTATTAAACACAGTTCAGAGGAATACTGATGACTTGGTACTGGTAATAGGAAACACAGTTCAGAGGAATACTGATGATAGAAAACCGATGGTGACTTGGGATCGATGGCGGAACACCGATGGTAACTTGGGATCGATGGCAGAACACCGATGATGTCTTGGGATCGATGGCGGAACACCGATGGTGACTTGGGATCGATGGCGGAACACCGATGGTGACTTGGGATCGATGGCGGAACACCGATGGTGACTTGGGATCGATGGCGGAACGTCGATGGTGACTGGAGATCGATGGCGGAACACCGATGGTGACTGGAGATCGATGGTGGAACACTGATGACAATTGAAGCACTGACATCTTTCCACCCCAGGAACAGGATATTTATACCTGCTGGGAAGCAGGGATTGGCTGGCTGATTAACCAGAGACCAGAGTGCAGATGCTGTGTAATCAGGCTAAGAGCAGAGTGCAGCTGCTAGGCTGAAAGGTAACATGTGATTAGGAAAACATGGCTGCGCCCATGGTAGCTTTTGGAGGGAAAGATTGTTTGTAACTTGCATGTGAAACTTAACCCTGATGCTGCCAGAATCACAGTAAAGAGATTAGAGACAATGAGATGCAGCGTGCTGCACACAGACAGCGCAGATGGAATCCAGGCTTGGAACGCTGGGACAGTCTCAGGAGGCACTTGGAAGGTAAACACTGATAAGGAATTACCTGGATCGTGACACTACTGACAATGGATACCAGTCTTCGGGGATGGGGAGCGGTGTAGGAGCAACACTTGTTTCAGGGTCATTGGACTAAGGAAGAATCACTCTTTCTAATCAACATTCTGGAGCTGCGGGCAGTGTTCAATGCACTGTCTCTCGCCCTGCCTCTATTACAGCCTGTTCAGGTACAATCAGACAACGCCACCACAGTGGCATACATAAACCATCAAGGTGGCACTTGAAGCCACATGGCAATGTTGGAAGTGTCAAAAATACTCTGTTGGACGGAACGCCATCTGTCAGCCATATCGGAAGTGTTCATTCCGGGTGTCCTGAACTGATAAGCAGACTTCCTCAGTCACCAGGACATTCATTCCGGAGAGTTGAGCCTTCACCCAGAAGTCTTCCACCTCCTGGTGGACAGATGGGGCCTACCAGGCGTAGACCTCATGGCATCTCAACACAATCACAAGGTTCCGATCTTCGTATCGAGAACCAGGGATCCTCAGGCAACATTTGTGGATGCACTGGCAGTTCCGTGGAACTTTCAGCTGCCCTACATATACCCTCCAGTGTCACTCCTGCACAGGGTACTGCGGAAGTTCAATCAAGAAGGAGGAATGCTAATTCTAGTTGCTCCTGCATGGCCCAGACAGCATTGATTCTCAGACCTGCAGTGTCTGCCGACAGAGCATCCCCTTCTACTTCCTCAGCATCAAGATCTCCTAGTACAGGGCCCTTGCCTCTACCCAGACCTGGCCAGACTGGCTTTGATGGCGTGGCTCTTGAAGCATCACTCCTAAGGGCTAAAGGGTTTACTAAGGCGGTTATTCAAACTATGCTGAAGACCCGCAAACCGGCCTCTGCCCGGATTTATTACAGGGTTTGGCATTCTTATTTCACCTGGTGTGCTGATAAGAATTATGATGCTTGTAGATTTTAAGACTTCCAGGATTCTGGCTTTTCTACAAAGAGACTTAGGGGTATATTCAATAAGAGTCAGATCCATTCCGACATGCAGTGGTTGGAATGGACCCAACAACCCCTATTCAATGGACAGCCAAATCTGACTGTCGGATTTGGCCGTACACACGGTCCTGTCCTGCCGTTGCTGTCAGCGGCTGCGCTGACAGCAGTGGCCATGAGTGCAGATGGCGGCGGCCGTGAGCGGGACGGCAGCGGGGAAAGCTGGGCAGCTGGGGGGAGCAGAGATCGGTGGGGGGAGCTGGCTGCGGGGGGACATGTCTGGGGAGGTGGGTGGAGGCGCTGCATGGAAAGAGGTGCCTGCGGGGGGAACAGAGATCGGTGGCCGGCGTGGAGAGCTGGCTGTGGGGGGACATGTCTACGGTGGCTGGGGGAGGTGCTGCAGGGAGAGAGGTCTCTCCCTGCAGCGCCTCCCCTTCCACCGCAGACATGTCCCCCACAGCCAGCTCCCCCCGCCGGCCGCCGATCTCAGCTCCCCCAGTCGCCAGAAGCACCACTTGTCTCCTCACCTCAATCCTACTTGTTTTCAAGTCGGATTGAGTTTGACGGAAAGGGTGCCAAAACCTGTTGGATTTGGCCCCATTTTCGACAGAAGCACGCGGATCAGCGGCTATTTCGATGATCCACGTGTTTTCCGACTAGTCTGAAAAAATCAGCCCCTATTGAACAGGTCGGAACCCCTTCCGACCTACTTCTGTCGTAAGCTGCCGTCTTTCCGACAAGACGGCAGCTTCCATCTTTCCGACAAGACGGCAGCTTCTGACAGTTTTGAATACATCCCTTAGACTTAAGCTAGGTACACACTATACAATTATCTGGCAGATAATTTGCCAGATCTAGCTGGTTGGAATGAAAATTTGGTAATGGATATGAGCAAATGACAATCGACCATTTGCTCCCAAACACTGGAAAATAGACAAAAACTGTCGGTCATCCACGTTGGTTAAATTTGTGTTGAACTAATTTGTATGAATGACAGGTTTTGTTCGTTTTCCAGTGTTTAGGAGCAAATGGTCGATTGTAATTTCTTCTCATCCATTACCAAATTTTCATTCCAACCAGCAAAATCTGGCAGATTATCTGCCAGAAAATTGTATAGTGTGTACCTAGCTTTAGGTCTTCGTCTGGCCCCAATCAAGGTTCATATATCTGCCTTGTCGGTATGGTTTCAGCACAAGTTTACCTCTACCTAATGTTCATACGTTCACTCAGGGTGTTCTACATATTCAGCCTCCCTATGTCCCTCCAGTGGCTCCATGGGACCTGTCTATTGTATTAAAAGCCCTTCAAGAATCTCCATTTGAACCTCTTCAATCAGTGGACCTAAAAATGGCTCACAGCCAAGGTTCTGTTCTTGCTGGCTCTTGCATCTGCAAGAAGGATCTCGGACTTAGGCGCTTTATCCTGTCATCCACCCTTTCTGTATTCCACCGTGACCAGGCCTGGTTACTTACCTAAGGTGGTGTCATCTTTTCACCTGAACCAAGTGATTGTGGTCCTGCCCTTTATCTATCAGCTAAAGAACGGTCTTTAGATGTGATTAGGGCTCTCCATGTCTATGTGGACAGGACCACCTCTATTAGACGGTCTGATGCCCTATTTGTCCTGTTTAGATTCCACGAACATGGCTGGCCTGCGAATAAGTAAACCTTGGCCAGATGGATTAGAATGGTGATTGCACATGCCTATGCGCAGGCTGGTCTTCCAGCTTCTGCTGCAATTAAGGCCCATTCTACCCAGTCTGTTGGACCTTCTTGGGTGGCACGCCGTGGCGCATCCACAGAACAATTGTGCAAGGTGGCTACATGGTCCTCAGTGAACATGTTTCTTAGGTTCTATGCCTTTGATACCTTCACCTCCCAGGATGCTTCCTTTGGACACCGGGATTCTCACATCCGCTAAGGCGCGTCCCCTCTCTTGAGGAACTGCATTAGGACATCCCATATGTTTCCCTGTGCAAACCAATGTACCCTGCTGCAGAAAAGGAGAGTTATGGTAGACTTACCATTGTTAACTCTCTTTCTGCGAAGTACATTGGGTTCCACAGGTCGCCCATCCTGACGCACCTAGCTTATTTGGGTTTGTATGTCATTAGCCACTGGTACCTTCTCCTGTCGTCAGATTGTGTAACATCTTGCGAGCTCCTGCCTTGGACAGGTTAACAAAACTGAGCTCACAGTGCCTGGAGGTGGGGTTATAGAGGAGGCCCCTATGCATCCTGGGGCAGCTAAAGCTTTACCTATTGGTGCCTCTGGATCCAGATCCACTCTACACCCCCAATGTTTCCCTGTGGAACCCAATGTACTTTGCAGAAAGAGAGTTAACAATGGTAAGTCTACCATAACTCTCCTTTTTTCTGTTCCTGAAGATAAAGGAGATATTGAAAGGAGGACATTTTGATGACATTAATGACATCAGGAGTAATACAATGGCAGCTCTGAAGGCAATTCCACAAAACCAGATCAAAAATAGTTTTGAATTGTGGACTAGGCGGTGGCATAGGTGCATAGTTTCCCAAAGGAAGTACTTTAAAGGTGACCACAGTGATATTTAGCAATGAGGTATGTAGCACCATGAAGAGTTTGCAAACAAGGGCCTAATTCAGTAATGATTACAAATTCTGGTAATTCGCAATCCTTCTGCTAGCATGCTGGCCACCGCCTCTTCCCCCCCTACCCCCTTCAAAAAGCAGAAATTGCGATTGCATTGCAATTTCTGCTTGTTGGCAGAAATAGAGGATGCCTCCTGCCGGCGTAGCTTAGCTGCGCCAGCAGGAGGCCAGCTACCATGTTCCCGATTGCGGCGGCTGCATGTGATGTCACAGAGCCAGCGCGATCATGCTCAACGCGTCCCCGTTCGTGCCGCCCCCCATTTGGCTGCCTCCGCCCCCGCAACGCACCGTCACCGCCCTTGCAATGGAGTGTTTCTGCCCCCCCACCCCTTATTGACAGGCAGGGGTAATCGCAATGCAGGCGCATGCGAAGGATGGGCGCATGCAAAGGACAGACTTCATATATCAATGCCTCCACCTCCCCCTATACTACAATCAGTGACAGGAAGGTGGTTACTGATATAGAATCTGTACAATCACTGACTGAGGAGTGTAATAATGGGTATTATAAAATGCTGTTATAAAATGTGGTCAGTGAGGGAGCTTAAAATAATCAGTATTTTAGGTGATGGAGCTTGCTACAATCAGTAAGCCTGGGTCACTCATATACAATGCAGTCAGTGAGTAAGGGTGCAATAAATAATGGGGACCTGCTGCATTCAGTGTGGGGAGAACTGATCTAAAATGCAGTTACGGAGTGGTTTAATAATGGAAATTAGAGGTGAGGGGACATGGTGCTATTAGTGAATGGGGGAAGTAATATACTGAAATAGAATATAAGGACGAAAAACAACAAATAATGTAAGGGGCATAAATCAGGGATGAAAATATAGTGCTATGGATTGTTTGAGGGAGGGGGGCCCTAAATTGGTATCTTGCTTAGGGTCCCATGAGGTCTAATTCCACCTCTGCGTAGAAATATAGAATTTGACAGCATATAAGAACCACTTGGACCATCTAGTTTCTGAAAACCACATTATGTGCATGCACATTTTAGCTCGTCACATACTGTAAGTCAGGTTTATGTATTCAGTACAGCACTGGCCCTCAACTAGCAGATCAAGGCCAACATCCAGACCACTACCACCAGTCATCCGAATCCCATGCCTTTCCTGCTCTCATCTCACAGGGGCTTGTGTAAAAGGCCTGATTCAGAGGAGCACAGAATAGAGTGAGCGCACATTATGAGCGATAATTGGCATAGTACGCATAAACCATAAAGAAAAAAGATGCAATGCATGGGTTGGGTATGGGTGACCTGCCCTTGGGATCCCACCATACCGACACCAGGATCCTGGGGTTGAGAATGCCAGCCAGAGGGAAAGGGGGGTGGGGTGGCGAGAGCAACAAAGCTTCTTGCGGGCTCGGTGGCGAGCTGCGCTCACCACAGGTTCTATTCCCACTCTATGGGTGTCATTCCCACTCTGTTAGTCGGCATGTCGACTGTCTGGATTTTAAGAGGGCAGGATGCAGACATCTGTATTGTGACCGGCGGTCTCCTGACCACTGGTCTCACAACTACATTCTCAATGCACATATGTGAAATGTGCTCACTGCTGTCTGTTGCAGCTCTCAGCATCCTATGAAGCCAATGCATGTAGTTGGGAAAGTGGATGAGATCCTATGGGGTGAGCACAAAATACCCAGATTGTGAGTGGGTCAAGAGCAGAACACCGGGGGTCTGGGACTCCAGGTCGACAACAAAAAGGTCGACACACCTTAGGTCGACGCCAGCTGGTCAACACACCTTAGGTCGACATGGACAAAAGGTCGACATGGACAAAAGGTCGACAGGAACAAGGTTGACATGAGTTTTTTATTTTTTTTGGTGTCGTTTTCTTTGTAGAGTGACCGGGAACCCCAATTAGTGCACCGCGTTCGCTCGCCATGCTTCGGGCATGGTGCCTTCACTCCGCTCCACTTCGCTCGGCACAGATTACCGTTCCAATCGTAGTCCACGTGGATCATTAAGTATGAAAAGGTTCCAAAAAAGAAAAAAATTGTGAAAAACTCATGTCGACCTTTTTCCATGTCGACCTTGTTCCCGTCGACATTTTGTCCATGTCGACCTAAGGTGTGTCGACCAATTGGTGCCGACCTAAGGTGTGTCGACCTGGAGTCCGGATACCGAACACCGGCGTGTGCACGTATTATATGGAGCTGTAGGCAGTGTGCACACTATTATATGATACTAATGATGATGGATTGTGAGATCCAATGATTATCAGACCTCAGCAAACTCCATCTGTGTCAGGTGAGATTATTCCTAATGCTATTATTATCTTATTTCCAGTATATGATAGCCTGATATAATGCATTTCTAACACACATCAATTGCATGCAGTTCAAATGTTGTACCATGTATCACAATGGGGGTCATTCCGAGTTAATCGTAGCTGTGCTAAATTTAGCACAGCTACGATCATCTTCCCTGACATGCGGGGGGACGCCTAGCACAGGGCTAGTCCGCCCCACATGTCAGTCCGCCCCCCTTCCTGCACAAATACAAAAGCATCACACAGCGGCGATGCTTTTGTATTTGTGGAGTAACTCCCGGCCAGCGCAGCTCCTGTGACTGGCCGGGAGTTGATTGTCGTTGCCACTGGCCGCAGCGGCTGTGTGAGACACTACCGCCGCGGCCCGCCCCCCCAACGGTCCGGCCATGCATGCGTTGGCTGGACCGCGCCCCCTAAACGGCGGCTTAACGCCGCTGTCCAGCCCCCTCCCACCCAGGCGATCGCTGGGCAATGACAGCTGCCATGCGCTGGCGCACTGCCATGCGCTGGCGCACTGCGGCGCCGGCGCATGCACAGTTCTGACCCGATCGCTGCGCTGCAACAAACTGCAGCGAGCGATCGGGTCGGAATGACCCCCCATATTTGCTACATTTACTACTCACTTTTCACTCAATTTCCAAGTGATAGTCTTTTTATCACTCGTTACAAATGATAAATGTTGCTCTAGCCAATCAGCTCCTGATTGTCATTTTTCAAACACATGACAGTTGCATTCCACCCAACTGTCCCAATTTTTGCGGGACAGTCCAGTTTTTGGGCACTGTCCCACTCGCAGTGTCCCCGCGGTGCGGGGGAAGTTGGGAGGACTCCTGTCACTTACTGCAGAGCAGCGGTGAATAGATGCTGTTTGCATGCACACAGCATCTATTCACAGGAGACAGAGGAGCTGGGGTTATGGCCATCTGCTCACAGAGCGCTGTGAGCCACCACAATGACAAAAACATGAGACATGGCTTGCGATTGCGGCAGTCCTACAAAGCCATGCCATATTACCAAGGCCACGCCCCTTTCGGCCACACACAGGAGTCCGGAGTTAATGATCCTTGATATTGGAAGGTATGCAGTTAGGAGCTGACTGGCTGGAGCACCATTTATCATTCAGAAAGAGTGATAATGGGGGTTATTCAGATATGGAAGCAAACAGTGGTGCAAGTGGGCGGGTACGGGTGGGTACGGCGTACCCGTAAGAATTTAGCCGTGGGTACGCCGTACCCACACCGACGGGCCGCCGCTCCTCTTCCTTCCCTCCCTCCCCTGCTCCACGCCGCACACGCCGCACCCGCCGTCCCCGCCGCACCCGCCGTCCCCGCCGCACCGCCGCTGATGTGAGGGAAGGAGAGCGCAGCCTGAGCCTCTCCTTCCCCTCAGTCTCCGGTGGGTGTCTCAGTTTACTTCAGCGCCGATCCGTGAGCCAATCAGAGCTCGCACCCGCGAGCTCTGATTGGCTCACGGATCGGCGCTTAATTAAACTGAGACACCCGCCGGAGACTGAGGGGAACGAGAGGCGCAGGCTGCGCTCTCCTTCCCTTACATGACAGACAGGACGGCGACGGCAGCGGCAGCGGTGAGTAGGGGAGGGGGGCATGTTTACCTGGCACTGGGGGGGGGCATGTTATACCTGGCACTGGGGGGGCATGTATACCTGGCACTGGGGGATATCTGGCAAAGGGGGGCATGTTATACCTGGCACTGGGGGATATCTGGCACAGGGCGGCATTTTATACCTGGCACTGGGGGATATCTGGCACTGGGGGGGCATGTTATACCTGGCACTGGGGGATATCTGGCACTGGGGGATATCTGGCACAGGGGGGCATGTATACCTGGCACCGGGGGCATATCTGGCACAGGGGGGCATATATACCTGGCACTGGGGGATATCTGGCACAGGGGGGCATGTATACCTGGCACTGGGGGATATCTGGCACTGGGGGGGCATGTTATACCTGGCACTGGGGGATATCTGGCACTGGGGGGGCATGTATACCTGGCACTGGGGGATATCTGGCACTGGGGGCATATCTGGCACAGGGGGGCATATATACCTGGCACTGGGGGATATCTTTCACAGGGGGGAATGTATACCTGGCACTGGGGGATATCTGGCACTGGGGGCATATCTGGCACTGTAGGGGCATTTCTGTATCTGGCACGGGGGGCAATGTATATCTGACACAGTGGGGGCATTTGTGTATCTGGCACTGTGGGGCAATGTGTATTTGACACTGTGAGGCAGTGTATGGCACTCTGGGGGCATTTCTGTATCTGTCACTGTGGGGCAATGTGTATCTGGCACGGTGGGGCAATGTGTATCTGGCACTCTGGGGACATTTGTGTATCTGGCACTGTGCGGCAATGTTTATCTGGCACTGTGGGGCAAAGTGTATCTGGCACTGTGGGGCAATGTGCATCTGGCACTGTGGGGCAATGTGTATCTGGCACTGTGAGGCAATGTGTATCTGACACTCTGGGGACATTTGTGTATCTGGCACTGTGAGGCAATGTGTATCTGACACTCTGGGGACATTTGTGTATCTGGAACTCTTGGGACATTTGTGTATCTGGCACTGTGGGGCAATGTGTATCTGGCACTGTGGGGTTATGTGTATCTGGCACTGTGGGGCAATGTATATCTGGCACTGTGGGGCAACGTGTATCTGACACTATTGGGGTCATACGTGTATCTGCCCCTCCCCCATATGTGTATCACGCCCCCATTTTTATTGGCCACGCCCATGTGGCATTTGGCCACACCCATTCTTTTGCGCGCGCGCCTTCGTCGCGCGCACACAGTACCCGTAAGACATTTTTTCTACTTGCACCACTGGAAGCAAACCAAACAAGCAAGCAACTGGGCAAAACTATGTTGCACTGCAGGTGGGGCAGATGTTACATGGGATCTGCAAAAGCAGCCAGTACTTACCCTGCACAGAAAATATATTAATGTATTTGCTTCCATTGCATTACAATATGGTTTGTTCCAGATACATATTTACATGCAGAGGTTAAAGTGAGCCGGAACGGGGCGGAACAGCGTTCTGTCAGTTCCATTTGGAGCAGAGTTGCCTACCCTCCCTCATTCTGCAGGAGACTCCCTGAAATAGCAGCATTCTCCCTGACTCCCTGAATAGACCATCAATCTCCCTGATTTTACCTTACCCCCATTATTATAGCTGTTACATTCTTGGGGAAAAGATAAATTAGAGATGTATACATTCAAATGGGATCATCAGCGCCATTTCCCTGCATTGGTTATAAGGCACAATGATCCCTATGGCTACATTCATTTTAAATAAGGTTTCTGATGGCCACTTACAGTATATGTGCATACAGTATACTAACTTTGGGGCTCATTTACGTTTTGATGTAAGTCATTTGCATGACACGCCTCTCAGATGTAGCAGTACACGTCCGCGCTTATAGGTGTTAATTTCACAATCTCCCTGAAATGCTTTTTCAAAAGTAGGCAAGTATGATTTGGAGCCTAGCGACAATAGAGGTGGTATAGCAGAGGTGAGGTTGGGAGGGTCAGACAGCAAACCCCCTCTAACCCCCCCCCCCAAAGAAGATAAACAGAAGAAACAAAGCATCACAATGGCTTACCTGATCAGCTGACCCTGATCAGCTGACCCCCCAAACGGGGCTTCTTCCGGCCTGGCTCTTCCTATGCCTCCTCTGGGTTGCAGGAGTCTTACTCCTGCTAAAGACGCTTCCAAAAATCTCCTGTTCAGGACCCATGTGGGGTCTTATATAAGCCACTGCAGGTTCTTCTGGAATTGATGATGCAGTGTCGCCCAGTAATGACACGCCACACAACATGGGCACACCTGGCAGCTCAGGGACTTCTGGGAGAGCTGATACATACACCCCACACTCCGCAGTACCCCCCCCCCCCCCACACACACACTCACACAGACACAGAAAATGCACAGTATATACAGATGATGCACAGTACACACATATGCATTGCAATATGTTGAGCAGCATCATGTGATATTATACAGAAACACAAACCTGTGTATTTCATGTGTCAGAAGAAGCAACTACTTCCAACTCACAGACTGCTGCCAATGCAGCTGCAGACACAGAAAATGCACAGTATATACAGATGATGCACAGTACACACATATGCATTGCAATATGTTGAGCAGCATCATGTGATATTATACAGAAACACAAACCTGTGTATTTCATGTGTCAGAAGAAGCAACTACTTCCAACTCACAGACTGCTGCCAATGCAGCTGCAGAATGTAAATGTTACTGTCAGTATGGGAAAATGCGATGTGAGGCCCTTGGGAAAACGCACAATATAGAGGACACGTCTTACTGTCCCCAAGCCCTGTCAGTCAGCACCCTCAGTCTCTAAGTCACGGTCCGTCAGCCCCCTCATCTGCCCTCCTTCAGTCTCTCAGTCACCACCAGTTAGCCCCTTTACCCACAGCCCTCCAGTCTCTCAGTCACCGCCAGTCAGCCCCCACAGAACAGGATATGCTCCATGTAATAGTGGTCTCTTTCTCCCTCCATAGCTGCTGTAGGTTCTCACAGGCAGTGCGGAGCAGTTCACTGAGCTTGGCTGCTCTCTCTCTCTTTCTCCCTCCCTATATAAATTTCAGTCATAATATGTATGAGAATAATGTCAAATGTATTAGCCCTGAGTGCCACATCACTTTGGCACTTTAATATAAATATATTTAAAAGTAGACTTTTGCTGTAGTGCATTTGTACCCAATGAACCAGTACCACAACATTTTTAAAGATATCTTAAATGTGTATAAATAGACATTACATAACAAATAATCACATTACATTATAGAACCTCATTTTTACATTTTTAACAAATATACCTTTATAGTCAGTGTTTTTACATAAAACACAGCATGTCACTTTTTGTTATAACTTTCAGTAGAAATACTATGTAGTGATACTAGTGTATAAAAAAATTGATGGCATTTAACACAATTACACAAATATACACTTTTTACATTAATTAGTAAAATAATGTCCAGAATACAGTGATTAAAGTGGTAAATTGGTTATACACCTAAAGGTTTATTGTCCGATCTGGCTGGTTGGTATGAAAAGCTGATAATGTATGGGAGCAAATGACAATTGACCATTTGCTCCCAAACACTGGAAAACAGACAAAAATGGTCAGACAAATTAATTTAAATCCATTTGATTTAACCAATTTGTTTTAAAAATTGTCAATTGTCATTTGCTCCCATATATATTAACAGCTTTTTGTTTTAACCACCCAGATCTGACAATAAATCTTACGGGGTATGGGCAGCGTTAGTTGTATGATTTTTGAAGGCAATGGTTGCTTTTCTTCATGTACTGTACTAGGACAATCAATTGGTTTGATAAATTGTACAATTCAAAATGCAATTGGTAAAAGTGTTGATAGAGACCTGCTGCTTTGTTAAAACAAACAAACAATATACAGTATCTTGTTTTTGTACTGGTTGGTGTTCTTTACTCAGGTGAGCTTTGTTCACATGCATCTATAAGCCTTGTAATCCACACAGTTCGAAAAAAGCTGCAACTTTAAAAATAGACAATTACTGTGATGCTGCAAGCCATACCGCAGTGTAATATTCACACAATTACTGTGATGCTGCAGGAAGTACCGCAGTGAAATATTCATACGAGTACTTTGATGCGTCAGGCCATACCCAAGTGTATACATAACAAGTACTGTGACACTGCAGACTATACTGCAGTGTAATTTTCATGCACTTACTGTAATGCTGCAGGCCATACCCCAGTGTATGCTGCAGGCCGTACCCCAGTACAATATTTCATACAATTACTGTGACACTGCAGGCTGTACCGCAGTGTAATATTCATAGAAGTACTGTAATGCTGCAGGCCATACTGCAGAGTAATAGTCATACAATTACTGTGATGCTGCAGGTCATACCCCAGTGTATACATAACAAGTACTGTGACGCTGCGGGCCGTACCCCAGTGTATATATAACAAGTGCAGTGATCCTGCAGACCATACTGCAGTGTAATATTCATACACTTACTGTGACACTGCAGGCCGTACCACTGTATACTATTTATACAAGTACTGTGGCGCTGCAGGCCATGCCGCAGTGTAATATTCATGCAAGCACTGTGACTCTGCAGGCCGTACCCCATTGTATACATACCAAGTACTGTGATGCTGCAGGCTGTACCGCACTTTAATATTTATATGATTACTGCGATGCTGCAGGCCATACCACAGTGTAATATTCATACAATTACTGTGACGCTGCAAGTCACACCCCAGTGTAACATTTCATACAACTTCTGTGACGCTGCAGGCCATACCCTAGTTTAATATTTCATAGAATTACTGTGACGCTGCAGGCCATACCGCGTGTAATTTTCATACAAGTACTGTGGCGCTGCAGGCTGTACCCCAGTGTATAAACAGAAGTACTGTGATGCTGCAGGCAGTACCGCAGTGTAATATTTAATACAAGTACTGTGACAGTGCAGGCCGTACCCCAGTGTATACATAACAAGTACTGTGATGCTGCAGGCCACACCTTAGTGTAATATATAATACAATCACTGTGATGCTACAGGCTATACCCCAGTGTAATATTCATGCAATTACTGTGATGCTGCAGGTCATACTGCAATGTAATGTTCACCTGCAGGAACTGTTGAATTTTCCTGGCACCAGCTGGAGCAAGAGGTAGTAACAAGGTGGAATTCCACCCTATATATGCTTCAGCAGATGGAGGAACAGCAAAAGGCCATCCAAGGTTACAAAATGACCTATGACATAGGGAAAGAAGGGGGAATGTACCTTATGCATACACAGTTAGGAATACTTTCTGTGTTGGTCAAGGTACTCAAACCCTTCAAAGTTGTTACCTGTGAAGTGAGTTCAGACACTGCCAGCTTGAGTCAGGTAATTCTCCGAATTAGACTTTTGGAAAAGCAGCTCCAGAAACTGAAGGTGGAGCTGAAACAAAGTGATTCTATTAATTATGTCGGACTTGTAGATTAAGAGCTTTCATTCGCTTTACCAGGATCCAAGGTTAGTCAATCTCTTGAAATCAGCTCACTATACTTTATTTTGGCAACCATACTTGATCTTAGTTTTAAGTCATACGCTGTTTCTTCCTTTCCAAAGGACACAAATCTGCATCTGCCAGGAAAAAAAATATTTTTTTTCTAACTGATACAGATCAGTCAGCAAAACGTTTTGACATCTGACCAGGTCCAAAAAACTTGCCTACAATTATTGACATGTCTACCATGACTCCATCTGATTTGATATGATTATTTTAGTGATAGCATCCAAATAGGCATGTAAGACAGTCCATTTCACTATTTGCAGAAAAAAAGGCAATTTGGAGGCCCTTGCACAAACTCGCTTTGCTATACTTAAGTTGCCCACCCTCCAGTGTGTGCTCAGAAAGAGTTTTTAGAGCAGCCAGGAACCTTAGCAGTGATCGGTGTAGGAGGTTACTTCCCCAAAATGTGGAAAAGATGATGTTCATCAAAATTAATTACAAATTCTATGAGGAAGACCTTTACAGAGAATTACGTAAAAAAAATACAAATGCACCTGTAATGGTGGATTCCAGTGGGGATAAATTAATATTGTGTGAAGAAGATGATGTACACACTGATGGGGTAAGGAATTGGATGATGATGATGATGATGATGATGCCGATGACAACATCTTTCCTATGTAGAGCCAGTTTGTGTACATAGAGATGTCCACTGTGTGGTCCATACAAACCAATCATTTCAGTCATAAGTGGCAGTCCCTGATGCTGAAGTGATTGATTTGTTAAACTGTGCATTTCCTGTTTAATATATAAAACATAAGGGTGAGTGGGAGAGCGTAAGGACAATTCCATCTTGCACCTCTTTTCTTTGCATAATGTGCTTTTTGGAGAATTGCTGACTGTCTTCTTGTGTAGATGACAAACATTTTTATAATTTATTAAACTGCCACCCTGTCTGCCACTGCAGTTCCACTCTGTTTCCTAGATGTGCTATTTAGGAAGTTTAGCTGTCACATGTTTGTGCTGCCAATTGCTGTTGCTTAACTTAGTCATCCAGCTATCTCCATGCAACCTTTTGGCTTAAAGTGGATGAAAACAATATTGTGAGCTATGAGGTGGTCAAACTTGAATGGAATTGACTGGAAAATAATATCATTGAGGTTAGTAATACTGTTGGAACATAAACAGTCCCAAATTCTTGATTTTAACTGGTTTTATGAATTTTATAAAAAAAAAAAATACAGATCCACAACCCAAACCAAATTCTACAAGGGCAGTTTTGGCAAAACCAAATACAGATCCAAAACACGAAGGATATACAGATCCAAAATCAAAACCCTGGGGCCAGCGAGCATGTTTAGTAAAGACACACACAAGTTTTGCAAGGGCTGACACAGATGAGTGTGAACTGGAATGAGCCGGGAAATACCCAGGTCAAACTCGTAGAATGAAAGGGGTTGAGCAGATATGATACGGATTGACACTGTGTTTAATAACCCATGTCAGACGTGGGATTTTGGTGTGAAAGGGGTATAACTGTGTGATCTAACTGTGAGTACAACTGTAAGGTCTAACAGCACCTCTTCCTTGTGACACCCACTTCTTAAAGCCCATAAAGATTCATGAGGTCCCACTTTCACGGGCTGTATTTGTCTGAAGATCAATGCTTAACTAAGTCTTCTGTTGACTTTGCTGATACCGATGGAGCCACGCTTATTTTGGCTTCTTGCTGCGCCTAGGCGCACCATGGTTTATTAGCATAAGCCCTTCATCTATTGTTCTCAGCTGCAATACAATACAGAGAGAACAATACATCAGGGGATCAAGTCATTACAGCAGGGGATTAAGTCTGACTGCCCTGTCTCAATTAATCATAAAAAAGGCCAAGATAAAGATGGCTCCATCTGTATGTATCTTACAGTATCTGTATTGTTCCTGTATTTTTGCTTGGTCATTTCTTTACTGTACACTTTTTATCTTCTCTTGGTGCTATATAGAGATTTAAAAAAAAGAAACTAAAATTAGAAAGCTTTTGCCTTTCTGCTCTTGCATATCATGGTTTCAAACAGTAGCGGCAGGGCCGATTCTAGACCTTGTGGCTCCCAGGGCGAAAGTTTCTTTTGCCCCCCCCCCCCCCCCCACAGGTGAAATAAGAGCTAGTGCGCGCCGCAGGTGCACGCCAAAAATAGAGGCGTGGCTTCATAGGGAAGGGGCGTGGTCAGTTTTGCTCCCTGTAGTTTTGCCCCGAGTAGCTGTTGTGCCCCCAGTACTGCACCCTCAGTAGTTGTGTCCCCAGTAGCTGTTGTGCCCCCAGTAGTTGTGCACCTTGCAGTTGTGCGCCCAGTACTGCGCCCTCAGTAGTTGTGCCCCCAGTAGCTGTTGCGCCCCCTACAGCTGTGCCCCCAATAGTTTGTCCCCAGTACTGTGCCCTCATTAGTTTTGCCTCCAGTAGCTGTTTGCCACCATTATTTTTGCCCCAGTAGCTGTTATGCCCCCATTAGTTTTGACACAGTAGCTGTTGTGCCCAAATTAGTTTTGCCCCCAGTAGCTGTTGTGCCCCCATTAGTTTTGCCCCCAGTAACTGTTGTATCCCCATTAGTTTTGCCCCTAGTAGCTGTTGTGCCCCCTTTAGTTTTGCCCCCAGTAGCTGTTGTGGCCCCAATAGTTTTGCCCCAGTAGCTGTTGTGCCCCCATTAGTTTTGCCCCCAGTAGCTGTTGTGCCCCCATTAGTTTTGCCCCCAGTAGCTGTTGTGCCCCCATTCCTGTGCCCCTAGTAAAAAAAATAAAAAAATAATCAAGAATACTCACCAGCCCCGTTCCTGTTTCCCGACCACTGCTGCCATCCGTCTTCCACTGCCAGCGCTGCTCCTCGGATCTATAGGAGCGCATAGACACTAGAGGTCAATTATGACCCCTAGTGTCTATGACTGTCCTAAACTGCCATGCCGTGCGCGATGACGTCAGGCACACCGCATGGTAGGCTCCAGTAGCAGGGAAAGGTCCTCTCCGCGAAGGGAAACGAGACGCTACCTCACTGCGTGTCTAGTTTCCCTTCGTGGAGAGGACCTTTTCCTACCCACCGCCGCCGCCATCTGGACACAGTAGCGGCTCTTGCCACGGCGGCGCCATTGGGACAGCGACGCCCCGGGCAATAGTCCTGCTTGCCCGTGGTAAGAGCAGCTACTGAGTAGCGGAACTAGTGGTGGTGCAGCTGGTGAATTGCACCAGGGCCTGCCGCAATCATGGAGCCCACTGCCAGCAGCATTTATAATGAGTCAGACTAACCAACGCATTTTCTTACACCTGGGCCCACCACTCACTAGTTCCGCCACTGGTTTCAAATGAAGGGTAGAATGTTTGGACTAGTCTCAAAGTCTTGCTAAACGTATTTGAAATGTATTGTATGTATCATTCGTTTTTACATTTTCTTAGCAGCTGTGGTGTTTCTGAAAGGAATACAGCATTATTTTACTGTATTTTCATATTTAAATATTGTAAGCCTTTTGTGGGTGATTATATGAGTAGTCCACAGGAAATATGCACATGACTTTATATCACAGCTCAGCATAGAAGTGTAAATAGATATGTAAAAAAGGAAAGGATGATGTCTTGTGAGAAAATGAATGAAAATTAGTTAACAGGTGAATAAATTATGTGGGATGAGTATGAGATGCGGGGGATTATGAAATATGCAAAGGATAAAGACATTCATTTGTTTCTCATTATGAGCAATTTGCAGAGTAACCTTTATGATACAGCTGCGCACAGTATAATGTATTTTGTGATTAAAATGTTTTAATTTTTCTTTTCTTTATTTATTATCATGTCCTGCACATATATTCCGATTGCAAAATTGAAAAGGAGCTCTTCAGTGCAAATGGGATTATTTAACAACCTTGTGACACTTCTAAATCATCAAGACAGGTGTAGACACGCAAATATAAGAAGCTGGGTTATCAGGCTGGAAGTGTGACTTTGTTGGTGCAGAACTTTGCCCTGCCTTTTTACCAACAACCTGCATTCCCTTTCCCAAATCATTCCATACCAGTGGGACTGAGAGGGAGAGTGCTCTTTACCCAGGCCTGTGTCCAGCCTCCCCTCTTGCAGAGGTACTTTGGGCAGGGAGAAAGAGGACTGGCTGAGAAGAGAAGTAGAAGCAGTCAGTCAGTCCTCTTTTACCTTGCGTGATGTGTAGGGGGAGCGATCACACCAGCCCGCCACTGCTTCCTCCTCCTACACTGCTGCCGCCCACCGCATCGGGGACTGTCACCCCATGTGTGGCAAGCGCAGCTGTTTTGTGCTCAAACATAAATTGCCTAGGAAGGAGGTCTCACCACACCTCCCTTAATTGGCCACACACCCTCCCATTACCAGGCCCCGTAAGGCTATGGTCAGACAGAGAAACTGAACCTGCCATTGGGCTGTTGCAAGTTTTAATGGTGCAACTGATGGTGGCGTTTAGTGCGCCATTGGGTATTACAACATGCACAGTAGCTAACAGTGGGCATCTCAGATCTAGAACATTCAGCCGAATGGATGTACAGTACATAAGAGAAAGAGTTTGTAGAAGCACTTGATAGGGCTGGGAATAAGAAGACAGAAGTAATGGTACTAGTGACAACAACCAATGTTCATACTCTTTCATATTGTGTCACTATGGTGCAGAATGTATAGTACAGTGTTTTTGTGGGAAAGATAATAAAATAAAGATTGAGGTTAAGATCATTTTATTTATTTCCTTTTTTATTAGTCTATGCTGCTAGATCACAAACACTGGGCATTTTATTTATGCTACAAATCAGCATGAAACATTGTAATTCTGCAATCTGCCCTGGGGCCTCATTCAGACCTGATAGCAGCAGCAACATTTTTCTCTAATGGGCAAAACCATAGGGGTGATTCAGACCTGATCACTGGGCTGCTACCTTTGCTGTCCTGCGTTCAGTTAGTCAGTGTAAATTTGCCGTGTAAGTGTGCGATCCCATATGTACGCCGAGCTGCAAAAGTCCACTGAGTGCAGTCTCTTCGTAACCCATGACTTACTCCTTCAGTGCTATGAGAACAGGTTAATCGGGGCCGGAGCTGACATCAGACACCGTCGCTGAAAACGCTTGGGCAAGCCTTCGTTTTTCCAGACACTCCCAGTAAGTGGTCAGTTGTCACCCACAAACGGCTTCCTCCTGTGAATCACCTTGTGAACGCCCGTGCAATCTGAATTTTCGCATTATTCTGTCGCTGACTGGCGATGCTCGTTTTTGTTTTCCAACGCACATGCGCATTGCGGTGCATACGCATGCACATTTATGACCTGACCGCCCACTGTGCGAAAGCGCACAGCAGCGATCAGGTCTAAATTACCCCCATGTGCACTATATGGATATAATATGTGCAGAGAGAGTTGGATTTGGGTGGGGAATACTCAAACTGAAATCTAAATTGCAGTGTAAAAATAAAGCAGACAGTATTTACCCTGCACTGAAACAAAATAACCCACCCAAATCTAACTCTCTCTGCACATGTTATATGATATCTGCTCCTCCTGCAGTGCACATGGTTTTGCCCATTAGAGAAAGATTTTTCTGCTCTCATCAGGTCTGAATTAGGCCCCTTGTTTGTAACTGTGATGTGTCAGCAACTACTCTTAAATGTTAATAAATAAAGCAAATTGCAAACCTCTGTGCTAACCAGGTTCTAATCGCCATAACTCTCTGCACATATATTACTTTCATCAGACTACCAATCTGTTTACACAAGGCTTGCTTTGTAAATCATCCTTAAGGTGCATACACACGGTGTGATTTTCCTTGCAAGTCCATATCACTGGAAAATATAGTGCATATCGCACAGTGGGGCTAATTCAGGTTGGATCGCAAATCGCGATTCAACCAGAATTTTTACGATGGCTCCGCAGGCGCATGTGCAGCTTCCGTCTTGTGCCCGCACTTTCAATGCTCCGTTTCCAGGGAGGAGACGGAGCGTCAAACGGTGGGCGGAGGTGGACGGATGGGGGCGTGTCGTGGGCGTGGTCACGGCGGCTGCATGACATCATACGCAGCTGCCACAACAGGTAAAATGGTGCCGAGACTCCTGCGTCTGCAGCTAAGCTGCGCCGGCAGGAGTCGCCTTTAGTTTCTGCTAACAAGCAGAAATTGCAAAACGATCGCAATTTCTGCTTGTCGAAGGGGGGAGGCGCCGGTCAGTATGCTGGGCAGCATTGCCCAGCGATGGGCGGCCCCCAGCATGCGAGCAAATGGATAGCAAATTCTCCTGATTAGCAGAATTTGCTATCCTTACTGAATTAGCCCCAGTGTCTATACAGCTTGCAATACCGTACACGGTCCTGAGCGGTCGCCATTGCAAGAAAAAATAGACAGTTCAGGCAGCCCAATTTTGACTATATATCGGTGGTGCCGGGCTTTCGCATAGTCAATGTTGGGTGCTATGCACATGGCACCGTGTGTATGTACCTTTACGGAGGGGCATATTATTATTAATTATATCAGTTATTTGGAATGCTTTTTCAGGGCTACTTATTATTAGTCAGAAGCTGGACCCGGACTCAGATAAGACTAAGGGGCACATTGTTATTTTGGGGGGAAATTCCCCAAAACCAGACATTTTAAGGGGATCCCTGCAAAAGGAAAGTATACCCTAGATGTATCAAGAAGATATTGCAGCAGTTATCTCCGATAGCATTATATACTGGGTGGGTGGCAGAGCCTGATAAGGAGCACATAGGGGGAGGCAGCAAAGTACCAAGGGTGGTGGAGGCAGAAGGACACACTTTGCCTGTGGGTGGGCTGTCAGTTTCTTACAATATTCACTCAGACCCCAGGGAATGGAGGTATAAGCTGGCTGCACCTGCTGTAAATGGGCGCTTGCTGTCTCAAGATGGCCATGGCATCCGCGCTTCTCACCAGGACTGTCGGTGTCTGGTCCCCGGCCGCATTATCTCAACGCCTGCTCTCCGACACTTGGCTTCCTGGCAACACCACACTGCTCTCCCTCATGAATATATATATATATATATATATATATACATGCATTCATAAGGTGCGGCACTCCAGTCAGGAAAGATTTCACATACAAGCAAGTGGTTTTGCAACGTTTCAATGCCTTTATTGTGGCATTTTCATCAGGCTTAATACATACAAAAAACACAAACTCTTACCTTATATCCCCACCCATCAGTGAATGGCACCACTCCGGTAACGGGACCACGCACCCGACCCGGCGGCTACCTATGATGACGTCATCACGTCTAGCGCACACCACGGCGCTAGTAAGTTTAATGGTGAAGAGAAGCTTTACTCCCTATAGATTATGGTGTGAGTATGTAATAGCAAAAGGCCTGATGTCATGAATTATACCACACTAGTTTCTTAGTTAGTCCAGCTTATAGCAATTGATATGATACATCCTAATGCTGCATCCAAAATATAACATAGATGCGATGAGCAGCCACTATATTATTGGATTACTCGTATGCCGAGGTATATATAGGGGGGATTTGTGCTCCTGAGTTGGTAATTGATCCTTAAGCCCTGCATAGGTTAGATTTTATTGCCTCAAATGGTGTTTTAGCTTTGTATATTATCACGTTATTACACTATACTGTTTGAATGTATATGTTTTCCAGTTACTATGCCAACAGAGTCAACGGGTGCGCCGTGGTGTGCGCTAGACGTGATGACGTCATCATAGGTAGCCGCCGGGTCGGGTGCGTGGTCCCATTACCGGAGTGGCGCCATTCACTGATGGGTGGGGATATAAGGTAAGAGTTTGTGTTTTTTGTATGTATTAAGCCTGATGAAAATGCCACAATAAAGGCATTGAAACGTTGCAAAACCACTTGCTTGTATGTGAAATCTTTCCTGACTGGAGTGCCGCACCTTATGAATGCATCTATCTTAACCTGTGAGGGCAACCAGCAAAGCAACCATTCCAGCTACAAAGAGGAGTGCCGGTAATATAAATATATATATATATATATATATATATATATATATATATATATATATATATATACATATATGTAGTAGAGATGTGCACCGGAAATTTTTCGGGTTTTGTGTTTTGGTTTTGGGTTCGGTTCCGCGCCCGTGTTTTGGGTTCGAACGCGTTTTGGCAAAACCTCACCGAATTTTTTTTGTCGGATTCGGGTGTGTTTTGGATTCGGGTGTTTTTTTCAAAAAACCCTAAAAAACAGCTTAAATCATAGAATTTGGGGGTCATTTTGATCCCAAAGTATTATTAACCTCAATAACCATAATTTCCACTCATTTTCAGTCTATTCTGAACACCTCACACCTAACAATATTATTTTTAGTCCTAAAATTTGCACCGAGGTCGCTGGATGACTAAGCTCAGCGACCCAAGTGGCCGACACAAACACCTGGCCCATCTAGGAGTGGCACTGCAGTGTCACGCAGGATGGCCCTTCCAAAAAACACTCCCCAAACAGCACATGACGCAAAGAAAAAAAGAGGCGCAATGAGGTAGCTGTGTGACTAAGCTCAGCGACCCAAGTGGCCGACACAAACACCTGGCCCATCTAGGAGTGGCACTGCAGTGTCAGGCAGGATGGCCCTTCCAAAAAACACTCCCTAAACAGCACATGACGCAAAGAAAAAAAGAGGCGCAATGAGGTAGCTGTGTGACTAAGCTCAGCGACCCAAGTGGCCGACACAAACACCTGGCCCATCTAGGAGTGGCACTGCAGTGTCAGGCAGGATGGCCCTTCCAAAAAATACTCCCCAAACAGCACATGACGCAAAGAAAAAAAGAGGCGCAATGAGGTAGCTGTGTGACTAAGCTCAGCGACCCAAGTGGCCGACACAAACACCTGGCCCATCTAGGAGTGGCACTGCAGTGTCACGCAGGATGGCCCTTCCAAAAAACACTCCCCAAACAGCACATGACGCAAAGAAAAAAAGAGGCGCAATGAGGTAGCTGTGTGACTAAGCTCAGCGACCCAAGTGGCCGACACAAACACCTGGCCCATCTAGGAGTGGCACTGCAGTGTCAGGCAGGATGGCCCTTCCAAAAAATACTCCCCAAACAGCACATGACGCAAAGAAAAAAAGAGGCGCAATGAGGTAGCTGTGTGACTAAGCTCAGCGACCCAAGTGGCCGACACAAACACCTGGCCCATCTAGGAGTGGCACTGCAGTGTCAGGCAGGCTGGCCCTTCCAAAAAACACTCCCCAAACAGTACATGACGCAAAGAAAAATGAAATAAAAAAGAGGTGCAAGATGGAATTGTCCTTGGGCCCTCCCACCCACCCTTATGTTGTATAAACAGGACATGCACACTTTAACCAACCCATCATTTCAGTGACAGGGTCTGCCACACGACTGTGACTGAAATGACGGGTTGGTTTGGACCCCCACCAAAAAAGAAGCAATTAATCTCTCCTTGCACAAACTGGCTCTACAGAGGCAAGATGTCCACCTCATCATCATCCTCCGATTCATCACCGTGTACATCCCCCTCCTCACAGATTATCAATTCGTCCCTACTGGAATCCACCATCACAGCTCCCTGTGTACTTTGGGGAGGCAATTGCTGCTGGTGAATGTCTCCATGGAGGAATTGATTATAATTCATTTTAATGAACATCATCTTCTCCACATTTTCTGGAAGTAACCTCGTACGCCGATTGCTGACAAGGTGAGCGGCGGCACTAAACACTCTTTCGGAGTACACACTTGTGGGAGGGCAACTTAGGTAGAATAAAGCCAGTTTGTGCAAGGGCCTCCAAATTGCCTCTTTTTCCTGCCAGTATACGTACGGACTGTCTGACGTGCCTACTTGGATGCGGTCACTTATATAATCCTCCACCATTCTTTCAATGGGGAGAGAATCATATGCAGTGACAGTAGACGACATGTCCGTAATCGTTGGCAGGTCCTTCAGTCCGGACCAGATGTCAGCATCAGCAGTCGCTCCAGACTGCCCTGCATCACCGCCAGTGGGTGGGCTCGGAATTCTGAGCCTTTTCCTCGCACCCCCAGTTGCGGGAGAATGTGAAGGAGGAGATGTTGACAGGTCGCGTTCCGCTTGACTTGACAATTTTCTCACCAGCAGTTCTTTGAACCCCTGCAGACTTGTGTCTGCCGGAAAGAGAGATCCAAGGTAGGTTTTAAATCTAGGATCGAGCACGGTGGCCAAAATGTAGTGCTCTGATTTCAACAGATTGACCACCCGTGAATCCTTGTTAAGCGAATTAAGGGCTCCATCCACAAGTCCCACATGCCTAGCGGAATCGCTCTGTGTTAGCTCCTCCTTCAATGTCTCCAGCTTCTTCTGCAAAAGCCTGATGAGGGGAATGACCTGACTCAGGCTGGCAGTGTCTGAACTGACTTCACGTGTGGCAAGTTCAAAAGGTTGCAGAACCTTGCACAACGTTGAAATCATTTTCCACTGCGCTTGAGACAGGTGCATTCCACCTCCTATATCGTGCTCAGTTGTATAGGCTTGATTCGCCTTTTGCTGCTCCTCCAACCTCTGAAGCATATAGAGGGTTGAATTCCACCTCGTTACCACTTCTTGCTTCAGATGATGGCAGGGCAGGTTCAGGCGTTTTTTTGGTGTTGCTCCAGTCTTCTGTACGTGGTGCCTGTATGCCGAAAGTGTCCCGCAATTCTTCTGGCCACCGACAGCATCTCTTGCACGCCCCTCTCGTTTTTTAAATAATTCTGCACCACCAAATTCAAGGTATGTGCAAAACATGGGACGTGCTGGAATTTGCCCATATTTAATGCACACACAATATTGCTGGCGTTGTCCGATGCCACAAATCCACAGGAGAGTCCAATTGGGGTAAGCCATTCTGCGATGATCTTCCTCAGTTGTCGTAAGAGGTTTTTAGCTGTGTGCGTATTCTGGAAAGCGGTGATACAAAGCGTAGCCTGCCTAGGAAAGAGTTGGCGTTTGCGAGATGCTGCTACTGGTGCCGCCGCTGCTGTTCTTGCGGCGGGAGTCCATACATCTACCCAGTGGGCTGTCACAGTCATATAGTCCTGAGTCTGCCCTGCTCCACTTGTCCACATGTCCGTGGTTAAGTGGACATTGGGTACAACTGCATTTTTTAGGACACTGGTGAGTCTTTTTCTGAGGTCTGTGTACATTTTCGGTATCGCCTGCCTAGAGAAATGGAACCTAGATGGTATTTGGTACCGGGGACACAGTACCTCCAACAAGTCTCTAGTTGCCTCTGCAGTAATGATGGATACCGGAACCACATTTCTCACCGCCCAGGATGCCAAGGCCTCAGTTATCCGCTTTGCAGCAGGATGACTGCTGGGATATTTCATCTTCCTCGCAACGGACTGTTGGACAGTCAATTGCTTGGTGGAAGTAGTAAAAGTGGTCTTACGACTTCCCCTCTGGGATGACCATCGACTCCCAGCAGCAACAACAGCAGCGCCAGCAGCAGTAGGCGTTACACGCAAGGATGCATCGGAGGAATCCCAGGCAGGAGAGGACTCGTCAGAATTGCCAGTGACATGGCCTGCAGGACTATTGGCATTCCTGGGGAAGGAGGAAATTGACACTGAGGGAGTTGGTGGGGTGGTTTGCGTGAGCTTGGTTACAAGAGGAAGGGATTTACTGGTCAGTGGACTGCTTCCGCTGTCGCC
The DNA here is from genome assembly GCF_028390025.1 of Pseudophryne corroboree. Classification (NCBI taxonomy): domain Eukaryota; kingdom Metazoa; phylum Chordata; class Amphibia; order Anura; family Myobatrachidae; genus Pseudophryne; species Pseudophryne corroboree. The sequence continues at coordinate 597,781,461 of NC_086447.1, forward strand.
CAAAGTTTTTGAACTTGTCACTGACTTATGATGAATGCGCTGCAGGTGACGTATAAGGGAGGATGTTCCGAGGTGGTTAACTTCCTTACCCCTACTTATTACAGCTTGACAAAGGCAACACACGGCTTGACAAATGTTGTCCGCATTTCTGTTGAAATACTTCCACACTGAATAGCTGATTTTTTTGGTATTTTCACCAGGCATGTCAATGGCCATATTCCTCCCACGGACAACAGGTGTCTCCCCGGGTGCCTGACTTAAACAAACCACCTCACCATCAGAATCCTCCTGGTCAATTTCCTCCCCAGCGCCAGCAACACCCATATCCTTCTCATCCTGGTGTACTTCAACACTGACATCTTCAATCTGACTATCAGGAACTGGACTGCGGGTGCTCCATCCAGCACTTGCAGGGGGCGTGCAAATGGTGGAAGGCGCATGCTCTTCACGTCCAGTGTTGGGAAGGTCAGGCATCGCAACCGACACAATTGGACTCTCCTTGTGGATTTGTGATTTCGAAGAACGCACAGTTCTTTGCTGTGCTTTTGCCAGCTTAAGTCTTTTCATTTTTCTAGCGAGAGGCTGAGTGCTTCCATCCTCATGTGAAGCTGAACCACTAGCCATGAACATAGGCCAGGGCCTCAGCCGTTCCTTGCCACTCCGTGTGGTAAATGGCATATTGGCAAGTTTACACTTCTCCTCCGACGATTTTATTTTAGATTTTTGAGTCCTTTTTTTACTGATATTTTGTGTTTTGGATTTTACATGCTCTGTACTATGACATTGGGCATCGGCCTTGGCAGACGACGTTGATGGCATTTCATCGTCTCGGCCATGACTAGTGGCAGCAGCTTCAGCACGAGGTGGAAGTGGATCTTGATCTTTCCCTATTTTTGGAACCTCAACATTTTTGTTCTCCATATTTTAATAGGCACAACTAAAAGGCACCTCAGGTAAACAATGGAGATGGATGGATACTAGTATACTTATGGATGACGAGCGACTGCCGACACAGAGGTAGCTACAGCCGTGAACTACCGTACTGCGTCTGCTAGTATAGACTGGATGATAATGATATAAAATATATATATATATATCACTACTGCAGGACAGGTATATATTGTATAATGACGGACCTGCTGGACACTGTCAGCACTGCAGACTCCTAAACTACTAGTATGAAGAAGATGGAAAAAAAAAAAACACCACGGGTAGGTATACAATTATGGACGAGCGACTGCCGACACAGAGGTAGCTACAGCCGTGGACTACCGTACTGCGCGCCTGCTAGTATAGACTGGATGATAATGATATTAAAAAAATATATATATATCACTACTGCAGGACAGGTATATATTGTATAATGACGGACCTGCTGGACACTGTCAGCACTGCAGACTCCTAAACTACTAGTATGAAGAAGATAGAAAAAAAAAACCACCACAGGTAGGTATACAATTATGGACGAGTGACTGCCGACACAGAGGTAGCTACAGCCGTGGACTACCGTACTGCGCGTCTGCTAGTATAGACTGGATGATAATGATATAAAAAATATATATATATCACTACTGCAGTACAGGTATATATTGTATAATGACGGACCTGCTGGACACTGTCAGCACTGCAGACTCCTAAACTACTAGTATGAAGAAGATAGAAAAAAAAAAAACCACCACAGGTAGGTATACAATTATGGACGAGCGACTGCCGACACAGAGGTAGCTACAGCCGTGGACTACCGTACTGCGCGTCTGCTAGTATAGACTAGATGATAATGATATAAAAAATATATATATATCACTACTGCAGGACAGGTATATATTGTATAATGACGGACCTGCTGGACACTGTCAGCACTGCAGACTCCTAAACTACTAGTATGAAGAAGATAGAAAAAAAAAACCCACCACAGGTAGGTATACAATTATGGACGAGCGACTGCCGACACAGAGGTAGCTACAGCCGTGGACTACCATACTGCGCGTCTGCTAGTATAGACTGGATGATAATGATATAAAAAATATATATATATCACTACTGCAGGACAGGTATATATTGTATAATGACGGACCTGCTGGACACTGTCAGCACTGCAGACTCCTAAACTACTAGTATGAAGAAGATAGAAAAAAAAAACCCACCACAGGTAGGTATACAATTATGGACGAGCGACTGCCGACACAGAGGTAGCTACAGCCGTGGACTACCATACTGCGCGTCTGCTAGTATAGACTAGATGATAATGATATAAAAAATATATATATATATCACTACTGCAGGACAGGTATATATTGTATAATGACGGACCTGCTGGACACTGTCAGCACTGCAGACTCCTAAACTACTAGTATGAAGAAGATAGAAAGAAAAAAAACCACCACAGGTAGGTATACAATTATGGATGAGCGACTGCCGACACAGAGGTAGCTACAGCCGTGGACTACCGTACTGCGCGTCTGCTAGTATAGACTGGATGATAATGATATAAAAAATATATATATATCACTACTGCAGGACAGGTATATATTGTATAATGACGGACCTGCTGGACACTGTCAGCACTGCAGACTCCTAAACTACTAGTATGAAGAAGATAGAAAAAAAAAACCCACCACAGGTAGGTATACAATTATGGACGAGCGACTGCCGACACAGAGGTAGCTACAGCCGTGGACTACCGTACTGCGCGTCTGCTAGTATAGACTGGATGATAATGATATAAAAAATATATATATATCACTACTGCAGGACAGGTATATATTGTATAATGACGGACCTGCTGGACACTGTCAGCACTGCAGACTCCTAAACTACTAGTATGAAGAAGATAGAAAAAAAAAACCACCACAGGTAGGTATACAATTATGGACGAGCGACTGCCGACACAGAGGTAGCTACAGCCGTGGACTACCGTACTGCGTCTGCTAGTATAGACTGGATGATAATGATATAAAAAATATATATATATCACTACTGCAGGACAGGTATATATTGTATAATGACGGACCTGCTGGACACTGTCAGCACTGCAGACTCCTAAATTACTAGTATGAAGAAGATAGAAAAAAAAAACCACCACAGGTAGGTATACAATTATGGACGAGCGACTGCCGACACAGAGGTAGCTACACCCGTGGACTACCGTACTGCGCGTCTGCTAGTATAGACTGGATGATAATGATATAAAAAATATATATATATCACTACTGCAGGACAGGTATATATTGTATAATGACGGACCTGCTGGACACTGTCAGCACTGCAGACTCCTAAACTACTAGTATGAAGAAGATAGAAAAAAAAAACCACCACAGGTAGGTATACAATTATGGACGAGCGACTGCCGACACAGAGGTAGCTACAGCCGTGGACTACCGTACTGCGCGTCTGCTAGTATAGACTGGATGATAATGATATAAAATATATATATATATCACTACTGCATGACAGGTATATATTGTATAATGACGGACCTGCTGGACACTGTCAGCACTGCAGACTCCTAAACTACTAGTATGAAGAAGATAGAAAAAAAAAACCCACCACAGGTAGGTATACGATTATGGACGAGCGACTGCCGACACAGAGGTAGCTACAGCCGTGGACTACCGTACTGCGCGTCTGCTAGTATAGACTGGATGATAATGATATAAAAAATATATATATATCACTACTGCAGGACAGGTATATATTGTATAATGACGGACCTGCTGGACACTGTCAGCACTGCAGACTCCTAAACTACTAGTATGAAGAAGATAGAAATATAATGAATGACGGACCTGCTGGACACTGTCAGCAGAATGCGTTTATAGAATAAAATAAAAAAAACACCACACGAGTGTTTAACTTTTTCAGGCAGACAATATACTGGTGGTCACTGCTGGTCAGTCACACTGGCACTCTGGCAGCAAAAGTGTGCACTGTTAAATATGTACTCCTGCTATAACTGCTCCCCAGTCTCCCCTACAATTAAGCTGTGTGAGCAGTGAGCACTACTCAGCACAGTCAGATATACATAGATGATATTATCATGCAGCACACTGAGGCTGAGCACAGATATGGTATGTGACTGTGTATCATTTTTTTTCAGGCAGAGAACGGATTATATTAAATAATAAATAAAACTGGTGGTCACCACTAGTATAACTATCAGCAAAACTCTGCACTCTCTGAGTACTCCTAATGCTCCAGTAAATCAAGTGTCTCACTCTCTATCTAAACGGAGAGGACGCCAGCCACGTCCTCTCCCTATCAATCTCAATGCACGTGTGAAAATGGCAGCGACGCGCGGCTCCTTATATAGAATCCGAGTCTCGCGATAGAATACGAGCCTCGCGAGAATCCGACAGCGGGATGATGACGTTCGGGCGCGCTCGGGTTAGCCGAGCAAGGCGGGAAGATCCGAGTCTGCCTTGGACCCGTGTAAAAAGCGTGAAGTTCGGGGGGGTTCGGATTCCGAGGAACCGAACCCGCTCATCTCTAATATGTAGTATATGTTTCTCCTAGTGAAGGCACTCTCATTCTCAGTTTATTGCCTTTTAGAGTATTACAGAGTATTTTCTTCTAGGAGCAGCATTATTGAGGAATTATTATTTTTATTCTTGTGTATTTAAATATTCTGCACCTGTATTCTGTTATTTACATTTTTTTATGCATAGCTGAACAATTCTAATTTTGTAGAATTTGCTTGTTAATGATTCTACTAGTACCAAACTATCTGCAGGAGCATAGTTGTTTAGTAAACTAGAAAAAAATGTTTTCTGCAACCTACAGTAATCAGCAGATTTCGTTCTAGGGGGCTTCTATGAATACATGGTTGGTCTAGGTGTCTCTTCCAGGGAAAACCAGTGATATATTTTTAAGGTAATGTCTGGACTTCTGATTGGTACTCTCGGGCAGTCTGTACTATATGGAAGGTCCAAATCTCACCATTATCTAACAGGAATAGAGGTTTAGTATAGGCTGGGTGACAGGGACATTTAGATCTGGCTTTATTTGTGTAAATCTATATACAAAATAAATTCTATATTGAAATAGCCTTACTTCCCATCAGTTCTTTATTGTGTATACTAAATCCACATATCATCCTGTATCACATGAGTTAATTATCAATAAGCAATAACATAACTGCATATTCTTAAGGCTATGGGACGCAGAGGCGTAACTAGGGTCTTCAGTGCCCATGGCAAGATGAAAAATGGTGCCCCCCCACACACACTAAAGAATGCACGTGCACTGAAAAATGGGCATGGTCACATACCTGAAAGGGCGTGGCTGCTGAAAATGACCCATTTCTCGTCACTCTGGGAACATTCCTTTCCATTTAATATGCACCTTACCTATATGATGGTTTCTCACAATGGGGAACCTCTATAAAGTGTATCCTCCCTGGGAAGATGGCGTCTTTAGTTGGTATTCACTATTCATGTAGGATACCACATCATCCAAAAGATATACAATGGAAGGATCCTGGGGTGCACACCAGTAATGAGAGGTGCGACCCTGCGGAGACCTTTCAGTACTGCATACAAGACAAGGTTGCTGGTGCACAATTCAAACACTTCAAATTGATTAATAATAATCATTGCAATATTTTTTTTTGCATTTTGAGTGAGGTTCTTCACATAGTTATGGCCATAAATAATGATTTGCCCACCAGTGTCCAGGTGACCTCATTAATTGGACAAATCCCTAACATATTAAGGGGTACAAGTCCATGGCGTGGGACACCCCAAACCAAAGCAGCCATGCGACCCCAGGGCTTAAATTGGGCAAATGGATGTTATATGCATTTTTCACAGAAATTATAAAAAGTAAGTGTTTTTAAGCAAAATAAGTGCTCAAATTAAATTGGGGTTCAAATAAATGGGTATAAGCATATATTTGGGTCATTTTAAGGCACTTTAAAAAAAAGATTACTCTCACCTGCAAGCCTAAAAACAATTGTCCCACTTATAAAGCACCCCAATATACTTTTACCAAATATGACATGTCATTATTGCCCAATTGAAAATAATTAAAACCCTCTAAGTGCTTAATTAGTCATTCAGTATCATGCAAAAGGTCGACAGGGTCAAAAGGTTGTCAGGTAAAAGGTAGGAAGTGCTTAAGGTCAACACGTTCAAAAGGTTGACATAACAATGGTTGGCACACATATGTTCAAGTTTGTTTTTGTTTTTTCAACTTTTTCATAATTTATCACATGAACTATGATTGGGAATAGCAACGTTTGCCAAGTGCAGTGGTAGCAGAGTGAGGCACCTTACTCAAAGTGTGGTGAGCGAAGCGAGCTTGTGAAGGTGCTCATATCCACAAATATGGCTCAGATATGGTGAAACATACAATATGACACCAAAAAACTTGTGTCAACCATTTTTGTTTTAACAATTTTTATATAGACCTTTTTACCTTGTTGACCTTTTGTACCTGTCGACTTTTTTTTCTGTCTACCATTTGGTGTCGACCTATTGACTGTCTATCTTTTTACTGAAGATCTATTGAACCACATCCTAGTCATTCAGGGCGGTGTCCCAGGCGTTCTGAACCAAATCCCAAAATTTTTACCATATAATAGGGATATCACCTGCTCAGAGGTGGTGAAGTGAAATTCTTGGTAAATCCTATGGAAAATTATCGCCAGTAATTTATCGAGGACAATTAATTAGAGGCTTAGGTGATTTTCTAGATAACCTTTCCAGAATACCCTCTCTTGTTTATCTGCTTGCTATAGTCCATTTATGCCACTGTCATGAGATGAGATCAGTAAAACAAAAACATATTATAGTTATTAACTTGTTATCTTTCCTGGACTTTGACGTGGCAGTTAGATGATGAAACCAAACATATTTTTTCTATTCAGTTTCGACTTGAAGGGAAAGACTAAAGCTGGGTACACACAGCACTGCAAGTATGGCGGTACGGCGTACCGGTAAGAAATTCCCAGCTGGTACGCCATACCGCCGGGTTGTCCACCATACTGCATCCTGCTGGCTTTGTTCTGTGTGAGGGGAAGAGAGAGCAGAGCAGCTCCTCTCCTGCCCCTCAATTCTCTTTGATGCCCGGTCTCACTCTCCAGCGACGGCGGCGGGGTCAATCTGAATAAGGCACCGGTTTGCTAGCCAATCATGTGGCCCCCATTTTCATTGGCCACAACCCATGTGGCATTTGACCACACCCATATTTTTTCACAAAGTACCCATAAGACATTTTTTCTACTTGCACCACTGGGTACACACCTACTGTATACAATCATCAGGCTGTTCTTTCATTATCGAGAGAACGGCCATTGGAATGTGTAGGTGTGTACGCTGCCCCGATGCAGGAGTGTTAGTCAATAAATGGCTTAAAATGCTCCACAATGTTTGGCCTCAGCCGGTCGAATCTTATGTGCTGCTTAATATTCAGCCAACTGGAAGGGGCAAGATCGGACAAAAACTGCAGTGTGTTCAATCAATCTTCTGCCATTCTTGCAATTCTTCTCCTGCAGCAGTTCCACCTCTGAGGGCGTTGACTTTTTACAAACTCTTGTTTTCATCACTGCATGAAATATACCCATGTATTTGTCCTAACTTGCTAAAAAATTATTATGAATTTGTTGTTTGTCACTCACTAAACTATGCTATCAATCATGGTACTGTATGTTTTCACATGTACTGTCACTACACCCTGTATGTAGTCTTACAAATTGCATTATACATTTAGCGATATACTGTATGCACCATACAATACGTACATAGCATAAATATATAGTCAAAATCAATTTACATCTTTTTCTACAGCATACTTATAATCTATTTATTAAAAATAAAACAAGGTTTTTCTCCAAGACTGCTTTATTAAATAAAATGAAAAGCACTGTGCTTGCATAAATACAAAAATAAGCATTATAATACCCTTCCAGACTCCAATGAAACAATAAAAAAACATATATGACTATATTTAAACCAATTCAGCAAACACATATTGGTATATGTCACTAAATACTCCCATGCCAACAATACATCACGTTAACATCCCGGCCTGTTTCCATGTGATGTATTACTGGCAAGGAAGTATATAAGCAACATATACCACTATACACAAACAGAAATTGCACAGTACTGGTATACAACCACAAAATATACATACAAAAACAAAACAAAAAATTTGAAATTTTCAAAGCTTTTCCTTGTCATGGTGACCTTCTAATATCTGACCATACAAATAAAAGGCATAAGCAATTTTTAAACATTTTTGGTGTGGCACTGTGATTTGTTTCTTCTTAATCTTTGAGGCAGTGATGTCAATTTGTCACTTTCTCCTCAACTGTATTCCCATCTTTGGAGTTCTCAGGTGGGTTGATGTTCTTCTCCCTTTCCACACTTTAATCTGAAAGTACTATAATGTCTACAGTATGTGGGGAAAACACAAAACTATGTTTATCTAATTAAATCCCCCCATCCACCCACACTTGATAAGCATGCTCCTCTTGGATACTGCTGGATATGGCCTTTCTGCTATCTCTTCCTAGATGTCCCAGCGCTTTCTTAAACTCAACATGTCTAAGACTGAGCTGATCATCTTCCCACCCTCCCGCACTGTTTTAGCCGTTCAAAGAATTGAAGAATAATGAAGTGTTTGTTTGTTTTTTTTGAATTCAATAGTTTTTATTTGAATTTTCAAGTTTTCATTAACAATTCACACAAAAACAAACAAAACATTACATACACACCCAATATGCACAGAAACAGCTGTACATATACAGGGCACATGGTACATCAAATGTATATAATATCGCATATATCACACATTCTCAAATGGTCTGCTTTTGAGAGTATCACATCCCAAACATAACATTTCTAAAACAGACATAAGCATACTAGAACAAGCACAGTATAACTCACTATACCTCAGCAAGGCCGGCCGCGGGGCATCTACCCCCAAAATATACCAGGACAAAGTAAGGAGAGAGACACAAGGCTAGATTTTATGTATCCTTGAAATATTTAGACTCTATCCACCTGCCCCAAATTGTACACCATTTCCTCTCCACCTTCCTCGCCAGGAACACAAATTTTTTGTGTGCAACAGTTTCGTTGACCAGGGCTATCCAAGCCTTAACTGTCGGGGCCTCACCCGCCAGCCACAGCCGGGCTATACAGACCCTGGCTAAAGCGCATAAGTTGATAACGTATCGTCTGCTAGGTGGGTCTAAAGCTTCCTCGTCCACAATCAACAGGGTACGAAGAGCAGGTGTGCATATGGAGGAGGGAACCCCCGTATCACATATAGCGCGTATGACAGCCATCCAGAATCGAGACACGCCAGGGCACACCCAAAGTAGATGCCAGAAATCAGCACCCGCGGCTCCACACTTAGGGCACTGGGAGCTATGAGACCCCCCAATATGTGCTAACCTCACCGGGGTCATATATACTCTATGCAGAATATATAGTTGCATTTGCTGGTACCTGACAGAGGAAGTGGAGATCCGATGGGCTCCCATAGCGGTACTCCATGCATCATCCGACAAAATACCCACATCCGACTCCCACTTTCCCCGAAGAGCAGTTAGAGGATCCACATGATGTAGCTGCAGAATACGACCATATATCTTAGAGACCAAGTGTCCCGAGTCCAGCGTCTGCAACATTAATTTGACAGGGGAGTCAACAAGAACCGGAGGGCCACCTGGGAATTGGGTAGCCAAAGCGTGTCTCAGCTGAAGGAATCGAAAAAAGAACCCCGAGGGGATATTATGTGCCTGTTGAAGTTGTTGAAATGAGGTAAGGGTCCCGTCACTATATAAATGTCCTAAGGAGTGTACTCCCCAATTACCCCACACCTCCCTAACCTGAAGTTGACACAGTTCCGGCAACCCGTACGCGTTATCCAGTGGGGTATCAGGATCAATACCGTGGCCTCGCATCACAGAGTGCACCAATTTCCATATCAGGATGGATTGTTTAATCAGTGGCAATGTGGACATTTTGACGCTACCACACCGGAGCAGCTGCAATGGGGAGCCCCCAGGGTAGTCATGGTGCAACATCAGTGAATGCAAAGCCAGGGCATCAAGGTCGGTAACCCACTCCCAGACATGCGCCGCATAATAATAAAAGCGGAAGTTGGGGAGAGCCAAACCCCCCATGTCCCGTGACCTGGTCAGAGTATCCAGTCGCAAACGTGCCCGCTTACTAGCCCACACCAGGGAGGAAAGCAACCCATTTATTTGTTTAAAAATCTTCAGCGGGATATAAACGGGAGATTGTTGGAGAACATACAGAAGTTTGGGCTGGAAGACCATTTTTACCATATTTACCCTCCCTGTGACTGTTAAGGGTAATTTCCCCCATGCCTTCACCCGACTACGGAGATACGTTATTTGTGGAGTGATATTTAGGGAGGAGAACTTTTGAGGATCATTAGACACCCAGATGCCCAAGTATTTGAATGAGTCCACCCACCGCAGTGGAAGAGCCACCAGTGGGGAAGCAGGAACCTCCCCCCGGAGTGGGATAATAAAGGATTTCTCCCAATTAATCAGGAGCCCAGAGTATCGCCCGAACTCAACAATAATTTCCAAAATCCTAGGCATAGACTCAGCATAGCGATCCACGAATAGCAAAACGTCATCGGCATACAATGCTACCCTGTCCTCGCGGGCACCCACCTTGAAGCCAGTGATCCCCGCATCCGCCCTCAAGAGGCACGCAAGGGGCTCAATGGCCATAGAAAATAGAGTAGGGGACAGTGGGCAGCCCTGTCGCGTACCTCTAGATAGGGGAAAGGAATGAGATACGAAACCATTAACCGCCACTCTCGCCGAGGGAGAGGAATACATCAATTGAACATATTTAATGAAGTTTGGGCCTATACCGAATCTACGCATAACTTCCCACAAATAAACCCATTCTACGGAATCAAAAGCCTTAGCGGCGTCCAACGAAACGACTATGGAGGATGCGGGGTCCTTACAGGGGAGTTGTAGATGAGTAAACAGACGTCTAAGGTTAATGGAGGTCGACTTATTGGGCATAAATCCCGTCTGATCCGGGTGTATAATGTGAGATATGACTGTATTTAATCTGCCAGCCAAAACCTTAGCCAAAATTTTAATATCAGTGGGTAAGAGGGATATAGGGCGATAGGACTCAACTCTCCTAAGATCCTTATCTGGTTTAGGGAGAACCACAATCATTGCCTCCGCCATAGATGGAGGGAGAGACTCCTGTGCAAAAATTTGGCCGTACAGCTCCAGCAGGCGAGGGACAAAAAAATCCAGGTGATGCCCATAGACCTCTGAAGGTATACCATCCATGCCGGAGGCTTTACCACTACGGGAGGCCTTAATAGCAGCCATAATCTCATCGGATGAGATAGGTGCCTCCAGCAGATCACAAGCCTCGCTGGACAGGGTGGGGAAGGAAACAGCGTCCAAATAATCGTTGAGGTGCAACTGAGTGCACTCCAATTTAGATTCATACAAGCGACTATAATAGGACACAAATTCAGCCACCATTTGTGGGGTCTGAGTTAGGGAAATGCCGGCAGAATTCAAAATCTCAACTATTACACTAGTAGGTCTGTCACCCCGGGTCAGGGAGGCCAAGTACGCCCCTGGCCTATCACCCATAGCGTAAAATGTATGGGAGGAGAAAAGGAGTCTATGCTGAGTCTTCTCCATTAGATAATCCTTCCATTCTCTCTGAGCCGATAACCAGGCTAACTTAGAACTATTTAAGGAATCCTGCAAGTATTGCAATTCTGCGGCGACACTCTGGGCCTCCAACACCGTCTCCCGTTGCTTATAAAAGGACTTCAAGCTAGATACCCGTTTAATCAAACTCCCTCGCAGAAAGGCCTTAAACGTGTCCCATAGAATAGAGATAGCAGTTCCGGCACTATTTAACTCAAAGAATTCCCGCCATGCGGCCACCAGGTCAGAGCCGTCCCCCATGTGGACAAGCCAGAATGGATTAAATTTCCATACAGCCTGGCCCCTAGAACAATTAAAATCTAAAGTAAGAGTCAAAGGGGAGTGATCTGATATACCCCTAGTTTCATATCTAATATCGGCCACCCGGGGAACCATGTCGCTCGAGAGGAGGGCCAGGTCAATCCTGGAAAACGAAGAATGGGAGTGAGAGAAACAGGAGTATTGTCTAAGAGACGGGTGTCTCAATCTCCAAGGATCGACCAGGCCCAACCCCGACACCACATTTGCAAAAGAGAGATTCCCAGGGCATGCAGCCGACGGGGACCTAGACAGCCTGTCCATCGCTGCGTCTAGCACATTATTAAAATCCCCAAGGCAAATAACCGATATCCCGGGGGAAGAGGCCATGAACCCGGCAGCCCTCTTAAGAACATCAGGGGAATAGGGAGGGGGCACATAAACCGCCAGAAGGAGGACAGGGACGTAAAATAATCTACATTTCAGAGACACATATCTCCCCCACGGATCCGTCTGCACAGATTCCAGCACGAAGGGGACGGTCCGCTTAATAAGGACTGAAACTCCACGAGAGGCAGAAGTATACATGGGATGGTACGCCCATCCCACCCATGGCCTTTTTAGTGAAAGAATCTTATTCCCCACCAAGTGTGTTTCCATAAGGCAGACCACATCAGCGGCACAAGTTTTAATCTGTCGGAGTACCAGGGACCGCTTAACTTTGTCACTGAGACCTCGCACATTCCACGATAACACTTTAATCTCAGCCATAATGCATCAAAAGTAAAATAAATGCAACACCCCGCGGCCAGCCAAATCCACCATGCATATGTTCAGTTACCAGATACCGATGCTTAGATAATACAACAATGAACCATGTCCACTCACAACATACATCTCCACACACAATGAAACCATAACCCAGAGCCTTCCCCCGCCCCCCTCCCTGTATACCACCCCCAACTTGCAGCATACTTGGATCCCAAAACTAAACACAAGTACCTAAATTCAAATATACAACCTTCGTAGCACCATTAAGTGGTGCAAGTACACCTTGATCGGGGCCAAGAATATAATGACTCTCGGGAAGACAGAGATAGCCTCCAGCCACCAACCACCACCCCCCCAAAAAAATATAGGAGGGGAAATCATAGACATCCCCCCCACTGGGTCTGTTCATACCCAAAACAAAGCAAGCATACACGTATAGCAAAGAGCCAAACATATCGAACCATGAGCGCAACCCCCCCCCCCCACCCCCCAGAAATAACAGGAGATAATATAAATTCTAAAGCCTACCCGAAGCATCAAAGTAGGCAAACGAGTAGTCACTCGACCTGTCTTACCTGCGAGAGCAGAATAAAGTAACTGGGATACAGAGGACATTGACCCCAATCCAACACCCCCGCAGCCTATTGCCACACGTTAATTAACTCGCATGTGCAGCCCACATAATTAATAACAAGAGAAGCACACAAGTAGAGAAAAAATACATGACTAGAGCAAACAGGATAAAGTCAGCATCAGGGTTAGGCCGGAGACTCAGGGATCTGCAAGGGCACGCCTCACCGGGAATCGTCTATCCAGCCACGCCGTGGCCTCACGGGGAGTTGTGAAAAACTTTGTTTCCCCATCAGCCACTACTCGCAACTTAGATGGGTAGAGCATGGCATACGGCAGGTCAAGTTCACGGAGCCTCCTCTTAACAGACAGGAACTGAGCCCTATCCTTTGTACATCCACGGCAAAGTCTGGGAAAACCGATATGGGCGATCCATTCCACTTCAAACTGCCCTTAGTGCGGGCCAGCCTTAGAACTGTGTCGCGGTCCCGGAAATGGAGGAATTTAGCAATAAAGGTGCGAGGTGGAGCCCCCGGAGGCAGCGGGCGCATCGGAACTCTATGGGCCCGTTCTACGGTAAAGTAAGGCGAGAATTCCTCAGTTCCAAAAGCATCTCGGAGCCACTTTATAAAAGAATTCTTCAGGAGTTGAGCCCTCCTCCTTTTCCGGTAGGCCAACAAAACGGACGTTATTGCGCCGCAATCGCCCCTCCATATCCGTCAGTTTTTTGCGCACCTCGGTCATTTGAGATTCCAAAGCATCAGTGCGGTGACCCAGCGGGCCGACAGAGTCTTCAACATTGGATATACGGGTCTCAGCCTCACCCACTCGCTCTCTCACTCGTTGAAGGTCTTGATGGATAATGGAGAGATCAGACTGCACTTGCCCAATCTTGTCCGCCAGACGCGTCTCACTGGCGGTCACTGCATCTAATACTCTCTGCAGAGTAGCATCCGGATGGTCTGAGGAAGCGGAACTATACGCAGGAGATGGTGGTGCTGATTCAGATCCAGCATTCACACACCCCCGCCGCTGATAGCCAGGATTCCGGACAAACTTATCCATTGTGTCCGCCGCCGCATTACTTTAGCGGCCGCGCACCATTTTAGACAACACGGTGTCGCTCTGTTCAGCCGAGCAGGTATATCAAAGCAAATATAAGCAAGCAAGAGGGGGCGCCCACACCGACACCCTACAGAGAGGCCAGCGGGCTCAGGGCAGGGTATAAATATGTATAGCTAAGCAGCAGGGCCAAGGCCTCCGGATATAATGTAGAGTGTCCGCCTGATGGAGCAGGGAATCAGGCAATATCCCCCTTAATCAGAGCCGTGCGGTAAAGATAAACAGTCCCCAGTACTGACCTCCAGGCAGGGTGAGATCCGGATCGGCCAGCCAGAGACGTGCAGCGGGGGGAGAGGGGGGAAGGGCACACGCGACCCAATGGATTTCCAGCCAGCTCAGATAGGCCCCCACAGAATAAAAGTGTCCCGGATGGCTGCAGCGGGCAGGGAGAGATCGCGGGAGCTGCACCTCCGGTCCCCCGGGCCCGCGGCGGTGCAGGATGATCCAGGCAGCCTCAGCTATATTCTTTGTCCCCCAGCAGGCTCACAGAGCGGCAGTCGAGCACTCCCCACTCCCTTCCACAGAAGCGCGGGCGGCGGTGGAAAGCCGGAGCCGAACTTCCGGTCCCCCGGGCGGCCCGGGTCCACGGCGGTGCAGAGCGCTCCAGGCGCCACAGATTCTCCTCGGGTCTCTCAGCAGGCACACTGGGCGGCAGACGAGTGTCCCTCACTTCTCCCCACAGAGACACGGGCGGCGGCGGAGAGCGGGAGCCGAACTTCCGGTCCGAGGTGAGCGCGAGGCAGCAGCTCCAGCGCCGAGCAGGGCCCGCTGGGCAGATAGGGCTGCAGGAGCTAGAGGGATATTGATATCCGGCCCAAATTCACTCCAGGGGGGCAGGGGGCATTCATGCAGCGTTGACCTCAATTACAGACCCAGGGAGGGAGTCCAGGATACTGTGTCAGGATATATTGGCTGGAGAGCTGCACTGTGCAAGTGCTACTCCATGCCCGTCCAGGCCACGCCCCCCAATAATGAAGTGTTTTTGATAGATTTATTTCATTGTGAAATTCACAGGGCTCACGATAAAAGAATATCATGAACTGAACATTGACACATTGATTTCATTTTATATACTTGTCATTACAGCGTTACATGATCCAATAAAATTAGCAGACCAATCATATACATAAACCAATCACAATTTGGGGGGAAGTAGAACAACATATCTCACATGATTGCTTAAAATATGTTGATAAACAATCCACCCCTAGGGTGGACCTGAAAAAAACACCACTCCAGAATCCTGATCTGGTTTACTATGTTAATGGTAGCTGCCACAGACAAACAAAAACGGGAGCTACTCAATCAGGATATGCTGTGGTGGATGACACACAAACTGTTTTTTCCTCCCCACTTCCACCACCACACTCAGCACAATTGGCAGAGCTCAAAGCTTTAACTAAAGCATGTCAACTAGCTGAAGGAAAAACTGTAAATATATATACAGACACAGGTACACGTTTGGTGTTACACACAATTTTGGTAAACTGTGAAAACACAGAAACTTCCTAACAGCAACAGGCAATCCAATTGCACATGCGGAGGCAGTAAAATAATTACTAGATGCTATACAACTGCCCTCACAAATAGCAGTTATTAAATGTCAAGCTCACATGACTGGCCATGATGAAGTTACAAAAGGGAATAGAAGGGCAAATGCTGCAGCAAAAGTGGCAGCCCAACAAAAGGTTACAGTTAAAAATGTTTGTATGGTAACTGATGTATGTATACCAAGTGAACAAACATTAATTAATATGCAAAAAGTTTGTGATTTACAGGAAAAAAACAAGTGGGAAAGTGCAAAGTGTACCCAAAACAACAAAGGCCTGTGGCACAGCTCTGAAGGTAAGCCTGTTGCCCCTAAATCACTCTTGCCAGCATTGGCACAGATGTCCCATGGACTGACCCATGCAGGTAAAACAGCATTGATAAGTCTAATCAAGACTTATTGGTATGCACCTGGCTTTGCGCCAGTGGCAACCAAGTACTGTGCTTCTTGCATCACCTGCTTGTAGAAAAATACTGAAAGAGCAGTTAAAACAATGCCTTCACACATTCCCCAAACAACTGGTCCCTTCCAAATCCTACAAATTGATTACATTCAGCTTCCAAAGGTTAGGATGCTTCAGTATGTTTTGGTTTGTGTCAACACATTTAGCGGTTGGGTAAAGGGATATGCTGTGGCCAGTGCAACAGCAGCAATCACAGCAAAAAAATTGGTACAAAAATTTGTATGTAGGTATGGCATACCATATGTAATATCATCAGACCAAGGTACACACTTTACTGGACTAGTGTTCAAAAAGATGTGCCAGCTTCTTGGCATTAAACAACAGCTACACACCGCATACCATCCGCAATTTAGCGGCAAAGTGGAACGCTATAACGGGACCATTAAAAATAAGCTGGCCAAAATATGTAAAAAGACCAGCTTACAGTGGCCAGAAGCTTTGCCATTAGTGTTGCACTCGATCAGAACAACACCAAGGGGGGAGTTAAACATTTCTCCCTATGAAATACTGTTTGGAAAATTGCCTAATGTTGCTATTGCACCCACATATAAACTCAGTAAAACAAATAACTTAACTGTAAACTATCGTATTTCATTAAGCAACCAGCTAAAGAAGATCCAAGCTACTGTAACCAGCACACAACCAATCCCCGTGGAAGGTGCTTGTCATAATCTACAACCTGGTGATAAGGTAATGGTCAAAAATTTCCTGAGATCGGGCTCGCTGACAAACCGGTAAAAAGGACCTTACCAAGTCTTGTTGACAACCCCAACTGCTGTTAAGATTAAAAAGAAGACTTCATGGATCCACTCCACCCACTGCAGGAAAGTCACGCCTCCTGAGACAGCACATGTGAAAAATATTCTCCAAAACTCCTCTGCACTTCACCAGTAAAACCAGCAAGTGAGTGGTTCGGGCATAATAATCCCTTGAGCCCCTTGCCAACGCAGTATCTCTGTGAAGGGCACATAACTCCTAAAAGAGTACTGTAAAGATTAAGGACAACAAAAACAATGCTAAACAGGATGATGCTGATAGGCCAAAGGCCAAACCGTGGACTATGGGGGTGCATTCTCTCATGGGCATGTCTGATTACAATCATACTCATTGTGCTTAAGTGTTGTATATACATTCCAGGTTCTGTTAACAATGTGACCAGTAAAACAGGTAATGTAACATTTTACAATGAAACGTTATTCAAAACACGTGTGTGTAGGGCCTTACAAAAGAATAATTATGAAAAATGTTTTACAGGTAATTCCATGATAGCAATGCACAGTAAAATTGCAAAGGCTCTCAACACAAGCAAATGTTGAATTTGTACCCACCTACCCATCAGTGTAGATGCAGGTATACCCCTCCTGGCTCATTACATAAGCACAACAGACATAATAGACAGAGATTGGTCATGCCATAAGCAAAAGAATGGTAGTCGCATTTGTGCCAATAAGACACCTAAAGTACAAAATATAGTAAACTTCCCATATTTGGATGTTTCAAACAAAGGTCTGCTGCATTCACCTGCTCTACAAGTAACCGCAGCCACAGGGAGGCCTGAATTTTGTTTAAGTGCCAATTCAAAGCCAGGCAAGTACACGTTAAGTTAAAAAAAAAAAAATACAGTCAGGGTAAAAAGATAAAACCTGAAATATACTAACTGTACTGAAGCCACATTTGTAGTTCAAAAGTCAAATAAGTGTACGCTAACAAACCTCAAACACTGTTGGCACTCAATAGATACAAATGGAGTACTAACACCTAATGACACCCTATACCAGTTACTGCGTGATGGGTGTACTCTTGATAACAGCACGTGTAGAGATGTCAATGGCAATAACACCGGGTATTTTATGATATACATAAAAATCACTTACACCAAAATATTTGGAATGCCTCTGCCTAAGGGTATGTATTGGGTTTGTAGTAAATGGGCATATTCATGAATTCCGTTAGGTGCCAAAGGACAATGCATGCTCTCCTATGTAGTCCCCTTAGTAAAAGCCACTACTAAACTGGATCAATACCCAAGGAATATCCCTGTAAAACATGATTTAGTGTCAAGTGACCTTACATATTTGAAACATCATAGCAAAAGAGAAGTGAAAAAAGGGAATGTATCTTTCAAATTTTCTGATGGTAAACGTACGGCTGAAACTTTGTTTCCTCTGTCCACTATCTATCTTGTGGAAAAAGCTGTGTCCCAAACCTTAACGGTACTAGATCAGATGGTAGGGGAATTGGTAGTTTCAATCAATCAGACAGTGGAAGAGCTGGCTCAAGTAAAAAAAGTGGCTTTACAAAATAGGATGGCACTGGATCAGCTGTTGGCAGCAGAAGGGGGCATGTGTGCAGTGGTAGGACAAAAATTTTGTACTTATATTAAAAATCACAAAGCTGAAATAGGTGCTCATCTGAGCAAGGTGGAAAAGTTGCAGCAGGAAATTAAAAGGTTAGGTGCTAGTGAAGGTTGGAATCCACTTGGATGGCTAGGAGGAAGTATTGCAAAGCTTTTCTCTGGAATATTGCAGTACATTGTGTTTGTTGCCCTGATTGTAAAAATCATATATCTTACCATCAAGTGTGAACCAGTAGTCTGTGTACAATGCGGTAAAGGATTTAAAAGGTTGAAAGTGCACCATAAAATGACCATTGTGGTGGTAGATGATGAGGTTCCACTAGAACAGGTGACTCAGGGAACTAGTCAGGGGCAGCAGGAGAAACAGGTGGTATATGCTAACATAAGCATGTCTTATAAAAGTTTACAACTTCAGGAAGCTGAGCCCATATACCAGGCTTTAGAGGGGGATCAGGCAGGTAAAGAAAACACACAACTTGTTAGTTTTACTTATGAACTAAATTACAGGGTAAAAGTTAATCAGGATGAGTATGTGAAACATAAAATACAAGCAAGTTTCACCTAACTGTGTCAAAACCCTCTTAGCCAATACCAAAAGGTTCCTATAAAAAATCAGGGATTCCCGTCCGGTGCGGTGAGCGTTGGCGCCAGGCCCATCCCCGTAAACCTACCATTTGCCTATGTTGTGCGTCTACCTAACCCTCTTTAAAAATTGAAACTGAACCTTCTGATTTGTGTATTAGAGTGCCAAGTATATTGGCAGAGAGAGGAATGATATGGATAAGTGAATACAAAATGGAAGCTTAATGTCAGTTTGTCTATTGCTTAAAAGAAACTGTTGTTTTATATGTGATTTTTACATGTTTGCAGAAACTTTGATTTTAGTCAAAACAAGAAGTTAAGGCCAGCTGCGCAGTGTATCATGAGACTGCGGTTAGCTAGTGTTTTGCAAAATAAGGAATTGTATTTTGCAGAATAAAGATAATTAAAAGTAGGTGAAAGGTAAAATGTATTTTAATATTAAACAGTGTTAATCACAAGATGTTAAGCTAATTAATTGGAAATCCCCCATAAGGGGAGTATATAAATTAGTAATATATTCTGATAAATAAATTGCGATTGGTATATGTATATAATTGGTTTGCTAATTTGATTGGATTATGTAACGCTGTAATAACAAGTATATAAGATGAAATCAATGTGCCTATTTGTTGCAAGGAACCTTAAAAGCTCAGCTGTGTTTTTAAGTGATGTTTCAAAATCTGGGGAACAAAGTAACAAATCGTCTACATACTGAATTAATGTAGATCCACCTGGTAGGATGAGTTTTTGAAGGTTTTTCGCAAGGGATTGGCTAAATATTGTAGTAGAATTGAGGTATCCCTGGACCATTTTTGTCCAGGTGTACTGGTTACCCCTATAGGTAAATGCAAAAAGGTACTGACTGTCTGGATGTATTGGTATGGAGAAAAATGCTGAACACAGATCAACCACTGAAAAATAAGTGCTATTTGCGGGGATCTGCATTAATATGGTAGCTGGGTTTGGTACCACTGGGTGCAAGGGTTTAACGATTGCATTAATTGCCCTCAGGTCCTGAACTAAGCGATAACCATGCCCATTACTTTTTGTTACAGGGAAGATGGGTGTATTGGCCTGGCTTTGGGTTTTAACCAACACCCACTGTTGTAGTAATTCTTGGATTACTGGGAACACCCCCTATTCAGCTTCTGGCTTTAAGGGGTATTGTGGTTTACTGGGAATTACTGCTCCTGCTTTGAGCTTGACTTTTATTGGTGGGGCATTTAGGATTTTTTCCACATTGTTGGAGCCCGTGGTCCACAGCTGGTCTGGAATTGCTGATAACATTTCAGACACTTCAGGGGGGAGTACACCCAAGGTATTCAGTTCCACCCTTTCTGTAGAAGGAGGGTTACTGAGCAGTGCATCGGTGACCAAGTCTTTTTTGGAATCTGGTACCTGTAGGTATACCCCATCTGGAGTGCAAAATACTGTGCATTCCAATTTACACAGTAAATCCCTCCCCAATAAATTTGTGGGGGCATCAGCTGCTAACAAGAAGGAGTGGTCACTTGTTAAGGGTCCAACTGTTACTTTTACATCTTGTGTCTCTCTTAAGGGGATTACTTTGTTTGCCACACCTACTGCATGTACAACTTTGTTTGTGGTAGGTAAAGTGACCTTGTCCGCTATCAGGGATCGTGCAGCACCCGTGTCAATCAGGAAAGAATGTTTAGAATTTCCAATTTTTAAATCAATAGTAGGTTCTTGAGAGTTACAAGGTATTACAGTCATGGTCTTTACGGGAGCTGCAGTATCCTGTCATTGTAAATTCTCATCACTTTCTGTGGTGCCCTTCCTTGCCTGGGACTGCCTTGGTTTCTTAGGGAGTCTGCAGTCCCTTGCAAAGTGTCCTTTCCTCTGGCAATTGTAACAAGTAAGTTGCGATCTGTCTGATGATCGCCTGGCACCCATGCTATAATCAATTGGTCTATTAGCTAGGTCACAGGTGGCTTGTGCAGCTTTGACCTGTAGGTTTATGAGCTTGGTTTCTGTGTTCAATTTTTTGACCACCAAATTGTCCTCATGGTATATTGCAAGAGTGACCAGATTTTCTGGACACTTTTTACGCTATAGAGGATTATTGATGGTCAAACGGGTTTTTACCTGAGGCTTAAGACCTTTCACAAGAGCTCCAGATAACATGGGCTGAAGCACTTTTTCCTTAAATATATTCTCAATGCCTTCATAATTTTGGACCTCAGTTTTCAATCTGCCCTAATAATCTCTAACTGTTTCCGTAGGACCTTGTTTAATCATCATCATTTTCCCCCAATTGGGCTGGCAAGGAAACTGCTCTGTAAAAGCTGTCATTAAATGTTTCCACTTTTGGTCCAGCTCTTCTCTAGCAACGTCTACGGGAGGTTTAAACCCCTCTTTATCCCACCCTAGGTCCATTGTGAGCTTCATGTATTCTTCAGTTGTGAGCAAAGCAGTAAATAATTGTGCCATGTCACTATGTGTTAGTTGATGTACTTTGTACAAGCGCTTGAGTTTGGTTTTGACTTCTGATGGCTTTGATCTATAATTTGCCAATTTTGTGCAAATTTGGTGTAATTTAGCCTTTGACCAAGGAACATGTATGGACCACTGTGCACCCCGATTTGTAGTTACCACTCTCAGGGGCATTGTTGCAAGTGGTTTGCCCTGGGTGGATGTGCTACGAGTGCCAGAAGCCACAATGTTCGATGGGTGTATGTCTGCAAAATGTGCTCCCATCACTGGTAATTTATCTTCATAGGGAACTAAAATTCCCTGCTTGTTCTTGCATAAAGTGTGTGTGACAGTTTCACCATTTATGTTATTATACTGAGCTTTATATGTCTGACTGAGGGGGTCATAAACGTAAATTCCAGCAGGATCGCTATCCCCATCAAACAAATCCATCTGCGCTACCCAAATCCCATCTTCCCTTACAAGTTAAGTGTCATGTTTTCCAGTCTTGGGGTTTACTAGAGCCCTTATTACCTTTTTCTTCTCCTGTACTGGAGGGGCACTTGGGGCACCAGCCAGTGCCATCATTGCTGGGAGTATGTGTTCTAGTGGGTCTGGGCTTTCTTGTTCTAGTGTCTTTACTGGCATTGCCTGCACTACCCGTGGGGGAGCATGCCTGGGTTGTAATTGTAACGTTCCTTCATTATCCACATGACAGGACATTTGTGCAACATAGTAGGTGGCGGGGTTACATTAGATGCCTCCAGCCATAGTGTGTAAGCTTTCCACTCCTCCCTTTTTCTTATTTTACCCCTTAAGTCTGTTCATTTCTGCATATCAAAGGTTCCTATCACAGGTATTTCAGGTTGTTTTGCATGCCATTTCCTGAGAAATTTTACAGCCACACTTCCATGTCTCTGATACATCACACTTGCTGGACTGCCGTGCGGGATTTTTAACATAGAAGAGCCCTTCGGTGTAGACATCTTTTGACCCATTGTAATGGCTAATCTTTATTTTAAAGTTCAGCCTCAATGTCCAATACAATAGTAAACAGGGACGCTCCCCTTGTTTATAGAGATATTACTCCACTTAGGAAACCTTACCACCTCGTCAGGTGCCACGGGTCTGAACAGGCACACGTGTTCCACACTATGCTAAGCTTGGCCTTCTGGTGTAAAAGGTGCTTTTTTACAGTGGGTGAGTATCCCTGATACTATCCAGCATAGGAGAGTTTAACCGGAGCCTCTCCCCTACCTGGGCCCTGTCCAGACTCTGCCGGCGTGAAGCCTCGGCCAATCACACTTCCAATCACTCACAGACTTCACTCTAAATTTGGTAAGATATGGCAGACAAAAGATCCCATTGTAATCTGTAACTATGATAACAACAGAAATTGCAGTCCTAACACTTTATACAAATCATTGTAACTGGTAATAAAATGAAGTTAAATTCAATTTGGTTTTATACTCACAATCTTCAAAAAGACTTCAAAGAGTTACAAACCAACAATAACACACAAAGGCAGCGGACCGAGGCAGGTACACATGGAGCAGAAGTAAGATAACATTACCTGTGGCCACAGTTGATCCAGGTACCCCGGCACCAGTCCACCCTCCTTCTTCGTGTGTCAATGTTGGATTGATCTCGGTGGAACCTCCAAAATGTTTTAGCCGTTCAAAGAATTGAAGAATAATTAAGTCTTTTTGATAGATTTATTTCATTGTGAAATTCACAGGGCTCACGATAAAAGAATATCATGAACTGAACATTGACACATTGATTTCATCTTATATACTTGTCATTACAGCGTTACATGATCCAATCAAATTAGCAGACCAATTATATACATAAACCAATCACAATTCATTTATCAGAATATATTATTAATTCATATACTCCCCTTATGGGGGATTTCCAATTAATTAGCTTAACATCTTGTGATTATGACTGTTTAATATTAAATACATTTTACCTTTCACCTACTTTTAATTATCTTTATTCTGCAAAATACAATTCCTTATTTTGCAAAACACTAGCTAACTGCAGTCTCATGATACACTGCGCAGCTGGCCTTAACTTCTTGTTTTGACTAAAAATCAAAGTTTCTGCAAACATGTAAAAATCACATTTAAAACAACAGTTTCTTTTAAGCAATAGACAAACTGACATTCAGCTTCCATTTTGTATTCACTTATCCATATCACGCACAACCTCACCTCCCACAATCTCATTATCCATTGATGGCATGAATATCTCCTCTAGCCCTCAAGTACGCTGTCTTGGTGTAATCCTTGACTCCTCCTTCTCCTTCAAATCACACATTCAGCACCTCTCACAAACCTGTCATTTTCATCTTAAAAACATTTCCAGGATCAGATCTTTTCTCACCCAGGATGCCACTAAGATCATTATTCACTCACTGATTATTTCAAGACGGGGCTACTGTAATCTCCTCCTAACTGGCCTTCCTGACAATTATCTTGCTCCACTCCAATCTATCCTCAGTGCTGCTGCCCAGCTCATCTTCCTCACCAAACACACTACGTCCACCTCCCCTCTCCTACAAGCCCTTCACTGGCTTCCCTTCCCTTTCAGAATCCAATTCAAACTTCTCACACTCACTTAAAAAGCCCTCACCCACTCCTCTCCCATGTACATCTCTGACCTTATCTCCTTTTACTCTCCTACCCGTCTTCTTCGCTCTGCTAATACACGCCGACTCTCCTGTCTTCTGATTACTACCTCCCACTCCTATCTCCAAGATTTTTCACGTGGAATTCTTTAGCTCTCCCCCTCAGACTCTTCACCTCTCTACAAAACTTCAAACGGGCTCTTAAGACTAACTTCTTTACCAAACCCAGCCAAATCTCATCCTTAGCCTCTGTTTCACGCTCTCTATGTACCCCATCTGTGTCATCCCTGTCTGTCTACCCCTCCCCTTAGAATGTAAGCTCTCACGAGTAGGGCCCTCTTCCCTCATGTGCTTATCCTTTTCTTACTTTAATAATCCTCAACTGCCCAAATCCCGCAGTTTTTTGGCCACTTTGGAACTTATCTCTATGTCGTTTACTGGTGAAGTTATGCTTAGTTACCCTGTACTTGTCCTATATTGTCTTCAACTGTAAGTCACTGTTTTTCTGTTTTGATTATGTGCATATGTACTCTGTAATTGGGTGTTGCGGAACCCTTGTGGCGGAATATAAATAAAGGATAATAATAATAATAATAATTTGGATATCACCTGATGTCCCTCTGATATATTTATATAACAAAAGGATTGGACAGATTCCTATACTGGCGCAAACAAACAAAAATTCTTAAACATTACCCGTTAGGGTCAAGAGTTCATCGGTATTTTCATAGGCAGTGCATATGATGATTCAATTTCAAATGCAGATATGTGGAGAAAAAAACAATATATGCAAATGTTCAGAGTGAGTCCTTCATGGGCTGCTTCAGTGTATAACTTCCACCTGGGATCCTTCTAAGCCCTTCTATTCGGGGTGTGTAATAGCTTATTCTTACAGGTTCACCCTCTATGTGGATGGTGAAATGCTGCTTACATCCGTTCTTACTTTCAAACACTGTGGATCACTCCTATAAAGGCTTCTTTCACCCTTGTGTGCTTCTAGAATTTTTATGGTGCCAAGCATACACACTGGACTCTCCTATAAATGATGCTCACTTTATGCTTACATTCAAAGGACACTGGTATTTCACATAAAGGTTTCTTTTAGGAAAAGGCTGTGTTCTCCTCCCTCATTCCTTAATTCGCTTTGTGCTCAATAAAGCAAAAAGACGAAGGAATTTGTGAGGATATAAAATGTATTTGTAAAAATATAATAAAATATTTCTTTAAAATTAACAAATGTTGACAGCAAACATCAGTGACCAAGGTGTTCAATGGAAATGGCAAAAACGTGAGAATGCAGATGAAAAAACCTGGGGTATCTCACCATTTAGCTGAACACTGATGATGATGTCCTATAGATCTCACATGCTCCACCAACGCGTTTCAACTTATAAATAAGTCTTTTTCAAGGTGCATGTGAGGGGCTATTTAGCTTCCTTATATACCAAGTATAATGAACCCACCCCTTCCAGGGCGGAACTTGGTTGACTTAGACATCATTCATAATCCTTATTAATACTACATGTGCCTATAATTTATTTCTTACCAATATAGTACATATAGTGTGTTAACTTCAAGGCTAAAATTTCTACTACTTTATTTTTTATTAAGCATTTGCGGTGATCGCGTGCGTTCCAGCTGTCCTGGAACACATCGCACTTCTGCCGGACTTCCGATATTCATAGTGTCCTAATAAGGCATGTCATGATTCCACCAGGCACCACGTGATTGTGCGCGCTCCGGTGGTGACATCTAGCGTTCCACAGCGTGTGGAACGCATGGATTCTGAGTTCTGTGTTTGTATAGGAAGGCACGTGACTCATTTCCGGCAACATCTCTAACATAGTGCATTCCACAACTCCCGGAACGCATCAATTCCTAGCTTCCTATATGGATACATCATAAGTGTCAGACATCATAATGACCATACATGGTTTCTACATACATAAACCCATGACTGCTGTTTTTCTATTGGTCATGTCGAGCCCTATGAATAATCCCTTGATGTACCTCTTACATTTAAAAAAATATTAAGTTATACATATATTTAAAACAGTATAACCATATACAGATGTGTCCACATACATCTTTGCTATATCCCGCCATGTATTGCACAGTTTTGCATGCCATAGACTCAGAGATTTAGCCATGCCTTGTGATTTTTCTTAATTTGCTTCTTTAATATGTTACTTTATACATATTCTATTATGGCAAACAAAAATTTTAAAATTCATCCACTTGATACTCGTGAAAAACAGCTTAGCCATGTTTTGCATGTTGTGCCAAATTTGTAAAAAAGCAAAGATGTAAGTGGACACATCTGTAGGGTAAAAAGTTATAGGATGATATTTGGGACCAATAGAATAATGTATACAAAGTAATAATATATATATAAGGACAATATCCCAACTTCCACTTGGGAAGCTTTAATTTTTTGGATTTATATACAAAATTGACTGTCTATAACATAAAAAGAGAGACATCTATAATCTTTGTATACATAATATGTATATATGATTTTTTCGGGAGAGTGTGAATCTTATTAAATGGACATAAACTCAGACAATATGATCTCTACAGTGAAATTACTAATGTGCAGTTATAATATAAAACCTAAAAAGGTTTATATCTTTTAGTTTGATAGATTATAGGAACCACTTGGTTTCAAAATCCAGGTTTAAACCTGCAGGGTTACGGGTTCCTAATTCAAAGATGCTCCGCATCTCCCTCTTAGCCAATTCTTCCTCTACGTTATTTTTCCTCCAGTTTCCCTTTATTTCATGGATTCCACAAAAGGAGATAAGATCTGTCAATTTACATTGATGTTGTCTTTACAGTGTACGGATACCCCACGGGTGACGACCCCTTTTTTGATATTCCATACATGTTCGGCTAGTCTGTCCTTTAATTTTCTGGTGGTCCTGCCGACATATTGTTTATTACATGAGCAGGTTAACAAATATACAACATTTTGACTGTTGCAAGTAATAAACTGTTTAATTTGTCTAGTTTTTCCAGTGGTAGTAGAGGTATACTCAGAGATTTTTGATGTTGGAATTCTGCAGTTCTTGCACATACTACACATACCACATCTATGGAACCCTTTCGTCATAATGGTAGTGATCTTTTTCTTTTCATGTATTACACTCTTGACCAAATGGTTCTTCAAGTTGTAAGCTCTTCTGTTTATTAACCTAGGTCTTTCTTCAAGGGTTTCTTTTAGTATGGGGTCATGCAGAAGTATGCCCCAATGTTTCTTGATTATAGACTCCACTTTCTTGTGTTGGCTGTTAAACTTGGTGATAAAAGGTATACCCAAATCCTTGTGACTATCTTCTCCCCTTTTTCCTATTCTAATTAGATCCTCTCTGTTCTTCTGTCCATATTTCTGAAAAGGGATATCCACATTTTCTGACACATAACCCTTTGAAATAAATTGTTTTTTGAGTTTTGTGCCTTGTATTAGATAGTCTTCAGGTTTAGAACTATTTTTCTTAATCCGATGAAATTGACTATTGGGTACAGATGTTAACCAACTGGAATGGTGATTACTATTGTAAGGAATGAATGAGTTGCAATCTGTTGATTTTGTATAGGTACGTGTATGTAAAACTTCTTCCACAAATATTTCCAAATCCAAAAAATTAACAGATTTCTTACTGTTATTAAAAGTGAGGGAAATATTTTTGTTGTTATTGTTTAGGAATTGGCAGAAATCCTGTAATGATGTTTCCGTACCGCTCCATATAAAAAATATGTAATCGATATAACAGAACCAGGTGACCAGGTTCGCCCCCTCTGCATTCCAGCTATCAGTAATTTCTTGTTCCCATTTGGCCATAAACAGATTTGCGTAGCTCGGGGCAAAGCTGGTCCCCATTGCGGTTCCATTAAGTTGAAGATAGTATGTCTCATTGTAAAAGAAAAAATTATACTTAAGTATCAATTCTATTTCCTCTATAAGAAAATCCTGGAATACTCTTAAGCCAACATCTTTTGACACAAAATGCGATACTGCTTCTAAACCATCCATGTGGTTGATGATGGTATAAAGAGATGAGACATCCGCTGTACACAAATGATAGTTTGGTTCCCATTCGATTACTTTCAATTTTCTTATTAGGTCTGTAGAATCCTTTAAGTATGATCGTACATTCATAACCAATAGTTGTACTTTATAATCAATAAACTGGGATAAATTAGACATAAGAGACTCAGTGCCCGCCACTATAGGTCTTCCCGATGGTTTTTCTAGACTTTTATGAATTTTAAGTAAGATGTAAAATACTGGTATAGACGGGTTCTGAATCAGAATGTACTTGTAATTCTTCTCTGTAATTATATTTTTGTGTTTATATTTGTCCAAAAAAGTGATTAATTTCTTTTTTGCCTGTTCTGACGGATTCTGACGGAGCTTTTTATACGTATGTTCATCTTCTAGCTGTCTCAATAACTCTTCTTCATAGTCGATCAGATCCAAAATGACTATGCCCCCCCCCCCCTGTCTGCGGGCTTGATGACAATGGAGGTTTCTTCTTTTTGATTTTTCAATGCATCTCTCTCTTTCTTATTCAAATTTCGTGGTTCTTTGTTCCAAGGTACTTCATGTTCAAGATCTTCTTTAACAGCTTTTTCAAAAGTTTCTACGAAGCATCCCTTCTTGTGTAGAGGATAAAAAATGGATTTGGGTTTAAAGATGTCCCGATCCTTCTCCTCTTGTGTAGGTTGGTCTTTGAAAAAAAAATTTCAGGGTAAGTTTCCTTACAAAACGTTGTAAGTCATGCGGAGCATCTTTGAATTAGGAACCCTTAACCCTGCAGGTTTAAACCTGGATTTTGAAACCAAGTGGTTCCTATAATCTATCAAACTAAAAGATATAAACCTTTTTAGGTTTTATATTATAACTGCTCATTAGTAATTTCACTGTAGAAATCATATTGTCTGAGTTTATGTCCATTTAATAAGATTCACACTCTCCCGAAAAAATCATATATTCATATTATGTATACAAGGATTATAGATGTCTCTCTTTTTATGTTATAGACAGTCAATTTTGTATATGAATCTAAAAAATGAAAGCTTCCCAAGTGGAAGTTGGGATATTGTCCTTATATATATTATTACTTTGTATTCATTATTCTATTGGTCCCAAATATCATCCTATAACTTTTTACCTTATATGGTTATACTGTTTTAAATATATGTATAACTTAATATTTTTTTAAATGTAAGACGTACATCAAGGGATTATTCATAGGGCCCGACATGACCAATAGAAAAACAGCATTCATGGGTTTATGTATGTAGAAACCATGTATGGTCATTATGATGTCTGACCCTTATGATGTATCCATATAGGAAGCTAGGAATTGATGCGTTCCGGGAGTTGTGGAACGCACTATGTTAGAGATATTGCCGGAAATGAGTCACGTGCCTTCCTATACAAACACGGAACTCAGAACCCATGTGTTCCACACGCTGTGGAACGCTAGATGGATGTCACCTCCGGAGAGCGCACAATCACGTGGTGCCTGGTGGAATCATGACGTGCCTTATTAGGACATTATGAATATCGGAAGCCCGGCAGAAGTGCGATGCGTTCCAGGACAGCTGGAACGCACGCAATCGCCGCAAATGCTTAATAAAAAATAAAGCAGTAGAAATTTTAGCCTTGAAGTTAACACACTATATGTACTATATTGGTAAGAAATAAATTATAGGCACATGTAGTATTAATAAGGATTATGAATGATGTCTAAGTCAACCAAGTTCCACCCAGGAAGGGGTGGGTTCATTATACTTGGTAAATAAGGAAGCTAAATAGCCCCTCACATGCACCTTGAAAAAGACTTATTTATAAGTTGAAATGCATTGGTGGAGCATGTGAGATCTATAGGACATCATCATCAGTGTTCAGCTAAACGGTGAGATACCCCAGGTTTTTTCATCTGCATTCTCACGTTTTTGCCATTTCCATTGAACACCTTGGTCACTGATGTTTGCTGTCAACATTTGTTAATTTTAAAGAAATATTTTATTATATTTTTGCAAATACATTTTATATCCTCACAAATTCCTTCGTCTTTTTGCTTTATTGAGCACAAAGCGAATTAAGGAATGAGGGAGGAGAACACAGCCTTTTCCTAAAAGAAACCTTTATGTGAAATACCAGCGTCCTTTGAATGTAAGCATAAAGCGAGCATAATTTTTAGGAGAGTCCAGTGTGTATGCTTGGCACCATAAAAATCCTAGAAGCACACAAGGGTGAAAGAAACCTTTATAGGAGTGATCCACAGTGTTTGAAAGTAAGAACGGATGTAAGCAGCATTTCACCATCCACATAGAGGGTGAACCTGTACGAATAAGCTATTACACACCCCGAATAGAAGGGCTTAGAAGGATCCCAGGTGGAAGTTATACACTGAAGCAGCCCATGAAGGACTCACTCTGAACATTTGCATATATTCTTTTTTCTCCACATATTTGCATTTGAAATTGAATCATCATATGGACTTCCTATGAAAATACCAATGAACTCTTGTCACTAACGGGTAATGTTTAAGAATTTTTGTTTGTTTGCTCCAGTATATGAAAACGGTCCAATCCTTTTGTTATATAAATATATCAGAGGGACATCAGGTGATATCCAAATTATTATTATTATTATTATCAAAACAGAAAAACAGTGACTTACAGTTGAAGACAATAAAGGACAAGTACAGGGTAACTAAGCATAACTACACCAGTAAACGACATAGAGATAAGTTCCAAGGTGGCCAAAAAACTGCGGGATTTGGTCAGTTGAGGATTATTAAAGTAAGAAAAGGATAAGCACATGAGGGAAGAGGGCCCTACTCGTGAGAGCTTACATTCTAAGGGAAGCGGTGGACAGACAGGGGTGACACAGATGGGGTACATAGAGAGCGTGAAACAGAGGGTTAGGATGAGATTTGGCTGGTTTGGTAAAGAAGTGGGTCTTAAGAGCCCGTTTGAAGTTTTGTAGAGAGGTGGAGAGTCTGAGGGGGAGAGCTAAAGAATTCCAGAGAAAGGGAGCAGCACGTGAAAAATCTTGGAGATAGGAGTGGGAGGAAGTAATCAGAAGACAGGAGAGTCGGCGTGCATTAGCAGAGCGAAGAGGACGGGTGGGAGAGTAAAGGGAGATAAGGTCAGAGATGTACATGGGAGAGGAGTGGGTGAGGGCTTTGTAAGTGAGTGTGAGAAGTTTGAATTGGATTCTGAAAGGGAAGGGAAGCCAGTGAAGGGCCTGTAGGAGAGGGGAGGTGGACGTAGTGTGTTTGGTGAGGAAGATGAGCCGGGCAGCAGCACTGAGGATAGATTGGAGGGGAGCAAGGTATTTGTCAGGGAGGCCAGTTAAGAGGAGATTACAGTAGCCCCATCTGGAAATAATCAGTGAGTGAATAATGATCTTATTGGCATCCTGGGTGAGAAAAGATCTGATCCTGGAAATGTTTTTGAGATGAAAATGACAGGTTTGTGAGAGGTGCTGAATGTGTGATTTGAAGGAGAGGGAGGAGTCAAGGATTACACCAAGACAGTGTACTTGGGGCTAGAGGAGATATTCATGCCATCAATGGATAATGAGATTGTGGGAGGTGAGGTTGTGCGGGAGGGTGGGAAGATGATCAGCTCAGTCTTAGACATGTTGAGTTTAAGAATGAGGGAGGAGAACACAGCCTTTTCCTAAAAGAAACCTTTATGTGAAATACCAGCATCCTTTTAATGTAAGCATAAAGTGAGCATCATGTATAGGAGAGTCCAGTGTGTATGCTTGGCACCATAAAAATTCTAGAAGCACAGAAGGGTGAAAGAAACCTTTATAGGAGTGATCCACAGTGTTTGAAAGTAAGAACGGATGTAAGCAGCATTTCACCATCCACATAGAGGGTGAACCTGTAAGAATAAGCTATTACACAGCCTGAATAGAAAGGCGTAGAAGGATCCCAGGTGGAAGTTATACACTGAAGCAGCCCATGAAGGACTCACTCTGAACATTTGCATATATTGTTTTTTCTCCACATATCTGCATTTGAAATTGAATCATCATATGGACTGCCTATGAAAATACCGATGAACTCTTGACCCTAACGCAGAGGTTCTCAAACTCGGTCCTCGGGGGTACACACAGTGCATGTTTTGCAGGTCTCCTCACAGAATCGCAAGTGAAATAATTAGCTCCTCCTGTGGACCTTTTAAAATGTGTCAGTGAGTAATTAATACACCTGTGCACCTGCTGGGTTACCTGCAAAACATGCACTGTGTGTGCCCCAAAGGACCGAGTTTGAGAACCTCTGCCCTAACGGGTAATGTTTAAGAGTTTTTTTTTGTTTGCGCCAGTATAGGAATCTGTCCAATCCTTTTGTTATATGTATATGTTTAATGTGTTTGGTGACACATTAGGATAGAATCTTATGTTTGGCCGCATTCAAAGTGCGCAGGAGGATAACTTGAATTTTTGCCTCTGATCTATTGTACTGTCATGTCCATTCGTTTGAGCGATATCAGCTAGACTTGGCAAGATAAGGTATATAGGGCCTTCTTCAGGTTGGAGAGCTTATGCGATCCAATTCGCAGTTTTCAAATGTTCTGCACATGTGCAGAATGGATCCTGTGATTGCATCTCAGATATGAGATCACCTCTGCCTGATTGAAAGGCAGAGGTTTTTGCTGGGAGGAAGAGAGTGGAGGCGGCAGGCATTGGGGAAAATGGGGGCATGTTGCCCCAGTTTTCTGGGAGTGGCAAGGCCAAGGACTGCGACTATAAAAACAAGTAGAAGTGTGTATGTAGTGGTAGGCCCTAAAAATGTTCTGCAATTCACTAAGTACCTTAATTTGCTTCTTCTTTTATCTTCTCACGGGCACTGGATTCTTTCCTTCCAGAATCTTCTGAATTTCTGGCAAAAATGACATGTAACTATAGAATCAAGTACATGTACCATCCATCACCAAAGTACCAGTTTTTTATAACATTTGAAAAAGATGCTCTACTCACTTTTTTTTATTATTCCACACATTTTATTTAACTTGGGCTGTTCCTTATGTTTTGAATTGGACCATCTTTTCTGCAGTTGGTACTTGCGCCTCATTTTTCCAAACTTCTCCCAGATTTCTTTTACCAAGCACTGATAATTTCTTTCATATAGTTTATCCTCGGTTAATTTCTGCACATGCAATCGTAATCATGTTGGTCCAGAATTTTCACCATGAGCTCCACCTCCCTGGCAAATATGGCTGAGGCTCTTTTTATTCTTTTTCTTCCTTTAGTCACTTCATACCCCATATCGTTATCTGTTTTCTTCTTTTCAGAATTTATGTTGGGATACTCCCCTCCATCCATCTCTCGTAGCTCTACTGACAGCATGGCTCCTTGGCATCCATGGAATTGTTGTGCAAAATCTTTGATGAACATGGGGTGGTGTTTCAATTAGTATGGACCAATCACAGTGGTCCTTTGGAGATCATCAATACAAAATCTTCATTCGCCATTATGAGAATTCCGTTCACCATCACCATAAAAACTTGCAGGAAGGATTCTTTCAGAATTTACTTTTTCTCTGGATTTGGTGAGTATAAACATATAGTATTCATACTTTAACTGATTTGTCCCTATTAGGGTTTATTCAGGTTTGTTAGCAACCCAAAAAAAAACCAAGAAACTGGGCAAAACCACGTGGCACTGCTGGTGTGGCAGATATAACATGTGCAGAAAGATTTAGATTTAGGTGGATTATATTGTTCTGTGCATGGTAATACTGGCTGCTTAACTTCTAGACTACAATTTAAATTTCATTGTAAACACACCCCACCCAAATCTGCATCACCATGCACATGTACATCTGCCCCACCTGCAGTGCAACATGGTTTTGCACAGTTGTTTGCATTTTTGGTTTACTGACAAACCTGAATAAGGCCTATTGTACGATTCCCCCTACGTGTTGACTGTTTAAAAACTGTGTTTTTTATACCATATCATGATTCCCTATAGATTGTGTTAATCCAAGGCATTGAAAATATTTTTCTAATTTTTTTATATAGTTTTTTTTTTTACATTACTCACATTGTGTAGTTCACTGCACATTGATATTTTGTACACTGCATTATACATTATACACCACAAGATGGAGCCCTAAGATGTGATAGTATACCACTATACTGTACCTACATTTTGTATATGTAATTCGTTTTTGGATTGCTTATAAATTTACTTGACCACTGTATTCTACAGTCACTTGTTGCACTTATTCAAGATTTATTACTTATTTGATTATCTGTATCTTAAAAATATGCACTATGCTTGCCCTTTCTTGTGCCCACAGTCCTCCAGCAGTGGGACCCGGTGAACGTCACTTCCGGTATGATGTCAGCGCCACAAGCAGAATAGGGCACACGGATGCCGGGTGGATGGACTGGAGGCTGCGGTGAACATGCAGGGTTCTTGTAAGTATAGATATGTTTTATTGTTCACTTGTTAAAGCACTTTATGCTGTAATACTGAGTCTTGGAGTGCCGCCTTTATCCACTGCTGCTATTTTTTGGGGGGGCTCTCCAGAGGAGGGCACCCAAGCAAGTAATATCTATTTTACTGACTGCTAGAAAGACGTGAGTGCCTGGTGTAAATGTGTGTGTGTGTATGTATATATATATATATATATATATATATATAGCATATAGGACCGGCACTCTCCTCTCATAGAAACTTTGCTCCGGTGCCCTCTGAAAATAATCAATAATCCAAATACCTTGTACAAGCAGCGGCACTCAGAGACTTTTAGAAGTGAAAAAAATATGAAGATTTAATCCATGTTACAATGTGTCCAGGCCTGGACACATTGTAACATGGATTAAATCTTCATATTTTTTTCACTTCTAAAAGTCTCTGAGTGCCGCTGCTTGTACAAGGTATTTGGATTTTATATATATATATATATATATATATATATATAGTGACTGGCTGGCACTCTTACTGCTTGTACATCTACCATGGTGCTCACAAGTAGAGATACACTATATATAACGAAGCTCGCCACTCTGTGGTCTTGGTTCAAATAATAAATCACATCAAGAGTAGAAAGGATTGCAACATTTCGGGCGTTTAGTGCCCGTCGTCAGGCAGCACATGCAAACATGAAAACATACACAGTGTTACCTTTTAAGCCCTCCAGAGAAACTGCAGCCTTCGCCGGTTCATCATGCTCCCCCGCCATCCAAACCGGAAGTTCGGGAACAGCCGCAGCTTCCGGTTACGGAGCTTGACAGGGTTGCCATGGGGACCCGGCGGTACTGCAGACAAAATACATAACAAAGAAAATCACCAACCCCATCAACACATATAAGTTGAAATACATCAATGTGCTCACTGTTATATCAATATAAAAAATTACAACAGTAAAAGTCCATTAAAGAACAGGAAACATCATGCCGCTGATACCAATTACTTGTGAACTCCATTTAGCAAATATCACTTACACATAAACAGGTACCATAATACTGTATATAAATAAATACGACTGCAAGATATTTTCACGAAAAATCTGTCTCCTAATAAAGATCATTCAAGCCCCTAGGGCTGACCCTGTCCAGTCTGTGGATCCATTTGGATTCTAGATAGAGTAATATTTTATGACGATCCCCGCATCTGCGTCGTCTGGTACATGATCAATTATCATGTGTCTGAAGTTTGACATGTCTGGCTACTGGCTGGTCAGATATTTTACCATTGAGGGCAGCTCTAATCGCTGTTCTGTGTAGGGCCATGCGTTCTTTAAAGGGCCCGATGGTTTTCCCCACAAAATAGAGTCCACAGGGACATTTGATCAGATAAATTACAAAAGAACTGGAACACATCAGAGGATGTTGTATCTCATATCTATGTCCAGAATACAGATGATTGAAAAATTTACCCATGAACATACTGTATGTCTACAAATGGTACAGTTAGGGCATTGAAAACAGCCATTCTTTTTACTCTTAATCCCACTTAACAACTTCATATGTTGTGTGATGTCCGAGTGTACTGTCCAGTCTCTGATGCTTTTTCCTTTTTTGTAACAAGGCATTATTCTAGAATTTCTCATTCTTTTAACGTCCTTGCCACTTTCGATGATAGGCCAAAGAGATTTAGGTGTATGTTGGATATTGCTATGGCCTGTATTGTATCTTTGAACCCAATGTAGGACATCTTGTTCCTGGGACTTAATTTTAGGTTTCAATGTTTCACTTCTTGGAATCGAATCAACCTTCCTACTTGCTGTTTTGAGGAGTTCATCATGATATCCTCCAACATGGAATTTGTCTATAATGGATTCCATGTCAGTATCCAGGTCTTCAACATTACTAGTAATCCTCTTCACCCTCAATAGCTGGGATTATTTGAGAATCCTGATGGTAGCTTTTGGACGACCGGGGAGCGTGACAGTTCGGTGCGTGCTGCAGTTTCTCTGGGGGGCTTAAAAGGTAACACTGTGTATGTTTTCATGTTTGTATGTGCTGCCTATCGACAGGCATTAATTGGCTCTTGATGTGATTTATTATTTGAACCAAGACCACAGAGTGCCGAGCTTTGTTATATATAGTCTATCTCTACTTGTGAGCACTCTGGCGGATGTACAAGCAGCGAGAGTGCCAGCCAGTCGCTTTATATATAGGAACTGTCTTGCTGGGTCAGTATGACCAATGCTTGGTTCTATATGGCCATTGCACCCGAGCAATTAATATAACTTCAGGGAGCTACAATACATGACAAGATAATTCACCTGGATACCAACTTGTCTGTGTATACATACCATATACACAGTGACTTTTGGTGGAATTGTTTTTATCCATTTAACAGGACTATCATCTAGCTCTTACCCGTTCCTGTGGAACTGCTTGACTGACATCATAGATGAAGCAAGCCGCTTTAATTGGATTGACGTTTCCATCGGGGAAGTGTGTAGCTTCTCAGAGAGCGAGACAGAAGCACTGCTGTTTAATGAACGTCTAGTTCACAGGTTCTCAAACTCAGTCCTCAGGACCCCACACAGTGCATGTTTTGCAGGTCTCCTCACAGAATCGCAAGTGAAATAATTAGCTCCACCTGTGGACCTTTTAAAATGTGTCAGTGAGTAATTAATACACCTGTGCACTTGCTGGGTTACCTGCAAAACATGCACTGTGTGGGGTCCTGAGGACCGAGTTTGAGAACCACTGGTCTAGTTGATTCAACAGTGACATGGCAACAGATGAGATTTATGACAATTTACTCAAACTCAAGAAAAAAAGAAGTGGACGTCTTTCTCCATGTTGTTACTTTATCCAAATATGTAAGAGAGAGAAAAAAATCCAGAGTGGATTTCAGGTAAGGAGCTCTCCAACTATTTGATGTTATAATAAGGAGTACGTTTGGCGCTGGATCGCCATACTGAATAAGTGCTCATTAGATTTAATGACACTGGTAATAGTAGAATCAGCATGCAAACTCATTTTGATTAGACAAAAGATACAAGATTTTTAGGGGGTACACAATCCCCAACTTCTGCAGGACCAAAATCCAAACCTCATGGAGACGCTGAATCAACAAGTTACAGTATACAAAAAAGAATTCACTGCCTTTAAGAAATGAAAATTTTATGTAGTTAATAAGGATTATGAAGACTCTAAAGTATATAGATGGCTGTCGGGTAACACCAACCAGAGATTTTGGGGCACCAGACCAAGACAAAGGAGGATTAAGGACACCTGGTCAATCAATGAAGCACTGTCTTCTTCAGGTGCTGATTTGCTAATACATAATTAACTGCCATGTCTGGACAGAAGCCCCCTTTAGGAATTCAAACCCGCACTGGACACGGTGTGGGAGGGTATCCACAAAGAGTGGAGGTCAATGCCGCAGGATCAAAATAGAGAGTCAGAGGATGACAGAAATAAGCACAGTATCTAACCTCTCCAGCCACACATTAACACCTACAGAAACAGTGGTATTGAACAAAGGCCTGGGATTTGTTCCTACAAACAAGTTTGATACACTTGAATAGAAAATTGATCAATATCATCTCTTCCGCAAACTAAAGTTACGTTAAAATCTTCCTTAGGCTCACAATCCTTCAACCCCTCCATCAATGGCTTCATGAGAGCCTTGGATATACAAGTAACAACTAAACAAAAACAACAAGATATATACAGAAACAATCTTTTGCAATCTTAATGGCTAGCCTTGAAAAATCTAGGCAGCTATCATGGCATTGTCATCAGACCCTCGGACAAAGGGGGTGGGGTAGTGGTGATGGATGCAGAGAAATATTGCGCAGAGATTTACAAGCAACTATCTGCTGATACAGTTTACCAACTATTACCGAAGGAACCAACGGAAAATTATAAGTTGGAGATCGATACGATACTGTACAGAGCATGTATAATGGGTATGATTAATACTGTAAGTCTACATGTTCGTTTATTGAAAATTTAACATCCAAGGATACCCATCCTGAACACGTTGACCAAGATTCATAAGAGCTTAATTGATTCCCCGGGAAGACCAATTATCTCAGCCCGTGACTTGTTATACAGTAACATCTCCACTTATCTTGATTGTTATCTACAGCCATGAGCACAATCAGGAAACACCTACCTTAAAAATAGCAAAATATTGGTGTGTAGAGGTATCTTAATGGTGCTAACTAAGCATCTATAGTTCTCTGTGTTGGTTTTACCCTTTAACCAAAAATGGCAGACTGGATAGAATGAAGTGATGACAGAGAATCAGGTGCGCTAAGGTTCTATCAATAGGAGTGTATGCATGCAACACCCTTAGTGCAGTGTGTATACTTATCTCCGACAATGAACTGAATTTGCGGTATTCGCGTCAAGTAACTCAGGCATGATTTAATGGCTCAAAGGAGTAGACAGAGTTTCTCATGCACCAGACATCAATGGACATGTAAACAAGAAGAACGAAATCCACATAGTGTAATATTTCAGCTTATTCCATATGTGGTTAAGAACAGAATACCTGTGGCAATAAGAATGTATATCCACAGCGTTTAAATAGAGAATTGGAGGCTTTACCGGATAGAAAAAGATTTTGGGCACGTAGTCAATACACAGGTCTCAAACGTTGCTTGCAATGGTTCCAATTTCATTTGTATATGTGGGAACAAGAAATTATACCCCACATAGCGTGATATCGTTTAAACAATTTATTTGACAGACATTGATTACATGTAACATAAAAGTAGGTAAAATAAGGATTGGAGGCGTTTACCAGATTGAGAATCAAATGTGAGCATGTAGATCTTAAATGGAAGCACCAAGTTCCGGATACTGGACTTCCGCTCTTGAATTGAATCGAATCTTGAAAAGAATGAGAAATTCTAGAATAATGCCTTGTTACAAAAAAGGAAAAAGCATCAGAGACTGGACAGTACACTCGGACATCACACAACATATGAAGTTGTTAAGTGGGATTAAGAGTAAAAAGAATGGCTGTTTTTAATGCCCTAGCTGTACCATTTGTAGACATACAGTATGTTCATGGGTAAATTTTTCAATCATCTGTATTCTGG
This sequence comes from Pseudophryne corroboree, assembly GCF_028390025.1. Classification (NCBI taxonomy): domain Eukaryota; kingdom Metazoa; phylum Chordata; class Amphibia; order Anura; family Myobatrachidae; genus Pseudophryne; species Pseudophryne corroboree. Next base: position 597,821,440 of record NC_086447.1, read on the forward strand.
ACATAGATATGAGATACAACATCCTCTGATGTGTTCCAGTTCTTTTGTAATTTATCTGATCAAATGTCCCTGTTTTGTCGGGAAAACCATCAGGCCCTTTAAAGAACGCATGGCCCTACACAGAACAGTGATTAGAGCTGCCATCAATGGTAAAATATCTGACCAGCGCAGATGCGGGGATCATCATAAAATATTACTCTATCTAGAATCCAAATGGATCCACATATTGGACATGGTCAGCCCTAGGGGCTTGAATGAACAATTAAATTTAAGTGTCTTCCATTGATAATTATTGATATGTACTTAGTGATCTAGAACTTTATTAGGAGACAGTTTTTTTGTGATAATATCTTGCAGTCGTATTTATTTATATATTATGGTACAGTACCTGTTTATGTGTAAGTGATATTTGCTAAATGGAGTTCACAGGTAATCGGCATCAGTGGCATGATGTTTCCTGTTCTTTTATGGACTTTTACTGTTGTACTTTTTTATATTGGTATAACAATGAGCACATTGATGTATTTCAACTTATATGTGTTGGTGGGATTGGTGATTTTCTTTCTTAAGTATTTTGTCTGCAGCAGCACCAGGTCCCCATGGCAACCCTGTCAAGCTCTGTAACTGGAAGCTGCAGCTGTTCCCAAACTTCCGGTTTGGATGGCGGGGGAGCGTGATGGACCGGCGCAGGCTGCAGTTTCTCTGGAGGGCTTAAAAGGTAACACTGTGTATGTTTTCATGTTTGTATGTGCTGCCTGACGACAGGCATTTGTCACGAACCGATCACTCACCTGTGTGGGTTCTGGGGTCCGTCCGATGCTGGCACGGTTGCTCGCGGTGCTGTGCGGCCGTGTGGGGATGCAGCGTGGTCAGTGTCAGAGGTGATGTAGGTTCTGGGAGCCGGGAGTGCGGGGACCAAATGGTCAAAGGCACCGCTGTGTGTCTGCAGTATAGGAGACGGCCATGTTGGAGACCAAATGAGCATCTGAGAGCACTTGTGAAACACCTGTGGGTAAGTGTTAGCCAATCCTGTGCTTGTGCTGCCTTTAAGTAGGCTGGTATTATGTTACTCTGAGCCAGTGCTTTGTTGTATCTACTCTATGCTCTGTGCTCTCTCTCCGTGGATTTCCGTGTGATTCCAGTGGTCCAGATATCGACTCCGCTCCCAGAGGTCGGCCTGCAGCCTTCACTGCAAAAGATCCACCAGCTCCCTGCTGTGCTGTCAGTCAATCGCTCTCCCAGTGGCAACAAGTGAATTTCCAGAGTCCTGTGATAGGTTACCCTGTCTGCCTGCTTCAATCACACAGCCTTTGGAAGATTCTACTAAACTCAGGTGCTCGTTTAATCAGCTCTCAGCTTAACCCATTCATCACTATTGTCATCTGCTGTAGTATCACAGTGCTGTGTTATCTTCACAACTCGCAAGTATTCCATTCAGTATTGTATTTTCATTGTTGCTGCATCAAGGACAATTCTTCACGGCCCTCTAGTTTAACCTCTACTCTTCAGCACAAGTCTCTGCAGTTATTCATTTATGACTGAAATATCCAGTTAACACTCCTTACAGTTTGGCACCAATCATTGCTTCATTTGGACAATTCATCATTTATTCACAAGCCTGTTTAAAAACTCAGTTATATGAACATTTCTTCAATGCATCTTTAAGACTGTTACTGCTTATCATTATACCCTTCACTGCAATACGTCAGTATATATATGGTGATTAATAATTTGTCATTTAACTCCTTACTGGAATTGTTTCCTTTAATAAATATATGAAACAGAACTTTCTTCGTCCTCCTGCTTTCATCATACCCCAGCACCTACACCTTTGGTTGGTCCAGGGTTAACAGATTCACAAAAACACTCGGCCCTGACCGCACCCGAAACATTGCAATCCTTTCTACTCTTGATGTGATTTATTATTTGAAGACCACAGAGTTCCGAGCATCATTTTCTATCTATCTATCTATCTATCTATCTATCTATCTATCTATCTATCTATCTCCTATATAATAGCCCAGATCTGTCACTCTGTGACTATGTGGATAATGCTGGGCGTGGCTAGGAGCTCTCATTGGGTTAGTGACAGGTCTATCACACCCAGTCAACAGCTGATTGGGCGAGAAATGCCCTCCCACACAGGTTACATCCAATGGGAGGCTCTGCCCTTTGGCTGCTGTGTGTTCCCAGAGCAGGATTAACAATGGGACTGATGGAGCTGCAGCTCCAGGTCCACACCCCAAAATAGGCTGACTGCATCTGCAGCAACATACCCTCCAACAATTTACACATAAATATTGCTAAAAATTCAAAAAGGGGACGTGGCCTTGGGTAAAGGGATGTGGCCATGCCCCTTTTTCTATACTTTCAATGGAAGTTTGGAGAGCCAGAAATCGGTACAGACCATAAAAAAAGGTACTGTACCTGCCAAAAAGGTACAGTTGGAGGGTATATATATTAGAGATGAGCGGGTTCGGTTTCTTTGAATCCGAACCCGCACGAACTTCACTTTTTTTTCCACGGGTCCGAGCGACTCGGATCTTCCCGCCTTGCTCGGTTAACCCGAGCGCGCCCGAACGTCATCATGACGCTGTCGGATTCTCGCGAGACTCGGATTCTATATAAGGAGCCGCGCGTCGCCGCCATTTTCACTCGTGCATTGAGATTGATAGGGAGAGGACGTGTCTGGCGTCCTCTCCATTAGAATAGAGATAGATAGATTAGATAGAGAGAGATTGTGCAGAGTCGCAGACAGAGTTAGTTTACCACAGTCAGTGACCAGTGCAGTTGCTAGTTAACTTTTATTTAATATAATATATCCGTTCACTTCTCTCTGCTATATCCGTTCTCTGCCTGAAAAAAAAAACGATACACAGCACAGTCAGTCACACAGTGTGACTCAGTCTGTGTGCACTCAGCTCAGCCCAGTGTGCTGCACAGTCATCAATGTATAAATTAAAAGCTTATAATTAATTGTGGGGGAGACTGGGGAGCACTGCAGGTTGTTAGCAGGAGCCAGGAGTACAATTATATTAATTAACAGTGCACACTTTTGCTGCAGGAGTGGTGACCAGTGCCTGACCACCAGTATAGTATTGTTGTATACTACTAATATCTCTTTAAATATCAACCAGTCTATATTAGCAGCAGACACAGTACAGTGCGGTAGTTCACGGCTGTGGCTACCTCTGTGTCGGCACACGGCAGGCAGTCCGTCCGACCAGAATTGTATTATTTATTATTATATACCTACCACCTAACCGTGGTTTTTTTTTCATTCTTTATACCGTCATAGTGTCATCCTAATTGTTACGAGTATACTACTATCTCTTTATCAACCAGTGTACAGTGCGGTAGTTCACGGCTGTGGCTACCTCTGTGTCGGCACACGGCAGGCAGTCCGTCCGACCAGAATTGTATTATTTATTATTATATACCTACCACCTAACCGTGGTTTTTTTTTCATTCTTTATACCGTCATAGTGTCATCCTAATTGTTACGAGTATACTACTATCTCTTTATCAACCAGTGTACAGTGCGGTAGTTCACGGCTGTGGCTACCTCTGTGTCGGCACACGGCAGGCAGTCCGTCCGACCAGAATTGTATTATTTATTATTATATACCTACCACCTAACCGTGGTTTTTTTTTCATTCTTTATACCGTCATAGTGTCATCCTAATTGTTACGAGTATACTACTATCTCTTTATCAACCAGTGTACAGTGCGGTAGTTCACGGCTGTGGCTACCTCTGTGTCGGCACACGGCAGGCAGTCCGTCCGACCAGAATTGTATTATTTATTATTATATACCTACCACCTAACCGTGGTTTTTTTTTCATTCTTTATACCGTCATAGTGTCATCCTAATTGTTACGAGTATACTACTATCTCTTTATCAACCAGTGTACAGTGCGGTAGTTCACGGCTGTGGCTACCTCTGTGTCGGCACACGGCAGGCAGTCCGTCCGACCAGAATTGTATTATTTATTATTATATACCTACCACCTAACCGTGGTTTTTTTTTCATTCTTTATACCGTCATAGTGTCATCCTAATTGTTACGAGTATACTACTATCTCTTTATCAACCAGTGTACAGTGCGGTAGTTCACGGCTGTGGCTACCTCTGTGTCGGCACACGGCAGGCAGTCCGTCCGACCAGAATTGTATTATTTATTATTATATACCTACCACCTAACCGTGGTTTTTTTTTCATTCTTTATACCGTCATAGTGTCATCCTAATTGTTACGAGTATACTACTATCTCTTTATCAACCAGTGTACAGTGCGGTTTTTTTATACCGTGGTTTTTTTATACCGTGGTTTTTTTATACCGTGGTTTTTATACCGTGGTTTTTTTTATACCGTGGTTTTTTTATGCCGTGGTTTTTTTATACCGTGGTTTTTTTATACCACCTAACCGTGGCAGTCCGTCCATAATTGTATATATAGTATACTAGTATCCAATCCATCCATCTCCATTGTTTACCTGAGGTGCCTTTTAGTTCTGCCTATAAAATATGGAGAACAAAAAAGTTGAGGTTCCAAAATTAGGGAAAGATCAAGATCCACTTCCACCTCGTGCTGAAGCTGCTGCCACTAGTCATGGCCGAGACGATGAAATGCCAGCAACGTCGTCTGCCAAGGCCGATGCCCAATGTCATAGTACAGAGCATGTCAAATCCAAAACACCAAATATCAGAAAAAAAAAGACTCCAAAACCTAAAATAAAATTGTCGGAGGAGAAGCGTAAACTTGCCAATATGCCATTTACCACACGGAGTGGCAAGGAACGGCTGAGGCCCTGGCCTATGTTCATGGCTAGTGGTTCAGCTTCACATGAGGATGGAAGCACTCAGCCTCTCGCTAGAAAAATGAAACGACTCAAGCTGGCAAAAGCACAGCAAAGAACTGTGCGTTCTTCGAAATCCCAAATCCACAAGGAGAGTCCAATTGTGTCGGTTGCGATGCCTGACCTTCCCAACACTGGATGTGAAGAGCATGCGCCTTCCACCATTTGCACGCCCCCTGCAAGTGCTGGAAGGAGCACCCGCAGTCCAGTTCCTGATAGTGAGATTGAAGATGTCAGTGTTGAAGTCCACCAGGATGCGGAGGATATGGGTGTTGCTGGCGCTGGGGAGGAAATTGACCAGGAGGATTCTGATGGTGAGGTGGTTTGTTTAAGTCAGGCACCCGGGGAGACACCTGTTGTCCGTGGGAGGAATATGGCCGTTGACATGCCAGGAGAAAATACCCAAAAAATCAGCTCTTCGGTGTGGAGGTATTTCACCAGAAATGCGGACAACAGGTGTCAAGCCGTGTGCTCCCTTTGTCAAGCTGTAATAAGTAGGGGTAAGGACGTTAACCACCTCGGAACATCCTCCCTTATACGTCACCTGCAGCGCATTCATAATAAGTCAGTGACAAGTTCAAAAACTTTGGGTGACAGCGGAAGCACTCCACTGACCAGTAAATCCCTTCCTCTTGTAACCAAGCTCACGCAAACCACCCCACCAACTCCCTCAGTGTCAATTTCCTCCTTCCCCAGGAATGCCAATAGTCCTGCAGGCCATGTCACTGGCAATTCTGACGAGTCCTCTCCTGCCTGGGATTCCTCCGATGCATCCTTGCGTGTAACGCCTACTGCTGCTGGCGCTGCTGTTGTTGCTGCTGGGAGTCGATGGTCATCCCAGAGGGGAAGTCGTAAGACCACTTTTACTACTTCCACCAAGCAATTGACTGTCCAACAGTCATTTGCGAGGAAGATTAAATATCACAGCAGTCATCCTACTGCAAAGCGGATAACTGAGGCCTTGACATCCTGGGTGGTGAGAAACGTGGTTCCGGTATCCATCATTACTGCAGAGCCAACTAGAGACTTGTTGGAGGTACTGTGTCCCCGGTACCAAATACCATCTAGGTTCCATTTCTCTAGGGTTGCGATACCGAAAATGTACACAGACCTCAGAAAAAGAGTCACCAGTGTCCTAAAAAATGCAGCTGTACCCAATGTCCACTTAACCACGGACATGTGGACAAGTGGAGCAGGGCAGGGTCAGGACTATATGACTGTGACAGCCCACTGGGTAGATGTATGGACTCCCGCCGCAAGAACAGCAGCGGCGGCACCAGTAGCAGCATCTCGCAAACGCCAACTCGTTCCTAGGCAGGCTACGCTTTGTATCACCGGTTTCCAGAATACGCACACAGCTGAAAACCTCTTACGGCAACTGAGGAAGATCATCGCGGAATGGCTTACCCCAATTGGACTCTCCTGTGGATTTGTGGCATCGGACAACGCCAGCAATATTGTGCGTGCATTACATCTGGGCAAATTCCAGCACGTCCCATGTTTTGCACATACCTTGAATTTGGTGGTGCAGAATTTTTTAAAAAACGACAGGGGCGTGCAAGAGATGCTGGCGGTGGCCAGAAAAATTGCGGGACACTTTCGGCGTACAGGCAGCACGTACAGAAGACTGGAGCACCACCAAAAACGCCTGAACCTGCCCTGCCATCATCTGAAGCAGGAGGTGGTAACGAGGTGGAATTCAACCCTCTATATGCTTCAGAGGTTGGAGGAGCAGCAAAAGGCCATTCAAGCCTATACAACTGACCACGATATAGGAGGTGGAATGCACCTGTCTCAAGCGCAGTGGAGAATGATTTCAACGTTGTGCAAAGTTCTGATGCCCTTTGAACTTGCCACACGTGAAGTCAGTTCAGACACTGCCAGCCTGAGTCAGGTCATTCCCCTCATCAGGCTTTTGCAGAAGAAGCTGGAGACATTGAAGGAGGAGCTAAGACAGAGCGATTCCGCTAGGCATGTGGGACTTGTGGATGGAGCCCTTAATTCGCTTAACAAGGATTCACGGGTGGTCAATCTGTTGAAATCAGAGCACTACATTTTGGCCACCGTGCTCGATCCTAGATTTAAAACCTACCTTGGATCTCTCTTTCCGGCGCACACAAGTCTGCTGGGTTTAAAAGACCTGCTGGTGAGAAAATTGTCAAGTCAAGCGGAACGCGACCTGTCAACATCTCCTCCTTCACATTCTCCCGCAACTGGGGGTGCGAGGAAAAGGCTCAGAATTCCGAGCCCACCCGCTGGCGGTGATGCAGGGCAGTCTGGAGCGACTGCTGATGCTGACATCTGGTCCGGACTGAAGGACCTGACAACCATTACGGACATGTCGTCTACTGTCACTGCATATGATTCTATCACCATTGATAGAATGGTGGAGGATTATATGAGTGACCGCATCCAAGTAGGCACGTCACACAGTCCGTACTTATACTGGCAGGAAAAAGAGGCAATTTGGAGGCCCTTGCACAAACTGGCTTTATTCTACCTAAGTTGCCCTCCCACAAGTGTGTACTCCGAAAGAGTGTTTAGTGCCGCCGCTCACCTTGTCAGCAATCGGCGTACGAGGTTACATCCAGAAAATGTGGAGAAGATGATGTTCATTAAAATGAATTATAATCAATTCCTCCGCGGAGACATTGACCAGCAGCAATTGCCTCCACAAAGTACACAGGGAGCTGACATGGTGGATTCCAGTGGGGACGAATTGATAATCTGTGAGGAGGGGGATGTACACGGTGATATATCGGAGGATGATGATGAGGTGGACATCTTGCCTCTGTAGAGCCAGTTTGTGCAAGGAGAGATTAATTGCTTCTTTTTGGGTGGGGGTCCAAACCAACCCGTCATTTCAGTCACAGTCGTGTGGCAGACCCTGTCACTGAAATGATGGGTTGGTTAAAGTGTGCATGTCCTGTTTTGTTTATAGTTACAACATAAGGGTGGGTGGGAAGGGCCCAAGGACAATTCCATCTTGCACCTCTTTTTTCTTTTATTTTTCTTTGCGTCATGTGCTGTTTGGGGAGGGTTTTTTGGAAGGGACATCCTGCGTGACACTGCAGTGCCACTCCTAGATGGGCCCGGTGTTTGTGTCGGCCACTAGGGTCGCTTATCTTTCTCACACAGTCAGCTACCTCATTGCGCCTCTTTTTTTCTTTGCGTCATGTGCTGTTTGGGGAGGGTTTTTTGGAAGGGACATCCTGCGTGACACTGCAGTGCCACTCCTAGATGGGCCCGGTGTTTGTGTCGGCCACTAGGGTCGCTTATCTTTCTCACACACACAGTCAGCTACCTCATTGTGCCTCTTTTTTTCTTTGCGTCATGTGCTGTTTGGGGAGGGTTTTTTGGAAGGGACATCCTGCGTGACACTGCAGTGCCACTCCTAGATGGGCACGGTGTTTGTGTCGGCCACTAGGGTCGCTTATCTTTCTCACACACACAGTCAGCTACCTCATTGTGCCTCTTTTTTTCTTTGCGTCATGTGCTGTTTGGGGAGGGTTTTTTGGAAGGGACATCCTGCGTGACACTGCAGTGCCACTCCTAGATGGGCCCGGTGTTTGTGTCGGCCACTAGGGTCGCTTATCTTTCTCACACACACAGTCAGCTACCTCATTGTGCCTCTTTTTTTCTTTGCGTCATGTGCTGTTTGGGGAGGGTTTTTTGGAAGGGACATCCTGCGTGACACTGCAGTGCCACTCCTAGATGGGCCCGGTGTTTGTGTCGGCCACTAGGGTCGCTTATCTTTCTCACACAGTCAGCTACCTCATTGCGCCTCTTTTTTTCTTTGCGTCATGTGCTGTTTGGGGAGGGTTTTTTGGAAGGGACATCCTGCGTGACACTGCAGTGCCACTCCTAGATGGGCCCGGTGTTTGTGTCGGCCACTAGGGTCGCTTATCTTTCTCACACACACAGTCAGCTACCTCATTGTGCCTCTTTTTTTCTTTGCGTCATGTGCTGTTTGGGGAGGGTTTTTTGGAAGGGACATCCTGCGTGACACTGCAGTGCCACTCCTAGATGGGCCCGGTGTTTGTGTCGGCCACTAGGGTCGCTTATCTTTCTCACACACACAGTCAGCTACCTCATTGTGCCTCTTTTTTTCTTTGCGTCATGTGCTGTTTGGGGAGGGTTTTTTGGAAGGGACATCCTGCGTGACACTGCAGTGCCACTCCTAGATGGGCCCGGTGTTTGTGTCGGCCACTAGGGTCGCTTATCTTTCTCACACAGTCAGCTACCTCATTGCGCCTCTTTTTTTCTTTGCGTCATGTGCTGTTTGGGGAGGGTTTTTTGGAAGGGACATCCTGCGTGACACTGCAGTGCCACTCCTAGATGGGCCCGGTGTTTGTGTCGGCCACTAGGGTCGCTTATCTTTCTCACACACACAGTCAGCTACCTCATTGTGCCTCTTTTTTTCTTTGCGTCATGTGCTGTTTGGGGAGGGTTTTTTGGAAGGGACATCCTGCGTGACACTGCAGTGCCACTCCTAGATGGGCCCGGTGTTTGTGTCGGCCACTAGGGTCGCTTATCTTTCTCACACAGTCAGCTACCTCATTGCGCCTCTTTTTTTCTTTGCGTCATGTGCTGTTTGGGGAGGGTTTTTTGGAAGGGACATCCTGCGTGACACTGCAGTGCCACTCCTAGATGGGCACGGTGTTTGTGTCGGCCACTAGGGTCGCTTATCTTTCTCACACACACAGTCAGCTACCTCATTGTGCCTCTTTTTTTCTTTGCGTCATGTGCTGTTTGGGGAGGGTTTTTTGGAAGGGACATCCTGCGTGACACTGCAGTGCCACTCCTAGATGGGCACGGTGTTTGTGTCGGCCACTAGGGTCGCTTATCTTACTCACACAGTGACCTCGGTGCAAATTTTAGGACTAAAAATAATATTGTGAGGTGTGAGGTGTTCAGAATAGGCTGAAAATGAGTGGAAATTATGTTTTTTGAGGTTAATAATACTTTGGGATTAAAATTACCCCCAAATTCTATGATTTAAGCTGTTTTTTAGTGTTTTTTGAAAAAAACACCCGAATCCAAAACACACCCGAATCCGACAAAAAAAACCCGGTGAGGTTTTGCCAAAACGCGGTCGAACCCAAAACACGGCCGCGGAACCGAACCCAAAACCAAAACACAAAACCCGAAAAATTTCCGGCGCTCATCACTAATATATATTGGTAGATGCTCAATTAGCTCAGTGATATCATTTAGGTGCTCGAAAGGGAGGGGTATTTCTGAGCAAGAAAAAAAGGCATTTGGTTCCCCCAGCACCCTGAATGATAACAGTAACCAGATATAAATCCCACATAATAATAGAACAGTTGGAGGGTATGCCACTGCATCTGCAGCAAGTCTCTGCTGCAGATGTAGATAGGGGGAAAAAATCCTTTTACTGCAGCATCCTGTGTCCTGCTGCCAGTCCACCTGCCCCCTCCGGCATCAACAATCCCCACTCCCTAGCCACGGCACAGGTGGAACAACAGCTGCTGCGGCCACCGGCATAGATGTGTATGAAAGCATTGCAGCAGAAGGCTTTCATAGCCCTCCCTGTGCCGCATACTCTCTGAGCCCTGTAGCCTTCTCTGCACGTGATGTCACAGAAGTGCCTCTCCGCCACAGCCGTGCCCAGATCCCCAGAGGCCCTAACTCAAAAACACAGCACCTGGGCTGCCGGCCTGGAAGCCCCGAGATGGCTAATGTAGCAGATAGAGTGGGTGATATAATGGAGGGTAATGTCTGGATGCTTATTCATTGTAAAAGGTGACAGTGCTGTGCAGTGGGTGTGCACTGTCACTGACACTGAACAGCACTCTCAACTTTTACATTCATTCAATGAGTCAGTCAGTTCTGCCAGCCAGTCACTATTGTTAGCGCCGGTGTCCCAACGCACCGCATTACAGGGAAGTAGACGCACTAAATAAACTAAAGCTCCCAGCAGCCCTTAGCGCTGGAGAATTCTGGCACTAAGGGCTGCCGGGAGCTGTAGTTTATTGAGTGCATCTTCTTCCCTGTAATGCGGCGCGTTGGGACACCGGCGCTAACAATAGTGACCGGCTGCTTGGCTGCTGTGCAAATCTCTGGGAGAGTCACTGCCAAAGGGAGGACAGCAGCTTAGCTGCTTCCAGGAGGAAAACCAGGAGAAGCATTACCCCTCCCCCTCCCCCACTTGTAGTACCTCTGGGCCCCATCCGTGGCACCTCCCACCACCCGTGGTGGCTCCAGACCCCTCCACCACCCATGGCACACTGCACCCTCCTTTCCCCCACCTGCGGCACCCCCGCAGGCATTCCTCCCCCAACCGTGATGGCTCCAGACCCCTTCTCCCACCCGCAGCACCCACGCACCTGCCCCTCTCCCACCTGCGGCACCATTGCAATAGCCCCTTCCCCACCTGCAGCACCCCTGCATCCACCCCTCTCCCACCCACGGCACCCCCGTACCCCCTCCCCATCCGTGTCTCCCCCGCACCTGCCACTCCCCCAACCACAGCACCTACTAGGTGATTTGTCAGGCCCTGCATGCGCTGTTCATCCCATTGCAAGGGGCTTCAACCCCTTAACCATTGCACGCCCTTTATCTGTGCAATATTTAACCACTCACACAATTATGATTGGAGATAATACTCCATATAATACAAATATTGCATGCCACAAGGGCGTGCAAGGGTTAAGGAAGTGTAGCCCCTTATGATAGTGTGAAGAGTGCCCATAGGGCGTGATGAATCACCTAGTATATATATAATTGTCATATTGTAAATTGTTTTGGGATATGAATGCAACACCTTGGGGTTGGCGGGTGTCTAAATGGTTGGAAGAGGTATCACAGATGTTTCAGTGGCTAGGTGATTAACTCCTCCCACCTTGTTCATCGTATCAGGTTCAGAAAAGTATGATAGATTGATATGGAACAATGTTTCAATGACAGCAATCTCCAACAGGAAGTTCTTTTATTAGGCCTCAAGGACTTCTGGATTAAAGCTAGTGATTCATTTGCTGCAAGAATTGGATAGTCACAATAATGAAAATGGAAGAGAATGATTACAAGAAAATCACATTTAGCTATAGCTCACATAACACAGGGACATTCAATAATTCAATGGTTTCAATCAATCTAATCACATATATATATATGCGTATTCCAAGAAACATATCATAACAAGAAAACCAGTGAAGAAGGTAATTAAGAATACAGGTTGCAATATAAATTACTACTTTTTCACATATCCCTGATACTCAAGAAATGTCCCAGTCTTCACGGGCAATTTACATTGGAGCTCATGGATCCAATATGCCACAGTATTGCAATGAGCGGGACTGTGGTATAACTGGGCTTGTTGCACAAGGGATGGAGATCCCAAAGTGCCACAGTGTTGCAATGGGGCTGTGGTTTAACTGTACTTTTGAAGAAAGATTGATTCTGGGTTCAATTAGTAAATGTCACTGTGCTCCAATGTTATAATAGGATATAGGTAACTAAGGTGTCACAGAATCTCTATCAAGCAACTGTCTCTGTAGTAATTATCACTTGGTATGAATAACTCAGTCCTTTACTCTCTAAAACAGCTCAATATCTCTACAATGCTCTTCTTACAAGTTGTGTATTTGTACTGGTTTTTACTGTAGTTATACAGGGGTCACTCTGCATGATTCCTACTGAAGTGTCTGGTAGAACCCTATTCCATGCGGTCATGAGTAGTATGTGTGTGACTATGAACAATAGGGTTTAGCACCTGCAGTCCACAAATAGAAACAGTCTCTGTTACTCACTCTGAACTTCACAGGTTGTTTCAGTTTCTCCTGGAACCTGGCTCAGCAGTTTCCACTTCTCCCAAAATGGCTGTGGCATCGCACCATTTTGGGAGAAGTGGAAAGTTTGCTTTGGCCTGGCTGTCTCTGGCTGCAGCACTTCCTGCCCTCTCTCACTGTTCTCCACACTTGTGGAAGCACCCCGCTGCCTTAACTCTGCAGCGCAGCTCTCCATCATCTCGTGTGACCACCCGGTGCACACCAAATCAGTTCTCCAGCTCTGCTCTTCACTACACATCCAGCTCATTCAATGGCTTCTCTCCAAATCTCTGTATCACCGCCCTCTTCTTCCCACAAGACTCCCCTTGCTCTCACAGTCTCTGTCCAATCAAAACCTACCACCTTACAAATGGGACACATAACCGGACTCTGGTCTGTTTCTAAACCCCTCCTGTATCAACCAAATGAATTATCAGGTTGCATACTGTAATATACACTTTAAAGGGGTATTCACAACTGTTTCCAGGGTGCCACATGAACATATACTCCACATGTACATTTCCCATTAATTATGATATCAACAATATTATCATCCAACTAATAAATGTTAACGATATAGAACTTTAGTGTTTAACATAAGTCATTTACTCACGTGTACCTATGAACTTAAACTAGCTAATTTTATAAAAAAGGAAAAATAAAGAAATTACCCACAGATTTAGAAAAATGGCTGAGAATAACACAGATTTTAAGGAGGATTTCATAGATGCCTACAGAATACAGGAATATTTCTGGAATACCAAAACCAGTGATTATTCAATAGACAAATAAGGGCTGTAGCACTAGAGGAGCTGTTTGAGGTCAGCCTGCCATTCTATCCTGAGGCAAATCCTGTCTGGGTGAAAGCATAAATTGCCAATGAGGACAGTGTTCAAGAAGGAGCTTAACATGATGAAGGCATCTAAAAAAATCAGGACAGGAGCAGACAAAGTCTACATGCGCAAGCTGTGGTACTTTGATCTCCTGATGTTCACCATGGACCAGGAGCTAGGCCATCCATCAGCAACCTTCCAATGGACATGTGTGCGTCAGCTTCGGCGTCTACCATCCCTGACCCAGAGGACATTCCCTCCAGTGGCATTGAAATTTCACAGTAAATAATAAAGGAAGACACAAGTTTTATAAGTTTATTTTTAGACAAAACATCGTAAAATATCACAATAGAACTATAAAGGTTAGATGTGATAGAAATGTAAAGGTAAAAGATAAATCCATTTGATTATCTCATGTCTCCCTGACATGATTGACATGATACTGCACCTATACTATTAATGTAGTGCGTATACTCTTCCCTGGTCAATTTAGCCTGTGCACTTGCATATCTACCTAGATTGGTCTCCAACAGTGTAAAACCTATTGCTTTCTCAACAGTTTCACTGTCATCCATGGTGGAAAGTGAGCCATGTGCTGTATGTGTTTTATGGTGTAAACAGAGCTGGATTAAGGTTTCAGGGGGCCCGGGGTACTTACGACAGGGGGGCCCTAAGAGCTAAAATGAAAACCATAATGTCTTTAATCACTACAAAGTGTTAGGTGCGGCGGTCCGCGGAGCCGCTCTGACTGCTTCCGAGCGACGCTCACGGCCGCCGCACCTCCCTCGCTGCCCGCCCGGCTCCTAGCAATGCCAGGATGCCGTGCGTACTGTAGCCACTGGGTCCCTGGCAATGCTAGGACGCCGGGCGTCCACAGCCGCCGGGTCCATGGCAACGGGGACGCCATTGGCGGACCGCGTTCCCCGTTGCCAGATGAAACTTGATTAGTTGTTTGTGCAGCAGGGCAGCTGCACGACAACTATTAATTAGGGTCTGGGGGCTGGTCTTGCTGGCCCTCCTGTCATTGGCCAGCAGGGTCTTTTTATGGGAGCCAGCACATTGCAGCCTCGCCAGTGATAGCTTCCTGTATGCTGTTCCTGCCTTGCAAAGTTAGTTCCTAGTCTGCTGTTATCTGGTCGATCCTGCTCCCTGTGGTCCTGAGTCCTGGAGTTCTTAAGCCAGTCCTGGGAATCCTTCCAGTCCGAGTGAACCTGTTGCAGTCATCTTGGGGTTCTCTCCCGGTTTCATGAGTAGCGGCTTCTGCCGCGTGTTGCGGCCTAGGCCGCTTAGTCCTTGTGTTTGTTTTGTACTGGTGTTTTTGCGGAGGTTTCCACTCTCACTGTCCTCCCCGGTACACGACGGTGCCGTGTGGGGTGTGGACAATGGTATATTTTGTTGTTCTTTTCCTTTGGCGGCGTGCCGCACATATATGTAATTTTAGGGTTGTTAGTAGCCCCTAGCCTTCTGTTTGCTTTAGTTAGAGGTCCCCTTGTTATTATCCTGTCTCGGTTCACGCCTTGTCTCACACTAAGACCTGGGGGCATCGGAGTTGGGCAGACCTAATCCGCCCTTCAAACGCGGCTGCTGTGGGCCCAAGAAACCATAGTCACGCAGGCGTGAACTGACCACACGGGTGAAACAATGGAGGTAGGCTGCTAGGGGCTATTTCCATACCTTACCTTATTTCAGCGTCACGTTCTGGTGCTCTGGACTCACTACACAACATCTCTCTTGTTCTGAGCACCAGGAACGTAACATTATCACCGGCCCAAAAAAGAATAAAGAGTTATTTGTATTTGGTTGGCCTTGAAATTCGGCCTCATGAATCCGGCAGTATTAGGACCGAATCCCAGCCAGCTTTTGGCCAATCAGATTCAGGAACTCACTCAGATGGTTCAGGATCTTACTCTTCGGGTGAGATCACAGGAAGATCTTTTGCGAGCCTCCCCGAGTATGATTCCTGAACCAAAGATGCATCTTCCTGACCGTTTTTCGGGTAACCGAAAGGATTTTTTTAATTTTAAGGAAGCTTGTAAACTTTATTTTCATTTAAGGCCCCGATCCTCTGGTACTGAGTCTCAACGGGTCGGGATTGTGATGTATTTACTACAAGGCGATCCGCAAACCTGGGCTTTTGGGCTAAAAGCCGATGACGCAGCCTTGCTATCTGTAGATGCCTTTTTAGAGTCTTTTGGCCTTTTGTATGACGACCCTGATAGGGAAGCGTCGGCTGAGAGCCACCTGTGTGCACTTAAACAGGGGAAAAATACCGCAGAGGCGTATTGTACCGAATTTCGCCGTTGGTCGAACGACTGTGGCTGGAACGATCCGGCCCTGCGCAGTCAGTTTCGCCTCGGTTTGTCCGAAGTTATCAAAGACAGTCTCCTTCAGTACCCCGCTCCAGAGACTTTAGATAAACTCATGGAGCTTGCTATTAAAATTGATCGTCGTCTCCGAGAGCGGAGGGCTGAAAGGGGAGCTAATTTCAGGCCCAGTCCATATGTGTATACTTTCCCTGAGGACGTAGAGGAGCCCATGCAAATGCGTCTCTCCCGGCTGTCCCCAGAGTAAAGAGCCAGAAGGCTAAATTCTGGGCTCTGTCTGTATTGTAGTGGCAAGGGACATGTTGCGCATAATTGCCACTGATTTTGGTACTATTTGATCAGCTCCGTACTGCCGTTATCTTTTCCAAAATCGATCTTAGAGGGGCTTACAACCTCATCCGAATAAAATCTGGGGATGAGTGGAAGACGGCTTTCAGCACACAGTCGGGACATTATGAATACCTGGTAATGCCAGTTTGGTCTGTCTAATGCTCCTGCTGTATTTCAGGGTCTCATTAACGATGTCCTTCGCAACTTTATAGGAAAGTTCGTAGTCATTTATTTAGACGACATTTTGATTTACTCAGAGTCCTCTGAACAACATATTACCCATGTGCGATTGGTCTTTCAGAGGTTACGAAAAAATCATTTGTACGCCAAACTGGAGAAATGTGATTTCCACATCACAGAAGTGTCTTTCCTGGGGTATATTATTTCTCCAAAGGGGTTTTTCATTGAACCAAAAAAACTCCAGGCAATCCTAAATTGGGCACAACCCACGAACTTAAAGGCAATCCAGCGCTTTTTAGGGTTTGCAAATTATTATAGGCGTTTTATTCATACCTTCTCAGATTTGGTTGCTCCTATTGTGGCGTTGACTAAAAAAGGAGCGGACCCTTCCAATTGGTCGCCTCAAGCCAAGTCTGCCTTCCTGTCCCTGAAACAGGCCTTTGTCTCAGCTCCAGTACTCAGACACCCTAACCCGGATCTCCCCTTTATTGTCGAGGTAGATGCCTCAGAGGTTGGAGTGGGGGCTATCCTATCTCAGGAAGACCCGGAGTCTCGGGAATTACACCCATGTGCCTTCATGTCCAGAAAATTCTCCCCTGCAGAATCCAACTATGATGTTGGTAATCGAGAATTGTTGGCAGTTAAATGGGCTTTCGAGGAGTGGAGGCACTGGCTGGAAGGAGCAAAGCATACCATTACTGTGTTCACTGACCACAAGAACCTGCAGTATATTGAGTCAGCTAAACGGCTTAATGCTCGACAGGCATGTTGGGCGCTGTTTTTTACTCGATTCAGGTTTATCATCACCTTCAGGCCCGGTTCCAAGAATACGAAGGTAGATGCCCTGTCACGTTGTTTTCTTCTGGTTCACGATAACCACCCGGCTACTACCCCCATAGTCTCATCGTCTGTCATCCGGGCTGGCCTCACACAGGATTTATTTACACAGCTTGTCCAGCTTCAGCAGCAGGCTCCCAATGTCACTCCTGCGGATCGTCTCTTCGTCCCTGAATTTCTGAGAGGCACTGTTCTAGCTGAGTTTCATGATAATAAGGTTTCTGGTCATCCGGGTATCACTAAAACCTTGGAGTTAATCTCTCGCTCAGTGTGGTGGCCTAATCTTTCTAAAGACGTAAGGGAATTTGTCCGTTCCTGTCAGGTTTGTGCTCAGCACAAGGTATCCCGATCGTTGCCGGTCGGGCAACTCATGCCTCTAGCCATTCCTCTCAGGCCATGGTCACATATTTCCATGGATTTTGTGGTGGACCTTCCTCTTTCAGCTGGATTCCGGGTCATTTGGGTGGTAGTAGACCGTTTTAGTAAGATGGCCCACTTCATTGCTCTTCCCCGATTACCCTCCGCTCAAGTGTTGGCAGTTTTGTTACTCCGCCATGTCTTCAGGCTCCATGGATTACCCATGGATATTGTCTCTGATCGGGGACCACAATTCATTACCCGTTTCTGGAAACGTTTTTGTGCCTCATTAAATATGAAACTCTCTTTAACATCTGGGTACCATCCACAGTCTAATGGACAAACTGAACGTGTTAATCAGTCATTAAAACAGTATTTACGGCTTTATTCAGCCAAACTTCAGAATGATTGGTCTGAATTTCTTCCTTTGGCCGAGTTTGCCTATAATAACTCTTGTCATTCTTCCACCAAGGAGTCTCCATTCTTTTCGGTCCTGGGCTTTCATCCTAGAGCCAATTCTTTTTTTTGGATAGGTTCCGACGCCCGTGCACTTTTAAGGTGGGAGATAAGGTGTGGTTGTCAACCCGCAACATTAAGCTCCGACAACCCTAGATTGGGACCCAAATTTATTGGCCCGTTTCTTATCGTAAAGAAAGTCAATCCAGTTGCTTTTCAGCTACGCTTGCCTAAATCACTCAAAATTGGCAACACTTTTCACTGTTCCCTTCTGAAGCAATTTATTTCTTCCAGGAGATTCCCTCGGAAGACTTCCCAGGGTAGACCTCCGGTGGATGTGTGAGAGGTGCGGTTGGACTGCGGTGCGTGTGGTGGCGCCTGCTGCCGTGCAGGTGTAGACTCGGTACTCACCAGGCGCCGCTCTCTCTCACCTTCAGGTACCGGAACCTTCAACGGACCTGGAATTCTTCAGTCGGATCCGGACACGGCGATTCCCTCTTGGAGCTGACCGTCGACCGAGCTGAGGAGAGAATGGTCTACATTAAAGGGGGTATCGACCCTGCTTCCGGTGGAACAGGGGATACCCCAGGGGTGGCTGCGACCTTCACCGGCTGGGTGAATGGTCATCACCGGCACAAAGCCTCAGCTACCCAGCTTTCACACACTCGCGCTTTCGCACGTAGTGTGATGAAAGGGATTCTCACGTCCGTGAGCAATCCTAACTCCGGCGCTCGGGGACAAACAAGGGACAGACGTACACGGATGCTACTCACCGTCACAAGTCTTGCACTCCGATCTTCTCCACTTACAGGTCCCTGTAAGGAGGCAAAGAGAAACAGCCGTGCAGGGCCTAACTCTGACCTAGTGTCACACCCTATACTATCTACAACAGCAGAGCCCTCAAACTAGCTCTGTGGGTGTGGTGCAACACAACTATGCACAACTTACACAACACATACACTTTGCCCTGCACGGTAACAACATATATCACACTATCGGAGTTACAACATAAAACGGTGCTGTCCCTTTATCTACCCGACTCAGAACACCCAGCAGTGGGGACCGCACAGCTCACCCACCTACCGTACTCTCAGGGTGGCCTGAGCCTAACGCCCAGTGTCACCTTTACTCACCTCGGGGAAAACACTGCTTCGATGGGCCTAGCGCCCCCTAACTGTCCACAGGCCGGAGGCCTGACTTTGCCCACGGGCCTAGCGCCCGCCTACCTTGCTGCCCGTTGGGTGACCTGGGCCTTGTGCCCAAGGTCACCTTATCGTACCTATTTGGCCAAAATCCACTAGGGCCTAATGCCCTCTAATGCTCCCACAGGCCTAGTGCCTGACCGTGCCCCTCGGGCCTAATGCCCGCCTAACTGCGCCCACAGGCCGGTGGCCTGACTATACTTATGGGCCTAGTGCCCAACCTGCGCCCAGGCCTAGTGCCTGCCTATGTGCCCCCACGGGCCGAGAGGCCTGACCAAATGCCCACGGGCCGGGAGGGCCCGACTACATGCCCACAGGCCGGGAGGGCCTGACTGTGCCCACGGGCCTATTGCCCGAACACCCGGTGGTCTAGGGAGGGGCGGGTACAGGGGCGCCTGATAAGGGCCTACCTGACCCGCTGGGAGAGGCACCAGGGGGGAGCTTCGGCAGCCCTTTGCTTCCCACCCCTGGTGACCCCTCCGGCGCTGTTCTTTAATCTTCGGCCGCTGGCCCGTCCTGGCCAGCGGCGCAGCCGTCGTCGCGCCGCGTCCAGCCGCCGCTGGACATCTTCTTCTCCGAGCCCGTCTTCTTTCTTCTTGCCGCCGGGATCTTCTTTCCTCTTCGCGCTCTTCTGCGCGCGCGCCCTCTTCGGCTCCCGCCCGGCGTCTCTTCTGCCTTCGCCACTCTTCGGCGCGGCCTCCTGCTCCCCGTCCCGCCCGGCGTCTGACGTCAGACGCCGGGGGCGGGGCCTATGACACGGCGAGCGCCGATTGGCTCGCCGCGTCTCTCTACGATTGGCTGCCGCTCCGGGAGCCGCAATTGGCTCCCGGAGGGCGCCAAGATTCAAACGCTGCGGGCGGCGCTTCTGATTGGCGGCCCGAGCGGCGCCAAGTTCAAAGCGCCGCCGCGCCGCTCCCCGCCGCCGCACACTCCGCGCTGGGGACAGACAAGCTGCCCCAGCGCGGCCCCCAGTTAGGGACAGCAGCATGGATGTGCCCACAGGGCACATCCTTACATTTCCCCCCCCTTTTTCCTTTGTAGTCCCTACAAAGTTCCTCACGACGTCCATCGTCCGCGGGTCAGGGAATTCCAAGGTCCTTCCGGCGAGGGTGCATTCGGGGGCCCAGCCTGGACCAGCTGTGACCCCACATCCTTCCTCCTCCAGCTCCGGGTTCCTCTTACGGCCTGACCTCCATCGGCGGATCCTCTGGGGGAGTGGCATCTCCTCACGGTCGCTTGACGCTGGCCACCAAGGGGAATCTTCCTCCATGGGGACAACAGTCACTCACTCTTGGCCTCTGATATTGTCTGTGGCTTCGTCCCTGTCTTCCGGGTGTGGTATCGACCACCACCCAACAGCGGAATCCTCCGGGGCATCCGTTTCCTCCCGGGTAACAGCCACCACATGTCGAATTTCCTCTTGGGGCATCTCCAAAGGTCCTGTGTCTTCCTCCGGAACGGGTCCTCCCACGGCATCACAGTCCTGTCCCCGTACGTCGGTCCATCTCGACACTCCTGGCAGGTACTCTTGCTCCAGGACTATCTCCTCCTCTTCACGGAGGGCATTCAACTGGGAGCATGACTCCACCCGATCCTGCCAGTCTCTCTCGTCGGCGCTTCCGATGCCAGAGTCGTCCTCCATCTGTTCTTGGAGGGATTCGTCGGCGGACAGCTCACCGTAGTCCGAGTCTTCTTCCGATATCTGGACTGGGGTATTTCCCTCCTCAGCGTACTTAGTCTTTTCCGCTGGCACCTCTGTTTCCTCAGCGTACTCCTTCGCTTCCGCTGGATCCTTTTCTTCCTCAGCGTACTCCTGCGCTTCCGCTGGCATCTCTTGGTACCCAGGACACTCCTGTTCCGCACGTCCTGGCCGGGGACGGGTCCATCGTGGGGAGATTCCGGACGTCTCAGTCACTGGGTCTTCACGCTTTTCTTGACAGCGTGGCCTCTTCACCTCCCAGTCGTCCACCTCCGCCTCATGCGGGAAAGGATCCGGCCTTACTGGGGTCACTTTCTTGGGACAAAGTAGGTCCGCGGCATCTTCCCAAGGGCACTCACTGGCCGCATGTCCTGGTCGCCGACACTTCCAACAAGGGAGGGCCACTGCCACCTTCTCCAAGACGGGTTCCTGGTCCACCTCCTTCACTGGGGAATCTTCACCCGTTGGTTCCGGCTCAGAGGAAATGGGCACCTGCGAATTAACTTCAAGCAAGGCCTTCCGCTCCATTTCCCTGGTTTCCTCCTCCCATCTCTGGGCGCGACCATCCGCAATCATCCGGTCTTCATTCCACGGACAATCGGGAAGCGCATGTCCTCTCGCCTCGCAGAGCGCACACACAGGCTCTGCAGCCACCCGGTCCCAAAGCTGCTGACGAGATTCCGTCAGCTGCTTCACCGTGGCCTCGTAGTCCGTCCTGTCTTCCGTCCATGGACATTCCAGGAGCCGATGTCGGGGATCTCCACAGCTTTCACACCGGGAATCAACCTCGTCTTCGCTCAACTCTTCGTCCCAAGGACAACTGTTGTGCTCATGCCCGTAGTTTTCGCAGAGCAAACACCAGGACTCGTTCTTCGCTTGGCCCTTCTGACGTCTTCGGTCCGATTCCTGGACCACCTTCTTTGGGGACGTCTCTCGCCAAGTACACTCGTCGGCAAAGTGACCTGTTTGCCGACATTTCTTGCAGGGCGTCACAGCGGCCTTCTTGCGCCCCTTCTCCCGGCGCTCTTCTTTTTCACGCTGGACCGACCACTGCACCATCTTCAGGATGTCTGCCCCAGACACCGTCACCCAGTCGCTCTGGTCCGCACACGTCCGGGGGTGAGTCTTCTTCGGAGCCGTCCGCAGGGAGGTCTTCTTGGTGGCGTTCCACATCGTGTCCGTGATCCGGTCTCTTTGATCCTGCCGACTACGCCAAGTGTGAGAGGTGCGGTTGGACTGCGGTGCGTGTGGTGGCGCCTGCTGCCGTGCAGGTGTAGACTCGGTACTCACCAGGCGCCGCTCTCTCTCACCTTCAGGTACCGGAACCTTCAACGGACCTGGAATTCTTCAGTCGGATCCGGACACGGCGATTCCCTCTTGGAGCTGACCGTCGACCGAGCTGAGGAGAGAATGGTCTACATTAAAGGGGGTATCGACCCTGCTTCCGGTGGAACAGGGGATACCCCAGGGGTGGCTGCGACCTTCACCGGCTGGGTGAATGGTCATCACCGGCACAAAGCCTCAGCTACCCAGCTTTCACACACTCGCGCTTTCGCACGTAGTGTGATGAAAGGGATTCTCACGTCCGTGAGCAATCCTAACTCCGGCGCTCGGGGACAAACAAGGGACAGACGTACACGGATGCTACTCACCGTCACAAGTCTTGCACTCCGATCTTCTCCACTTACAGGTCCCTGTAAGGAGGCAAAGAGAAACAGCCGTGCAGGGCCTAACTCTGACCTAGTGTCACACCCTATACTATCTACAACAGCAGAGCCCTCAAACTAGCTCTGTGGGTGTGGTGCAACACAACTATGCACAACTTACACAACACATACACTTTGCCCTGCACGGTAACAATATATATCACACTATCGGAGTTACAACATAAAACGGTGCTGTCCCTTTATCTACCCGACTCAGAACACCCAGCAGTGGGGACCGCACAGCTCACCCACCTACCGTACTCTCAGGGTGGCCTGAGCCTAACGCCCAGTGTCACCTTTACTCACCTCGGGGAAAACACTGCTTTGATGGGCATAGCGCCCCCTAACTGTCCACAGGCCGGAGGCCTGACTTTGCCCACGGGCCTAGCGCCCGCCTACCTTGCTGCCCGTTGGGTGACCTGGGCCTTGTGCCCAAGGTCACCTTATCGTACCTATTTGGCCAAAATCCACTAGGGCCTAATGCCCTCTAATGCTCCCACAGGCCTAGTGCCTGACCGTGCCCCTCGGGCCTAATGCCCGCTTAACTGCGCCCACAGGCCGGTGGCCTGACTATACTTATGGGCCTAGTGCCCAACCTGTGCCCAGGCCTAGTGCCTGCCTATGTGCCCCCACGGGCCGAGAGGCCCGACCAAATGCCCACGGGCCGGGAGGGCCCGACTACATGCCCACAGGCCGGGAGGGCCTGACTGTGCCCACGGGCCTATTGCCCGAACACCCGGTGGTCAAGGGAGGGGCGGGTACTGGGGCGCCTGATAAGGGCCTACCTGACCCGCTGGGAGAGGCACCAGGGGGGAGCTTCGGCAGCCCTTTGCTTCCCACCCCTGGTGACCCCTCCGGCGCTGTTCTTTAATCTTCGGCCGCTGGCCCGTCCTGGCCAGCGGCGCCGCCGTCGTCGCGCCGCGTCCAGCCGCCGCTGGACATCTTCTTCTCCGAGCCCGTCTTCTTTCTTCTTGCCGCCGGGATCTTCTTTCCTCTTCGCGCTCTTCTGCGCGCGCGCCTTCTTTGGCTCCTGCCCGGCGTCTCTTCTGCCTTCGCCGCTCTTCGGCGCGGCCTCCTGCTCCCCGTCCCGCCCGGCGTCTGACGTCAGACGCCGGGGGCGGGGCCTATGACGCGGCGAGCGCTGATTGGCTCGCCGCGTCTCTCTACGATTGGCTGCCGCTCCGGGAGCCGCGATTGGCTCCCGGAGGGCGCCAAGATTCAAACGCTGCGGGCGGCGCTTCTGATTGGCGGCCCGAGCGGAGCCAAGTTCAAAGCGCCGCCGCGCCGCTCCCCGCCGCCGCACACTCCGCGCTGGGGACAGACAAGCTGCCCCAGCGCGGCCCCCAGTTAGGGACAGCAGCATGGATGTGCCCACAGGGCACATCCTTACAGATGTTCAGGGGCAACAAGAGTTCCTGGTGGAGAAGGTTTTAGATTCCAAAGTTTCTCGGGCCGGCTTTATTTTTTGGTTCACTGGAAAGGCTATGGCCCGGAAGAAAGGTCTTGGGTCCTGGATAGCAATTTACATGCCCCTAAATTTAAGAGATTATTCTTTCAGGAATTTCCTCAGAAACCCGGCTTTAGGGGTTCTTTAACCCCTCCTCAAGGGGGGGTACTGTTAGGTGCGGCGGTCCGCGGCGCCGCTCAGACTGCTTCCGAGTGACGCTCATGGCCGCCGCACCTCCCTCGATGCCCGCCCGGCGCCTAGCAATGCCAGGATGCCATGCGTACTGTAGCCGCCAGGTCCCTGGCAATGCTAGGACGCCGGGTGTCCACAGCCACCGGGTCCATGGCAACGGGGACGCCAATGGCGGACCGCGTTCCCCGTTGCCAGATAAAACTTGATTAGTTGTTCGTGCAGCAGGGCAGCTGCACGACAACTATTAATTAGGGTATGGGGGCTGGTCTTGCTGGCCCTCCTGTCATTGGCCAGCAGGGTCTTTTATGGGAGCCAGCACATTGCAGCCTCGCCGTTGATAGCTTCCTGTATGCTGTTCCTGCCTTGCAAAGTTAGTTCCTAGTCTGCTGTTATCTGGTCGATCCTGCTCCCTGTGGTCCTGAGTCCTGGAGTTCTTAAGCCGGTCCTGGGAATCCTTCCAGTCCGAGTGAACCTGTTGCAGTCATCTTGGGGTTCTCTCCCGGTTTCATGAGTAGCGGCTTCTGCCGCATGTTGCGGCCTAGGCCGCTTAGTCCTTGTGTTTGTTTTGTACTGGTGTTTTTGCGAAGGTTTCCGCTCTCACTGTCCTCCCCGGTACACGACGGTGCCGTGTGGGGTGTGGACAGTGGTATCTTTTGTTCTTCTTTTCCTTTGGCGCCGTGCCGCACATATATGTAATTTTAGGGTTGTTAGTAGCCCCTAGCCTTCTGTTTGCTTTAGTTAGAGGTCCCCTTGTATTATCCTGTCTCGGTTCACGCCTTGTCTCACACTAAGACCTGGGGGCATCGGAGTTGGGCAGACCTAATCCGCCCTTCAAACGCAGCTGCCGTGGGCCAAAGAAACCATAGTCACGCTGGCGTGAACTGACCACACGGGTGAAACAATGGAGGTAGGCTGCTAGGGGCTATTTCCAAACCACACCTTATTTCAGCGTCACGTTCTGGTGCTCTGGACTCACTACGCAACATCTCCCTTGTTCTGAGCATCAGGAACGTAACACAAAGTATACTATATACACACACACACATATATATATATATATATATATATATATCTAGTGGTTTTTTGAGGTACTCTCTTAATTTGATGGATATTACCACTTATGATTTGAAATGAGGATGTTCTATTATACCTTACATTAATACACCTTAAGTTTAAAAACCTTTTATTTTTAAAATACAATTAAAGAATTCATTTCATACACATTCTCTTATACATACAGCATATATCAAATGTTTAAGGGTATAACATGCCTATTCAATTCTTATTCATGCAATGGTTATATATTTATAAGATGTTAATAAAATCTGTTTCACCCAATGCGTTTCATCTGTGGTGACTTCTTTAGGGGTGTCTTTGGGTGTAAGGAAAAAAAATCTTATTATACAGCACATTTATATAGAAAGTAAAAAATAAATTATACATGTAATTTTTTTGAATTTTTTACATGTGATTTTTTAAATTAATATAACCATTCATTAAAAAAACTATTATACAAGGTCTTTAGAGATTGTTTATAATACAATCACAATAATACTTATTGAAGTGGATTACATTACTTTTGCTAGACTTTATGTTAGTAATAAAACAATCAATTTTTCACATAATATATTAAATACTGTTTATCAATTGAAAGGCTCCGCAGTTTTTGGAACGTGTACTTACTATTTGCCAAAATTATTAGACTTTCATAATGTGGTAACAGGAAACGTTTCTAATTCTTAGAGGGAACTACATCATAAGTAATAGTACACAATTTTACCTAAATGACGTCATCGCGCTGATCATGTGACCGCGTTCAAGCCCGGTCATGTGGGGGTAATCGCAGTTTCTAACTGGAGTGATCGTAGTCATGGTGACAATTTTTGTATTGAATTTTATGTGAAATGTATGTCGGTTGAAAGACTCCTGTCTGTAGCCTTATTGGGTATCGATATAATGTCTTGTATGATAAAGGCACAATTTGCCGAAAAATAGGTTAGGTCAGTGGTTCCCAAACTGTGTGCCGTGGCACCCTGGGGTGCCTCGGGACACTTGCAGGGGTGCCTCGGGTTGGTGGTACAGGACCAATTCAAATTCTGCATGGTTAATGTAAAAAGCAAAATCAGTGTTAATGGCTGACAATCATAAAATATATTGACAATCAGAAGCAAATCTTGTCCCTCACCACATAAGTTACCCTAAGGATGACATATAAAGACAATTTACTTAATTTAATATTTCTTTCTAAATTTTTCAATATGAAATTATTGGCTTAGGGATGCCATGAAAAAAAAATCTGATACTCTAGGGTACCATGATTCAAAAAAGATTGGGAACCACTGGGTTAGGTGTTGCCATAATAACCTGTATCAATTTATACAAATATACTGTAGCATGGGATATTGATATATAAATTTAGATTAAGGCTGTTTAAGAGCCAAAAGACCCTTATTTATATTACTGCTCTTTTATTGTCAAAATCTATATGAAAAAATGGGGATTAATTATAAAATATAAAATATGTATATGTAAAATGTACATTTGAAAGATTTTTATTTAGCTTCACTAAATGTACACAAAAAAGTTAGCACATAAAAAATTGTATATTATGAAAATTAAGGAATTCAATTGTTCAATTGTTTTCATAGAAAATGTAAGTAATCGTGTTGCCATAAGCAACAGATAATTACTATTGACGGGAGAGGGAAGTTAATAAACCACCGAATTAAATAGATGTCACCATTATAAAATTATTTAAAAATAAAAAGTCCACTCAATAATAAATATAACTACATCTTTGTCACTTATATACATAAAAATTCAAGAAAATAGCTAATGACAGTGGTTTTCTAAAGAAGCATGTTGCCAAGGCAACATTTAATATTTGAGACTGATACAGAATGTGATTCTTATTCCCTAATTAAACCAGCAATATAACCTTGTTAATGGTTCTTCCTGTAGGAATAGATATAGGCCCTCATTCCGAGTTGTTCGCTCGGTATTTTTCATCGCATCGCAATGAAAATCCGCTTAGTACGCATGCGCAATGTTCGCACTGCGACTGCGCCAAGTAACTTTGCTATGTAGAAAGTAATTTTACTCACGGCTTTTTCATCGCTCCGGCGAACGTAATGTGATTGACAGGAAATGGGTGTTACTGGGCGGAAACACGGCGTTTCAGGGGCGTGTGGCTGAAAACGCTACCGTTTCCGGAAAAAACGCAGGAGTGGCCGGAGAAACGGTGGGAGTGCCTGGGCGAACGCTGGGTGTGTTTGTGACGTCAACCAGGAACGACAAGCACTGAACTGATCGCACAGGCAGAGTAAGTCTGAAGCTACTCTGAAACTGCTAAGTAGTTAGTAATCGCAATATTGCGAATACATCGGTCGCAATTTTAAGAAGCTAAGATTCACTCCCAGTAGGCGGCGGCTTAGCGTGTGTAACTCTGCTAAATTCGCCTTGCGACCGATCAACTCGGAATGAGGGCCATAGTTATGTGAACCAGCATTTAAAGTAGATACCAGTACCAAGAGACCACGTCACCATGGTAACAATCCCTCCTAATAGAGATTGAGGGTGAACTAGCACCCATTGCAGAGAGAGGTGCAGCCAGCACTGTGAGACTGCGTCACCATGACTACGATACCCCAAATTAGAAATCGCCATTGCCCCTACATGACCGGGCTTGAACGCAGTCACATGATCAGCACGATGACGTCACACATCCAAGAGGAGGCTAGTGATGCTACCAGGAAGCAGAGATTCTGCCCCTGGAGCGCAAAATGGACTGTTAAGCCCGTTTATATATTGTAAGAATGACTCACTGGCCACCAATGATAAATTAGCAGCTTACAGATAAAAAAACATTGCTATTAGAGTATAAAAAAGAAATGAAATGTAAAAATAAGGTGCATTTAATCAAATTGAAACAGTTGTCGAACAGGAAGTGATGCAATTGCCCAGGGGGGTTAAATAAAGAGCCTGTTTGGACTGACAGTCACTCTGCATTTGGATTCCAGACTATACAGACGTGACTGACGATTGCTGGTAAGCTTAACACCTACTATATAAATGTGATGTATAATTAATTAGGCCCATTATGTTAAATTCATTTAATCTTTTAATTAGGTTATAATTAAGATCTGTACAACTGTTAAAAATACCTTAAAATCTACTGAAAATCTATTGAAGATTGTTGGTGTAAGTGTAAGTTCAAAGTAAGTATTTACTTATATGTTTTACAACACACCTAAATTGTTTAAAGAAAAAAAATATATATAATGATAATAATTTTTGATTATAGGATCCTCAAGAAATTAAGCTAATTGCCATTTATTAATGGAATCCATGTAATACTATTAGCCTTCTAGTAAGTACTCTACTCACTTTAGAAGGCTCACATTTGAGCCGAAATTAAAAATAAAAACATGTTGATAAAATAATAAAATATAATGTTTAATTTAATGTCTTTATCCATTTAGGTAAAATTGTTTACTATTACTTATGGTGTGGTTCCCTCTAAGAATGAGAAACTTTTCCTGTTACCACATTATGAAAGTCCAATAATTTTGTCAAATAGTAAGTACACATTCCAAAAGCTGTGGAGCCTTTCAATTGATAAACATTATTTAATATATTATGTGAAAAATTGATTGTTTTATTACTAACATAAAGTCTAGCAAAAGTAATGTAATCCACTTCAATAAGTATTATTGTGATTGTATTACAAACAATCTCTAGTGACCTTGAATAATAGTTTTTAATGAATGGTTATATTAATTTAAAACATTACATGTAAAAAATAAAAAAAATTACATGTATAATGTATTTTTTACTTTCTATATAAATGTGCTGTATAATAAGATTTTTTTTTCTCCTTACACCCAATGACACCCCTGAAGAAGTCACCACAGATGAAATGCGTTGGGTGAAACAGATTTTATTAACATCTTATAAACATATAATCATTGCATGAATAAGAATTGAATGGGCATGTTAAACCCTTAAACATTTGATATATGCTTTATGTGGAGAATGTGTATGACATTAATTCTTTAAAAAAATGTATTGTTTTTTAAAAATAAATGTTTTTTAAACTTAAAGTGTATTTATGTAAGATATATTAGTACATCCTCATTTCACATCATAAGTGGTAATATCCATCAAATTAAGAGCGCACTTCGAAAATCAACTATTTTATTTACCTTTATAGGCCTGCTGTGGCAAGAGGCCTTTTCGAGGGAAGCAGCTTGATAATAGAATTTCTCTAACGTCCTAGAGGATGCTGGGGACTCCGTAAGGACCATGGGGAGAGACGGGCCCCGCAGGAGACATGGGCACTTTAAGAAAGAATTTAGTTCCTGGTGTGCACTGGCTCCTCCCTCTCTGCCCCTCCTCCAGACCTCAGTTTGATTCTGTGCCCAGAGGAGCTGGGTGCTTTTCAGTGAGCTCTCCTGAGTTTGCTGATAGAAAGTTTTTTTGTTAGGTTTTTATATTTTCAGGGAGCTCTGCTGGCAACAGACTCCCTGCATCGTGGGACTGAGGGGAGAGAAGCAGCCCTACTCTCTGAAGCTAGGTCCTGCTTCTTAGGCTACTGGACACCATTAGCTCCAGAGGGATCGGTACGCGGGATCTCACCCTCGCCGTCCGTCCCAGAGCCGCGCCGCCGTCCCCCTCGCAGAGCCGGAAGACTGAAGCCGGGTGAGTATGAGAAGCAAGAAGACTTCACAGGCGGCAGAAGACTTCGTGATCTTCACTGGAGGTAACGCACAGCACTGCAGCTGTGCGCCATTGCTCAACACACCTACACATACTCTGGTCACTGTTAGGGTGCAGGGCGCAGGGGGGGCACCCTGGGCAGCATTTGGGACCTCATTCTGGCAAATGAACACATATATACAGCTGGGCACTGTATATATGTAGGAGCCCCCGCCAAAGAAATAAAATGTAAGCGGGACAGAAGACCGCCACCGAGGGGGCGGGCCTTCTCCCTCAGCACTCAGCAGCGGCATTTTTTCTCCACAGCACGCTGAGAGGAAGCTCCCCAGGCTCTCCCCTGCTGATACACGGTAGAAGAGGGTTGAAAAGAGAGGGGGGGGGGCACATAATTAGGTGCAAAAAAGTATATAAACAGCAGCTACTGGGTTAACATTAAGTTACTGTGTTATTCCTGGGTTATATAGCGCTGGGGTGTGTGCTGGCATACTCTCTCTCGGTCTCTCCAAAGGGCCTCATGGGGGAACTGTCTTCAGAAAGGACATTCCCTGTGTGTGTGGTGTGTCGGTACGCTTGTGTCGACATGTCTGATGTGGAAGTCTATGTGGGAGAGGAGCGGGAGCAAATGAATGTGGTGTCTCCGCCGACGGCGCCGACACCTGATTGGATGGATATGTGGAAGGTTTTAAATGATAATGTAAATTCCTTGCATAAAAGATTAGACAAGGCTGATGCATTGGGACAGGCAGGGTCTCAACCCTTGCCTGATCCTATGTCGCAGGGACCATCGGGGTCTCATAAGCGCCCACTATCCCAAATTGTTGACACAGATACCGACATGGATTCTGACTCCAGTGTCGATTACGATGATGCAAAGTTACAGCCAAAGTTGGCTAAATCACTCCGATATATGATTATAGCAATTAAGGAAGTTTTGCACATCACAGAGGAAACCCCTGCCCCTGACACAAGGGTTTATATGTATAAGGGAAAGAAACCTGAGGTAACTTTCCCCCCCTCACACGAACTGAATGAGTTATGTGAAAAAGCTTGGGAATCTCCAGATAAAAAACTGCAGATTTCCAAACGGATTCTTATGGCGTATCCTTTCCCGCCAACGGACAGGTTACGATGGGAATCCTCCCCTAGGGTGGACAAAGCTTTAACACGCTTATCCAAAAAGGTAGCCCTGCCATCCCAGGATACGGCTACCCTCAAGGATGCTGCTGATCGCAAACAGGAGGGTACCCTGAAGTCCATTTATACACATTCAGGTACCTTGCTCAGACCGGCAATCGCGTCGGCCTGGGTCTGTAGTGCAGTAGCGGCATGGACTGATACCTTATCAGAGGAGTTTGATACCCTAGATAGGGATACTGTTTTATTGACCCTGGGGCATATTAAAGACGCTGTCCTTTATATGAGAGATGCTCAAAGAGACATTAGTCTGCTGGGTTCTAGAATAAACGCTATGTCGATTTCTGCCAGAAGGGTCCTGTGGACTCGGCAATGGACAGGTGATGCCGACTCTAAACGACATATGGAGGTTTTACCTTACAGGGGTGAGGAATTGTTCGGTGAAGGTCTCTCGGACCTGGTCTCCACAGCTACGGCTGGAAAGTCAAATTTTTGTCTTATGTTCCCTCACAGCCTAAGAAAGCACCGCATTATCAAATGCAGTCCTTTCGTTCACAAAGAAACAAGAAAGTCCGAGGTGCGTCCTTTCTTGCCAGAGGGAGGGGCAGAGGAAAGAAGCTTAACAATACAGCTAGTTCCCAGGAACAGAAGTCCTCCCCGGCCTCTGCAAAATCCACCGAATGACGCTGGGGCTCCACTGGCGGAGTCGGGGCCAGTGGGGGCGCGTCTTCGGAATTTCAGCCACATGTGGGTTCACTCCCAGGTGGATCCCTGGGCAATAGAAATTGTGTCTCAGGGTTACAAGCTGGAATTCGAAGAGGTGCCTCCTCGCCGGTTTTTCAAATCGGCCCTACCGTCTTCCCCCTAGAGAGGGAGATAGTGTTAAATGAAATACAAAAATTGTATCTTCAGCAGGTGGTGGTCGAGGTTCCCCTCCTTCAACAGGGAAGGGGTTATTATTCGACCATGTTTGTGGTTCCGAAACCGGACGGTTCGGTCAGACCCATATTGAATTTAAAATCTATGAACCTATACTTGAAGAGGTTCAAGTTCAAGATGGAATCGCTAAGAGCAGTCATCGCCAGGCTGGAAGGGGGGGATTTTATGGTGTCACTGGACATAAGGGATGCGTACCTTCATGTCCCCATTTATCCACCTCATCAGGCGTACCTAAGATTTGCCGTACAGGACTGTCATTACCAATTTCAGACGTTGCCGTTTGGTCTCTCAACGGCTCCGAGGATTTTCACCAAGGTAATGGCGGAAATGATGGTGCTCCTGCGCAAGCAGGGTGTCACAATTATCCCGTACTTGGACGATCTCCTCATAAAAGCGAGATCAAGAGAGCAGTTGCTGAACAGCGTATCTCTTTCACTGAAAGTGTTACAACAACATGGCTGGATTCTCAATATCCCAAAGTCGCAGTTGGTTCCTACGACTCGTCTGCCTTTCTTGGGCATGATTCTGGACACGACCCAGAAAAGGGTTTATCTTCCGATAGAAAAAGCCCAGGAACTTATGACTCTGGTCAGGAACCTTTTGAAATCAAGACAGGTGTCCGTGCATCATTGCACTCGAGTCCTGGGAAAGATGGTGGCCTCATACGAGGCCATTCCCTTTGGCAGGTTCCATGCGAGGACTTTCCAATGGGATCTGTTGGACAAGTGGTCCGGATCACATCTACAGATGCATCGGTTGATCACCCTGTCCCCCAGGGCCAGGGTGTCGCTCCTGTGGTGGCTGCAGAGTGCTCACCTTCTCGAGGGCCGCAGATTCGGCATTCAGGATTGGATCCTGGTGACCACGGACGCAAGCCTCCGATTTTGGGGAGCAGTCACACAGGGAAGAAATTTCCAGGGTCTTTGGTCAAGTCAAGAGACTTGTCTGCACATCAACATCCTTGAACTAAGGGCCATATACAACGCCCTACGTCAAGCGGCCTTACTTCGCGACCAACCAGTTCTGATCCAGTCAGACAACATCACCGCAGTGGCTCATGTAAACCGCCAAGGCGGCACAAGGAGCAGAGCGGCAATGCCGGAAGCTACCAGGATTCTTCGCTGGGCGGAGAATCATGTAAGCGCACTGTCAGCAGTGTTCATTCCGGGAGTGGACAACTGGGAAGCAGACTTCCTCAGCAGACACGACCTACACCCGGGAGAGTGGGGACTTCATCCAGAAGTCTTCGCACAGATTGTGAGTCGGTGGGAACTGCCACAGATAGACATGATGGCGTCCTGCCTCAACAAAAAGCTACAGAGGTATTGCGCCAGGTCCAGAGACCCTCAGGCAGTAGCGGTAGACGCCCTCGTGACACCGTGGGTGTTCCGGTCTGTCTGTGTATTTCCTCCTCTTCTTCTCATACCCAAGGTGTTGAGAATAGTAAGAAGAAAAGGAATGAGAACAATCCTCGTTGTTCCAGATTGGCCACGACGGACCTGGTATCCAGATCTGCAGGAAATGCTCACAGAAGATCCATGGTCTCTTCCTTTAAGGCAGGACCTGTTGCAACAGGGACCCAGTGTGTTCCAAGACTTACCGCTGCTGCGTTTGACGGCATGGCGGTTGAACGCCGGATCCTAGCGGAAAAAGGTATTCTGGTTGAGGTTATCCCTACGCTGATAAAGGCTAGGAAGGAAGTAACAGCAAAACATTATCACCGTATATGGCGAAGATATGTTTCTTGGTGTGAGGCCAAGGATGCTCCTATGGAAGAATTCCATCTGGGCCGTTTCCTTCACTTCCTACAAACTGGAGTGGATTTGGGCCTTAAATTAGGCTCCATTAAGGTCCAGATTTCGGCCCAATCCATTTTCTTTCAAAAAGAATTGGCTTCTCTCCCAGAAGTTCAGACTTTTGTTAAGGGAGTACTGCATATTCAGCCTCCGTTTGTGCCTCCGGTGGCGCCTTGGGACCTTAATGTGGTCTTGGACTTCCTAAAGTCCCACTGGTTTGAACCACTGAAAACGGTGGAGTTGAAATATCTCACTTGGAAGGTGGTCATGTTATTAGCCCTAGCTTCGGCTAGGCGAGTGTCGGAATTAGCGGCTTTATCACATAAAAGCCCCTATCTGGTTTTCCATATGGATAGAGCGGAATTGCGGACACGTCCTCAGTTCCTGCCAAAAGTGGTTTCATCCTTTTATATTAACCAACCTATTGTGGTGCCTGTGGCTACACGGGACTTAGAGGATTCCGAGTCCCTTGATGTGGTCAGGGCTTTGAAGATTTATGTAGCCAGGACGGCTAGAGTCCGAAAAACAGAAGCGCTGTTTGTTCTGTATGCAGCCAACAAACTTGGCGGCCCTGCTTCAAAGCAGACTCTTGCTCGCTGGATCTGTAACACGATTCAGCAAGCGCATTCTATGGCTGGTTTGCCGTTACCAAAATCGGTCAAGGCTCATTCCACTAGGAAAGTGGGCTCTTCTTGGGCGGCTGCCCGAGGGGTCTCGGCACTACAGCTGTGTAGAGCTGCTACTTGGTCGGGTACAAACACCTTTGCAAAATTCTATAAGTTTGATACCCTGGCTGAGGAGGACCTCATGTTTGCTCAATCGGTGATGCAGAGTCATCCGCACTCTCCCGCTCGTTTGGGAGCTTTGGTATAATCCCCATGGTCCTTACGGAGTCCCCAGCATCCTCTAGGATGTTAGAGAAAATAAGATTTTACTTACCGGTAAATCTATTTCTCGTAGTCCGTAGAGGATGCTGGGCGCCCGTCCCAAGTGCGGACTTCTTCTGCAATACTTGTATATAGTTATTGCTTCAATAAGGGTTACGTTATTGTTGCATCGGGCGTGAACTGATGCTATGTTATTGTCATACTGTTTACTGGATTGTTATCACAAGTTATACGGTGTGATTGTTGTAGCTGGTATGAATCTTGCCCTTGGATTACCAAAAATCCTTTCCTCGTGCTGTCCATCTCCTCTGGGCACAGTTCTCTAACTGAGGTCTGGAGGAGGGGCAGAGAGGGAGGAGCCAGTGCACACCAGGAACTAAATTCTTTCTTAAAGTGCCCATGTCTCCTGCGGAGCCCGTCTCTCTCCATGGTCCTTACGGAGTCCCCAGCATCCTCTACAGACTACGAGAAATAGATTTACCAGTAAGTAAAATCTTATTATTTCAATAATTTATTAATATCAACACCAATTGTGTTCTGAATTCTTTACATATTGTAAATAGCGCACAAGGAACCCATTTATTTTTTATATATATATATATATATATATATAGAGAGAGAGAGAGAGAGAGAGAGAGAGAGAGAGAGTGAGAGAGAGTGGGATAAACCTAATTTTTGCGCTAAGTTTGGAGCTGAACCCTATGACGTACTCTCTGTTAGACAGAGTACAAGAATAAAAATGCAAGAAATAAATGTCTAAGGGAGCTGTGTTATACAATTATAAAATCTATTCCAGAATTTGACTACAATTCACTTTAAAAGCATCAATTTATTTGCATATAAGCATTCAACAATAAATCACAGTGAATACAATGATATAAAATGGCTAATACATCCACATTAAAATACAGACATCAGATATAGAAACGATACAATGTAGGCAAATTGTTTATCCAGTGATGTTTCTTAGTACATATCTGATGTTCTCATATCCGAACCAACCCCAACGCGTTTCATCCGATTGGACTTCATCAGGGGCTCATATCAAAAGGATCGGAAGAGCTTTAAGGGGTAGGTGACCAATCTTATGATCGTGTTAATCCCACAATAAAAATCAACATGAAAAGGCAAACAGTAACACAATAACGCTGAGTTCACTATAAGCCACATGTGTAGATCAAGCTTAGCAGAATGGGTAGCTTACCCTAGTCAGGACTACTATACTTTTATTACACTCTTATAAGACATGCCTCCTGCTTTTTTGCTATTTGGCATACTGTAGGTGTTTGTTATAGGCTGTGTGTCATTATTATTATTATTATTATTATTATTATTATTATTATTATTGGGTAGACCTTTATCTGCCTGATCGGACAGACACCTAGGGAATGGTGTGTATATTGTCTGTGATCAGCTCTGTCAAATAGGCAGAGTCTGGATGGTATAATACTGAGCTTTAGTCATTGGTCTCAGTTATTCCAAAATGTTACAGGTGTACAGTTTGTTAGTATTTACAAATGTCTATGTTATATGTATTTCGCTCTCACTATTTGTATTTTCTTATGATGTCTATGTTCACTAGATTACTCTCAGCTGGGATTTCCGTGACGCGCTGCGGGCGGGCACCTAGCGATGACGTCACCTTAACTGAGCCGGGACGCCAGGCACGGCTCGCCACGAACAGACCTGCGGGGGTATATAGGTGAGTCACTGTTTTAGTGTACTTTGTCCTGACGAAAATGTTTTACCATAAACATTGAAATGTTGACACGCTCAGGTTGTATCCTGTGATTTCTTCTTGAAGCTGTGAGTGCCGCCTGACACATATTCTATTATATATATATATTAGTGATGTGCACCGGAAATTTTTCGGGTTTTGTGTTTTGGTTTTGGATTCGGTTCCGCTGTCGTGTTTTGGATTCGGACGCGTTTTGCCAAAACCTCCCTGAAATTTTTTTGTCGGATTCGGGTGTGTTTTGGATTCGGGTGTTTTTTTACAAAAAACCCTCAAAAACAGCTTCAATCATAGAATTTGGGGGTCATTTTGATCCCATAGTATTATTAACTTCAATAACCATAATTTCCACTCATTTCCAGTCTATTCTGAACACCTCACAATATTATTTTTAGTCATAAAATTTGCACCGAGGTCGCTGGATGACTAAGCTAAGCGACCCAAGCGGCCGACACAAACACCTGGCCCATCTAGGAGTGGCACTGCAGTGTCAGACAGGATGGCAGATTAAAAAAATAGTCCCCAAACAGCACATGATGCAAAGAAAAAAAAAGGCGCAATGAGGTAGCTGTGTGACTAAGCTAAGCGACCCAAGTGGCCGACACAAACACCTGGCCCATCTAGGAGTGGCACTGCAGTGTCAGGCAGGATGGCACTTCCAAAAAATAGTCCCCAAACAGCACATGATGCAAAGAAAAAAAGAGGCGCAATGAGGTAGCTGTGTGACTAAGCTAAGCGACCCAAGTGGCCAACACAAACACCTGGCCCATCTAGGAGTGGCACTGCAGTGTCAGACAGGATGGCACTTCCAAAAAATAGTCCACAAACAGCACATGATGCAAAGAAAAAAAGAGGAGCAATGAGGTAGCTGTGTGACTAAGCTAAGCGACCCAAGTGGCCGACACAAACACCTGGCCCATCTAGGAGTGGCACTGCAGTGTCAGACAGGATGGCACTTCCAAAAAATAGTCCCCAAACAGCACATGATGCAAAGAAAAAAAGAGGCGCAATGAGGTAGCTGTGTGACTAAGCTAAGCGACCCAAGTGGCCGACACAAACACCTGGCCCATCTAGGAGTGGCACTGCAGTGTCAGACAGGATGGCACTTCCAAAAAATAGTCCCAAACAGCACATGATGCAAAGAAAAAAAGAGGCGCAATGAGGTAGCTGTGTGACTAAGCTAAGCGACCCAAGTGGCTGACACAAACACCTGGCCCATCTAGGAGTGGCAGTGCAGTGTCAGACAGGATGGCACTTCCAAAAAATAGTCCCCAAACAGCACATGATGCAAAGAAAAAAAGAGGCGCAATGAGGTAGCTGTGTGACTAAGCTAAGCGACCCAAGTGGCCGACACAAACACCTGGCCCATCTAGGAGTGGCACTGCAGTGTCAGACAGGATGGCACTTCAAAAAAATAGTCCCCAAACAGCACATGATGCAAAGAAAAAAAAAGAGGCGCAATGAGGTAGCTGTGTGACTAAGCTAAGCGACCCAAGTGGCCGACACAAACACCTGGCCCATCTAGGAGTGGCACTGCAGTGTCAGACAGGATGGCACTTCAAAAAATAGTCCCCAAACAGCACATGATGCAAAGAAAAATGAAAGAAAAAAGAGGTGCAAGATGGAATTGTCCTTGGGCCCTCCCACCCACCCTTATGTTGTATAAACAGGACATGCACACTTTAACAAACCCATCATTTCAGCGACAGGGTCTGCCACACAACTGTGACTGAAATGACTGGTTGGTTTGGGCCCCCACCAAAAAAGAAGCAATCAATCTCTCCTTGCACAAACTGGCTCTACAGAGGCAAGATGTACACCTCCTCCTCATCGTCCGATTCCTCACCCCTTTCACTGTGTACATCCCCCTCCTCACAGATTATTAATTAGTCCCCACTGGAATCCACCATCTCAGGTCCCTGTGTACTTTCTGGAGGCAATTGCTGGTGAATGTCTCCACGGAGGAATTGATTATAATTCATTTTGATGAACATCATCTTCTCCACATTTTCTGGAAGTAACCTCGTACGCCGATTGCTGACAAGGTGAGCGGCTGCACTAAACACTCTTTCGGAGTACACACTGGAGGGGGGGCAACTTAGGTAAAATAAAGTCAGTTTGTGCAAGGTCCTCCAAATTGCCTCTTTTTCCTGCCAGTATACGTACGGACTGTCTGACGTGCCTACTTGGATGCTGTCACTCATATAATCCTCCACCATTCTTTCAATGGTGACAGAATCATATGCAGTGACAGCAGACGACATGTCAGTAATCGTTAGCAGGTCCTTAAGTCCGGACCAGATGTCAGCACTTGCTCCTGACTGCCCTGCATCACCGCCAGCGGGTGGGCTTGGAATTCTTAGCCTTTTCCTCGCAGCCCCAGTTGCGGGAGAATGTGAAGGAGGAGCTGTTGATGGGTCACGTTCCGCTTGACTTGACAATTTTCTCACCAGCAGGTCTTTGAACCTCTGCAGACTTGTGTCTGCCGGAAAGAGAGATACAACGTAGGTTTTAAATCCAGGATCGAGCACGGTGGCCAAAATGTAGTGCTCTGATTTCAACAGATTGACCACCCGTGAATCCAGGTTAAGCGAATTAAGGGCTTCATCCTCAAGTCCCACATGCCTAGCGGAATCGCTCTGTTTTAGCTCCTCCTTCAATCTCTCTAGCTTCTTCTGCAAAAGCCTGATAAGGGGAATGACCTGACTCAGTGTCTGAACTGACTTCACGTGTGGCAAGTTCAAAGGGTTGCAGAACCTTGCACAACTTTGAAATCATTCTCCACTGCGCTTGAGTCAGGTGCATTCCCCCTCCTTTGCCTATATCGTAGGTAGCTGTATAAGCTTGAATGGCCTTTTGCTGCTCCTCCATCCTCTGAAGCATATAGAGGGTTGAATTCCACCTCGTTACCACCTCTTGCTTCAGATGATGCAGAGCAGGTTCAGGACTGTTTGCTGGTGCTCCAGTCTTCGGCACGCGGTGGCTGAATGCCGAAAGTGGCCCGCAATTCTTCGGGCCACCGACAGCATCTCTTGCACGCCCCTGTCGTTTTTTAAATAATTCTGCACCACCAAATTCAATGTATGTGCAAAACATGGGACGTGCTGGAATTTGCCCAGATGTAATGCACGCACAATATTGGTGGCATTGTCCGATGTCACAAATCCCCAGGAGAGTTCAATTGGGGTTAGCCATTCTGCGATGATGTTCCTCAGTTTCCGTAAGAGGTTGTCAGCTGTGTGCCTTTTATGGAAAGCGGTGATACAAAGCGTAGCCTGCCTAGGAACGAGTTGGTGTTTGCGAGATGCTGCTATTGGTGCCGCCGCTGCTGTTCTTGCTGCGGGAGGCAATACATCTACCCAGTGGGCTGTCACAGTCATATAGTCCTGAGTCTGCCCTGCTCCACTTGTCCACATGTCCGTGGTTAAGTGGACATTGGGTACAACTGCATTTTTTAGGACACTGGTGACTCTTTTTCTGACATCTGTGTACATTTTCGGTATCGCCTGCCTAGAGAAATGGAACCTAGATGGTATTTGGTACCAGGGACACAGTACCTCAATCAATTCTCTAGTTCCCTGTGAATTAACGGTGGATACCGGAAACACGTTTCTCACCACCCAGGCTGCCAAGGCCTGAGTTATCCGCTTTGCAGCAGGATGACTGCTTGGATATTTCATCTTCCTCGCAAAGGACTGTTGGACAGTCAATTGCTACTGGAAGTAGTACAAGTGGTCTTCCGACTTCCCCTCTGGGATGACGATCGACTCTCAACAGCAACAACAGCAGCGCCAGCAGCAGTAGGCGTTACACTCAAGGATGCATCGGAGGAATCCCAGGCAGGAGAGGACTCGTCAGAGTTGACAGTGACATGGCCTGCAGGACTATTGGCTTTCCGGTCTATGGAGGAAACTGACACTGAGGGAGTTGGTGGTGTGGTTTGCAGGAGCTTGGTTACAAGAGGAAGGGATTTAGTTGGCAGTGGACTGCTTCCGCTGTCACCCAAAGTTTTTGAACTTGTCAATGACTTCTGATGAATGCGCTCCAGGTGACGTATAAGGGAGGATGTTCCTAGGTGGTTAACGTCCTTACCCCTACTTATTACAGCTTGACAAAGACAACACACGGCTTGACACCAGTTGTCCGCATTTCTGTTGAAATAATTCCACACCGAAGAGGTGATTTTTTTGTATTTTGACCAGGCATGTCAATGGCCATATTCGTCCCACGGACAACAGGTGTCTCCCTGGGTGCCTGACTTAAACAAACCACCTCACCATCAGAATCCTCCTTGTCAATTTCCTCCCCAGCGCCAGCAACACCCATATCCTCATCCTGGTGTACTTCAACAGTGACATCTTCAATTTGACTATCAGGAACTGGACTGCGGGTGCTCCTTCCAGCTCTTGCAGGGGGCGTGCAAATGGTGGAAGGCACCACCTCTTCCCGTCCAGTGTTGGGAAGGTCAGGCATCGCAACCGACACAATTGGACTCTCCTTGGGGATTTGTGATTTAGAAGAACGCACAGTTCTTTGCTGTGCTTTTGCCATCTTAAGTCTTTTAAGTTTTCTAGCAGGAGGATGAGTGCTTCCATCCTCATGTGAAGCTGACCCACTAGTCATGAGGAACATAGGAGAGGGCCTCAGCCGTTCCTTGCCACTCCGTGTCGTAAATGGCATATTGGCAAGTTTACGCTTATCCTCAGACGCTTTTAATTTTGATTTTTGGGTCATTTTACTGAACGTTTGTTTTTTGGATTTTACATGCTCTCTACTATGACATTGGGCATCGGCCTTGGCAGACGACGTTGATGGCATTTCATCGTCTTGGCCATGACTAGTGGCAGCAGCTTCAGCATGAGGTGGAAGTGGATCTTTCCTATTTTACCATCCACATTTTTGTCCTCCATTTTTTAATGTGTGGAATTATATGCCAGTAATATATTTATCAATAGCAATGGCCTACTACTATATATACTGTGCACAAAAACCGAAATGCACCACAGGTATGGATGTATAGTATACTTGACGACACAGAGGTAGGTAGAGCAGTGGCCTACTGTACCATACTGCTATATATTATATATACTGGTGGTCAGCAAACTGTGCAAAACTGAAATGCACCACAGGTATGGATGGATAGTATACTTGACTACACAGAGGTAGGTAGAGCAGTGGCCTACTGTACCATACTGCTATATATTATATATACTGGTGGTCAGCAAACTGTGCAAATCTGAAATGCACCACAGGTATGGATGGATAGTATACTTGACGACACAGAGGTAGGTAGAGCAGTGGCCTACTGTACCGTACTGCTATATATTATATATACTGGTGGTCAGCAAACTGTGCAAAACTGAAATGCACCACAAGTATGGATGGATAGTATACTTGATGACACAGAGGTAGGTAGAGCAGTGGCCTACTGTACCGTACTGCTATATATTATATATACTGGTGGTCAGCAAACTGTGCAAAACTGAAATGCACCACAGATATGGATGGATAGTATACTTGACGACACAGAGGTAGGTAGAGCAGTGGCCAACTGTACCGTACTGCTATATATTATATATACTGGTGGTCAGCAAACTGTGCAAAACTGAAATGCACCACAGGTATGGATGGATAGTATACTTGACGACACAGATGTAGGTAGAGCAGTGGCCTACTGTACCGTACTGCTATATATTATATATATACTGGTAGTCAGCAAACTGTGCAAAACTGAAATGCACCACAGGTATGGATGGATAGTATACTTGACGACACAGGGGTAGGTAGAGCAGTGGCCTACTGTACCGTACTGCTATATATTATATATACTGGTGGTCAGCAAACTGTGCAAAACTGAAATGCACCACAGGTATGGATGGATAGTATACTTGATGACACAGAGGTAGGTAGAGCAGTGGCCTACTGTACCGTACTGCTATATATTATATATACTGGTGGTCAGCAAACTGTGCAAAACTGAAATGCACCACAGGTATGGATGGATAGTATACTTGACGACACAGAGGTAGGTAGAGCAGTGGCCTACTGTACCGTACTGCTATATATTATATATACTGGTGGTCAGCAAACTGTGCAAAACTGAAATGCACCACAGGTATGGATGGATAGTATACTTGACGACACAGAGGTAGGTAGAGCAGTGGCCTACTGTACCGTACTGCTATATATTATATATACTGGTGGTCAGCAAACTGTGCAAAACTGAAATGCACCACTGGTATGGATGGATAGTATACTTGACGACACAGAGGTAGGTAGAGCAGTGGCCTACTGTACCATACTGCTATATATTATATATACTGGTGGTCAGCAAACTGTGTGAAACTGAAATGCACCACAGGTATGGATGGATAGTATACTTGACGACACAGAGGTAGGTAGAGCAGTGACCTACTGTACCGTACTGCTATATATTATATATACTGGTGGTCAGCAAACTGTGCAAAACTGAAATGCACCACAGGTATGGATGGATAGTATACTTGACGACACAGAGGTAGGTAGAGCAGTGGCCTACTGTACCGTACTGCTATATATTATATATACTGGTGGTCAGCAAACTGTGCAAAACTGAAAAGCACCGCAGGTATGGATGGATAGTATACTTGACGACACAGAGGTAGAGCAGTGGACTACTGTACCGTACTGCTATATATATAGTTATACTGGTGGTCAGCAAAATTCTGCACTGTCCTCCTACTATATACTACAATGCAGCACAGATATGGAGCGTTTTTCAGGCAGAGAACGTATAATACTGGTGGTCACTGGTCAGCAAAACTCTGCACTGTCCTCCTACTATATAATACTGCTGGTCCCCAGTCCCCACAATAAAGCAGTTAGCACACTGAGCACAGATATTTGCAGCACACTGAGCACAGATATGGAGCGTTTTTCAGGCAGAGAACGTAGATATTTGCACTTGCAGCACACTGAGCACAGATATTTGCAGCACATTGAGCACAGATATTTGCAGCACACTGAGCACAGATATTTGCAGCCCACTGAACATAGAAACTGAGAGGATGCCAGCCACGTCCTCTCACGATCATCTCCAATGCACAAGTGAAAAATGGCGGTGACGCGCGGCTCCTTATATAGAATACGAATCTCGCGAGAATCCGACCGCGGGATGATGACGTCCGGGTGCGCTCGGGTTAACCGAGCAAGGTGGGAGGATCCAAGTCTGCTCGGACCCGTGCAAAAAAGGGTGAAGTTCGGGGGGGTTCGGATTCTGAGGATCCGAACCCGCTCATCACTAATATATATATATATATATATATATATATATATATATATGGAGTAAGCGTTGGTGGCACTCAGGCAGACTTAGTAGATGCAAAGATAAAATATGGCTAAATGTAACCAAGCCCATTTCCTTAGACCTAAGATGGGGTGCTATAGGTGTCTCGGTTGTGCCACATGCAATACTTTGCAAATTGGCACTACGTTCAACCATCCTCAAACAGGTCAGAAAATCCCTATTAGACATCGCCTTACTTGCACTACCACTCACGTAATATATTTACTTACATGTCCGTGTGGTCTTGCCTATGTTGGCAAGACCATACGACAATTTAGAGAAAGGATGGCGCTTCATAGGAGTGCCATCAAAAAAGCATTTGAGAAGGGCACAAGTGATCAGCCTTTTGCGCGTCACTGTTTGACTGCTAAACATGGGGTGGCTAGTATTCGGGCTATCCTTATTGATCATACCCCTATTTCGCTGAGGGGTGGCAATAGGGATAGATTACTTCTACAGAAGGAGTCCCGTTGGATCTTTAAGCTGGGAACACTATCCCCTGGTGGCCTTAACGAAAACCTGGGATTACAGTGTTTTCTTTAGGGTCGTCTAACTAATTATTTAGGTATTCCTATATGCAGCTTATAGTGGAGGGGTTAATTGCTGTTTGCCAATTATAATCATCCTGGTTGTTTAGCAACAGACGATTTCAATATGTTATTATGTTTTTGATGTTGGCTAGGTGTTATTAGGATCTCTCC
Organism: Pseudophryne corroboree; assembly: GCF_028390025.1. Taxonomy (NCBI): domain Eukaryota; kingdom Metazoa; phylum Chordata; class Amphibia; order Anura; family Myobatrachidae; genus Pseudophryne; species Pseudophryne corroboree. Next base: position 597,865,885 of record NC_086447.1, read on the forward strand.
TTAAACGATGGTTTATATGTATTTTAAATGTGCTGTCTTATTTTGTATTTTTCATCTATGTATGTTTTTTGTACAGGCTCTCTGGACGCCTGTAATTGATTACTGTTGGTTTCCATGACGATCTCCCTGCCCCGCGGCGCACCGTGACGTCATCGCTCAGCGACACGGAAGTGTGCAGCGTGTGCGGACGGGCGGCAGCGCCGTGAGGACAGGTGAGTACAATCTTTGCACTAATGTCCTTTGTCTGTGGTGTATTTAAATGTTGTATGTGTATGCTTTTATTGTTGTCCAAGCCCTGAGGACGGGGTGCTTTTCCCCGAAACATGTAGGCAAATAAAGGAATTTTATCTTTGCATCTACTAAGTCTGCCTGAGTGCCACCAACGCTTACTCCATATACTTGTCTAATTGCTGACCTGGAGGGCACTGCAGCAAAGGAACCTGTCCATATACAGTGGGAGTGCCGGTATGATTTTGGAATTATATATATATATATATATACTGGCTAGATGGACCGGCACTTCCTCTAATGGAATATGCTGCTCCGGTGCCCTCTGAGATAATCAGTCACAGCAAAGAAAAGGCAGCGGCGGCACTCGGAGACTTAAATGTTTTAAAAAGACATATTAGTCATGCGTCAAAAAAGGCACCAACATTTCGGGGCCACCCCGCCCCTTTGTCTAGGTGAGATAATTATATAGTTTATATGTTTGTAAATGTTAATCATGTCCCCTCTTAATCTCCTTTTTTCCAGTGTAAACATGCCTAGCCTATCAAGCCTTTCCTAGTATTCTAGCATCTCCATCCCCTTTATCAATTTGGTTACATGTCTTTGAACCATTTCTAGTTCCAGGATATCATTTTTGTAGTATGGTGCCCATAGTTCTGCACAGTATTCGAGATGAGGCCTCACTAGTGATTTATATAATGGGAGTATAACACTCTCCTCCCTTGCATCAATTTCCTGCTTTATGCATGCTAATACAGTGTTTGCCTTTTTTGCTGAATTTCTGCTTTAGGTAGTACTGCTAAGTGTGTTATCTATGTGAACACCTAAATCTTTTTCCAGTACAGAATCCCCTAGTTTCTTCCCATTTAGTATGTAGGTAGTATATTTGTTCTTGCTACCAAAGTGCATTACCTAACATTTGTCTATATTGAACCTCATTCTCTATTTTGCTGCCCATATTCCCAATCTAAATAAGTCTTTCTGTATAGATTTAGTATCCACCTCCGAATTTATAACCTTACACAGTTTGGTATCGTCTGCAAAAATTGACACTGTAGTCTCTAGGCCTACTTCTAGATCATTTATGAAAATGTTAAACAATAATGGTCTAAGTGCAGACCCTTGTGGCACACCACTTAGTACTACAGTAGGAAATTCTCAGGGTTGTTCTCACGGATCTCCTGAACAAATGACATATGTGAGAAGATTTATGGCTTCAGCAACCAATCCTTGGTCCAGCAACTACAATTTTTGCTCTTTTTCTTCCTAGTAGCTTGCAGTGTTGTCACCATAGCAGCAGTAATACAATCATGAGCCTTTCTTCTCTTCAAACTCATGATGGGGGAAAAAGAACATATTCTCCCCGCAGTAATAGAAATAGGAAATGACGAACAAAGGGATTTTTCTTTCTGTTTTGTATGGTCAGTAATCACAACCTTTCTCTGCACATTATGGTAATTCTGTTTAGATCTGCCGTAACTGTACCCTGAATCCAGAGAGAGTGTACGCTGATACAATCATTTTCTTTCAATAGTTTGGATGGAAGGGAATTGAACAATGCAAGTAAAATTGTATAAGTGTATATGTGTGTATTGGCTGTAGTTTGGGGACATCTGATCAGGAGTTAGGTCTATCTCATCGACTGCTTGATTGTGTAGGTGTATACCCAGCTTAAGGCCAGCATTTTATTACCTGTCCTGCCACCTAAGGGGCAGGAATTACAACATTCATGTTCACTGCCTTGTTCCGTTCCAGGAACGGTAACTACTGTATGATATTAACATAGTAGAATCCAACATGTAGAAATAACATCATGTAGAAATAACAACAAAATGTACATTTTATCAAATATAAATACAATCATGGTTAATCAGTATAGGCTATTTGTACAATCAATGTACATTTTAGATGTGACTTACATATACATGACTTAAAAATGCAGACACTGCAATACCATTTATCCCAATTACATACCTCCGAACTGTCCCGAATCCATTGGGACAGTCCCGCTATTTGGACACTGTCCCGCTGTCCCACCCACGGGTCGCAGTGTATTCAATGCTTGGAGGTGAGGAAGGGGCTGCCCAGCTGCTCCTGGAGCGCTAGACAACCAAATTAAAAACTGTTAGACAGCGCAAGGCCATGCCCACCCATCAGGAGCCACATCCCTCTCGTCCTAGGCCATGCCCCCTTCTCAGCTTTGCCACGCGATGTTCCCGATTAGAATGTTTAGAAAGTTAGGAGGTATGCAATTATCATAAGTAACTTAAAAACGTAAATATTTAACAGCTTGACCTTTCCATGGAAAAATGAGTGTTTAACAACTATTTTTCTATATAAACATTACTCAATTACCAACATAGGAGTATACACAGATAAAAATGTAAGCTAACATGGTGCTGTTATAAAGAATGAGAAACTGTGACATGTAGGATGTGGATTACTCCAAATAATCTTTAAATTTTTTAAATCTTACTTTCCTATAATGTTATATTTTCATTTTATATTTTTATTGTATCATATTTATTTACCACTTAGTTCTTATTTTGATTAAAGATTTAGAACACATTCTGCTGTACAGTTTACATTTAATTTTTAGTTAAAAACATGAAAATACTAATAAAAGCATTTAAAAAAGCATGTTAAGTTTCTTAGTGAAAAGTACAGTATTCCACCCACAGCAATCACAAAGCAGAACAAGAGGCTTCATCAATCCCACATAGTCCTATTTTTAATCATTGAATAAAAACAACAAAATACCAGGTTTATGTAAATTTGAAACATACCAATAAATCATTAATTTTCAAAAAATATACATAGCACTGCTTTCTTTGGTATGACAACTAAAGGGTGCATTACAATTTCCAAATCAGTTCAGCATTGTACTTCATATGTCTATTTTTGGAAATTTGATAAATTAACCCCTCTGGGGTTTATTCAGTGTTGCACACAAAGCAGACACATCTTGCACTGAAAACAAGTGACTTCACATCCTTAGAAAATCAGAGTTGTGTAAACTTATACAGTCCAACATGCTCATACCTACACTTTGTTTAGGTAGAAAAACATCCAGACATGTGCCTAAATGTGGTTATTTGTGTGCAGAGCCAGGCCTAGGCATAGGCAAAATGAGCAGCTTTACATTGGTGGTTGTGGGGCACCTGTTGCGGAGAGCTCTGGCAGGGCAGCTCACACAGTGGGAGGCGGCAGTGCCAGAGCGTGTACGCGGTGCTGCTGCTGGTAATGATCATACCGCCTGCTGCTGCCGGAGTCAGGGGGAGATATGCCTGACGCTGTGGTCTGAGAGCGTGGCCACAGTCACCCCACCGGCGTGCCTGCTCTCATCTGCTGCCATATCTTCCCCTTTCCAACCCTACTGCTGCGCTCTTCTTTCCCTCTAACCTTCCCAGAATTCCGGTGCGGGCACAATGTAAATACGCACAGCACTCTGGGAGCGACTGTGCGGGAGAGAAGACAGAGGAGCATCAGCAGCACAGCATTGGGTTATAATAATAATACTACACTCTCTCTCACATCCTCACCTCTCTCCCCCTCTCTACCGTCATCACCTCCCTCCCTCTCTCTCCCATCCTCACCTCTCTCTCTCCCATCCTCACCTCCCTCTCTCTCTTTCTCCATCTCTGTCTCCCATTCTCACCTCCCTTACTCTCTCATCCTTACTGTCCTCTCTCTCTCTCTCATCAACTCTCTATCTCTCTCCTGTCCTCACCTCTCTCTCTCGCGTCCTCATCTCACCTCTCTCTCTCTCTCTCTCTGTCCCAAACTCACCTCTCTCTCTCTCATCCTCACCTCCCTCTCCCATCCTCACCTCCCTCTCCCATCCTCACCTCCCTCCCTCTCTCTCATACTCACCTCCCTCTCTCTCTCCCATCCTCACCTCCCCCCTCTCTCTTCCTATGTCCCATCCTCACCTCCCTCTCTTTCACTCCCTCTCTCCAATCCTCACCTTCCTCTCTCTCTCTCTTTCTCCTTCTCCCATCCTAACCACTCTCTCGCCTATCTTCACCTCTCTCTCCCATCCTCACCGTTATCTCTTTCTCTCCCACCTGTCATCACCTCTCTCTCTCTCTCTCTCTCTTGTCCTTACCTCACGGCTACTTCCATAGTGGCTTTACTGTGGTATAACATGTATAAGGGTCTTTACTGTGGTGTAATGTATATAAGGGTCTGTACTGTGGCGTAACATGTATACTTAGCTTATCTGTGGTGTAATCTGTATAAGCAGCTCTACTATGGCATAAAGTGTAAAAGCGTCTGAACTGTTCTGTTATGTGTATAAGCGGCTGAACTGTGGTTGTAACATGTATAATGAGCTCTACTATGGTGTAACATGTATAGGGGGCTCTACTGGGTGGAGTAACTTGTATAAGGAGCACCAATGTGCGGTGTAATGTGAATAACAGACACTACTGTGTGGTGTAATATAAAACTGTACTATTCTGTGACCACGCCCATTTCCCATAAAGCCACTCCCCTATATTTTTTACATGTGCCTGTGGCGCACACTGTCCCTATTTTTTATATATATATATTAAAGAATATAGGTCTCTGGCGGGCAACAAATATGGTTGATCTTAACCCTATTTGGCTACCTTTTAGCATTTATATATATTTTCAGATAGATGATGTGGGTATCTAAAACTACTCACATAATAAAAACTTGCGTTCACCTTATATTAATACAGAGATAAAATAACAGTTTTAATCTAAAAATTAAAAACTATTTTCACATTTTTTCACATATACATCTATATAATAAACAGATAATTTCTTTCAATTGGGGACTGCCCTTGCATGGGCAGAGCTGTTGTTAGCCACTCTGTTTCATCCTACATCCACTCTGCTGTTTAATAGTCAAAATCAAAACTTTTAAATATAAATTTGAATTTTGATTGGTACCCAAGTTGTAGTAACCACGAGCTCAGTACAGACATGTGTGTGTGTCTATCTATCTATCTATCTATCTATCTATCTATCAAATATATAAGGGGACAATACACAGAGCTTGCGCAGAACCTGTTTTTGATAAGATCAGCACAGAGAACACGTGGTCACTCGCTTAGGTTACAGGAGAGGAGATTCCGCACAATGCGGCGAAAAGGTTTTTTCACAGTAAGGAAAATACGTGTTTGGAATTCCCTGCTTGAGTGAGTTCTAATGGCGGACTTAGTCAACACCTATAAGAATGGGTTAGATAAATTCCTAATGGATAAGGATATTCAGTGTTATGGTGCTTAGTCACGCACTATAGTTATTAAAACACAACGGCTGTCATTAAAACAAAACGGCTGACATCAACAACAGGCAAAATTAGTCCTAAGAGAAAACTGCATAGCAGACCACCAATAGGTTGAACTCGATGGACAAATTGTCTTTTTTCAACCTTAGATACTATGTTACTATCTATCTATCTATCTATCTATCTATCTATCTATCTATCTATCTAACTATTATGTGTGTACTGTATGTATGTATGTATATATATATATATATATATATATATATAGGAAACAGATAGAGGTTTGGCACTCCTCAAATAAAGAGAGTATTGCTCCGGTGCCCTGTCATTCAAAAACTATTGTGTAGACAGTGTGCGACTGGCACTCAGGAGACTTTGAAAAGAAGAGCTGACACAGTTGCTTATGCCAACGTTTCAGAGCTCTCGCTCTTTTATCAGTTTGTCTTGAATAAGCAACTGTGTCAGCTCTTATTTTCAAAGTCTCCTGAGTGCCAGTCGCACACTGTCTACACTATATATATATATATATATATATATATATATATATATATATATACATATAAAGCCATAAACAGATGTGTTATTTTTGGCGTGCGTTTATAAGCAGTATGCTTGGTGGTAGTATTATCTGCTAGGGGGCAACAACAAAAATCTTGTCTAGGGCATCAAATTGCTTAGGGTCAGATCTTGTGGTCATATCTACAATGAGCAAACAAATAACACATTGCAATTATTACAAATCTCTCCACACTCTATGAAGTTACACCCATAACACTGCTGTCTTGGCCAACATGAACTCATCTGCATAAAGGAATCTAGCATCATGAATAACACATAACAAAGTAGGAGTGAAACTACTCCTCTCTACACTGTGCATTAATAGGAGGTTCCTGAACATACAGTACTGGAATGTTGGAATTTGTTGGCTTGGACAGGGCTGGCGATTAGTTGGCCTCAGACTGATCTAGCTCAGAGTGGGATGGTGAGTGGCCAGGCTCAAACTGGACTGCAACCAGGAGGGCTGAGATGGCCCCACCTCAGAATCCTCCTCTGCAGCTTTCTCCTCCACCTGAGCAAGCTCCTTTCCAGTGAAACACACCAATAGAGTAATTGTAGGCTTATACACAATGTGGAGTTATACAAATAACATGACATCAGGCTATGAAGGACTGCTTCATATGTTAAATGTCATTAACAGTAGTGGTGTCAGAAGGCGGGTGCGGGGGATGTGGCCCGCACCCGGGTGTCACCCTTGAAAGGGGTGACACCAAAGTGCCAGCTCTTCTGCAATGACAGGAGTGTGCTGCAGTGTGATAATCTCCTGCAACACTTAGCTCCTGTCACAGATAAGAGCCGGCACTACACGCTGCCCACTCTCCGGTGGCAGCCAGCATCTTTGGGGAAGCTGGACATGCCCCGAGAGCGAAGGAGAAGAGATCTGCGAGTCCATACCCCTTTAAATCAGGCCACACCCCATTTCCAGGTACCTGCGGCTCCGGCGGGCTAAGCAGGGGGTGTAATAATACAGAGTGTGCACCGGGTGTCCACACACCCGGTGACGCCTCTGCTTAACAGTGACTTGCTGCTGTAGCCCTATTAACATTAGGGGTTATGAAGTATTATAGAGTGTAACTTTACCCATATATGTATGTGTAGGATGTATCTACATATTGTGAAAAGTATCACACACACTAGATAAAGTACAAGCTGTTTTCTTTATTTTCTCGCTCAGGTGGACAACATAAGGTAAACTTCCAACAGCATAGGTTTCACAGCATGGCAGTTCACAGGTTACAGCAAAAAATTCACAATTCACAGACTCATTGATAATACATCCACATGGCTTCCTATAAATCTATATTTGAATCTTTGTGCAGTTAGCTGAATGGAAATTATTGTAATATCCACCATGTATACGGTTGTCGTATCTCAACAGTATGTAGTGATGCATACATTTAACACAGAGTTAATATAGGACAGAAAAGGAATAGTGTTTATTGGATAAACCATACCTCCCAACTGTCCCGATTTTAGTGGGACAGTCCCGTATTTTTGGGGCTGTCCCACCCGCGGGCCGCAGTGTCCCACGGTTTTGGTTAGTTGGGAGGCTCCTGTCACAGGTCTATTCACAGGTGACAGAGGGAGAGAGGGCATGCCAGCAGCTCAAAGAGCACTGGGCATGCCCCCGCAGTGACAATAAAAGGGTGCGTGACACTCGATTGTGGCTCTGATGTGAGGCCACACCCCTTTTTGTATAGGCCATGCCCCCTTTTTGAGCGCGCGCTTCACACGTGCCAAGGTCCCGCTATGACTTTTCAAAAGTTGGGAAGTATGGATAAATTGGAGAGTACAGATAGATTTGTCATAAGTAATTATTAAATGGTTATTAGGAAATTTGCTTCACTGTTATTTAATAAATGCTATTTTCAAGGGTGTGTTGTATTTTGTTGAAATTCATAATGTCGATATTGACCACATTGACATTCATCATGTTAATACTGATAAAATGTAAACATGATTAGAATGTTGGCAAAATGTCCCTGATGGTATAGCAGTGACTTAGCTGGTACGATAGGTCCTTCAGCTCCAGTGACGTCTTCTGGGTCCGGGGGTCATTTGACGGTGACTTCCGGCGAATCCATAAGCACTTCTGGCAGGGAGTATCCCTAATCCTCCCACTAGTGTCTAACCTTAGCCCTCCCTTCCTGCAGCCTAACCCAAACCTCCCATCCTGTAGCCTAATCCTAACCCTCTGATGCCAGTCCATTTCACATGGCATTCAACATGTTGATATTCTGCACATGCCATCGACATTCCATATTCTAACAATATTGACATCATAACTATTGACATTGTGATACAGGTTGAGTATCCCATGTCCATATATTCCAAAATACGGAATATTCCGAAATATAGATTTTTTTGAGTGAGAGTGATATAGTGAAACCTTTGTTTTTTTTTTCCCAATAAATTTTTATTGATTTATAACAAAATAAATAAGACAGCATACATTTTGACTGGTAGTACAGGAAAATACAATCCAATAGACGTGGGCATTGACAAGTAGACCCTAAACGCTATAACCATAGATGAAGACTCATTGCCTAGATACATACATCAGTACTTTCAGTCAAGCCAAACGTCACTTAGTAATAAACTGTCTAAACAAGGCATTTCGTTACATAAGAACCTGAAATAAAATAAAAAAAAAGACAGGAGAGAAAGCAGGAGAGAAGAAATAGAGAGTCAGAGAGAGGGAAGGGGGGGCAAGGACAGTGTGGTCTTCCCAATGTCCACTCGGACCAAAAAGCAAAAATATAATCACCTAAACTCCGGATAACCATAATGCAGTTAGATTCTAGAAATAGAAGTCAGTGTGAGGGGCTCACGTTCAAATCACAAATGTCAGGTATGTCCGTGAAGACTTGAAATCCAACCAAGGGGACCAAGTAGTCATGAATCTCCAATGGCCATCTGGTGTTACCTGCAATTCCTCCATGGACATAAATCAGTCCATTCTGGCTACCCATTCCTTCACAGTGGGTGGTGTAGTAGATCGCCAGCGAACTGGAATAACCGCTTTAGCAGCGCTATTAAGAAACTTCAATAAAGAGTTTTTGTAGGTTGACAGGGGACACGCAATTAAGTTGAGAAGCCAGAAAGCAGGCTCGGAGGAGACCTCTGAACCCACAATCAGCCTCAAAATTGTGATAACTTTGTTCCAGAAGGGGCAAAGTATGCAACAGTCTCACCAGATATGTATCGGGGATCCCGTTTCATTGTTACATCTCCAGCACGTATCCGGTACGTCAGGAAACATTTTAGCCAGTGTTATGGGGCACCTGTACCATCGTGATAAGACTTTGAATTGTGTTTCAATGACTGAATAACTAGTAGAGCTTACAAAGGTGGCTTGGAAACTTTTTTCCAAGTCGTCTTCTGATAATTCAATCTGAAGGTCACAGCCCCAATCTCTGGTATATTTAGGGAGATCTGGGAATCTGTTCTCAATTGCAGCGAAGGGAAGGGGATTATCTCTCCAAGCTCCACCAGCTGGCCGACACGCACCACCCATTAGTTTCCAAGAGTCAAACCCCCGGCCCGAGACTGCTGGAGGAAAATCTGGGTTGTAAAATATTGGAGTCAGAGGAGAGTGTTTGGAAGAAATATACAGGAGATTTCTAAGTCTATTCCAGCGTGAGAGTGTAGGGCCAATGGTAGGGTGTGCAATGATTGGTATCTTTGAGTGCCATGGATAGTAAGCTTTGGGAGTGGATAAAGCTGCATCCTCTATAAGTACCCATAGTTTGGTGTTATGTGAGCGTGACCACTCCATAATCCTATGGAGAACAATAGCATCATAATACAGTGAGAAATGTGGTAGCTGAAGACCACCCTTGTGTTTATGGCGAAAAAGTATGGCATGTTGGAAACGGGGTCTTTTGCCACCCCAAACAAAATCTATAACTAAATTGTGCAAGTCCCTGAACCAAGTTTTGGGAATGGAGATTGGGAGCGCCTGGAGGAGATAGAGAACCCTGGGCAAAACGTTCATTTTAATTACACTGAATCTCCCCAGCCAGGAAAGTCTCCTGTTGCCCCAGTCCCGGAACTCGGAGAATAGTGTATTAAGTAATTTTTTAAAGTTTTCATCAAACAGGCGTGTTAGGTCCTTATTCAAAATAACCCCCAGGTATTTAAAGCTAGAGGGATGCCAATGGAAAGGGAAATATTGTTTAAGGCCGTCAAGGGCTTGGGAGGGCACCGATACAGTCACTGCCACCGACTTAGAAAGGTTGATTTTAAAATTCGACAAGGAGCCAAATCTATTGAATTCGGACATCCAGTTGGGGACAGAAACCTCCGGGTTCGATATGACAGCTAACAGATCATCTGCAAACAGTGCGAGTTTGTATTCTCTACCCCCAACCGTGAGTCCCAAAATGTTAGGATTTAATCTGATGGATCCTGCCAAGGCCTCCATGCAGTGAATAAAAATAAGGGGCAAAAGAGGGCATCCTTGTCTGGTTCCGTTCCTAATCAGGACTGGGCAGGACAGGGCTCCATTAATTTTGATACTTACAGTAGGGGAGTTATATAGTGCCAGAATGCGGCTCAAGCTGACAGGTCCCAGTCCCAGTTGTCGTAGGACCCCCTCCATAAATACCCAGTTAACTCTATTGAAAGCCTTCTCGGCGTCAGTAGAGAGTGCCACCACTGGATTAGGACTATGCGAGGCTAAATACATCAAATCAATGATTTTGGCCGTATTATCACAAGCTTCCCTCCCAGGTACAAATTCCACTTGGTCCGAATGGACAATATTGGGGAGCAGGAGCTTCAATCTGTTTGCTATAAGTTTAGCAAACAGCTTGATGTCTGTGTTAAGGAATGATATCGGGCAGTAACTGGCACATTGAGCCGGGTCTTTCCCTTCTTTCGGGATAACCGTGATGAAAGCCTCTAATGTTTGAGGGGAGAAACCCTGAGTGTCTGAAACCTCATTAAAAGCCGTTAACATCTTGGGTAAGAGAGAATCTTTAAAGAGTTTATAAAAAGAGATGGTATATCCATCGGGACCCGGACTCTTCCCAGAAGGAGTCTCCTTGAGGGCTTGTTCCAATTCTGAGATAGAGAACAGGGAGACTAACCAAGCGCTGTCGTTTTCTGACAGCCGAGGGAGCTTCGCATCACAAAGGTACCCCTCCACCAAATCTCGGGTAACCAATGGTGACCCCGGGGTTCTAGACTCATGGAGATTGTATAGTTTAGTATTGTAAGAGTGGAATGTGTCAGCAATATCCCTTGTGAAGGTATGGCGGGTCCCTGCCGCATCCTGTATCGACTGGATGAATAGAGTAGCCCTCTGTGTGCGGAGCACCCTAGCTAAAAGTTTTCCCGGTTTGTTACCCCATTGAAAAAAGCGATTTCTACATAGCCTATAGTCTTTCTTAACATCTTCAAATAACAAGGCATTGAGAGTTGCCCTCGTCTCGTTCAATTCAGTAAGCACCGGAAGAGACGGGCTCGCCTTGTGAATTGTCTCCAAATCCCTTAACCGCTGAAGTAAAGTATTTTTTTCCCCCAGCTTTTCTATTTTCAGCATGGAGCCTAGCTGGATGAGCTTACCCTGCAGGACACATTTATGAGCTTCCCACACCATGACTCGGGAGACGTCTGGTGTCTCATTCATTATAAAATAATTCTCTATTGTCTCAAGTAGTTGAGGGTGAAACCGTGTATCCATTAATATTTGTTCGTTTAGCCTCCAAGTACACTGTTTGAAGTGTGGACAGGACGTCTCCAGAGTCAGGAAGACGGGAGCATGATCTGACCAGGTAATTAACCCAATATCAGTATCCCTAACTAAATGTAGAAATCTGTGGGGCAAAAAGAGATAGTCAAGCCTGGAGTAGGTGTCGTGTGGCCTGGAATAGAGTGTGTAGTCCCTGTCCCCGGAGTGTTGGAACCTCCACGTGTCAACCAGCTGGTGGTCATGGAGAGAACAACGTACTCTACAATGCGAGGCAGTGAGGGCCTAGCTGGTGTCCCGGAGATTTCCACCTCTGGCTGAAGAGTCCAGTTGAAGTCCCCTCCTATAACTAGGATGCCTTCGATCAAAGAGGCAATACGATTAAGAACTCTCACTAAGAATCTAGGTTATGAATGATTGGGAGCATATATGTTTATAAAGGTGTACACCTGATCAAACAATTTACACTTTACCAGGAGTGCCCTGCCCTCCTCAAGAGACATGGACGTCACCTCTTGAAATGGTAATCATTTGGACAGCAATATAGCGACACCCAAAGACTTACCCTTGCTGTTGTTATTATAAAAAAAAGTGTGGGTAGTTCCGATCTTTAAGAACCGGGGCTACCCCATTTTTGAAGTGCGTTTCCTATAAAAATGAAACATCAGCCCTGAAGGCAAAAAGGTCCCTAAGGACCCTCGAGCGTTTCTCCGGGATGTTGAGGCCCTTCACATTGAGGGAGACAAATTTTATGGCTGTCGCTTTGGGGTCAACTGCCATTGTCCATGGAGTGAGGGGCAATATAGAGTCCGATGAGGAGGGCAGTACAACTCTCAAAACAGAAAACCACACACAAAGGGGGGGAGGGAAGAAGAGAAAAAGAGAGAAATAGAATCAAACAATACATTAGAAAAATAGTTCGAAAATTCTAGCACAGTCAAAAATAAGCAATTCCAACTACGAATTTAGAAGTAGAACACACTACCACCTCTTGGGAGCTTGGACGCGACAATCACGTCGGAGGCCAAGAATACTCGGGCGGTGTAGGGGAAACTGGGGGTCAGTGCCGATCCCAGCCCCAACAGGAACATCAATATAACACTCAGAAATTCGAATAACAATTCAACCACACAACTGTAAAGCAACTTAAAAACATCATATGGCATGAAACAACATCCACCAACTCAAATGGGTCGGGTGAACGCTCAGGAAGTCAAGTGCGATCTCGATGCCGCGAGTATGTCTTCAAAAGGGGAGAGGCACATCGTGACAAGGAAATCCCTCAACCCAACATTGTGCCTTTAAACTAATCAAAAGTCATTAGGAAATACGAAAGCAAATGTTCCAAACCATCAGGGGACCCTCAATTTTTTGCCGTCTGCACGGGGGAGCGATGCTCCCTAGGTGGTTTTGGGCTACGGTGGATGAGGTGCCAGTCACTATCAGGGTGAGAGAGTTCCGGTGGAATACAGCGGGTCAGGGGCTCCTGCCAGTCCGGGAGAGTGGCCAGAGGCCCTCCAAGCTCTTGGCAGAAAGGGGGTAAATCGGTGGGGTCTTTAAGGGAGTACAACTTCCCATTGTGAGACCTGCAGGCCAAAAGGAAAGCTCCATCTATATTTAATTCCCAACTTCCGAAGCTTCGCAGTAAGTGGGTGTAGAGTTCTGCGCTTTTGGAGGGTCGTCCATGATAAATCCTGGAAGATCTGAATTCTGTGGGATGCAGTCTCAATCACATCCATGTGACGAGTTTTGCGAAGGATCTCCTCCTTTTCTGTATAGTAATGTAAGCGGCAAATTATGTCGTGAGGACGGTCAGATGGAGCACCTCTGGGTCTCAGGGCTCGATGGGCTCTATCGAACTCGATTATTGAAGCAGGATCTCGGCCCAAGAGTTTGTTAAAAACCGTTGCGAGGAAGTCAATACCTGTAATATCTCTCACTTACAGTACTTTGTATGACTAATTGGTAATAAATTATCATATTACTGCTACTTGTATAGTATTATCTAACACTGGTGACCAGGTTTCCTACGTGTTACTGACCATTTTTTTTGTTTTATCAATACAGATCTTTCTGTACTGGTCAGGGTGAAATGGATGCAAGACTAACTGTGTCCACATCCTTTCAAACTACTATATATGTAGAATGACATTTTAACTTATTTTCACTCATATTTTTTCCTTCTTTAGGCACTTTGAATAGGTATTGTCTGTTGAGTAATTTCTATTTTTAAATGATAAATAATAAAATTATCATCTACGCGGTCTTGAAGCTGTTGGAGACTAGACGCTTGTCTAATAACTGTGGCTCTGATGGCATTGTGTGCCGCAGCTGTATCTGAGGAGAAACATTCCACACAAGTTAGGCGGGATCCAATGTGAGATATCTCGGATTGAACAGCGGCAATCTCCGAGTGGACTGTTTCTCTGAATCTACTCTCCAATTGCTCAAAGTTCTGTTTCGTTGGCAGGGCCTGAAGAAGGGTCAAAATCTGTGAAAGACTTCCTTGATCTGTCGTGGTGTGCAGGTCTACCGCATGGGCCCCCACTTGAGAGACCGAATCGGAGACAGGTGAAAGACATGGGGTTGAAGGCAAAGAAATATCTTCCATGGGAGTGGAACCCTGGGGAAGGAGAAATTGCCTCATATCAGTTGAAGTCGGAGTATCCATTGCACGTGTCAGGGTGACCTTTTGCGACTTTCTCCCTCTCCCTTGCGATCCTCTCTTACCTCTCACCATGAGGCACCTTGGTCACATCAATGGAGCGTCTGTAATTGCGTTGTGTGATTAGAACAGCATCCCGTCAGGGCCAACACCGGCACATTCCCCCCAGAATCACAATGTCTAGCCGGGCATCAGTGCAAGAATAAACTTGCAAAGAAGAGACAGTGATTATGTTTGGCCACGGGGTGGCAGCTTAACGTCATACATGACGGACAGTAGGTGAGTAGGAGACAATTCCAGGCTTTGGTGCTGCTCAAGTATTCCTGAGGAAAAATATAAGGGACACTGTGCGTGGATTAGGTAATGAAAGGAGCAGGGGTGGCAGTATTGCACAATTCCAAGACAGCAGCCAGCCAGACCTGCAATGAATGGTATACATGGGTGAGAGAGCAGCACGTTTGAAAGCTGTACTTTTCAGCACACTAAAGGGATGCCAGCAGGTAGGCAGGGGCAGTGGTCCAGGCAGCGGAGGGCACCGGTTACAGATCCGCCAGGGACCGCGGCACCTCAGCCTCCTCACGGCCATGGAGCAGGGTGAGTGTGGCACCAACCACAAGATGGCCACCACCCGCCAGTATCCCGCGCTCCTCCTGTGAGTCCCCCAGCCCTCGGCCGCCGTCTGTGCAGGGGAGTCCGCTGATCGAGGGTATAGGAGATGGGGGCCGAGACCCGGGTGTGCAAAAGAGCCGCGGTGCAGGCGGAGCAGGTCTCAGGGATCGAGTAGTGCCAACCACAAAATGGCGGCCGACCGCCGGTAAGAAGCACTGTGACCTTGTCCTCAAGCGAGTCCTCCAGCCTCCGGCCACCTGCAGGGTAGTGGGGTCTGCGAGGGATCCGGTGATGGAGAGCGGAACCCAGAAGGAAGGGGGATCCGTGGTGCAGGCTGAGCTGAGCCCAGCAGTGAGCGTCCTCAGCGGCCTCCACCCGAAATCAAGGTCCCGGTTTCTATGCTGCAGGTAGGCCGCAATCCGCAGGGGGCAAAGCAGGGCCCCCCGATTCAGCAGCACCGACCTCCAGGTACAGGGTGACTCATCGGACTCAGGGGACCGTGTCACTGTTGGTGGGCCACTAAACCAGGGTGAAGGCTGTGTATAGAGGATATTGCAGGCAGGAGCTCTGCAGGAACACGTCTTCCCCTGATGCCGGCCAAGCCACGCCCCATTTTCTAACATATTTAATGCATATGTCTTATAAAAATAGTAGTCAAGTATTGTAATTACTTGCTAGTGAAACCCCATTGAATCTTTTCTAATCAGTACCCTGGACATTGTAGCTTAATTGTTTAAATATATGATAAATTTGCTTATTAAATGTGTACAATGGATGGCTCAATTGGTAGAGTTCATGTCCTACACCATCAGCATAGGTCTGTTATGGGTTTGAACCCCAGAACAAGCATGTTGTTCTTTCTCACTACTGTGTATAGTGGTTTGTGTCTCTAAATTATGAAATGCATATGTCTATTATCAGTATTAGTCACGTGTACAATGGACTTGTTAGTGAAAATCAAAGAACGGCTTCTTATTTCCTCACATATTTAATGCATATGTCTTATAAAAATAGTATGGAATCCTCGGGAATGTATGGTATTCAGTTGCCCTCACCGGCAGCCTAATTTATTGTTCTACATAATTATCAACGCTGATTTATGTATCTGTTACATTTGCTACTACTTATACTGCTGGATTATTATTTATGCCCACCTTCTTTGTCAGCTCACAACATTTGTTTTGTACAATGAAATGTACCTACTAGCCTTTTGGTATATTTGCGATTAATCAATAGCAGCATTTTTTGGGGTGATATACACCCACTCCCATTAGTAGTTTGATACAAAGCAATGCTGTAAGTAGGGTACATACCTCTGTGTTTCCATAACCTGCCACACATTAATTATTTTTGATCACCTCTGAAACTTGTTTTTTTTTTTTATAGAGGTTGCTTATTATTATTATTAAGATGTGGATGTTGCATGTGCTTTAAATAGATCTTTTACAAGATTTTGCTTCTATTGGGCAATTTGTGTCCATAGTTTATGCATTAAGTCTTTAGGTAATACTAAGACAAACAATCAGCACTTTTTCCAGTGATATAGGAATACACGCAAGTAACTAACCTTGAGATATTCAACTTTTCCTCTTATTACTATTTTTCTGACTCAACTTATTTCTATGGACTCTCATCTTTTATCCAAGGGGGTGTAACTGCCTTCCTGCCTCACACAGAAAGCAGATCCATATTTTTTTTTTCAGCTTCAACACTTGTGTGTAATCTATTTCTTCTTATATAGGTGCACTCTCATTAGTGTTCAAATCATCAGTCCAATTACTCTACTATCATATCGCACTGCAAATGCCTGATCTCGTCCAATCTTGGAAGCCAAACAGTGCTGGGCTGGGGTAGTACTTGGTAGGGAGACCTCCAAGGAATACCGAGTGTTGTAGAGGTTTGTGAATCAACTTGGTCATGTGATTAAAGTATGATACTAACAGCAGTATCACCACTACTCTTCTTTCATCCCTACCTGTAATATATCTCACTTACAGTACTTTGTATGACTAATTGGTAATAAATTATCATATTACTGCTACTTGTATAGTATAATCTAACACTGGTGACCAGGTTTCCTACGTGTTACTGACCATTTTTTTTTTTTAATCAATACAGAGCTTTCTGTACTGGTCAGGGTGAAATGGATGCAAGACTAACTGTGTCCACATCCTTTCAAACTACTGTATATGTAGAATGACCAGAACATTTTAACTTTTCACTCATATTTTTTCCTTCTTTAGGCACTTTGGATAGGCATTGTCTGTTGAGTAATTTCTGCATTTAAATGATAAATAATAAAAATAATGTTTTACTTCATTCTTTCTTAACATATCATGGAATTTACCACTTAGAATAAGAGTGCACCCACATAAGAGTCTTCTTTTTCTCCGTCTTGTATAACATATGTTTATTTGACTCTGGGCGAACCACCAATACTGACTCACATTTTGGGATCTAACCAATTTTGTATTTGTCCATTTTTGGTTTTCAATTGTATTGCATAATTATACAGACCAGTGCCAGATCATACTTTTCTGTGGTGAATTATAAAAGTAGTAGTCAATTTTTATTGTAATCACTTGCTAGTTAGACAGTTAAACCCAATGGAATATTTTCTAATCAGTACACTGGACATTGCAGCTTATTTGCTTAAATCTGTGATACATTTGATTTTTAACAGTGCAGTCTGGATGACTCAGTTGGTAGCGTTCATGGTCATACACCATCAGCTTATGTCTGTCATGGGCTCAAACCCCAAGAAAATCTTGTTGTTGTTTTTTTCACTACTCTGGTGGTTTATGTCTTTACACAATGTAATCCAGATGTTTTTTATAGTGAGTTCAATGTGTAGACAGGATGGCTCAGTTGGTAGAGTTCCTGTCATACACCATCAGCATAGCTCTCTGTCTTGGGTTCAAGCCCCAAGAAAAGCATGTCTCTTTTTCAATAGTCTGTATATTGGTTTGTGTCTTTACACTATGTAATGCATATGTCTTTTAACAGTAGTAGTCAAGTGTACAATGGACTTGTTAGTGAAATCCAAAGAACAGCTTCCTTTTCTTATTTACTCACTTATTTAATGCATATGTCTTATAAAAATAGTAGTCAAGTATTCTAGTCACTTGCTAGTGAAATCCCATGGAATATTTCCTAATCAGTACCCTGGACATTGTATCTTAATTGTTTAAATATATGATAAACTTGCTACATGAAAGCAGAGTCTGGATGGCTCAGTTGGTAGCGTTCACGTCATACACCGTCATCTTATGTTTGTCTTGTGTTCAATCCCCAAGGCAATTATGGCTTTTTTTTAACTACTCTGGTGGTTTGTGTCTTCACACTACGTAATGCATATGTCTTTTAACTAGTGATGAGCGGGTTCGGTTCCTCGGAATCCGAACCCCCCCGAACTTCAGCCTTTTTACACGGATCCGAGGCAGACTCGGATCTTCCCGCCTTGCTCGGCTAACCCGAGCGCGCCCGAACGTAATCATCCCGCTGTCGGATTCTCGCGAGGCTCGTATTCTATCGCGAGACTCGGATTCTATATAAGGAGCCGCGCGTCGCCGCCATTTTCACACGTGCATTGAGATTCATAGGGAGAGGACGTGGCTGGCGTCCTCTCCATTTAGATTAGAAGAGAGAGAGTGAGAGTGAGACACTTGATTTACTGGAGCTTAGGAGTACTCAGAGAGTGCAGAGTTTACTAGTGACTGACCAGTGACCACCAGTGCAGTTTTTTTATTATATTATTATTTAATATAATCCGTTCTCTGCCTGAAAAAAAACGATACACAGTGACACAGTAACAGTATACCATATCTGTGCTCAGCCTCAGTGTGCTGCATCATCTATGTATATCTGACTGTGCTGAGTGCTCAGTCCTCACACAGCTTAATTGTGGGGGAGACTGGGGAGCAGTAGCAGGAGTACATATTATTTAACAGTGCACACTTTTGCTGCCAGAGTGCCACTGCCAGTGTGACTGACCAGTGACCACTGTCTGACCACCAGTATATTGTGATTGTCTGCCTGAAAAAGTTAAACACTCGTCCTGTGGTGTTTTTATTCTATAAACGCATTCTGCTGACAGTGTCCAGCAGGTCCGTCATTAATTATATAATATATACCTGTCCGGCTGCAGTAGTGATATATATATATTTTTTATATCATTATCATCCAGTCTATATTAGCAGCAGACGCAGTACGGTAGTCCACGGCTGTAGCTACCTCTGTGTCGGCAGTCGCTCGTCCATCCATAATTGTATACCACCTACCTGTGGTGTTTTTTTTTTTTCTATCTTCTTGATACTACTAGTAGCTTACTTTAGGAGTCTGCAGTGCTGCTGACAGTGTCCAGCAGGTCCGTCATTATATAATATATATCTGTCCGGCTGCAGTAGTGATATATATATATTTTTTATATCATTATCATCCAGTCTATATTAGCAGCAGACGCAGTACGGTAGTCCACGGCTGTAGCTACCTCTGTGTCGGCAGTCGCTCGTCCATCCATAATTGTATACCACCTACCTGTGGTGTTTTTTTTTTTCTATCTTCTTGATACTACTAGTAGCTTACTTTAGGAGTCTGCAGTGCTGCTGACAGTGTCCAGCAGGTCCGTCATTATATAATATATACCTGTCCGGCTGCAGTAGTGATATATATATATATTTTTTATATCATTATCATCCAGTCTTTATTAGCAGCAGACGCAGTACGGTAGTCCACGGCTGTAGCTACCTCTGTGTCGGCAGTCGCTCGTCATCCATAATTGTATACCACCTACCTGTGGTGTTTTTTTTTTTTTTTCTATCTTCTTGATACTACTAGTAGCTTACTTTAGGAGTCTGCAGTGCTGCTGACAGTGTCCAGCAGGTCCGTCATTATATAATATATACCTGTCCGGCTGCAGTAGTGATATATATATATATTTTTTATATCATTATCATCCAGTCTATATTAGCAGCAGACGCAGTACGGTAGTCCACGGCTGTAGCTACCTCTGTGTCGGCAGTCGCTCGTCCATCCATAATTGTATACCACCTACCTGTGGTGTTTTTTTTTTTTTCTATCTTCTTGATACTACTAGTAGCTTACTTTAGGAGTCTGCAGTGCTGCTGACAGTGTCCAGCAGGTCCGTCATTATATAATATATACCTGTCCGGCTGCAGTAGTGATATATATATATATTTTTTATATCATTATCATCCAGTCTATATTAGCAGCAGACGCAGTACGGTAGTCCACGGCTGTAGCTACCTCTGTGTCGGCAGTCGCTCGTCCATCCATAAGTATACTAGTATCCATCCATCTCCATTGTTTACCTGAGGTGCCTTTTAGTTGTGCCTATTAAAATATGGAGAACAAAAATGTTGAGGTTCCAAAAATAGGGAAAGATCAAGATCGACTTCCACCTCGTGCTGAAGCTGCTGCCACTAGTCATGGCCGAGACGATGAAATGCCAGCAACGTCGTCTGCCAAGGCCGATGCCCAATGTCATAGTACAGAGCATGTAAAATCCAAAACACCAAATATCAGTAAAAAAAGGACTCAAAAATCTAAAACAAAATTGTCAGAGGAGAAGCGTAAACTTGCCAATATGCCATTTACCACACGGAGTGGCAAGGAACGGCTGAGGCCCTGGCCTATGTTCATGGCTAGTGGTTCAGCTTCACATGAGGATGGAAGCACTCAGCCTCTCACTAGAAAAATGAAAAGACTCAAGCTGGCAAAAGCACAGCAAAGAACTGTGCGTTCTTCGAAATCACAAATCCACAAGGAGAGTCCAATTGTGTCGTTTGCGATGCCTGACCTTCTCCACACTGGACGTGAAGAGCATGCGCCTTCCACCATTTGCACGCCCCCTGCAAGTGCTGGAAGGAGCACCCGCAGTCCAGTTCCTGATAGTCAGATTGAAGATGTCAGTGTTGAAGTACACCAGGATGAGGAGGATATGGGTGTTGCTGGCGCTGGGGAGGAAATTGACCAGGAGGATTCTGATGGTGAGGTGGTTTGTTTAAGTCAGGCACCCGGGGAGACACCTGTTGTCCGTGGGAGGAATAGGGCCATTGACATGCCTGGTGAAAATACCAAAAAAATCAGCTCTTCGGTGTGGAAGTATTTAAACAGAAATGCGGACAACATTTGTCAAGCCGTGTGTTGCCTTTGTCAAGCTGTAATAAGTAGGGGTAAGGACGTTAACCACCTCGGAACATCCTCCCTTATACGTCAACTGCAGCGCATTCATCATAAGTCAGTGACAAGTTCAAAAACTTTGGGCGACAGCGGAAGCAGTCCACTGACCAGTAAATCCCTTCCTCTTGTAACCAAGCTCACGCAAACCACCCCACCAACTCCCTCAGTGTCAATTTCCTCCTTTCCCAGGAATGCCAATAGTCCTGCAGGCCATGTCACTGGCAATTCTGACGAGTCCTCTCCTGCCTAGGATTCCTCCGATGCATCCTTGCGTGTAACGCCTACTGCTGCTGGCGCTGCTGTTGTTGCTGCTGGGAGTCGATGGTCATCCCAGAGGGGAAGTCGTACTCGTAAGACCACTTTTACTACTTCCACCAAGCAATTGACTGTCCAACAGTCCTTTGCGAGGAAGATGAAATATCACAGCAGTCATCCTGCTGCAAAGCGGATAACTGAGGCCTTGGCATCCTGGGCGGTGAGAAACGTGGTTCCGGTATCCATCATTACTGCAGAGGCAACTAGAGACTTGTTGGAGGTACTGTGTCCCCGGTACCAAATACCATCTAGGTTCCATTTCTCTAGGCAGGCGATACCGAAAATGTACACAGACCTCAGAAAAAGACTCACCAGTGTCCTAAAAAATGCAGTTGTACCCAATGTCCACTTAACCACTGACATGTGGACAAGTGGAGCAGGGCAGGCTCAGGACTATATGACTGTGACAGCCCACTGGGTAGATGTATGGACTCCCGCCGCAAGAACAGCAGCGGCGGCACCAGTAGCAGCATCTCGCAAACGCCAACTCTTTCCTAGGCAGGCTACGCTTTGTATCACCGCTTTCCAGAATACGCACACAGCTAAAAACCTCTTACGGCAACTGAGGAAGATCATCGCAGAATGGCTTACCCCAATTGGACTCTCCTGTGGATTTGTGGCATCGGACAACGCCAGCAATATTGTGTGTGCATTAAATATGGGCAAATTCCAGCACGTCCCATGTTTTGCACATACCTTGAATTTGGTGTTGCAGAATTATTTAAGAAACGAGAGGGGCGTGCAAGAGATGCTGTCGGTGGCCAGAAGAATTGCGGGACACTTTCGGCGTACAGGCACCACGTACAGAAGACTGGAGCACCACCAAAAACGCCTGAACCTGCCCTGCCATCATCTGAAGCAAGAAGTGGTAACGAGGTGGAATTCAACCCTCTATATGCTTCAGAGGTTGGAGGAGCAGCAAAAGGCCATTCAAGCCTATACAACTGAGCACGATATAGGAGATGGAATGCACCTGTCTCAAGCGCAGTGGAGAATGATTTCAACGTTGTGCAAGGTTCTGCAACCTTTTGAACTTGCCACACGTGAAGTCAGTTCAGACACTGCCAGCCTGAGTCAGGTCATTCCCCTCATCAGGCTTTTGCAGAAGAAGCTGGAGACATTGAAGGAGGAGCTAACACAGAGCGATTCCGCTAGGCATGTGGGACTTGTGGATGGAGCCCTTAATTCGCTTAACAAGGATTCACGGGTGGTCAATCTGTTGAAATCAGAGCACTACATTTTGGCCACCGTGCTCGATCCTAGATTTAAAACCTACCTTGGATCTCTCTTTCCGGCAGACACAAGTCTGCAGGGGTTCAAAGAACTGCTGGTGACAAAATTGTCAAGTCAAGCGGAACGCGACCTGTCAACATCTCCTCCTTCACATTCTCCCGCAACTGTGGGTGCGAGGAAAAGGCTCAGAATTCCGAGCCCACCCGCTGGCGGTGATGCAGGGCAGTCTGGAGCGACTGCTGATGCTGACATCTGGTCCGGACTGAAGGACCTGACAACGATTACGGACATGTCGTCTACTGTCACTGCATATGATTCTCTCCCCATTGAAAGAATGGTGGAGGATTATATGAGTGACCGCATCCAAGTAGGCACGTCAGACAGTCCGTACTTATACTGGCAGGAAAAAGAGGCAATTTGGAGGCCCTTGCACAAACTGGCTTTATTCTACCTAAGTTGCCCTCCCACAAGTGTGTACTCCGAAAGAGTGTTTAGTGTCGCCGCTCACCTTGTCAGCAATCGGCGTACGAGGTTACATCCAGAAAATGTGGAGAAGATGATGTTCATTAAAATGAATTATAATCAATTCCTCCGTGGAGACATTCACCAGCAGCAATTGCCTCCACAAAGTACACAGGGAGCTGAGATGGTGGATTCCAGTGGGGACGAATTGATAATCTGTGAGGAGGGGGATGTACACGGTGATATATCGGAGGATGATGATGAGGTGGACATCTTGCCTCTGTAGAGCCAGTTTGTGCAAGGAGAGATTAATTGCTTCTTTTTTGGTGGGGGTCCAAACCAACCCGTCATTTCAGTCACAGTCATGTGGCAGACCCTGTCACTGAAATGATGGGTTGGTTAAAGTGTGCATGTCCTGTTTATACAACATAAGGGTGGGTGGGAGGGCCCAAGGACAATTCCATCTTGCACCTCTTTTTTCTTTCATTTTTCTTTGCGTCATGTGCTGTTTGGGGGGTGTTTTTTGGAAGGGCCATCCTGCGTGACACTGCAGTGCCACTCCTAGATGGGCCAGGTGTTTGTGTCGGCCACTAGGGTCGCTTAGCTTACTCACACAGCTACCTCATTGCGCCTCTTTTTTTTCTTCTTTGCGTCATGTGCTGCTGTTTGGGGAGTGTTTTTTGGAAGGGCCATCCTGCGTGACACTGCAGTGCCACTCCTAGATGGGCCAGGTGTTTGTGTCGGCCACTAGGGTCGCTTAGCTTACTCACACAGCTACCTCATTGCGCCTCTTTTTTTCTTTGCGTCATGTGCTGTTTGGGGAGTGTTTTTTGGAAGGGCCATCCTGCGTGACACTGCAGTGCCACTCCTAGATGGGCCAGGTGTTTGTGTCGGCCACTTGGGTCGCTTAGCTTAGCCATCCAGCGACCTCGGTGCAAATTTTAGGACTAAAAATAATATTGTGAGGTGTGAGGTGTTCAGAATAGACTGAAAATGAGTGGAAATTATGGTTATTGAGGTTAATAATACTTTGGGATCAAAACGAACCCCAAATTCTATGATTTAAGCTGTTTTTTAGGGTTTTTTGAAAAAAACACCCGAATCCAAAACACACCCGAATCCGACAAAAAAAATTCGGTGAGGTTTTGCCAAAACGCGTTCGAATCCAAAACACGGCCGCGGAACCGAACCCAAAACCAAAACACAAAACCCGAAAAATTTCCGGTGCTCATCACTACTTTTAACAGTAGTAGTCATGTGTAGAATGGACTTGTTAATGAAATCCAAAGAACAGCTTCCTTTTCTTATTTCCTCACATATTTAATGCATAAGTCTTATAAAAATAGTAGTCAAGTATTGTAGTTACTTGCTAGTGAAACCTCATGGAACATTTTGTATTCAGTTCCATGGATATTGTAGCTTAATTATTTAAATCTATAACAAATCAGCCCCTATATATGTGTAGACTGGATGTCTCAAGTTTGTAAAGTTCATATCATACACTGTCAGCATAGGTCTGTCATGGGTTCAACCACAAGACCAGCATGTTTTTTTGTCACTACTCTGTATGGTGGTTTATGTCTTTACATTATGTGATGCATATGTCTTTTAACAGAAGTAGTCATGTGTACAATGGATTTGTTAGTGATATCCAAAAAAACAGCTTCCATTTCTTATTTCCTTACATTTTTAATGCATATGTCTTATAAAAATACTGGTCAAGTATTCTAATCACTTGCCAGTGAAACGGTATCTGGTTGATAGCTAGACATTGTATAGTTAGAAAGTCAATTGATAGACACCATATGCTAAACAGACATTAGGTCGACAGGGTCAAATGGTCGACATGAAAAAGTAAACTACAAAAAGTTTGACAGGGTCATAAGATCGACATGAAAATGGTTGACGTAAAAAGATAGACTTTTTTTTATTTAACATGTTTTTGGACTATTTCATACCTTCTCTATCCATGTCGGCATAGAGGTGATTATTAACCTTCTGACAAGCCTAAAGCATGGTGAGCAAATCCTTTCTACAATTGGGGGTCCCAGATGATAAAATTATCCACACAAACCACAAAAATGCAAAAAACATGATGTCTACCTTTTTTGTGTCGACCATTTTCATGTCGACCTTTTGACCACGTTGGCCTTTTGTACTGTCTACCTTTTTCATGTCGACCTTTTGACCCTGTTGACCTAATGTCTGTCTAACATATGGTGTCTATCTATTGACTGTCTATTTAGACATTGTCTATCTATCAACCACACCTCAGTGAAACCCCATGGAATATTTTCTAATCAGTACCTGGACATTGTAGTTTAATTGTTTAAATCTATGAAAAAATTGCTGTTTAAATGTGCAGACTGTATACCTCAGTTGGTAGCGTTCATGTCTTACACTATCAGCATAGGTCTGTCATGGGTTTGAACCCCAAAACAAACTTGGATTTTTTCACTTCTCTGTATGGTAGTTTGTGTCCTTACACTATGTAATGCATATTTCTTTTAACAGTAGTAGCCATGTGTACAATGGAATTGTTAGTGAAATCCAAAGAACAGCTTCCTTTTCTTATTTTCTCACGTATTTAATGCATATGTCTTATAAAAATAGTAGTCAAGTATTCTACTCACTTACTAGTTAAACCCCATGGAATGTTTTCTAATCCATATGCTAGACATTGTTGATTAATTGTTTAAATGTATTAGACATTTGCTTTTTAGATTAGCAGGCTGGATGTCTCAGGTGGTAGAGTTCTTGTCATAGGTACAGATGGGTCCTCTGTTATCTTGGCTGGCTGAGGCGTTAGTTGTGATCGAGCGTACCGAGGCGCACAGAGCATTTGTGATTTCCTTTAAGTGTAACCTGCGATCATCCACCAGATGTCTGCTTTTTACAATCACCACTGTGCATGCGTGGGGTCTCCCGTAAAATACAATACTGAAATACATAGTAAGAACTACTTTACTAGTGCGTCTCATTCCACTGCATACAGTACATATAGCGTCTCATTACGCTACATTATTTCATACAGCATATACAGTACAGATGCAAATAGTATTTCCTACATAGTAGGCTATGTAGGAAAATCACATAGAGAACTGCAGACGCGTTGATACTGTGTAGATATGTAAATGGTACAGTAGCAGTGATCCCTTCTCATTAATTACAACACAGATTCTTACAACACAGATTCTCTAATGCTGACGATCTACATTACTGTGTTGCTCGAACAGTTAGTTGCATCAGAATACACTAATTTATATTTACCGGTACTTTATGTCTATGGCTGTTCATTACCACTGTGTATTGTATACAGCAGAATGAGTCGCTCCTGCAGATTTACTCTGATTTATGTGAAACGTGTGTGCACCCTTCCATTGAATGTATAACAAAGAAAAAAATAATAATAAAGTGAATGTCACGGGAACACATAAAAAAAGGTTGGCACTTCCTTCCCATTGGTGTTGGTTTATGCCTTAGGGGACTCGGACGCTGATACTTGTATTTCAAAAGCACAATATTTTTCACCACCTCCCCCTACCCCCATCGCCCTTTTTCCCCTGGGAGCCTGCACAGTTCATGCAGTAGACAGGGAGGGAGTTCAGGTCAGGTACAATACACAAACGCCGATGATCTACAGTACTGTGTTGCTCAGTTAGTTGCGTCAGAATACACTAATTTATATTCATTACCACTGTGTATTGTATGTAGCAGAATAAATCACTCCTGCAGATTTACTCTGATTTATGTGAAACCTGTGTGCACCCTTCCATAGAATGTATAACAAAGGAAAAAAAAATAATAAAGTGAATGTCAAACAAAAAAAGTTGGCACTTTGGGGCTCGTCCCCGGGACTCTCAGCGTGGGAGGTGGGAGCCTTCGTTGCTAGCCCATGATGCTTCACGAGAGATTCACAAGTTCATGTGTAAAAGTAATGAAAAGAGCGATCCCTTCCCATTGGTGTTGGTTTATGCCTTATGGGACTTGGACGCTCATACATGTAGTTCAAAAGCACGATATTTATGCACAGTACATACTTCCTTTCACACAGTTGCGTCCACATACATAATCTTGCGTCTGCTTGCACAAGTGTTTTAACATGTTCGTTTGTGTCTGTATAAACTATTTATTTCTTTTTTTAACTCTCTCCGTCTGACCATTGGTCACCATCTATTAACATTACAGTCGTCACTCACCATTTGCCAGAGCTGTAGATCAATCCGCCGCTATTCGATCTAAAGAACTGGATTAGTGGAGCATTAGCCACCCAGTGGTGGAGATGTGTATTGCATACTGAGTATCTAGTCGCGCCTCAATGCGCCTGTCCGTGATTAAACTCAGCAACCTAAGCTATCGCCTAGGCATGAATAAACCTCCATCTAGGCGCAGAAACAGTCAAGATAATGGAGGACCCATCTGTAAGCATGTTGTTCTTTTTTTCACTAGTCTACTTGTTGGTTTGTGTCTTTACACTATGTAATGCATATGCCTTTTAACAGTAGCAGTCAAGTGAACAATGGAATCTCTTAGTGAAATCCAGAGAACAGCTTCCTTTTCTTATTTCTTCACATATTTAATGCATATGTCTTATAAAAATATTAGTCAAGTATTCTAATCAATTGCACTTGAAACCCCATGGAATATTTTCTAAGCAGTACCCTGGACATGGTAGCTTAATGGTTTAACTGTATGATAAATTTGCTGTTAGAAAGTGGAAACTGGGAGGCACGGTTGGTAAAGTTTATGTCATACACCATCATCATATGTCTGTCTTGGGTTTGAATCGCTAAACAATAATATTCTTTTTTCACTACTCTGTATGGTGGTTTGTGTCTTTACACTATGTAATGCATATGTCTTTTAACAGTAGTAGTCGTGTGAACAATGGACTTGTTAGTGAAATCCAAAGAACAGCTTCCTTTTCTTATTTCCTCACTTATTTAATGCATATGTCTTATAACAACAGTAGTCAAGTATTCTAATCACTTGCTAGTGAAACCCCATGGAATATTTCCTATTAAGTACCATAGATATTGTAGCTTAATTGTTTCAATCTATGATAAATTTGCTTTTTAAGTGTGCAGCCTGGATGGCTCAGTTGGTAAGGTTCATATCATACACCATCTAGTATTGTCATGTGTTTGAACTCCAAGACAAGCTTTATTTTGTTTTTTACTAATCTAAATTATGGTTTGTGTCTCTAAACAATGTAATGCATGTGTCTTTTTAAATCCCTAGATGTGCAGGCTGGATGGTACAGTTGGTAGAGTTCATGTCGTACACCATCAGCATAGGTTTGAAACACAAGACAAGTATTTTTTTTCACTAATCTTTATGGTGGTATGTGTCTATACACTATGTAATGCATATGTCTTTTAAAAGTAGTAGTCATGTGTACAATGGACTTGTTAGTGAAATCCAAAGAACAGCTTCATTTTCTTATTTCCTCACATATTTAATGCATATGTCTTATAAAAAATAGTAGTCAAGTATTCTAATCACATGTAAGTGAAACCCCATGAAATATTTTCTAATCCGTTCCCTGGACATTGTAGCTTAATTGTTTAAATCTATGATAAATTTTCCCCATGATGGGTGCAGCCTGGGTTGTTCAGTTGGTAGATTTCATGTCATACACCATTAATATAGGTCTGTCGTGGGTTTGATCCCCAATACAAGCACTTTTTTTCACTACTCTATTTGGTGGTTTGTGTCTTTACATTATATAATGCATATGTTTTATAAGTGTAAATCATATGTACAATGGACTTGTTAGTGAAATCCAAAGAACAGCTTCCTTTTCATATTTCTTCACATATTTAATGCATATCTCTTTTTAAAATAGGAGACAAGTATTCTAATCAATTCCTAGTAACTCCCCATTTAATATTTTCTAATCAGTAACCTGGATATTATAGCTAAATTGTTAAAATCTATGATAAATTTGCGTATTAACATTGCAGACTGGATGGCTAAGTTGGTATGGTTCATGTCATACCCCATCAATCTATGTCTATCATGGGTTCCAACCACAAGACAAACTTGTTTTTTTATTCAATAATCTATATGGTGGTTTGTGTCTATACACTATGTAATGCATATGTCTTTTAACAGTAGTAGTCATGTGAACAATGGACTTGTTAGTGAAATCCAAAGAACAGTTTCCATTTCATATTTCCTCACATTTTTAATGCATATGTCTTATAAAAACAGTAGTCAAGTATTCTAATAACATGTAAGTGAAACCCCATGAAATATTTTCTAATCAGTTCCATGGACATTGTAGCTTAATTGTTTAAATGTTTGATAAATTTGCATTTTGAATATGTAGACTAGATGGCTGAGTTGGTAGAGCTCATGTCAACAACCACCTGCATTGGTCTGTCATGGGTTTGAGCCCCAAGTCAATCATGTTTTTTTTTAATACTCTGTTGGTTTGTTTCTTTACACTATGTAATGCATATGTCTTTTAACAGTAGTAGTCATGTGTTTAACAGACTTGTTAGTGAAATCCAAAGAACCGCTTCCTTTTCTTATTTCCTCACTTACTTAATGCATATGTCATATGCATATGTCCTATAAAAATAGTGGTCAAGTATTATAGTCACATGCTAGTTAAACCCCATGGAACATTTTTAATCAGTTCCATGGACATTGTAGCTTAATTATTATCACAATATATGTGCAGAATTGTTGGCTCAGTTGGTAGAGTGCATGTAATTCCCCATTTGCATAGGTCTGTCATGGGTTCGAACCCCATGAAATGCATTTTTTTTTCTCTACTCTGTATGGTGGTTTCTTTTCAGCTCTTTATATGTGCAGACTATAAAAATAGTAGTAAAGTATTCTAATCACTTGCCAGTGAAACCGCATGGAATATTTTCTGATCAGTACTATGGACATTGTAGCTTAATTGTTTCAATCTATGAAAAATTTGCACTTAAACTGTGCAGACTAGAAACCTCAGTTGGTAGAGTTCATGTCATACGCCATAAGCATAGTTCTGTTATGGGTTCAAACCCCACAAAGAGCATTTTTTTCCACTACTCTGTTTGGTGTTTTGTGTGTCTACTCTACCCTATGTAATGCATATGTCTTTTTTACGCTTTTATTGTGTGGACTTGGTGGCTCAGTTGGTAGAGTTCATGTCACCAACCATCAGCACAGGTCTGTCATGGGTTTGAACCCCAAGACAAACTTGTTTTTTTTTTTCACTGCTCTGTTTGGTAGTTTGTGTCTTTACACTTTGTAATACTCATGTGTACAATGGAATTGTTAGCAAAATCCAAAGAACAGCTTCCTTTTCTTATTTTCTTATTAATGCATATGTCTTATAAAAATAGTAGTCAAGTATTCTAATCACTTACTAGTGAAACCCCATGGAATATTTTTTAATCAGTACCCTAGACATTGTAGCATAATTGTTTAAATGTATTAGACATTTGTTCTTTAATTTAGCAGGCTGGATGGCTCTAGTGATAGATTTCTTGTCATATACCATCAGCATAGGTCTGTCATGGGTTCAAACCCCAAGACAAGCATGTTCCTTTTTCACTAGTCTGTTTGGTGGTTTATGTCTGTACACTATGTAATGCATATGTCTTTTAACAGTAGTAGTCATGTGTACAATAGATTTGTTAGTGAAATCCAAAGAACAGATTCCTTTTCTTATTTCCTTACATATTTAATGCAAATGTCTTATAAAAATAGGACACAAGTATTCTAATCACTTGCTAGTTAACCCCATGGTATATTTTCTGGTCAGTTCCCTGGAGATTGTAGTTAATTATTTAAATCTATGATAAATCTGCACTATATGTGTGCAGATTGAATGGCTCAGTTGGTTGCGTTCATGTCATACACCATTGGCATAGGTTTGCCATGGGTTCAACCTGAAGAGAAGCATGTTTATTTTTTTCTACCCTGTATGGTGTATTGTGTCTCTACACTATGGGGCTAATTCTGAGTTGATCGCAGCAGGAACTTTGTTTGCAGTTGGGCAAAAGCATGTGCACTGCAGGGGAGGCAGATGTAACATGTGCAGAGAGAGTTAGATTTGGGTGTGGTGAGTTCAATCTGCAATCTAAATTGCAGTGTAAAAATAAAGCAGCCAGTATTTACCCTGCACAGAAACAAAATAACCCACCCAAATCTAACTCTTTCTGGACATGTTATATCTGCCCCACCTGCAGTGCACATGGTTTTGCCCAACTGCTAAAAAAATTCCTTCTGCGATCAACTTGGAATTACCCCCTATGTAATGCATATGTCTTTTAGCTTTTAAGATTACGCAGACTTGGTGGCCCATTTTGTAGATTTCATGTCATACACGATCAACATAGGTTTGTCGTGGTTTCGAGCCATAAGCCAAACTTGTTTTTATTTTTCATTACTCTGTATGGTAGTTTGTGTCTTTACACTATGTAATGCATATGTCTTTTAACAGTAGTAGTCATGTGTATAATGGATTTGTAGATGAAATCCAGGAACAGCTTCCTTTTCTTATTTCCTCACATATTTAATGCCTATATCTTTTAAGAGCAGTAGTCAAGAATTCTACTCGCATGCTAGTGAAACCCCATGAAATATTTTCAAATCAGTGCCCTGGACATTGTAGCATAATTGTTTAAAATATGATAAATTTGCACTCTAAGAATGCAGGCTGGATGGCTGGGTTGGTGAAGTTCATGTCATAAACCACCAGCGTAGGTATGTCGTGAGTTTAAACCCTAAAACAATCATTTATTTTTCAATACTCTGTTTGGTGGTTTGTGTCTTTACACTATGTAATGCATATGTCTTTTAACAGTAGTAGTCATGTGTACAATGGATTTGTTAGTGAAATCCAAAGAACGGCTTCCTTTTCTTATTTCCTTGCATATTTAATGCATATGTCTTATAAAAATAGTAATCAAAGATTCTAGTCATTTGCTAGTTATAACCCATGGAACATTTTCTAATCAGTTCCATGGACAATATAGCTTAATTATATAAATCGATGATAAATGAGCTTTTATACATGTGTAGACTGGATGGCTCACTTGGTAGAGCTCATGTCATACACCATTAGCATAGGTCTTTTATGGGTTCTAACCCCAAGGAATGCATGTTTTTTTTCTCAACTCTGTATGATGGGTTGTCTCTCTACACTATGTAATGCATATGTCTTTTAAGTTTTTTCTATGCGCAGACTTGATGGCTCAGTCGTTAGAGTTCATTTCATACACCAATAGCATAGGTCTGTAATGGGTTCAAACCCCAAGATGAACATGATTTTTTCACTACTTTGTATGTTGGTTTTTGTCTTTACACTATGTCATGCAAATGTCTTTTAACAGTAGTAGTCATGTGTACAATGGATTTGTAGATGAAATCCAAAGAACAGCTTCCTTTTCTTATTTCTTCACATCTTCCTTTTCTTATTTCTTCACATTTTTAATGCATATGTCTTATAAAAATAGTAGTAAAGTATTCTAATCACTTGCCAGTGAAACCCCATGGCATATTTTCTAATCAGTACCCTAGACATTGTAGCATAATTGTTTAAATGTATTAGATATTTGCTCTTTAACTGAGCAGGCTGGATTGCTTAGGTGGTAGAGTTCTTGTCATATACCATCAGCATAGGTCTGTTTTGTTTTCAAACCTGAAGGCAAGCATGTTTTCCTTTTTTCACTAGTCTGTATGGTTGTTTGTGTCTTTACACTATGTAATGCATATGTCTTTTAACAGTAGTAGTGTGTGAACAATGGACTTGTTAGTGAAATCCAAAGAACAGCTTCCTTTTCTTATTTCCTCACATATTTAATACATATGTCTTATAAAAATAATAGCCAAGTATTCTAGTCAGTTCCTAGTTATACCCCATGGAACATTTTCTAATCAGTTCCATGGACATTGTAGCTTAATTTTTTAAATATACGATAAATTTGCTATTAGAAAGTGGAGACTGGGAGGATCAGTTGGTAGAGTTCATGTCATACACCATCAGCATATGTCTGTCATGGGTTTGAATCCCTAGACAATCACGCTTTTTTTTCCCACTACTCTATTTCATGGTTTGTGTCTATACACTATGTAATGCATAAGTCTTTTAACAGTTGTAGTGATGTGTACAATGGACTTGTTAGTAAAATCCAAATAGCTTCTTTTTCATATTTACTCACATATTTAATGCATATGTCTAATAAAATTAATAGTCAAGTATTCTAATCACTTGCTAGTTAAACCCCATGGAATATTTTCTATTAAGTACCATGGACATTGTAGCTTTATTGTGTAAATCTATAATAAATTTGCTGTCAGTTGGTAAAGTTCATATCATACACCATTAGCATAGGTCTGTCATGTTTTTGAACTCCAAGGCAAGCTTTATTTTGTTTTTTTACTAATTTGAAAGATGGTTTGTGTCTCTAAACCAGGCTTTCCCAACCACGGTCCTCAAGGCACACCAACAGTGCAGGTTTTAGTGATATCCAGGCTGCAGCACAGATGGTTAAATCAAAATAAGTGAGCTACTAATTAAGTCACTTGTGTTCAAGCCTGGATATCACTAAAACCAGGACTGTTAGTGTGCCTTGAGGACCGTGGTTGGGAAAGCCTGCTCTAAACAATGTAATGCATGTGTCTTTTAACAGTAGTAGTGTGTATACAATGGACTTGTTAGTGAAATCCAAAGAACAGCTTCCTTTTTCCATCTTTACATGTGCAGATTGTATGTTACAGTTGGTAGAGTTCATGTCGTACATCATCAGTATAGGTCTGTCATAGGTTTGAAATGCAAGACAAGTATGTTTTTTTTACTACACCATATGGTGGTTTGTGTCTATACACTATGTAATGCATATATCTTTTAACAGTAGTAGTGTGTGTACAATGAACTTGTTAGTGAAATCCAAAGAACAGCTTCCATTTTCTTATTTCCTCACATGTTTAATGATTATTCCTTATAAAAATAGTAGTCAAGTATTCTAATCAATTGCTAGTGAATCCCTATTGAATATTTTCTATTTCGTACCCTGGACATTGTAGCTTAATTGTTTAAATCTATGATAAATTTATTCATTGCAAGTGGAGACTTGATGGCTCATATGGTAGAGTTCATGTCGTACACTGTCAGCTTAGGTCTGTCATGGGTTTGAAACCCAAGGTACACATATTTTTTTTCTCACTACTCTGTATGGTGGTTTGTGTCTGTACACTATGTAATGCATATGTCTTTTAACAGTAGTAGTCAAATTTTCCAGTGGACTTGTTTGTGAAACCTAATACACAGCTTTCTTTTCTTTTAGTTTCCTCTTAAATTTTATTGCATACAGTATATCTTATAAAAATAGTAGTCAAGTATTCTAATCACTTGCTATTGAAACCCCATTAAATATTTTTTTCAGTACCCTGGACATTGTAGCTTATTTGATTAAATCTATGATAAACTTTGCAGAGATTTGAGGACAAGATGTCTCAGTTGGTAAAGTTAAATTAATACACCATCAGCATAAGTCTTTCATGGGTTCGAATCATAAGACAAGTATGCTTTTTTTTCTCACTACTCTGTATGGTGGTTTGTGTCTCTACACTATGTAATGTCATACACCATCAGCATAGGTCTGTGATAGGTCTGAACCCCAAGACAAGCATGTTTTTTTTCAATACTCTCTATGGTGGTTTGTGTCTTTAGACTATGTAATGCATATGTCTTTTAACAGTAGTAGTCACGTGTACAATGGATTTATTATTTAGTGAAATCCAAAGAACAGCTTCCATTTCTAATTTCCTCACATATTTAATGCATACATTTTATAACAATATTAGTCAAGTATTGTAATCACATGCTTTTGAAACCCAGGGAATATTTTCTATTCAGTACCCTAGACATTGTAGTTTAATGGTTTAAATCTATGATACATTTGTTCTTTAAAAGTGGAGACTGGATGGCACAGTTGGTAGAGTTCATGTCAGGGGCGGATTGGCAATAGTTCTCACTAGGTAGATTCCTTGTAGGCTGCCAAGACCACAAGGTATGTTATAGCTCTTGTGGTGCCCATGTCATTCCACTGCTACAAAATTTTACATGGCCACTTTTATTTGCCAATCTGCCCCTGGTCTCAGACACAACTGCAGCAAAAGAAGCAAGGAAGGCTGCAATTGCTTACAGTCAGGTTTTATGAGGACCGA
The DNA here is from genome assembly GCF_028390025.1 of Pseudophryne corroboree. Taxonomy (NCBI): domain Eukaryota; kingdom Metazoa; phylum Chordata; class Amphibia; order Anura; family Myobatrachidae; genus Pseudophryne; species Pseudophryne corroboree. The sequence goes on from NC_086447.1 coordinate 597,901,288, forward strand.
TCATGCCCCCCTCAACAGACCCACCCCCTTATTAGACCGCTCCTCCATTAGTGCTTCTTCCATAAATTTTCCGGGCTGGTTTTCCATACCAATTCACCCCTCAGTACTACTATACTGAAGCCTCCACTGTATGGGTATGCAAGAAGATACAGAATGTGCGCACCATCTTCTTGAAGGAGCACAATAGATACAGGCTTTAAACGTATCTGGGCAGGGGCTAAAATATGTGTCAAAGGTTAAAGAACTAGAGAAGCGGTTGATAAGTCGGGTGCACAGTTCAAATTTGTAGAATTATTATAATAAAACGTAGCTACGTTTTATTATAATAATTAATTCTACAAATTTGAACTGTGCACCCGACTTATCAACCGCTTCTCTAGTTCTTTAACCTTTGCCATTTAATTGGTTGCATTAGGGTTGCACCCCCAGAGAGGTATAAGGTCTATTTAAGACACACGAATAGTGGGATCTTTATAGGTTAGCCTATTCATTAAAAGTGATACATAAATTTACAGTGTGCAGATGTTTTTTCTCTGTTTCTTTTGCTAAAATATGTGTACCATATGTCGTTGTGGGTTTTTGACCTGACCCAGAGTGACCATCATGGTGCCTGATGGTGGAGAACGTGGCAGAAGAAGATGCAGAAGACATGGGTGAAATGTCTATCATTGATTTGGTAAGAAGAGACGCAGTGCATACACACCATTCCAAATGTTTTAAAAGTTAAAAAATTGTCCACAATGCTTCATTTGAGACAGTCCTCCTGCCATGACACTGCCCCTGCTCCATTAAAATAGGGCAGGTGTTGCTCCCTGACCTGTTTTGACCGCGCAATCCCCATGTCTTAAACTGCAGGTGCTTCCACAGACGTTATTTGCTCCTCTGGATGGTTTGGGTCATCTGCCATAGCCATGTCCAATGTCCTTTGGTGAGTGGTTTTGTGCTTGAGAAAATTGTGCAGGACACAGTACAGACATCCCAGTCAATCTTGTCCAAGCGCAAGATGATTGGTGTGTGGATGGTGCAGAAATGGTTGTTGAGGATCCCAAAGCTGTTCATCACTATACGGTGTGCCTGCAAAGCCTGTAATTGTAGATCCTCTTTTCTTTAGTTAGGCCTCTTTGTGCATATGGCTTCATGATGTGGAGTGGAGCCTCTAGTAGAATGCTATTTTTTTTAGAGGTCCCACCATCCGAAGCATGGCCATTTTTTCCAACATCAACAAATATGAATTCAAAGATGAATTCATAGTTGCCATTCACAACAGCCATGAGAACAATACTGAAAAATCCCTTATGATTGTAGTTAAAAGAGTCGGTGTTGGTAGATGGTGTTATGCGGATATGCTTCCCATTGTTGGCTCCCCAGCAGTTTAGGAAATTGCAAAGCCATTCAAATTTTTCAGCAATGGTTTTCCACTCCTCCCCAGTTACAGGGACCTGAAAAAAAATGGTTAAAACATGATCTATATGTAATTGTTGTTTTATTCTTAACAGACTCCCATCGGGAGCTTAGCACAACCCCAGGCCTTGGTATAATAACTGAAAGTGAGGGTGAAACCTCTCTCCCATGACCCATCATAACAGAGCCAGCCCTAACCAATATGATGCCCTAGGCAAGATTTTGGCACCACCGCTAGTTCCGCCTCTGACCCTGCACCAATTTACCAGCACCATCACCCTCACCCATAGCAGTCCTTACTTTGGTGTTTCAACCCCCTATATTTTAAATAGGAACAGTGCACACATTTGGCACACAGCCCAAAAAGGTGCGTGTTTTTGCTGGCAAGTGGCATGGCCACACAATAGTACCCCCAATTCAAACTATTCCACACAGTAGTGCAACTTTAAACACATTATATCATACAATAGTGTCCCTTATTCACGTTACATCTCACAGTAGTACCACTTTACCTTATATACATTACTCCTCACAGTAGTGCCCCTTATTTACATTACACCACATAATATTGCTCTTTATTTACATTAGACCACACAGTAGTGCCCTTTCTATACGTTATGCCACACAGTAGAGCACCTTTTACACATAATGCCACACATTAGTAATGCATTTATAAACATAATACCACACATTAACGCCCCTTAGACATATGACACATATTATTAATGTCCTTATAAACATAATGTGCCTTACACATTATGCCAACCTTTATTAATGCCCTTATACACATAATGTCCCTTACACATATGCCGCAAATATTAGTGCCCTTATACATATAATGACACACAAAGTGCACCTTACATGGGAGGCATTTGATATGCTGGCTGTCGGGATCCCGGCACTCACCATACCGGCGCCAAGATCCCGACAGCCGGCATACCGACAACTATTCTCCCTCTTGGGGTGTCCACGACACCCCTGGAGGGAGAATAAATATGCCCGCAAGGGGCTCTTTTGCACTCACCCCACTGCCTGCATGCCAGCGGTCGGGATCAAGCGCTGGCATAATGTAGTAGACCCCCCTTACACATATGTCACACATTATTAATGCCCTTATACATATAATGACAGACATAGTACCCCTTACATTTGCCGCACATTATTAATGCATTTATACACATGACATGCATAATGCCCCTTACACATTTGCCAAACACTATGGCACAACCAACCCACTCACACACTGCATTCACATGGCCGCTAACACTGTGACGTCTGCCTCTGCTTGGATACCAGAGGCGGAACTGCCATTGGTGTAGAAGGTGCATTGCACCGGGGCCCCTGAGGACTAAGGGGCCCACTGCTGCCCAGACCAGTTATTCCTTGGCTTCCCTCCACAGACCATCTTGAGCAATGTCAGATGAATGGCCCAGTACAGATACAGATTATTGTAGGACAGTGCTAGTATTATAACACATACTATTAACCTTTCCAGGCTGACAAACAACTGTCCTATGTTACACTTATTAATAAACTTAATTTAAATAATAGTAATAAAATTTAAGTTTTAATCGACTCATGGAATGATACTAAAAGAGTGCGACACACATCAAGCCTTCTTTGGCTAAAACCCACCAGTGGTTTTGCCTAACCCACTAACCTGTTATTGTACTTTGCTTAACCTGCGCACCTCCAACCCAACTAACTGAATTTTCTGCATTAAGACTTAAGTCACAATCCTTCTTATCAGTTTGTTCACATATAGAAATCAATACCATTATTGCTTGAGCCTGTGCATAGTCCCTTAAACTGGATGTCCCCCCCCTATAACTCCTCAAGCCACCTACTAGCCCACTTCAGTGATGTCACCAACCCCATCACTCCTTACTCCCCAAGCCATCTACCAGCCTACTTCAGTGATGGCTTCTACCCCATAACAGCCTACTCCCCAAGCCACCTTCCAGCACACTCCAGTGATGGCTCCCAACCGATCACAGCCTACTCCACCAGCCACCTACCAGCACACTCCAGTGTTGGCTCCCACCCCATCATAGCCTGCTCCACCAGTCACATCATCAGTAGACATTTAGAGTGCCTTGCTGGAGGCAGAGGAGGAGCCACCTCAAGTTTTTTAATTGTTAAACAATTATTGTTTTGCACCCCAATTATCTACAAATGTTATCAGTCCCAATAGCTACTCTATGATATATGGTGCTTCTGTTGCTGATTGAAATAGGTCAATAAACACATGGCGTAAGGGCAGATTGATGGGGTTTTACATCAGCACCACAAGCACCATATATCATAGAGCACCATAGTTATTGGGACTGATAAAACTTGTTGATAATGTAGTTTTAATATTGTTATGAACATGTTACAATATTTTATTTTGCTAATTATTTTAAGCAAAAAAAGCAGCCATGTTGGTTACACAGTTTTTAATAGACAAAAATGCAGCCATGTTGGTTGCGCAGCTTTTAATAGACGAAAATGCAGCCATGTTGGTTGCGCAGTTTTTAAAAGACAAAAATGCAGCCATGTTGGATGCAGTTTTTAAAGCAACTTTTTTTTAAAAAAGCTATAATTTTTTGTACAAGAATAAACAGTGTATTGTTTTTACTTCCCTTACAATACTGAAACTTCAGCACATTCACAACGGCTTTGCAGATCTCTGGACTGATGTTCCCCAAAGCTTGAGGTGAGATGAGAGAGTAAGACTTCAGGTCAGCCAGGGACCTCCCAGCAGCCAGGAAGCACAGGGTGGCCCTCTGCATATTAGTATACTGGGCAAGCAACCACCAGGCCAAGCATCTCCTGGAAGGTGGCATCAACCATGCACATGAAGTTGCGGTAGTCATCAGGATTGTTCTCCTGAATCTGCATCAGCAGCAGCATGTGGGAGCGAGTGTGCCTCTGCATCAGCCACTCCTTCATCCAACATGATCTCAGCCTCCTCCTTTGCTAGCCCTCTCCTTATGAGCTACTTCCACAGCCCCAGCATAGGCTACCAGAACTTTATACCTAAAATGATCCATCACCACAGAATGCAGAATAGAATGCAGGATAAACACACATTATTAAGCCAGACAAAACAAAGCGGAGCAGTAAAGCAATGTACAGCGTTCAGTATGCACCTAGCCTCACTAGTCACAAAGCAGAACTGCACAGAGGTAAAATGGTGCCTGCTTTATATACCCTCTAGATAGTACCACTCATTATTCAAATTTTCCTGAAGTCTTTAAGAAGGTAGTCAGGTGTTTTGTTATATCATGATGATTTGGGAGTCGTTAATGACACATATATATTGTTTGATCATTTGTACAATCATTTGGTTTATACGCATTATATTGTTTGTCCAGCAGCTTCAGTGAGTTCAAGGGAAACTGTTGACAAGATTGTGTCTTTGTACAGGTCATCCCATGTCTACCCACCTTTAAACAATAGCTTTATGACTGTATAAATATAGTATTTTTCATGAGTATTAATATGATTTCTTAGCATTAGCCTATGGGGGTAAGTATGGGCTAAGAGTGGCCACATACATACAACAGGGATGCCGGGTGTCAGGATTCTGGTGTCTGCATCTCCTTTGCTGTTGGAGTTCCGGTGTTGGCATCCTGCACGCATCCCTGTCAATGATTAAACCATCCATACTGCCCAGAAACCACCTGCTGCCCTTTATAGTGTGAATATTTCTAAAAAAGAGAGAGGTGGAGAGTTATGTTGAAGAGTAAAGAGTAAAGTGTAAGAGTAAAGTGTAACTGAGAGTTTTTACTTCACCTGAAACTAGGGATGAGCAGGTACAGATCTTTGAGATCTGACCCCCCTCCCCCCCCCCCCCAGACTTCAGGATCTGAGTCCAGATCCGAGTCCGGCTCGGGTCTTCCCGCCAGACTCGGATCCCAGAACGAGGCAAAACATCATCATCCTGCTGTCGGATTCTCATTAGTTTTGGATTCCATATAAGGAGCCATGTGTTGCTGCCATTTTCACTCTGTGCTCTTCTGGGGTGGTTTCCTGTGCTGGTGTACTGTGTTGTTAGGGGTGCTGCTGTCCTGTGCTGTACAGGATTGGTGTTCTGGGGGTCCTGTCCTGTTTGGGGTGCTGTACAGAGGTGCTACAGTCACTGTTCTGTGTGCTGTAAAAATAAAGGAGTGCTGTAAAAATACAGGGATGCTGTGGCCCTGTCCTGTATACTCTAAAAATAAAGGAGTGCTGTAAAAATACAGGGGTACTTTGGCCCAGTTCTGTATCCTGTAAAAATGAAGGACTGCTTTAAAAATACAGGGGTGCTGTGGCCCTGTCCTGCATGTTGTAAAAATACTGGGGTGCTGTAAAAAAAGGGGTGCTGTGAAAATACAGGAGTGCTGTGACTCTGTCCCGTATGCTGTAAAAATACAGGGGTGCTGTAAGAATAAAGGAACGCTGTGGCCCTGTCCTGTATGCTATAAAAATACAGGAGTGCTGTGGCCCTGTCCTGTATGCTGTAAAAATACAAGGGTGTTCTAAAAATACAGGGGTACTGTAAAAATACAGGGGTGCTGTGGCCCTGTCCTGTATGCTGTAAAAATATAGAGGTGCTGTGGCTCTGTCCTGTATGCTGTAAAAATACATTGGTGCTGTAAAAATAAAGGAATGCTGTGGCCCTGTCCTGTATGCTGTAAGAATAAAGGGGTTCTGTAGCCCTTTCCTCTATGCTGTAAAAATACAGCGGTGTTGTAAAATTACAGGGGTGCTGTAAAAATTAAGGAACACTGTGGCCCTATCCTGTATGCTATAAAAATATAGGGATGCTGTGAAAATACAGGGGTGCTGTGGCGATGTCCTGTATCCTGTAAAAAAACAGGGGTCTAGTAAAAATACAGGGGTGCTGTAAAAATAAAGGACCACTGAGGCCCTGTCCTGTATGCTGTAAAAATACAGGGGTGCTGTGAAAATACAGGGGTGCTGAGGCCTTGTCCTGTATGCTGTAAAAATACAGGGGTGCTGTAAAAATAAAAGAACACTGTGGCCCTGTCCTGTATGCTGTAAAAATACATGGGTGCTGTGGCCTTGTCCTGTATGCTGTAGAAATACAGGGGTGTTGTAAAAATACATGGGTGATGTAAAAATAAAGGAACACTGGCGCTGTCCTGTATGCTGCAAAAATACAGTGGTGCTGTGAGAATACAGGGGTTTGTGCCATGTGGTGTGCTGCACACTTGTGTCGCTTAGCTTAGTCATCCAGCTACCTCGGTGCAACCTTTTGGCCTAAAAACAATATTGTTAGGTGTGAGGTATTCAGAATAGACTGGAAATGAGTGGAAATGAATGTTATTGAGGTTAATAATACTGTGGGAACAAGAAAACTTTGCTCTGTAAGTCTGTTATTTTAGCTGTTAACAAAAAATCCGGATTCAAAACCAAAACCCGAAAGGGTGGTTTTGGCAAAACCAATCCAGATCCAAACACGAAGGAGATCCAGATCCAAAATCAAAACCCAAAACCCAGAAAGTGTCCGGTGCACATCTCTACCTGAAACACGGGTGTGGTTCCATAGGTCGACATGCATTAGGTCGACATACATTGGGTCCACCACTGAAGGTCGACATGCATTAGGTTGACATTGTCATTAGGTCGACATCGAAAAAGGTTGACATGGAAAAAGGTCAACATGAGTTTTTTTTACTGTTTTTGGTGTCGTTTTCTTCATAAAGTGATGGGGAACCCCAATTAGTGTACCGTGTCCCCACGATCTGCTACAGCTGCACTCGGCACAGGTTACCATTCCCAATTGTAGTCCATGGGAATCGTTAAGTATGAAAAATTGCTAAAAACGTATGTCAACCTTTTTGCATGTCGACGTTGTACACGTCGACCTAATGACCATGTCGACCTAATGCCTGTCGACCTTCAGTGGTCGACCCACTGTATGTCGACTTAATGCTTGTCGACCTAACGACCGCCTTCCCTGAAACACAGGCATCTTATTACAAATGTTAAAATGGTTGTACCGTGATACACCAGTAAAAATCCAATAAAGTAAATGAAATTTAGAACATTCAGTCTCAACGAAAAAATACTGTAGATAACCTCCATAGACACTGACTTAAAAGTCCAAATCCAATCGTATCACACAGAAGGCTCATGTTGACTTGGATAGCTTCTAAATTCTTCTAAAAAGTGTAACTGAGCAGGCAGAGCTGGATGTACAGTATATACAAGATGCGTGCAGGTCAGTAAGAATAGAATATGTGCCTACTTTATTTATGGAGAGGTCACTTCACAGAGCTAGTAAAAAAGTGCTAAAAATACAGTACACAATTCATACCAGACAGAGTTACTAGCAAAATCGCATCCACCATGTAAGAGGAGAGGATCAAGAAGCAAAGACCAGGAAGAAAAAGTATCCTAGGCACACTAGTAATAGGGGAATCAATATACATTATACTAGTTTAGAAACAGGCTTCCCTTCTCCATATGCAGGTACATTTCTAGGGATGGGCAAACCATGCAGTCACATGGGGCGTTCCAATTCCTACTGACATGGCCACCACAGCTCAGAACGGGGCTACATACGCAGGGCTGTAACTTTGACCTAGGCAGCGCTGAGCTCTTCCATGCAGCTCAAACGCAGCCTGGGCCATGACCTATAGTGGCGTAGGTTTGTGACATCATAGGTCACACAGCCGCATGCCCACCCATTCAGAGGAAGATTTTGGTGTCAGGCTGCCCCTAGGCTCATTATTGGCACCGCCCCAACACCCTTATCATAGCACTGCCCTCTTCTTTTCAGTGGCCAGTCTGGATGCCTCGAGACCACCAAAGCAGCCCAAACCTCACCCCACTATTAGCTCCTGGACAACAATTTGCTGCCCATTGTCCCACTCCTGTCAGTTGCAAAATAAAATAATGGTAAAAAAAAAAAGAATGACCTGGCCTCATCAACCTGGAGTGCTGTCCAACCCCCAGCAAGTGCTTCCCCTAGGAATGTACCTCACATGCCTAGTGGGAAATCCACCACTGCACACATTGCTGCTGAAGCTGGTGCTGCCTAGAGGCAAGGTAGGGACAGGGAGCTCTTCTTTGCAGTGCTACTAACAGTCAGAGACGGCCCTAACCAATGTGATGCCCTAAGCAATATTTTGGCTGGTGCCCCCTAGCACCACCATTTGTTCCGTTTCTAACCCTGCACCCCTTTCCCAGCACCATCACCCCTCACACATAGCAGTCCTCATTTTGGTGTTCCTACCCCCTATATTTTAAATAGGAACAGTGCGCACATTCAGCGCACAGCCCAAAAAGGTGCGTGTTTTTGCTGGCAAGGGGCATGGCCACACAATAGTACCCCCAATTCAAATTACGCCACACAGTACTGCAACTTTATTCATATTTTATCATGCAATAGTGTCCCTTATTCACGTTGCATCACACAGTAGTACCAATTTACCTTATAAACTTTACTCATCACAGAAGTGCCCCTTATTCATTTTACACCACATCATATTGCTCTTTATTCACATTACACCACACAATAGTACCCTTGCTATACATAACACCACACAGTAGAGCACCTTTATACACATAATGCCACACATTAGTAATGCCTTTATACACATAATATCACTCAGTAATGCCCCTTACACATATGACACACATTATTAAGGTACTTATAAACATAATGCGCCTTACACATTACTCCAACCTTTATTAATGCCCTTATACACATAATGTCCCTTACACATAAGCCGCACATTATTAATGCATTTATTTTATACACATGACATGCATAATGTCACGGACCTGGGTAGAGAGAGTTGAGAACTCAGGGATTTTTCCGATGGTCGGGAAGTAGAACTGTAGTTGGGTCGAAATAGAGATGGACGAATGTAGGTCTTCCTCATGGAGGATTAATAGATTACTTAAGTTCATGAACGATGCTGGGTGCACTGAATGAGGAATGAAACGATGACTTGAGAACGATGCTGGAGAACACTAAATGAGAGAAGACTTGTGAACGATGCTAAAGAACACTGAATGAGATGACTTGTAAATGATGCTGAAGAACACAGAATGAGAGATAATTTGTAAATGATGCTGAATGAGTGATGACTTGTAAATGATGCTGAAGAACACTGAATGAGAGATGACTTGTAAATGATGCTGAAGAACACAGAATGAGAGATGACTTGTAAACGATCCTGAATGAGTGATGACTTGTAAATGATGCTGAAGAAAACTGAATGAGGTTGACTTGTAAACGATGATGAAGAACACTGAATGAGAGATGACTTGTAAATGATGCTGAAGAACACTGAACGAATGCTGGAAGCACTGGTGACTGTAAGCTGAGATACACGCTGTATGCTGGAAGCACTGGAAACATAGAAACATAAAATTTGACGGCAGATAAGAACCACTTGGTCCATCTAGTCTGCCCTTTTTTTTAACCATATTTTTAGCTCAATCCTTGTTTGATCCTTATTTCTTTGTAAGGCAGGGCCATAACTAGGGGGGGCTAAGGGGGCATGTGCCCCGGGTGCAGGATTTGAGGGGGCGCCAAGGAGTTACAGAGGAACATGGTTTTTTTAAAGGGTTTTTTTTTACCAGCAGTGCTGTGCTGCTCCAGTGAGGCACCAGACAGCACCCTTGGCAATGTCTCTGACTCACCTCTCTGCCCACAGCAGGCTCCAATGCTGTGCAGGTGAGCTGCAGTACCTGGGATCTCTTCTATGCCGGCTACTGTCTTAAACGCTCTTCTTTGCCATGCAGTGCTGCGACTAGCGTGCAGTGCACTGTACAAGCTATAGAAGCGCACTGTGCTCTCAGTTAGCAGTATCAAGCTCCGCTTTGCCTCCCAGATGGGGGGATTTGGTGTAGCTTATAGGGGGATGTAGTGTAGTGATGTAGTGTACCATATAGGGTATGTAGTGTAGTAATGTATTGCAGTATATAGGGGCATGTAGTGCACTGATGTGGTGTAGCATATAAGGGGATGTAGTTTAGTGATATAGTGTACCATATAGGGTATGTAGTGTAGTAATGTATTGCAGTATATAGGGGCATGTAGTGCACTGATGTAGTGTAGCATATAAGGGGATGTAGTGTAGTGATGTAGTGTAGCATATAGGTTATGTAGTGCAGTGCATGTAGCATATAAGCAGATGTAGTGTAGTGATGTAGTTCAGCGTGTAGGGGATGTAGTATAGTGATGTAGTGCAGTGGATAGGAGAATGTAGTGCAGTGACGAAGTGTTATGATATAGTGCAATGTATGGGGACACACAGTGGATCATGTAGTTGAACACGCTGGCAGGGCATGTGACGCATACTGTAGGGCATTTGATGCACATAGGGGAATATTGTCCAATAGTATCTCCTTTTTTCAAATTTCCTGGTAATCTGTTATTTTAGTCTGACAGAGTTTGTTTTACTGTTTGTGGTTTTTTTTAGGGGGGGGGCGCAAACTATTGCCTTGCCCCGGGTGACGAAAATCCTAGTTTCGGCCCTGTGTAAGGATATCCTTTTCTCTATCCCGTGCATGTTTAAATTGCTCTACTGTCTTAGCCTCTACCACCTCTGATGGGAGACTATTCCACTTGTCCACTACTCTTTCTGTGAAGTAATTTTTCCACAAATTTCCCCTGAACCTCCCCCCCCCCCCCCCCCCTCTACAGTCTCAGTGCATGTCATTGTGTCCTATGGCTTCTCTTCATTTGGAGAATGTTTCCCTCCTGGACTTTGTAAAAACCCTTGATATATTTGAAAGTTTCTATCATGTCCCCTCTTTCCCTTCTCTGCTCCAAACTGTACATATTGAGATTTATTAGTCTTAGAACTCTGTAGCTGAGAGACACACTGTATGCTGAAGGCACTGGAACTCTGTAGCTAAGAGACACACTGTATGCTGAAGGCACTGGAACTCTGTAGCTAAGAGACACACTGTATGCTGAAGGCACTGGAACTCTGTAGCTGAGAGACACGCTGTATGCTGGAAGCACTGGAACTCTGTAGCTGAGAGACACGCTTTGTGCTGGAAGCACTGGAACTCTGTAGCTGAGAGACGATCGCCTGGGGGGTAGATTTACAGTGACGATACTCAGATGCCAGGGCTTTGCCTAGCACCTCCTTTTAAACTTCCAGCTCCTCTCCCATAGGCGGAGAGGCAGTGGTTGCGTCACCGGCCCCCTTGCCCCCACGTGAGTCACCAGTAACATGGCGGCGCACATGGACCGGGGAACCGCCGTGCGCAGTGCCGCGCACCCACTGGGATGGCAGGGAGAGAAGCCGCCCCAGAGACCACCACGCAGGGAGAGGTAAGCACGGCAGCCGCCGCTCCGAAGCCATGACACATAATGCCCCTTACACATATGCCAAACACTATTGCACAACAAACCTACCCACACACAGCACTCACACGCCCGCTAGCACTGTGATCTCTGCTTCTGGGATACAGATGTGTCCTGATACATCTTGCCTCAATGCGCCATGCAGCAGGAGATGCCTGGCGTGAGTTAGCAGGCAGCTGTTCTAACGTTGGGCATCTTTTTTTTATGAAAATGCATCTTATTTGCTATGTGGCTAGGATGCACAAGCAGCTTCTGCTGATTAAAATGATATGCAGCATGCCTATATACTGGTTGCAACTGTGGCTGTATCTGCATACGAAATGCTACACACAGAATATAGGCATGCCACATATCATTTTAATCAGCAGAAGCTGCTGGCAGTGCCGTAGCTAGACAATTTAGTGCTGTGTGCAAGAAACAGCATCAGTGCCCGCCAATATATACAAAACAGGGCCAGTGCACACCAAAAATATAGGGGCGTGGCTTCATAGGAAAGAGGCATGGCCACATAGCTCCCTTTTACACATTACATCAGACAGAGCTCCCTTTTACACAGTACGGCAGGTATAGTCCCCTTTTACACATTACATCAGGTAGAGACCCTTTTTACACAGTATGGCAGGCAGAGTCCCCCTTTTCACACATTATGACAGGCAGAGTCCCCCTTTTTTACACATTAGGCAGGCAGAGTCCCCCTTTTTTACACATTAGGCAGGCAGAGTCCCCCTTTTTTACACATTAAGCAGGCAGAGGCCCCCTTTTTTACACATTAGGTAGGCAGATTCCCCCTTTTTACACATTAGGCAGAGTCTGAGAGAGAGAGTGTGAGATTGAGAGAGAGAGTGTGTAAGTATTATACTTACCTGTGTCCAGCCGGAATGCCTCTACTCTCCTCTTTCTGCCCTACACTGCACTCTTCGCAGCGCAGGGCATTATGGGTGAGCTGAGAGAGACGTCATCTCTCCCAGCACATGGGAGGGAGGGAGCAGAGGGGGAGCAGGGAGCAGAGGGGGAGCTGCAGCGCTTCCCGACTACCTATGTGAGAGGCAGCTGGGTAATGCAGCTGGGCAGTGACAGTGGAGGGACACGGGCCTGACCCCACAGTGCTGCGGCAAAGCGGCCAGGTGGGTGTTGCCGGTGGTCCTGCGCCTACAACGCATTTACGCTGTGTGCCAGGCACCACTGGCGCACACCTAGTTATGGACCTGGCTGCTGGTGTCCCTAGGCATACCATATGCCCTAGGAATTTGTCTAGTTTGGTTATGCCAAGGGCCGGCTCTGCCAACAGTTCAGGTAAGTCTTCTGTGGGGGCTTATTCAACAAATGTGTGTTCTATTTTTTTTTACTGTGGGTGTCAGTGTGTGTTTTTTTTACTGTGGGGACCAGTGTGTTTTGCTATGTTTTTACTGTGGGTACTAGTGTTTTATTTTTTTACTGCGGGGCTAATGTGTTGTTTTTTTCCTATTGTAGCCATTGAGTTTCATTGTTTACTGTGGAGGCCATTGTGTTTGTTTTTTATCCTATGGGGGCCATTGTGTTTTTAATTTTATCTTGTGGGAGCCATTGTGTTTGTTTACTTGTTTTCTTTCATGTTGGACCCATTGAGTTTTATTGTTTTTTCTCTGGGGGCAAGTGTGTTTTTTTTTCTGTGTGGGCCAATGTGTTTGTTTGTTTTTATCCCCATGGTGGCCAATGTGAGGGGGGTGCAGTCTTTTATGTGAGGCCACATTCCCCAGCTGTGAGACCATGCCATCCTATCCTATGCTTCCCAGGAGGTAGGGCACATTTTGACTGTTTGCACTGAGAGCCATATTGACTAGAAACTGACCTGCCCATATGCATGAATCAGAATAGAACAGAGCTTTAGCTACATGCCCACAACATTCCCCAGGCAGTCCAAAATGTCTGGCAGTTCCATGTGCTTGCATTGTTGTCACCTAGGTGCCATCTCCGAAACATCCAAATTCTTGGAAAGACAGATTTGATTGAATTCCTTCTGCAGAATATGATAGAAATTATGGATTATCGGGTTAGATTCTCTGAGAGCTGAACCCTCCCATACTTTGAGATCTGAGCCCGGATCCGAGTCAGGCTCGGTTTTGCACGTCTAACTCAGATCCGAAAATGAGGCAAAACGTCATCATCCTGCTGTCGGATCATGCAGTATTTTGTCCTCCCAGTATATACATCGAAGGACTGCTGCTGCTCCGTCCAGCTACCTTGGTGCAACCTTTTAGCCTCAACTGGATGTAAACAATATTGTGAGCTGTGAGGTGTTCAGAATAGTCTGGAAATGAGTGAAAATTAATGTTATTGAGGTTAATAATACCGTAGGAACAGAAACACCCCCAAATTCTGTGATTTTAGCTGTTTTGATGATTTTTTTGAAAAAAATCCAGATCCAAAACCAAAGCCCGCAAGGGTGCTTTTGTCAAAACCAATCCAGATCCAAAACGCGATGGAGATCCAGATCAAAAACACAAAACCTGGAAAATGGCCCGGTGCACACCGCTACTCTAGATTGAAAACAGTGCTTTTTGGTCCCTCCAAGTTGGTATTTTGTGGTATGGCTTTGACTGATCTTTGAAACTTGCACCTTATGGTCCACATCTGGTTTCTCCACAAACAATAGTTCCTGGGTTTGACTTTTGGTTAATAAACCTCTGATCAGTGATTTGTTTTTTCTGCTTCCCCGCTGGAATCTCAGACTCTCTGATGTCCTTGTAGATCCTGCTGTAACACTATGTCACTTCAATCTTCCAGCAGTCTCCTCAACTGTCGTTCTCTGCAGCATATTTCACCCCTTAACATCAGGATGTTGTGCTGTATGTTCACATGGCTTCTACGCTTTGTATGGCGGGTGGCAACTATTCACATGAGACTGCGGTGGGTATGCACCTTCAGCTTCACTTTCCACTTTTACACTCTCCCCTCCTCCATCATGGCACTGGCAGTCATGGTGATGGCCACACGGTGGACCGATATGAGGAAGGTAGCACCAGTAACACTCAAGAGTCAACGCATGTTTGCTGCCTTGAACTGGGGCATCACCAGGGCCGGTAACATGGATAGCCCGTGGACCCTTTCTTCCTCGGATTACCTCAAATTCCACATGTTCTCCCTCTTCTAATTTACAACAGTCTTCTCTGTGATCATTTCTGTGGATGGCCATACTATGGACAAAAACATCTCGCTTAGCATGGTCACGGTGCTCTAAGTGGGTCGCTTTTGGTCTTCTGTGAGCCTTATACCACCATTTATTTAGGAACCTGTTTCTTTTTGAAACCAGGTATTTCTGGGAAAGACATTTCTTTATCCTGCAATTGTCGTATCACTTGAATAACAGCTTCAATAAAGCTGTGGAAATTCTCTTGGTGCAGCGGCCTATGCAACAACTTCAACTGTGTTTTTACCGTTTCTGTATTTGCTTCTTCTATGAGCTGCATTACTAAAGTTTTGTCTTCATTTTTCTTTTTGCGTTCATCCACTGCTCTTAGAGCTCATAAGGCCTCTTTCAATTCTAATGCATAGTCTATAAAGTTCAAATGTTTTCACTAAACGCTGTAGAACTTGATCCGCTGTTTTCTTTTCTTCCTTCGGCCATGGTGCAAACCTTTAGGATCTCCACTTGCTGGGCATCTGTCAATACATACAAATGGAACAAGGATTGCATTAGCTTTCTAAACTCTTTAAGGATATTGGGTTCTTTATCTTTAGATTCTCCTGAATATGTAGGTAGCTGTCTGCGCGAAAGTAATAAGGTAGTGTCAAAGGGTTCAATTGAATTTGCTGAGGGGTTTCTGGCCTGGCTTGATCCATTCCTGGCTGTGGAAGGTTTGGAGCATTATCAACTCCCTGCTGTGGATGATTTGGGACATTATCCCCACCTGGTTGTGGCAGATTTGGGGCTACTGGTGCTTGGTCCTGTGGTTGCGACAAGATCACCCTGATGTGTTCTTCCTACTTTGGACTCTGAAATCCTGTTTGTGATGCCAAGTGTATTACCCGGGGATGGTGGGTATGTCTAAGTGGTTTACAGAGGTATCACAGGTGTTGGGTGGCTATGTGACAGACCTTTCCCCTGAAATGTTTCTCCACGTACCTTGTTCTGTAGTACCATGTTCAGAGAGGTAGGATAGATTAATATGAAACAGGAGTGAGTGAGCAATTCCAATAGGATGTCTTTTTATTGAACCACAACGAACTCTGAATTGAAGGTGATGATTGGTTAATTGGCATTGGGCATCAAAGAAGAATAAAGAGAAGACAATTGGCTACAGTTCACATCACAATAGATCATTCAAAAATGCAAGACAATCAATTGAATCACAGATATTAGCAGCTTATAATCAGGATCACAGATATTAGCATATTATGATCAAAATTCCAGTCTCTAATGCTGTGTTGAGAAGAGTGATGAAGAACAAATTTTTCAAAAACAGTTACTAAATTGCTAGCTTTTCCTAGCCAAGGTATAATGATCTTCACTGACAAATAAAGTTGGCGCACTCTAGAATTCTGACATGCCACAGTGTTGCAATGGGGGAAGTGACATACAGATATATAAAGAATCATGGGCTCTAAAAATCTAAAGTTATGCACTTTGGGTCTAAGAATAAACATACAACCTACCAATTAAATAGGGAAAAAATAGGGGAAACTGTATTAGAAAAGGATTTGGGGGTGTTGATTGATAGTAGATTTAGCGACAACACACAATGTCAAAGTGCAGAAACAAACGCAAATAAGGTGTTAGCATGCATTAAAAGGGGAATTGAGACTAGGGATGAGAGCGTAATCCTGCCACTGTATAAATTATTGGTACGGCCGCATCTTGAGTATCGTGTACAGTTCTGGGCACCACACTATACAAGAGACATAATAGAACTTGAAAAGGTTTAGAGGCGAGCTATCAAATTGATTAAAGGGTTGGAGACAATGTACTATGAGGAGAGGCTTTCTAGGTTAGATATGATTACACTAGAAATGAGATGACTAAGGGGGTCATTCCAACCCGATTGCGTTTAGCCATTTTCGGGGCACGGTCCGGCCAATGCTGGCGTGGCCGGACCGTGGGGGGGGGGGGGGCTGCAGCGGCTGCGTGACATCACATGCAGGCGCTGCGACCAGGGGCAGCGACGAGTAACTCCCGGCCAGCCGCAGGAGCTGTGCTGGTAGGAAGTTACCCGTCGCTGCCCCTGGTCGCAGCGCCTGCATGTGATGTCACTCTTCAAGTACAAAAGCATCGCCGCTGTGCGATGCTTTTGTACTTTTGCGGGTGGGGGGCCGGACTGACATGCGGGGCGGACTTTAGCACAGCTATGATCAACTCGAATGACCCCCTAAGAGGAAATATGATTAATATTTGTAAATATATAAAGGGGCAATATGCGGAGCTATCATGTGAGTTGTTTATTAAGAGACCTCTAGACAAAACGCACGGACACCTGCTTAGGCTTGAGGACAGGAAATTGCATACTAAGCGCGGGAAGGGATTCTTCACTGTCAGAGCAATACGAATATGGAATACACTGCCAGAGAAGGTTGTAATGGTGGACTCAGTCAATGCGTATAAAAATGGGTTAGACAAATTCCTAATGGAAAAAGTATACAAGGATATAGCCTTTTAACCTATATAGCATAGAGAATGCAATATAATTCAGGTTGAACTCGATGGACTGCTGGTCTTTTTCAACCTCACCAACTATGTTACTATGTAAATAATGGCAATGTATCTCAGTTCTATTCAAAGCGTGTGTAGCTAGCGAAGGGAAGGTAGTGTCTCTTTACAAATATAACTCACTTGACAATGAGGGTCTCTTGATTAAACAAACTCAGACTGGATCACTGCAGTATCAACAATCACAGTGTGAAGCCCTTTGGGGAGTGCGCTTGCGCACCCCATGAAGCCCAGTGAGATGCGAAAGCATCTCAGAGCTGCGATCGCCTCTGCCTGATTGACAGACAGAGGAGGACACGGGGTGTGAGGGGGTATGCAAATGGCATTAGAACGTCGTTGGTGGGGCACGGCCTGGACAATGCTTGTGTGTCCAGCCCATTGCTAGGGCAGGCTGCGACGGCTGCGTGACATCACATGCAGCCCAGCTAGGCTGCACAGGCAGGGAGCTACTTAGCGGGTGCAAATGCATCGCCTCCGTGCTATGCTTTCGCACACACCCGTGGGAAGGGGGGGGGGGGCAGGGCCTTACATGCGGGGCGGACTAGATTTAGCACATCTACAATCAGAACTGAATGAACCCCCCACCCCCCCTGGTCTCTTTCAATTAAAGGAATTTACTTTCACTTACTCAAATAACTCAGTCCTTTCCAAGTTAAATATCTGACTTGCGCTTGCACAATAACTCAGTCCTTAATGTTTCAGCAGCGTTAACACAGGGGAGATTGTAGTCTTTACTGGCCCCTTATCAGGGAGTAGTTTGTGAAAATGGCGCTATGCTGTCCACGCCCTCTTAACACTGCACAGCAGGTGACAATTGATACTTGGGCTGGGGTGAGGTCTGCCCATGACTTAGGTCAATTAGTCTCAATGTACTTACTCAGATACTTAAAGTGGAGGTATTCACTTGCTGGACCAACTTTAGTGGTTCCTCCTTATAACAAGATGGCAGAGGTGTCCATGCCTTTTACTAGGCCTGGCGGTGTCCGGTCTCTGGCTGCGATGTCTCAGACTCGCTCACCTGGCACTTGGCTTCCCAGCAGCACCCCACTGCTTCCACTCTGCAACAGAGCTCTTACCACCCAGTTTAATGCTGTGGTCCACACTTAACTCCTGCTGTGCCAGCGCTTCCCCTTTGCTGCTGCAAACCTGGAAGTGAAACTTTAAAGGGGCACATACACTATTTTCTGGGGTACCATACATGCACATAATGTTCCTGTAAGCTGTTCTACTTAGTAAATATGTATACATACTGTAATTAAAATGTCATAGCTAGTGGCTTTTTTTTTGTTATTACATTAAATTAGCTACCATCAATGTAGCAGTACACGGCCGCACTGCCAGGTGTTACTTTCACAATCTCCCTAAATGCTTTTTCAAAAGTAGACAAGTATGATGTAATGTTGTGTATTGGACATGTGGGGATCACACTGCTGCAGATGGGGGATGTGAGGCAGATACTGGGTGCACTTTGGGCACATAAGGAGCCATGTGGGGAAACGCTGCTGTGGAGGGGTCACCACCACAGGCACTGATAACAAGTTGTTACTAACTGCCTCATATTTCCTTAGTGGGGAGAGGGGGCCCAAAACATATTCCTGCATCTGAGCCCACCACTAGCTAGTTTTGCCACTGGACCAACACCTGAGAAATGTAATAAAATAAACTGATAGCAGATACAAGACAAACTGTGACTGCCTACAGATGTAAATGATAGAGATAAGTCTGTGTCTGCAGTTCCCAATGGCTTTGGAAATTCTTCTATCACATACCTCCCAACACTACTTACCTTTAAAGAGGGACACCTGCGCGCGAGCACCCGGAAATGGGGAGTGGCCTATGAGAAAGGGGCGTGGCTTCGTAGGAGAGCCCGTGACCGCAAGCCATGCCTCCATTTTCGTCACTGAGGGGGTATGCCCAGCGCTCTGTGAGCTGCTGGCATGTCCTCTCTCCCTCTGTCTGCACTGAATAGATGCTGTGCACATGCGCACAGTGTCTGTTCACCGCTGACAGCGAGTGCAGGAGCCTCACCTGCCTCCCCCCCCCCCCCCCCCCACCGCGGGACACTGCGGCCCATGGGTGTGACAGCGGGACAGTCCCAAAAAAAGGGACTGTCCCACAAAAATTCGGGACAGTTGGGAGGTATGACATTAGTACAGTAATATGACTGTTTTGTATTTTAGTAAAACTTGGAATTTAGACAAGCTATTAACAGTAATCAATGGTTTATACTGTGATTTAACAAAAAATATTATATATTAAAACTTGTGTATTGCAATGCTGCCACCTATCATCTGTATTGTGTATACATGCATTTGGATAAAGTAGTTAATATTCAATTTACAATTGAAATACAATTCTAGCATAATGTTGATTGGAATATTAAAATTAGATATCACTTCAAAGAGGTGTTTTAATTGTTAACATTAAATTAAAGACATGATCTAATTCATTCTATATTTAGGTGGACTTATTTATACCCCTTTCAGACTGCCAGCTTGTAACCCGGGATATTGCACATGAGCGCACAGTAACCCGAGTTGCTGTGCGGTCTGAAAGGGCCCAGGGGAAATATCCCGGGTCGAGCGACCCAGTATTTTAACCCTGGTAGTGACCAGGGTTGAACACAGTTTCAACCATGGTCGCCGCGCGGTGTGAACGGGTTGCCAGGTCAATGCAACCCGTTTTTTCCCCGTTCACACTGTATGGACGGGTGGTGCTTGGAGATCATGTGATCTCCAAGCACCACCCCCACACATTTCACTGCTGATGTCACCAACCCGGCAATAATCTGGGCTGTAGACACTAGTGTGAAAGGGGTGTGAGGCGAGTCGCACCCGGGAAGCACCATGTATGGCTCCCGGGTGTGACCCACCTATTGCGGTCTGAAAGGGATATTTGTGACAACTTATGATGTATTTGTTGAGCAGCATGCGTCTTTTATTGTGAGCACTTTGTGTTATTACACAGGGCATCTTAACAGCAGTGTAGGCAAAGCAATGCACTGGGGCTCCTGACCATCCTCCAGTGGTAGTGCTATCAGCGGCAGCTTTGATGTTCCACGGGCAGTATGTAGAACCTGGAGTAGTAATTTCTGCTAAATACTCCTTTACTGCACAGATGGGGGAAGATGGGGTGGGAGGTAGAAGGGGGCATTAGGCTGAATGAAGGTACATGACTTCCAGGTTGGTAGGGGGTGTTTGATATACAGGGGAGGGGTGGATAATGGAGTGGGCTTAATATTCATCATTTTCCGGTGGGATGTCAGCTTGCTTGACTTGAGATATCTCCAGTTCCTGGAAATAGATTTCCTAGCTTTCTGGGATAAAAAAACTAGAGAGACCCACCTTGCAGGAGGTACTGGGGACTTGGGGATCAGAGTTCAGTAGCCAGAACAATCCACCAAGGAAAATATAAATCTGCATACCAGGCGTGTGGAGCTGAAGCAGGGACCAGCTGCTGGAAGGCTGATATGTCTGGTTCTGGTCATAGTAGAGACAAGAGGCCAGTGTCCACCAAAAGGGGGAGTATACCCTCAGAAAAACTGTAAAGGTGCATACACACGGAACGATAGAAGAAACAATGTGGGCGTTCCTGAACAATCAAAATGACACATCATTTACATCGGTCCGTGTGTATAAACAATACCCCTGGAGATGCGCGCACCCGTGGGTCTCTAATGACAGAAACAGATCTTTTAATCATGTAAGAAGATCTGGGGCTGTTGTTAGTGATGGCATGCTGCCAAATGCAGCATGGTCCCCCCCCCCATCCCCTGCCATTCGTCACTCTCTCTGCACATGTTATATTTGCCCCCCTGCAGTGCACATGGTTTTGCCCATTAGAGGAAGATTTTGCTTTTGCAATCAACCTTAAATTAGACCTTAAGCAAGACACCAATTTGGGGCCTCCCTTCCTCAAACAATTCTCAGTGTGCCTCCCACTCCACCAATTGCAGCTGACAGGTTCCCGCTCATTATGCTGACCCACAGTCAGTGCAGCTATCAGGGGGGGGCTACTGTGGGGACTGGTGTCCCGGGCCCTTACAGAGATGAGGGTCCACCCCTGGCTCCTACCTCCAATACCTGTAGAGCTGTACCAATCTGTAAGTCAACAGTTGTCTGATGCACAAGGAGAACTTCTTAAAACAAGACGTATCTGTGCATCAGCTCTCTGTAAACTGTTCCTGAAGGTCCGCAATATGTAATAGCACAATGTATAACATCACATAGGGGCGAAGCAGTGCAGCAGAATTTATTTTTATTTTTTTTGGTGGGGGGCCTTGTCTATTATGTCAGTCCCAGGCCCCATAATTTCTGAAGGCAGCCCTGCCCACAGTTAGTGTATGTTCCTCAATCTGCCCGCCGTCGATTATAGCAAGTGGATGGTAGATGTACCACTGTAATTATTATTATTTATTACCAGTTATTTCTGTAGCGCACACATATTCTGCAGCACTTTACAGAGAACATTTGCCCATTCATGTGAGTCCCTTCCCCAGTGGATCATACAATCTATATTCCCTAGCATATGCACACAATTATGCTGGGGTTAATTTTGTTGGGAGCCAATTAAAATATCAGTATATTTTGGATTATGGGAGGAAACCAGAGTACCCGGAGAAAACCCATGCAAGTACGGAGAGAATATACAAACTCTACACAGTTAGGGCCATGGTGGAAATTAAACCCATGATATGAGTGCTAACCATTACACCGTCTATGCTGCCCTGTAGGCACTGTACACAGGCAACTGGCACCTGGCAGCAATCTAGTTACTGACAGCCTGCTGCGAGTGTTCAGCCAGTCCGGCACTCAGACATTTTCAGCAGGAATCAGAAATGCCCTCCCCACTCCATGGTCTGTCAGCGAGCCCCCTGGGACCTGCTTGGCCCTTGTGTCTACTTTGGTTGCCTAGTGGTAAATCCACTACTGCACAGTGGAGAATTTGCTAACTTAGGTGGTCATTCTGAGTTGTTCGCTCGCTAGCTGCTTTTAGCAGCATTGCAAACACTAGGCCGCCGCCCTCTGGGAGTGTATCTTAGCTTAGCAGAATAGCGAACGAAAGGTTAGCAGAACTGCTACTAAATAATTCCTTGCAGTTTCTGAATAGCTCCAGACCTACTCCTAGATTGCGATCACCTCAGTCTGTTTAGTTCCTGGTTTGACGTCACAAACACGCCCTGCATTCGGCCAGCCACTCCCCCATTTCTCCAGCCACTCCTGCGTTTTTCCTGGCACGCCTGCGTTTTTTAGCACACTCCCTGAAAACACCAAGTTGCCGCCCAGAAACACCCACTTCCTGTCAAACACACTACAAACACTCGAGTGTTGAAAAAATGTCGGTCGAGCTTGTGTAAATCTCCAAAGTTTTGTGTTAAATTACTAAGCGCATGTGCGCTGCATACCATGCGCATTTCCCACCTAATCGCTGTGTTGCGAAAAACGACAACGAGCGAACAACTCGGAATGACCACCTTAATTCAGACCTCATATGTTAGAATCACACTAAAGGCACTGATATATAGTCAATACAGTCACTGATTGAGGGGTGCAATAATGGAAATTATAAGGGATGGGGGACCTGCTAATAGGGGATGGGGGGGTGATATACTGTATAATGCAGGCACCCATACCTTATAATACTTATTATTACTCCCAATTACATTAGTGTTGACTGCATTATATATGAGTGACTCTCCCCCCTTACTGATTGTAGCATCTTAGTAGGTCCCCCATCCCTTATAACACGCAATGTTATACCCCTCAGTCAGTGTGACTGTATTGATTATATATCAGTGCCCCACTGATTGTAGCATGCATCTCACATACACGGTAGTACTTACAATAGAGTATTATAGCATATTGATATATCACCAGTCAGTGTGTGCCACCTCCCCAGCCTTGATTGTAGCAGGCGGATGTTAGACATTGTACTTAAAATAACATTGTCCACCACCTCATCCCCCACTCCTGCCTGATTGGGATCTGAAGTAGATGGATGTTATAAAAAACTAAAAACATACTGTCATAAAGTACACTGGAAGGGGTGTGTATTATTAGATCTACACTAAAAAGGTCTACAGTCAAAAGGTCTACCACTAATGGTAGACATGCATTAGGGTGACATAGTCAAAAGGTCGACATAGAATAGGTAGACAGTAGGAACGGTCGACAGGGTCAAAAGATCGATACAACAAAAGGTAGAATTTTTTCAGTTTTTTGGGTGTTTTGTCACTTTTCTGCCACAAACAAGCCCCATTACGCCATGTGTACCCTCGCATGGCGAGCGAACCTACCGCTGCGCTTGCCACAGGTTACTATTCCCAATCGTAGACAACGTGGATTATAAAGTATGTAAAAGTTGGAAAAAAAACAACTTGCGTCTATCATATGTGTGTCGACCATTGTCATGTCGCCCTTTTGACCTTGTCGACCTGTCGACCTTTTGACCCTGTCGTTCTTTTGACCTTGTCAACCTAATGCATGTCTACCATTAGTGGTAGACCTATTGTCTGCAGACCTTTTTAGTGTAGATCTATGGACGGATACCCACTGGAAGACCTCATGTTTATTGTTGTGCACCTCTCTCTAAGCATCTGATGTCATACACATGTGTCAAATGACTGGTCACACACACAGTACTGCAGGACTGGAGACACAGGCATGCTCTGGAGCTAGCACCTAACAGCTGTCTAATCACTGACAGCCTGCTGGGAATTTGCAGCAAGCCCAGCTATCTGACAGTTTCGTTGAAGCTTGTTGTCCGCCGGAAATGCCCTTTATACAGCCTTGTTGGCGGCAGGGCCGTCTCAACAGCAGTGTAGGCCCCTGGGCAAGCAATGCACTGGGTTCCCTACAAATCATCCAGTGGTAGGGGTGGGGGGTGCTATCAGCGGCAGCTTTGATGTCCCTCTGGCGGAAGGGGGTGTTCTGTCTTCTGCTCAGCATCTAGGACCTGGAGTAGTAATTTCTGCTAATTACTCCTTTACTGCAGATGGTGGGAGATGGGGTGAGAGGGAGAACACTAAACTGTAGAATGGGGGCATTGGGTTGAATGAAGGGGCCCTAGTACATAACTTCCATGGTGGTGGGGGTGTTTAATATGCAGGGGAGAGGTGGATAGTGAAGTGGGCTTAATATTCATAATTTTCTGGTGGGAGGGAAACTTGCTTGACTGCAGATATCTCTTGATCTTGGGAATAGATTTCTTAGCTTCAGGGCTAAAAAACTAGAGAGCCCCACCTTGCAGGAAGTACTGGGAACTTGGGGATCAGAGTTTAGGAGCAAGAGCAGTCGACCGATGAAAATATAAAACTGCATACCAGACGTGCGAGCTCTGGGCATAGCAAAGACAAGCTGCCAATGTCACCCGAAATGGGAGAGTCACAGATTTTGGAGTATACAGTAACCTAAGAAAAACTCTAAGTCAGACAGAACCCGAGATATCTGGCTGGGAAGAGCAATTAACAGACTCAGAGTGGGACCAGGGCCGGTTTCGGGGCTTCTGGCGCCCCCGGCGGCATAGGGGGCGTGGGTTCATACAGGGGGCGTGGTCAGTTACGCCCCATGTACTGTTGTAGGATGTGCAGTGCGCGATGACGTCATCGCGCACCGCACAGCAAAGGTCCTCTCCACGAAGGTAAACTAGACGCTAAGCGTCTAGTTCCCTTCGTGGAGAGGACCTTTGCTGTGCGGTGCGCGATGACGTCAACGCGCACCGCACATCATTACAGTGAAGGTCCTCTCCAGGAAGGGAAACTAGACGCGTAGCGTTTAGTTTCCCTTCACAGCGGGCAGCCCACGAAGGGAAACTAGACGCATAGCGTCTAGTTTCCCTTCACAGCGGACAGCGGGCCGCGGCAGCGGGGGGCACCACAGCAGCAGCGGATCTTGCCATGGTGCGGCGCCCTCCGGATGGCGCCGGCGCCCTCCGGAAGGCGGCGACCCGGGCAAAAGTCCTGCTTGCCCGTGGCAAGATCCGCTACTGAGTGGGACTACTGATTTAAAGCCGGATATCTCCGGCTCCCCAGGTCCGATTTAAAAATGCTGGTACCCCTGGAAAAAGGGGACACTAAGCTATCAGCGTTTTCTTGATCTTGGTGCATATAGGAGAGCTATAACTAGGATGGTGGGGCTGGTGCGCCTGAACAGAGCGCATATGCCCTGTGGATGAAACCGGCCACCTCTACTTGCTATCACCAATGTGCATTCACCGCCGGCCTGCCAATAGCTGCTGTCTACCGCCCACTGCAATGTATAATAGTAGAGGTGCATCCGGCTCCTCCTCTGCCCGGTGCACCACTACTATTATACATTGCAGTGGGCAGCGCTGCAGCAGCATGTCCCTTGTACTCTGTCCCCACTCCCATCTCCTGCAGTATCTACAATTTTTATTTCCAGGCGCCCTCTGTTATGTATGTTAGCAGCGGTGCACACGGTTCCTTTCCGGAAGCCCTGTCTGAGCTGCAGCAGAATAATTTACTATTATCACCACCGCCGATTTTCCCCATCTCCCGTCTCCACACTCCCACAGTGATGCGCTCCCTAGACTTAGTAGCTGTATAAGGGACAGCTGACAGATCCTGGGGTACACACTGGTAATGAGAGGTGCGACTCTGCAGAGTCCTTTCAGTACTGCATACAAAGACAAGGTTGCAGATGCACAATTCAAACACTACCAATTGCTTAATAATAATCATTGCAAAAAAGTGTAGCATTTTGAGTGAGGTTCTGGCCATACAGGTGACCTCATTAATCGGGCAAGTCCCTAAAATATTGGGGGGTACAAGTCCACAGCGCGGGACACCCCAAACCCAGCCGAGCGACCCCAGGGCAACACTCTGGTGAAAAAATATATAGTGAAAAAAGTAGAGATGTGCGGCGGGCACTTTTCGTGTTTTGTGTTTTGGTTTTGGTTCTAATTCCATTTTCGTGTTTTGGTTTTGGTTTTGGATATGGATGATTTTTGAGAAAAAACAAAAACAGCAAAAATCACAGAATTTGGGGGTAATTTTGCTCCTACAGTATTATTAACCTCAATAACAATAATTTCCACTCATTTCCAGTCTATTCTGAAAACCTCACACCTCACAATATTGGCCCTCATTCCGAGTTGTTCGCTCGCTAGCTGCTTTTATCAGCATTGCACACGCTAAGCCTCCGCCCTCTGGGAGTGTATCTTAGCTTAGCAGAATTGCGAACGAAAGATTCACAGAATTGCGAATAGAAATTACTTAGCAGTTTCTGAGTAGCTCCAGACTTACTCCTACATTGCGATCAGTTCAGTCAGTTTCGTTTCTGGTTTGACGTCACAAACAAACCCAGCGTTCGCCCAGACACTCCCCCGTTTCTTCAGACACTCCTGCGTTTTTCCCAGAAACGCCAGCGTTTTTTCACACACGCCCAGAAAACGGCCAGTTTCCGCCCAGAAACACCCACTTCCTGTCAATGACACTGCGATCACCAGAACGATGAAAAATCCTCGTTATGCCGTGAGTAAAATACCTAACTTTTGTGTAAAATAACTAACGGCATGCGCTCTACGAACCTTGCGCATGCGCAGTAAGCGACTAATCGCAATATAGCGAAAATCGGCAACGAGCGAACAACTCGGAATGACCACCCTTGTTTTTAGGCCTAGAAGTTGCACCGAGGTGTCTGTATGACTAAGCAAAGCGACACAAGTGGAGAACACAAACACCTGGCCCATCTAGGAGTGGCACTGCAGTGTCAGACAGGAGGGCAGATATAAAAAAAAAAAGGCCCCACACAGCACATTATGCAAAGAAAAAAAAGGACTGCAATGAGGTAGTTGTATGACTAAGCAAAGTGACACAAACAATTGGCCCATCTAGGCGTGGCACTGTAGTGGCAGACAGGAGGGCAGATATAAAAAAAAAAAAGGCCACAAACAGCACATCATGCAAAGAAGAAAAAGATTGGCAATGAGGTAGTTGTATGACTAAGCCAAGCGACACAAACAATTGGCCCATCTAGGTGTGGCACTGCAGTGGCAGACAGGAGGGCAGATATCAAAAAAGGCCCCTAACAGCACATGATGCAAAGAAGATAAAAAGGTGCACTGAGGTTGCTGTATGACTAAGCTAAGCAACACAACCACCTGGCCCATCTAGTAGAGATGAGCGCCTGAAATTTTTCGGGTTTTGTGTTTTGGTTTTGGGTTCGGTTCCGCGGCCGTGTTTTGGGTTCGACCGCGTTTTGGCAAAACCTCACCGAATTTTTTTTGTCGGATTCGGGTGTGTTTTGGATTCGGGTGTTTTTTTAAAAAAACACTAAAAAACAGCTTAAATCATAGAATTTGGGGGTCATTTTCATCCCATATTATTATTAACCTCAAAAACCATAATTTCCACTCATTTTCAGTCTATTCTGAATACCTCACACCTCACAATATTATTTTTAGTCCTAAAATTTGCACCAAGGTCGCTGGATGACTAAGCTAAGCGACACTAGTGGCCGACACAAACACCTGGCCCATCTAGGAGTGGCACTGCAGTGTCACGCAGGATGTCCCTTCCAAAAAACCCTCCCCAATCAGCACATGACGCAAAGAAAAAAAGAGGCGCAATGAGGTAGCTGACTGTGTGAGTAAGATAAGCGACCCTAGTGGCCGACACAAACACCGGGCCCATTTAGGAGTGGCACTGCAGTGTCACGCAGGATGTCCCTTCCAAAAAACCCTCCCCAATCAGCACATGACGCAAAGAAAAAAAGAGGCGCAATGAGGTAGCTGACTGTGTGAGTAAGATTAGCGACCCTAGTGGCCGACACAAACACCGGGCCCATTTAGGAGTGGCACTGCAGTGTCACGCAGGATGTCCCTTCCAAAAAACCCTCCCCAATCAGCACATGACGCAAAGAAAAAAAGAGGCGCAATGAGGTAGCTGACTGTGTGAGTAAGATTAGCGACCCTAGTGGCCGACACAAGCACCGGGCCCATTTAGGAGTGGCACTGCAGTGTCACGCAGGATGTCCCTTCCAAAAAACCCTCCCCAATCAGCACATGACGCAAAGAAAAAAAGAGGCGCAATGAGGTAGCTGACTGTGTGAGTAAGATTAGCGACCCTAGTGGCCGACACAAACACCGGGCCCATTTAGGAGTGGCACTGCAGTGTCACGCAGGATGTCCCTTCCAAAAAACCCTCCCCAATCAGCACATGACGCAAAGAAAAAAAGAGGCGCAATGAGGTAGCTGACTGTGTGAGTAAGATTAGCGACCCTAGTGGCCGACACAAACACCGGGCCCATTTAGGAGTGGCACTGCAGTGTCACGCAGGATGTCCCTTCCAAAAAAACCTCCCCAAACAGCACATGACGCAAAGAAAAATAAAAGAAAAAAGAGGTGCAAGATGGAATTGTCCTTGGGCCCTCCCACCCACCCTTATGTTGTATAAACAAAACAGGACATGCACACTTTAACCAACCCATCATTTCAGTGACAGGGTCTGCCACACGACTGTGACTGATATGACGGGTTGGTTTGGACCCCCCCCAAAAAAGAAGCAATTAATCTCTCCTTGCACAAACTGGCTCTACAGAGGCAAGATGTCCACCTCATCATCACCCTCCGATATATCACCGTGTACATCCCCCTCCTCACAGATTATCAATTCGTCCCCACTGGAATCCACCATCTCAGCTCCCTGTGTACTTTGTGGAGGCAATTGCTGCTGGTCAATGTCTCCGCGGAGGAATTGATTATAATTCATTTTAATGAACATCATCTTCTCCACATTTTCTGGATGTAACCTCGTACGCCGATTGCTGACAAGGTGAGCGGCGGCACTAAACACTCTTTCGGAGTACACACTTGTGGGAGGGCAACTTAGGTAGAATAAAGCCAGTTTGTGCAATGGCCTCCAAATTGCCTCTTTTTCCTGCCAGTATAAGTATGGACTGTGTGACGTGCCTACTTGGATGCGGTCACTCATATAATCCTCCACCATTCTTTCAATGGTGAGAGAATCATATGCAGTGACAGTAGACGACATGTCCGTAATCGTTGTCAGGTCCTTCAGTCCGGACCAGATGTCAGCATCAGCAGTCGCTCCAGACTGCCCTGCATCACCGCCAGCGGGTGGGCTCGGAATTCTGAGCCTTTTCCTCGCACCCCCAGTTGCGGGAGAATGTGAAGGAGGAGATGTTGACAGGTCGCGTTCCGCTTGACTTGACAATTTTCTCACCAGCAGGTCTTTCAACCCCAGCAGACTTGTGTCTGCCGGAAAGAGAGATCCAAGGTAGGCTTTAAATCTAGGATCGAGCACGGTGGCCAAAATGTAGTGCTCTGATTTCAACAGATTGACCACCCGTGAATCCTTGTTAAGCGAATTAAGGGCTCCATCCACAAGTCCCACATGCCTAGCGGAATCGCTCCGTGTTAGCTCCTCCTTCAATGTCTCCAGCTTCTTCTGCAAAAGCCTGATGAGGGGAATGACCTGACTCAGGCTGGCAGTGTCTGAACTGACTTCACGTGTGGCAAGTTCAAAGGGCATCAGAACCTTGCACAACGTTGAAATCATTCTCCACTGCGCTTGAGACAGGTGCATTCCACCTCCTATATCGTGCTCAATTGTATAGGCTTGAATGGCCTTTTGCTGCTCCTCCAACCTCTGAAGCATATAGAGGGTTGAATTCCACCTCGTTACCACTTCTTGCTTCAGATGATGGCAGGGCAGGTTCAGTAGTTTTTGGTGGTGCTCCAGTCTTCTGTACGTGGTGCCTGTACGCCGAAAGTGTCCCGCAATTTTTCTGGCCACCGACAGCATCTCTTGCACGCCCCTGTCGTTTTTTAAATAATTCTGCACCACCAAATTCAAGGTATGTGCAAAACATGGGACGTGCTGGAATTTGCCCATATTTAATGCACACACAATATTGCTGGCGTTGTCCGATGCCACAAATCCACAGGAGAGTCCAATTGGGGTAAGCCATTCCGCGATGATCTTCCTCAGTTGCCGTAAGAGGTTTTCAGCTGTGTGCGTATTCTGGAAACCGGTGATACAAAGCGTAGCCTGCCTAGGAAAGAGTTGGCGTTTGCGAGATGCTGCTACTGGTGCCGCCGCTGCTGTTCTTGCGGCGGGAGTCCATACATCTACCCAGTGGGCTGTCACAGTCATATAGTCCTGACCCTGCCCTGCTCCACTTGTCCACATGTCCGTGGTTAAGTGGACATTGGGTACAACTGCATTTTTTAGGACACTGGTGAGTCTTTTTCTGACGTCCGTGTACATTCTCGGTATCGCCTGCCTAGAGAAGTGGAACCTAGATGGTATTTGGTAACGGGGGCACACTGCCTCAATAAATTGTCTAGTTCCCTGTGAACTAACGGCGGATACCGGACGCACGTCTAACACCAACATAGTTGTCAAGGCCTCAGTTATCCGCTTTGCAGCAGGATGACTGCTGTGATATTTCATCTTCCTCGCAAAGGACTGTTGAACAGTCAATTGCTTACTGGAAGTAGTACAAGTGGGCTTACGACTTCCCCTCTGGGATGACCATCGACTCCCAGCAGCAACAACAGCAGCGCCAGCAGCAGTAGGCGTTACACGCAAGGATGCATCGGAGGAATCCCAGGCAGGAGAGGACTCGTCAGAATTGCCAGTGACATTGCCTGCAGGACTATTGGCATTCCTGGGAAAGGAGGAAATTGACACTGAGGGAGTTGGTGGGGTGGTTTGCGTGAGCTTGGTTACAAGAGGAAGGGATTTACTGGTCAGTGGACTGCTTCCGCTGTCACCCAAAGTTTTTGAACTTGTCACTGACTTATTATGAATGCGCTGCAGGTGACGTATAAGGGAGGATGTTCCGAGGTGGTTAACGTCCTTACCCCTACTTATTACAGCTTGACAAAGGGAACACACGGCTTGACACCTGTTGTCCGCATTTCTGTTGAAATAGTTCCACACCGAAGAGCTGATTTTTTTGGTATTTTCACCAGGCATGTCAACGGCCATATTCCTCCCACGGACAACAGGTGTCTCCCCGGGTGCCTGACTTAAACAAACCACCTCACCATCAGAATCCTCCTGGTCAATTTCCTCCCCAGCGCCAGCAACACCCATATCCTCCTCATCCTGGTGTACTTCAACACTGACATCTTCAATCTGACTATCAGGAACTGGACTGCGGGTGCTCCTTCCAGCACTTGCAGGGGGCGTGCAAATGGTGGAAGGCGCATGCTCTTCACGTCCAGTGTTGGGAAGGTCAGGCATCGCAACCGACACAATTGGACTCTCCTTGTGGATTTGGGATTTCGAAGAACGCACAGTTCTTTGCGGTGCTACTGCTTTTGCCAGCTTGAGTCTTTTCATTTTTCTAGCGAGAGGCTGAGTGCCTCCATCCTCATGTGAAGCTGAACCACTAGCCATGAACATAGGCCAGGGCCTCAGCCGTTCCTTGCCACTCCGTGTGGTAAATGGCATATTGGCAAGTTTACGCTTCTCCTCCGACAATTTTATTTTAGGTTTTGGAGTCCTTTTTTTACTGATATTTGGTGTTTTGGATTTGACATGCTCTGTACTATGACATTGGGCATCGGCATTGGCAGACGACGTTGCTGGCATTTCATCGTCTCGGCCATGACTAGTGGCAGCAGCTTCAGCACGAGGTGGAAGTGGATCTTGATCTTTCCCTAATTTTGGAACCTCAACATTTTTGTTCTCCATATTTTAATAGGCACAACTAAAAGGCACCTCAGGTAAACAATGGAGATGGATGGATACTAGTATACAATTATGGATGGACTGCCGAGTGCCGACACAGAGGTAGCTACAGCCGTGAACTACCGTACTGTGTCTGCTGCTAATATAGACTGGTTGATAAAGAGATGTCGTAGTATGTATGTATGAAGAAGAAAGAAAAAAAAACCACGGTTAGGTGGTATACAATTATGGACGGACTGCCGAGTGCCGACACAGAGGTAGCCACAGCCGTGAACTACCGTACTGTACTGTGTCTGCTGCTAATATAGACTGGTTGATAAAGAGATGTCGTAGTATGTATGTATGAAGAAGAAAGAAAAAAAAACCACGGGTAGGTGGTATACAATTATGGACGGACTGCCGAGTGCCGACACAGAGGTAGCCACAGCCGTGAACTACCGTACTGTACTGTGTCTGCTGCTAATATAGACTGGTTGATAAAGAGATGTAGTAGTATGTATGTATAAAGAAGAAAGAAAAAAAAACCACGGGTAGGTGGTATACAATTATGGACGGACTGCCGAGTGCCGACACAGAGGTAGCCACAGCCGTGAACTACCGTACTGTACTGTGTCTGCTGCTAATATAGACTGGTTGATAAAGAGATGTCGTAGTATGTATGTATGAAGAAGAAAGAAAAAAAAAACACGGTTAGGTGGTATACAATTATGGACGGACTGCCGAGTGCCGACACAGAGGTAGCCACAGCCGTGAACTACCGTACTGTACTGTGTCTGCTGCTAATATAGACTGGTTGATAAAGAGATGTCGTAGTATGTATGTATAAAGAAGAAAGAAAAAAAAACCACGGTTAGGTGGTATACAATTATGGACGGACTGCCGAGTGCCGACACAGAGGTAGCCACAGCCGTGAACTACCGTACTGTACTGTGTCTGCTGCTAATATAGACTGGTTGATAAAGAGATGTCGTAGTATGTATGTATGAAGAAGAAAGAAAAAAAAACCACGGTTAGGTGGTATACAATTATGGACGGACTGCCGAGTGCCGACACAGAGGTAGCCACAGCCGTGAACTACCGTACTGTACTGTGTCTGCTGCTAATATAGACTGGTTGATAAAGAGATGTCGTAGTATGTATGTATAAAGAAGAAAGAAAAAAAAACCACGGTTAGGTGGTATACAATTATGGACGGACTGCCGAGTGCCGACACAGAGGTAGCCACAGCCGTGAACTACCGTACTGTACTGTGTCTGCTGCTAATATAGACTGGTTGATAAAGAGATGTAGTAGTATGTATGTATAAAGAAGAAAGAAAAAAAAACACGGGTAGGTGGTATACAATTATGGATGGACTGCCGAGTGCCGACACAGAGGTAGCTACAGCCGTGAACTACCGTACTGTGTCTGCTGCGACTGGATGATAAATAATGATATAAAAAATATATATATATCACTACTGCAGCCGGACAGGTATATATATTATATAATGACGGACCAGCTGGACACTGTCTGTCAGCAGAATGAGTTTTTTATAGAATAAAAAAAAAAACACCACACAAGTGAAGTCACACGACGAGTGTTTAACTTTTTCAGGCAATCACAATATAGTATACTACTAACTATACTGGTGGTCAGTGTGGTCAGGTCACTGGTCAGTCACACTGGCAGTGGCACTCCTGCAGCAAAAGTGTGCACTGTTTAATTTTAATATAATATGTACTCCTGGCTCCTGCTATAACCTATAACTGGCACTGCAGTGCTCCCCAGTCTCCCCCACAATTATAAGCTGTGTGAGCTGAGCACAGTCAGATATATAATATATACATAGATGATGCAGCACACTGGGCTGAGCAGTGCACACAGATATGGTATGTGACTGTCTTGTACTCCTGGCTCCTGCTATAACCTATAACTGGCACTGCAGTGCTCCCCAGTCTCCCCCACAATTATAAGCTGTGTGAGCTGAGCACAGTCAGATATATAATATATACATAGATGATGCAGGCATGCAGCACACTGGGCTGAGCAGTGCACACAGATATGGTATGTGACTGAGTCACTGTGTGTACCGTTTTTTTCAGGCAGAGAACGGATATATTAAATAAAACAACTGCACTGCTGGTGGTCACTGTGGTCAGTCACTAAACTCTGCACTCTCTTCTACAGTATCAGCCTCAGGTCAATCTCTCTCTCTCTCTCCTAATCTAAATGGAGAGGACGCCAGCCACGTCCTCTCCCTATCAATCTCAATGCACGTGTGAAAATGGCGGCGACGCGCGGCTCCTTATATAGAATCCGAGTCTCGCGAGAATCCGACAGCGTCATGATGACGTTCGGGCGCGCTCGGGTTAACCGAGCAAGGCGGGAAGATCCGAGTCGCTCGGACCCGTGAAAAAAAACATGAAGTTCGTGCGGGTTCGGATTCAGAGAAACCGAACCCGCTCATCTCTACCATCTAGTAGTGTCACGCAGTGGCTGAATGTCGAGAGTGGGCCGCAATTGTTCGGTCCACTGACAGCATCTCCAGCACGCTCCAGTCACTTTTAAAAAAAATCTGCAATTGGTGGACTTATATGGCAGTACCCCAAGACTAATACAGCAGTACCCCTGGACTCATACGGCAGTGTCACACAGGATGGCACTTTTCAAAAACTAGGCCCCAAACAGCACCTCATGCAAATATGTCGAAGAGGTGCAAAGAGGTAGCTGTATGACTAAGCCAAGCGACACAAACAATTCCAACTGGAATTATACGTTCAAATCACTGGAATTAAATGTCAAGATCACTGTAATTAATAATTATAAATCACTGACATTAATTGGCAAAATCACTGTAATTATACATTCAAATCACTGTAATTAATTGGCAAGAGCACTGTAATTAATAATTATAAATCACTGAAATTAATTGGCAAAATCACTGTAATTATACGTCCAAATCACTGGAATTAATTGGCAAGATAACTAATTAATAATTATAAATCACTGACATTAATTGGCAAAATCACTGTAATTATACGTCCAAATCAATGGAATTAATTGGCAAGATCACTGTAATTAATAATTATAAATCACTGAAATTAATTGGAAAAATCACTGTAATTATTCATACAAATCACTGTAATTAAATGGCAAAATCTCGCTATCGCCTGCCTAGTGAAGTGGAATCTAGATGGGATTTGTTACCTCCATCAATCGTCTAAATCCCACTGCACTAATGGCGGATACCGGACGCACGTCTAACACCAACATAAGTGTCAAGGCCTCCGTTATGAGGGCTTCCCTGTCATATGAAGCTGAACCACTAGTCATGAACATAGGCCAGGGCCTCAGCCGTTCCTTGCCACTCCGTGTCGTAAATGGCATATTGGCAAGTTTACATTTCTCTTCAGACGATTTAAAATTCTTTTTTTGGTTTTTTGGATTTTACATGCCCTCTACATTTGGATTTTACATGCCCTCACATTGGGCATCGGCCTTGGCAGACGACGTTGATGGCATTTCATCGTCTATGTCATGGCTGGTGGCAGCAGCTTCAGCACTAGGAGTAAGTGGTTCTTCTTGATCTTTCCCTATTTTATACTCAAAATTTTTATTCTTCATTATTTTTTGGGAGTTATATGAGACAATATGCGGCACAGGAATGACTGGAATGACTGATGAGACAGGACATTACCACTGGTCTGATGCAGCACAACAGGTTGTTGTTATAATTATTATACTGCAGCAGTGGACATATAGCAGCAGCGTATATCGTCACTGGAATTACTGATGACACAGGACCCTACCACTGGTCTGATGCAGCACAACACGTTGTTGTTATAGTTATTATACTGCAGCAGTGGACATATAGCAGCAGCGTATATCATCACTGGAATTACTGATGACACAGGACACTACCACTGGTCTGCCCAACACAGCACCACTTTATACAGCTACACTGGATATATGGCAGCAGAGAACACCAACACTGTGACTGGCTGGACTGATACAGCACAATACACTGACTACACTGGACTGGTCTGCACAACACAGCACCACTTTACAGCTACACTGGATATATGGCAGCAGAGAACACCAACACTGTGACTGGCTGGACTGATACAGCACAATACACTGACTACACTGTACTGGACAGCACAACACAGCACCACTTTACAGCTACACTGGATATATGGCAGCAGAGGACACCAACACTGTGATTGGCTGGACTGATCCAGCACAATACACTGACTACACTGGACTGGTCTGCACAACACAGCACCACTTTACAGCTACACTGGATATATCTGCCTGGACTGATACAGCACAATACACTGACTACACTGGACTAGTCTGCACAACACAGCACCACTTTACAGCTACACTGGATATAGAACACCAACACTGTGACTGCCTGGACTGATGCAGCACAATACACTGAGTGACGACACTGGACTGGACTGAGCAGCACAACACTTGCCACCCCACTTTCCCGCCCCAACAAACAGACACTGAATGGAGAAGCTTAGTGGATATACCACAATAGAACTGCGCTCAACCCCTAAAGTGTGTATGTTTAGCTAACGAATGCACATCAGATGTAATAAAGGATAATGTATGAACAGACCCAAATTTGAGTTTGCACTTGGATATAGAAATCACAAAAATAACAATATGATGCAAATTAATTGTTGTGAGCCACTGTATTTATTGTATACTGGCCAATCTAAAGGTGTGCGGTTAATGCCCAGGGTGGGCGATATTGTCTCTTATAAAGTTCATGCAGGTGGGCGATATTGTCTCTTATAAAGTTCATGCAGGTTATAATACAGACTGCGGCGTCCCGCACATCTGCTGTTGAAAAGTCTTTAGGAAAAAAATAATAATAATAACAAATGCTGGTGTTGGTAAAAAATCTTTAAAACCTTCACGATGCCCTGAGCTTACGGTGGTGGCATCAGTGGGGGGAAAAAAAAGGGGGTCTCCGGACTGGTTTCCCCTCTCTGCCACTGCTGCCCGAGGTGCGTCCTTGTTCAGACGCCCCCCGGGTGCAGGTCGGTCAGAGAGGTGGACCTGTCTAGCGGCGGGGAAAGGATTCAGATGCCGCTCTGCAGAGCGGCTAGCTGCGCCTCTCCCACTGCTTACAGAGATCTCACCTGTCGCACGCCGCGCTCCGTCACCGGCTTCCTCCGCTGTCTGGTATCCTAGCAGCGCTGCTGGCTTCCGGGTTGGTCCGGTCACGTGACCGGGTCTTTTCGACGTGGGAAAGAGTCTTCCTGATGAAGTCTTTGAATCTGTAGTGGTTCTTTCTTTGTAGTTCCTCCAACGCATTTCAACCTTTCGGTCTTCCTCTGGGAGTGCACTGAGGACACGTCCTCTCTATACACTCTCTGAGACTGGAGTGAAAATGGCGGGGATGCGTGGCTCCTTATATGGAATCCAAATTCCGCGAGAATCCGACAGCGGGATGATGGCGTTTTGCCGCATTCGGGTTTCCGAGCCAGGAGGGAAAATCCGAGCTGGACTCGGATCTGGGCTCGGAAGGCAAAGTCCGGTAAGGTTCGGTTCTCTGAGAACAGAACCCGTTCATCTAGAGATGTGCGGCGGGCACGTTTCGTGTTTTGTGTTTTGGTTCTAATTCCACTTTCGTGTTTTGGTTTTGGCTTGGTTTTGCCAAAACCACCCTTTTGTGTTTTGGATCTGGATGATTTTTGAAAAAAACATAAAAACAGCTAAAAACACAGAATTTTGGGGTAATTTTGCTCCTACGGCATTCATTTCCACTCATTTCCAGTCTATTCAGAACACCTCACAATATTGTTTTTAGTCCAAAAGGTTGCACCGAGGTGGCTGGATGACTAAGCTAAGCGACACAAGTGTGCGGCACAAACACCTGGCCCATCTAGGAGTGGCACTGCAGTTGCAGACAAGATGGCACTATTCAAAAACTAGTCCCCAAACAGCACATGATGCAAAGAAGAAAAAGAGGTGCACCTAGGCTGCTGTTTGACTAAGCCAAGCGACACAAGTGTGCGGCACAAACACCTGGCCCATCTAAAAGTGGTACTGCAGTGTCAGACAGGATGGCACTTTTCAAAAACTAGGCCCCAAACAGCACATCATGCAAAGTTGTAGAAGAGGTACAATGAGGTAGCTGTATGACTAAGCCAAGCGACACAAACAATTGGACCATCTAGGAGTGGCACTGCAGTGGCAGACAGGAGGGCAGATATCAAAAAAAGGCCCCAAACAGCACATGATGCAAAGAAGATAAAAAGGTGCACCGAGGTTGCTGTATGACTAAGCTAAGCGATACAACCACCTGGCCCATCTAGTAGTGTCACGCAGTGGCTGAATGTCGAGAGTGGGTCACAATTGTTCGGTCCACTGACAGCATCTCCAGCATGCCCCCGTCATTTTTAAAAAATTCTGCAATTGGTGGACTTATACGGCAGTACCCCAGGACTAATACAGCATTACCCCTGGACACATAAGGCAGTATCAGACAGGATGGCACTTTTCAAAAACTAGGCCCCAAACAGCACCTCATGCAAAGATGTAGAAGAAGTGCAATGAGTTAGCTATATGACTAAGCCAAGCGACAAACAATTCCCACTGGAACTATTTGTCCAAATCACTGGAATTATACGTCCAAATCACTGGAATTAAATGGCAAAATCACTGGAATTAAAAGGCAAAATCACTGGAATTATACGTCCAAATCACTGGAATTAAATAGCAAAATCACTGGAATTATACTGCAAAATCACTGTAATTATATGTCCAAATCACTGGAATTATACTGCAAAATCACTGGAATTATACTGCAAAATCACTGTAATTATACATCCAAATCACTGGAATGATACATCCAAATCACTGGAATTAAATGGCAAAATCACTGGAATTAAATGGCAAAATCACTGGAATTATACGTCCAAATCACTGGAATTAAATGGAGGTACCACTGGACATATACGGAAGTGTCAGACAGGATGGCACTTTTAAAAAACTAGGCCCCAAACAGCACCTCATGCAAAGATGTCGAAGAGGTGCTATGAGGTAGCTGTATGACTAAGCCAAGCGACACAAACAATTCCCATTGGAATTATACGTCCAAATCACTGGAATTATATGTGCAAATCACTGGAATAAAATGGCAAAATCACTGGAATTATACGTCATAATCACTGGAATTATACGTCCAAATCACTGGAATTAAATGGCAAAATCACTGGAATTATACGTCCAAATCACTGGAATTATACGTCCAAATCACTGGAATTAAATGACAAAATCACTGGAATTATACGTCCAAATCACTGCAATTAATTGGCAGTACCACTGGACATATACGGAAGTGTCAGACAGGATGGCACTTTAAAAAAATAGTCCCCAAACAGTACATAATGATAAGAAGAAAAAAAGATGCAAGATGGAAATGTCCTCGGGCCCTCCCACCCACCCTTATGTTGTATAAACAGGACATGCACACTTTAACAAACCAATCATTTCAGCGACAGGGTCTGCCACACGACTGTGGCTGAAATGACTGGTTTGTTTGGGCCCCCACCAAAAAAGAAGCAATCAATCTCTCCTTGCACAAACTGGCTCTACAGAGGCAAGATGTCAACCTCATCCTCCGATTCCTCACCCCTTTCACTGTGTACATCCTCCTCCTCACAGAGTATTAATTCGTCCCCACTGATATCCACCATCACAGGTCCCTCTGTACTTTCTGGAGGCAATTAATGGTAAAGGTCTTCCCGGAGGAATTTATCATTCATTTTGATGAACATCATCTTCTCCACATTTTGTGGAAGTAACCTCCTACACCGATCGCTGACAAGGTTACCGGCTGCACTAAACACTCTTTCGGAATACACACTGGAGGGGGGGGGGGGGGGGGGCAACTTAGGTAAAATAAAGCCAGTTTGTGCAAAGGCATCCAAATTGCCTCTTTTTCCTGCCAGTATATATACAGACTGTCTGACATGCCTACTTGGATGCTGTCACTCATATAATCCTCCACCAATCTTTCAATGGTGACAGAATCATATGCAGTGACAACAGACATGTCAGTAATCGTTGGCAGGATCTTCAGTCCGGACCAGATGTCAGCATTCGCTCCTGACTGCCCAGCATCACCGCCAGCGGTGGGCTTGGAAATTTTATACTTTTCCTTGCAGCCCCAGTGACGGGAGAAATTGAAGGAGGAGCTGTTGACGGGTCACGTTCCACTTGAGTTGACAATTTACTCACCAGCAGGTCTTTGCCACTCTGCAGACTTGTGTCTGCTGGAGAGATACAACGTAGGGTTTAAACCTAGGATCGAGCATGGTGGCCAAAATGTAGTTCTCTGATTTCAACAGATTGACCACCCTTGAATCCTGGCAAAGCGAATGAAGGACTCCATCCACAAGTCCCACATACTTAGCGGAATCGCTCCATCTTAGCTCCTCCTTCAATTTCTCCAGCTGCTTCTGCAAAAGCCTGATGAGGGGAATGACCTGACTCAAGCTGGCAGTGTCTGAACTAACTTCACGTGTGGCAAGTTCGAAGGGTTGGAGAACCTTGCACAACGTTGAAATCATTCTCCACTGCGCTTGAGTCAGGTGTATTCCTCCTCCTTTGCCTATATCGTAGGTGGATGTATAGGCTTAAATGCCCTTTTGCTGCTCCTCCATCCTCTAAAGCATATAGAGTGTTGAATTCCACCTCATTACCACCTATTGCTTCAGTTGATGGCAGGGCAGGTTCAGCAGTGTTTGCTGTCGCTCCAGTCTTCGGCACGCGGTGGCAGAATGTCAAAAGTGGCCCGCAATTTTTCGGGCCACCGTCAGCATCTCCTGTACACCCCTGTCATTTTACAAAAAATTCTGCACCACCAAATTAATTGTATGTGCAAAACATGGGACGTGCTGGAAAGGGACATGCTGGAATTTGCCCAGATGTAATGCACGCACAATATTGGTGGCATTGTCCGATATCACAAATCCCCAGGAGAGTCTAATTGGGGTAAGCCATTCTGCAATGATGTCCCTCAGTTTTCGTAAGAGGTTATCAGCTGTGTGCCTCTTACGGAAAGCTGTGATACTGTTACATAGTGTAGCCTGCCTAGGAACGAGTTGGCGTTTGCGAGATGCTGCTACTGTTGCCACTGCCATTGTTGCTGTGGGAGGCCATACATCTACCCAGTGGGCTGTCACAGTCATATAGTTCTTAGTCTGCCCTTAGTCTGTTCCACATGTCCGTGGTTAAGTGGACACTGGATACAACCGCATTTTTGTAGGACACTGGTGACTCTTTTTCGAACGTCTTTGTACATTCTCGGTATCGCCTGCCTAGTGAAGTGGAACCTAGATGGGATTTGGTACCGGTGACACAAAACCTCCATCAATTGTCTAAATCCCACTGCACTAATGATGGATACCGGACGCACGTCTATCACCAACATAAGTGTCAAGGCCTCAGTTTTCCGCTTTGCAACAGGATGACTGCTGTCATATTTCATCGTCCTCACAAAGGACTGTTGGACAGTCAATTGCTTAGTTGAAGTAGTACAAGTGGCCTTCCGACTTCCCCTCTGGGTTGTCAATTGACTCTCAGCAGCAACAACAGCAGCAGCAGCGGCAGCAACAGCAGGCGGTACTGAGGAATCCCAGTTAGGAGAGGACTCCTCAGTCTTGACAGGGACATGGCCTGCAGGATTACTGACGTTCCTGACTGAGGAGGAAGTTGACATTGAGGGAGTTGGTGGTGTCGCTTGCAGGAGCTTGGGTACAGGAGGAAGAAGGGATTTAGATGTCAGTGGACTGCTTACGCTCTTAACCAAAGTTTCACAACTTGACACTGACTTATGATGAATGTGCTGCAGGTGAAGTATAAGGGAGGATGTTCCTAGGTGGTTAACATCCTTACCCCTACTTATTACAGATTGACAGGCAACAGATGGCTTGACACCTGTTGTCCAGATTTGTGGAGAAATAATTCCACACCGAAGAGATGGCTTTTTTGGTAGTTTGCCCAGGCATCAAAATGGGCTTCTTCATCCCACGGACAACAGGTGTCTCCCCCGGTGCCTGATGTAAACAAACCACATCACCATCAGAATCCTCATCGTCAATTTCCTCCTCAGCGCCAGCAACACCCATATCCTCATCCTGGTGTACTTCAACAGTGACATCTTCAATTTGAATATCAGGAACTGGACTGTGGGTGCTCCTTCCAGCACTTGCAGGGGGTTTGCACATGGTGGAAAGAGCCACCTCTTCCCGTCCAGTGTTGGGAAGGTCAGGCATCGCAACCGCCGACACACTTGGACTCTCCTTGGGGATTTGTGATACCATCTCAGAGCGCACAGTTCTTTTCTGTGCTCTTTCCAGCATAACTCTTTTAATTTTTCTAGCGGGAGGATAAGGGCTTCCATCGTCATGTGAAGCTGAACCACTAGTCATGAACATAGGCCAGGGCCTTAGCCGTTCCTTGTCACTCCGTGTCGTAAATGGCATATTGGCAAATTTACATTTCTCCTCAGACCATTTAAATTTCTTTTTTTGGATCTTTTTACTGAACTTTGGCTTTTTGGATTTTACATGCCCTCTACTATCACATTGGGCATCGGCCTTGGCAGATGACGTTGATGGCATTTTAACGTCTATGTCATGGCTAGTGGCAGCAGCTTCAGCACTAGGAGGAAGTGGTTCTTGATCTTTCTCTATTTATCCTCCAAATGTTTGTTCTCCATTATTTTTTTGGAGTTATATAACACAATATGCGGCACAGGAATGACTGATGGCTGATGGCCAGGACACTACCACTGGTCTGATGCAGCACAACACAGCAACACTGTAAGGGACTTGTTGTTGTTATTATTATTATTATACGGCAGCCGTGGACATATAGCAGCAGCGTATACCACTGTGACTGCCTGGTCACTGGAATGACTGATGGACAGGACACTACCACTGGTCTGATGCAGGACAACACAGCAACACAGTAAGGGACTTATTATACAGCAGCACTGGACATATGGCAGCAGAGGACACCACCACTGTGAATGGTCACTGGGCTGACTGATGCTCAGGACACTACCACTGGTCTGATGCAGGACAACACAGCAACACTGTAAGGGACTTATTATACAGCAGCACTGGACATATGGCAGCAGAGGACACCACCGCTGTGACTAATGCAGCACAACACACCACCACTGAACTGATGCAGCACAACACACCACCACTGGACATATGGCAGCAGAGGACACTGTGACTGGACAGATTCAGCACAAGAAACGGACACTGAAAGAATGGAGACATGTCCTTTTTCTACACTCTTCAATGACGGAGTGAAAATGGCGGGGACGCGCGGCTCCTTATATGGAATCCAAACCCCACGAGAATCCGACAGCAGGATGATGACATTTTGCCTCGTTCTGGTTTCCGAGACAGGCGGGATCCGGACTTGAATGGTGAAGTTCGGTACGGTTCGGTTCTCTGAGAACCGAACCCGCTCATCTCTAGATTGTATATATTGCAAGCAACAAGACCAATCCATAGTTTTGCACTGGAGTAAGGAGGCCTCCTGGGAATTGCTATGATAGTAGTTGTTATGCACACCAGTGCCTGCAGGAAAGTACTGGTGTCAGAACTGTTATGCACTCCAGTGTCTGCAGGAATGTACTGGTGTTTGAACTGTTATGCAAAACAAATGGACTCACAGACAAACTGGGGAATATGACATAACGTACACAGAAGGTGATAGGGTAACAAAATACACACAAAGTGAACAGAGAAGCCCAGAGGCTAAGGAACTGGGTATCTCCCTTGTATTAGAACTGCTCAGATGGAAATAGCAAGATGTTGTGTTTTAATACGTAGAGAACCCGAAATGCTGTTGCTAAGGGCAACAGCAAAACCCTAAAGGGTTACCAACGGGTGTGGCAGTAAACTCCTTGGTCAGAGATGGAATGATAGACACAAGGAGAGACTCCACAATCCTGATTCTCACTTGCAGTGCACAGGTTTTAGCTTACTGCCACTAAACTGACCCCTG
Organism: Pseudophryne corroboree; assembly: GCF_028390025.1. Classification (NCBI taxonomy): domain Eukaryota; kingdom Metazoa; phylum Chordata; class Amphibia; order Anura; family Myobatrachidae; genus Pseudophryne; species Pseudophryne corroboree. The sequence goes on from NC_086447.1 coordinate 597,945,418, forward strand.
ACACCTAGCACAGTGAGACAGGATTAGACAGGCAAGTCTTAGAATACAGCCGCAAACTTGCTAAGTTCACAGAGTAGTAACAGAACCCCAGCAAGCTAAACGACTGACTCCAGTCTTACTGCTAGGTCTGGATTGGCAGAGTGTAATACCAAATCCCCAGGCCTATTTGCAGTAAGCAACAAACAAATACAAAGCTACACAGTACTGGCTAACTTTCATGAACTGACTAACCAACAAAGATTCAGCAGCATCTGCTTACCCTGAAAAGAGGCCTTATAAAGCAGGTGCTGTCCACGCCCCACTCAGACCTCACAGACTGTGAGCACAAAAACCAGCACCGGATCCCCTGCCGTGCACAGAGCCTATAACCACTGCACAGCAAAAGACCCGAACCGGAGTATCAGCTGCGCTCAGGTTACTCCACTAGCACTTGTCTCCCGGTTGCCATGACGACGTGGCAGCACAGGGCAGGAGACCCTAACAGTACCCCCCCTCTGACGAGGGGTCAAAGAACCCCTACCACCGGGTTTATCGGGGAACTGCGAGAAGAAAGAGCGTATCAGTCTGGGGGCATGAAGATCACAACTGCGCACCCACGACCGCTCTTCCGGGCCATACCCCTTCCAGTGCACCAAAAATGACAGCCGACCCCGAACCACCTTGGAGTCAAGAATCCTTTCAACAACAAACTCCCTCTGGCCACGTATCAGAAGAGGGGAAGGTCTTCCACTGGAAGAAGGATTACTAATCGCCCGTTTTAAAAGGGAACAATGAAATGTTTTATTGATACCCAAAGAACGGGGCAGATCTAACTGAAATGCCACCGGATTGATAACCCTGGTGATCTTATAAGGGCCGATGAACCGGGGGCCTAACTTATGAGATGGCTGTCTCAACTTCAAATTCTTGGTTGACAACCAGACGAAGTCTCCTAATTTGAAGCTGCAGGGTCTTTTCCGCTTATCAAAAACCCTTTTGGTCACTAATGACACAGACACAAGGGCTTTCTTCACTTTCCGCCAAATACCTCTAAGGACCGAAACCACAGAGGAACCACCAGGCGTGGAGTCCAGGGGGTCAAAAGAATTGGCCTTAGGATGATGCCCATACACACAAAGGAAGGGAGAGATCCCTGTAGCAGAGTGAGCCGCGTTGTTATAGGCAAACTCCGCCATGGACAGATGAGCAACCCAGTCAGTCTGACACTTGGAGACATAACACCTGAGGAACTGCTCCAAGGACTGGTTCACCCTTTCAGTCTGCCCATTAGACTGCGGATGGTAGCCTGACGACAAGCTGACAGAAATCTGGAGATCGGAACAAAATGCCCTCCAGAATTTGGCCACAAACTGGGATCCGCGGTCAGAGACCACATCAAGTGGCAACCCGTGGAGACGCACAACATGCAGCATAAATAATTCAGACAGGCGTCTGGCTGATGGCAGCCCAACCAGTGGAACGAAGTGCGCCATCTTCGAAAACCTGTCAACGACAACCCAGATGGCTGTCATCCCCGAGGATTTGGGCAAGTCCACCACAAAATCCATTGAAATGTGGGTCCATGGCTTAGATGGGATAGAGAGTGGATGTAATGGGCCAACAGGAACCCCTCTAGGAGTCTTATTTCGGGCACAGATGTCACATGCCCGAACCCACTGATCCACATCCTTAGCCACCGAGGGCCACCACACCGCCCTAGATAGCAACTCCCGAGTTCTGGCAATACCCGGGTGACCTGCCGACTTCTTGGCATGGAATTCCAGGAACACTCGCTGTCTTAACCTAGGAGGCACAAACAAAAGACCTACCGGAAGGTCTGGGGGAGCCTGCTCCTGTGCTCTAAGGACTAATGATAAGAGGTCCTGGGTAATGCCCACTTTAATACATGATGGGGAAACGATGGGCAATGGCTCCTCGGTGGTCTCCTGGATTGGAGCAAAACTCCGCGAGAGCGCATCAGCCTTGATGTTTTTTGACCCAGGGCGATATGTTATCAAAAAATTAAAGCGAGCAAAAAACAAAGCCCATTGTGCCTGCCTGGCATTGAGACGCTTCGCTGACTCTAAATATGCCAGATTCTTATGGTCAGTGAGAATTGAGACCACAAACTTAGCCCCCTCAAGCCAGTGTCTCCACTCCTCGAGTGCATCCTTAATAGCCAACAATTCCCGGTTACCCACGTCATAATTCATCTCGGCAGGCGAAAATTTACGGGAAAAGTAAGCACAGGGATGAAGGCGATTATCAGACACTCCCATCTGAGAAAGCACTGCCCCAATACCCATCTCAGAGGCATCCACCTCCACCACAAAAGGACGCTCTGGATCTGGGTGTCGCAGCACCTTGGCCGAAACAAATGCCCTTTTGAGACGGGCAAAAGCCGCTTTAGCCTCACAAGACCAGTGAGCAACATCCGCCCCTTTCTTAGTGAGTGCCACCAAGGGCGCCACTATAGACGAAAATCCAGCGATAAATCGTCTATAAAAATTCGCAAAGCCCAGGAAACGCTGAAGCGCCTTCAAACTAGTGGGCTGCACCCAATCCAGGACTGCCTGTACCTTGGAACCCTCCATTTGGAAACCTTCTGGGGAGATAATATATCCTAGAAATGCGATTTGCTGAACTTCAAATTCGCACTTCTCCAGCTTCGCCCCAAGCCGGTGGTCTCTGAGTTTCTGGAGGACTAAGCGTACATGCTTCCGATGTTCCTCCAGGGAATGGGAGAAGATTAGGATGTCATCTAAGTATACAACTAAGAATCTATCCAAATATTCCCTGAGCACATCATTCATGAAATCCTGGAAGACTGCCGGGGCATTACAGAGCCCAAAAGGCATCACCAAATATTCATAATGCCCTGAGTGGGTATTAAAGGCAGTCTTCCATTCATCCCCCTCTCTTATTCGGATTAGATTGTACGCACCGCGTAGGTCAATCTTAGAAAAAATGGTGGCAGTACGAAGCTGGTCAAACAAGACCGAAATGAGAGGCAGTGGGTATGAGTTTTTAATCGTGATACGGTTCAATTCCCTGAAGTCGATGCAGGGTCGCAACGAACCGTCCTTTTTACCCACGAAGAAGAACCCCGACCCAACTGGAGACTGTGAAGGTCTGATAAATCCCTTAGCCAAGTTCTCCTGAATGTACTCTGCCATAGCCTGAGTCTCAGGACGTGACAGGGAGTACAACCTGCTCTTGGGAAGCTTAGCATTTGGCAACAAATCAATGGCACAGTCATAGGGGCGATGGGGAGGTAGTACCTCTGCAACTTTTTTGGAGAACACGTCCGCAAAATCTGCATAACACCCTGGCAATCCTGGCAAACTTAGCTGCGAGAGCCTGACTGGAAGGCTCAAGCAACTCCTGAAACAATCAGTACCCCAACTAAGAATCTCCCCAGAGACCCAGTCAAATAGAGGATTGTGGGCCCTTAACCAGGGTAACCCCAACACCAATGGGGCAAAAGTACAGACAGTCACATAAAAGGACAATTTTTCAGAGTGTGTGGCTCCAATAAACAAAGAAATCTGGCTAGTGCAAGAGGTAATTTTACCTTGGGATAATGGTTCCCCGTTTAACCCACAAATCTCAATTTCCGATGCCAAGGGTACTAAGGGAACAGAGTGTTTCAGGGCGAATTGGCGGTCCATAAAAACCCCGTCGGCCCCACTGTCCACAAAGGCCTCAGTCTTGACAGTTTGACCGAGGATCTTCAAGGTCACCGGAATGATAAAAGTCTTCTTGGGAAATTCTGACTTCTGGCCTGACAGGATATTTCCCATCACCCTCAGGCCCTGAAGTTTTCCGGCTTTTCTGGGCATGATACTACCACATGACCTTTATTCCCACAGTACAAACACAACCCCTGCTGTCTCCTCCGCGTCTTCTCACGCGAGGAGAGGCGGGTAGCCCCAATCTGCATAGGCTCCTCAGAAAATTCCTCAGAGTCTGAGGTTCCCTTGGGAAGGAAGGAAATCTCAGTCTCCCTTTCAAGCCTACGCTCTCTCAGCCGTCTATCCACCCGGATGGATAACTGCATGAGCTGATCCAAGCTATCAGGCAAGGGATATTGTACCAGTTGGTCCTTTATCTGGTTAGAAAGACCTCTTCGGTACTGGTGTCTCAGGGCTGGGTCATTCCACTGGGTATCATGGGCCAACCTCCGAAACTCCGTACAGTAAACCTCAACTGGCCTTCGCCCTTGCTTAAGGATCGAAATCTGAGCCTCGGCTGAGGCCGTCTTGTCAGGGTCATCATACAACATGCCCAGTGCCGTAAAAAAAGCATCAACACTTTTAAGCGACGGACAGTCAGGCTGCAACCCATATGCCCAGACCTGTGGGTCTCCTTGTAGCAAGGAAATCACTATGCCCACCCGCTGAATCTCCGACCCAGAAGACTGAGGCCTAAGCCGGAAGTATAGCTTGCAGCTCTCCTTGAAACAAAAGAACTGCGAGCGATCTCCAGAAAAACGATCCGGGAGATTTACTTTCGGCTCCTTAACCCCTGCAGGTGCTGCTGCTGCGGGAGCTCCGCCAGCAGCCTGGGAGGTGTGCATTTTAATGGACAAATCATTAAATTGTCGAGTCAGGACCTGCACCTGATCGACCACCTGTTGCAACGTATTTTGAGGGGTATGCTCCATATTCCCACAAAATTTCAACAGGAGTATTAGGCTGCTGAATATGTTATGCACACCAGTGCCTGCAGGAAAGTACTGGTGTCAGAACTGTTATGCACTCCAGTGTCTGCAGGAATGTACTGGTGTTTGAACTGTTATGCAAAACAAATGGACTCACAGACAAACTGGGGAATATGACATAACGTACACAGAAGGTGATAGGGTAACAAAATACACACAAAGTGAACAGAGAAGCCCAGAGGCTAAGGAACTGGGTATCTCCCTTGTATTAGAACTGCTCAGATGGAAATAGCAAGATGTTGTGTTTTAATACGTAGAGAACCCGAAATGCTGTTGCTAAGGGCAACAGCAAAACCCTAAAGGGTTACCAACGGGTGTGGCAGTAAACTCCTTGGTCAGAGATGGAATGATAGACACAAGGAGAGACTCCACAATCCTGATTCTCACTTGCAGTGCACAGGTTTTAGCTTACTGCCACTAAACTGACCCCTGACACCTAGCACAGTGAGACAGGATTAGACAGGCAAGTCTTAGAATACAGCCGCAAACTTGCTAAGTTCACAGAGTAGTAACAGAACCCCAGCAAGCTAAACGACTGACTCCAGTCTTACTGCTAGGTCTGGATTGGCAGAGTGTAATACCAAATCCCCAGGCCTATTTGCAGTAAGCAACAAACAAATACAAAGCTACACAGTACTGGCTAACTTTCATGAACTGACTAACCAACAAAGATTCAGCAGCATCTGCTTACCCTGAAAAGAGGCCTTATAAAGCAGGTGCTGTCCACGCCCCACTCAGACCTCACAGACTGTGAGCACAAAAACCAGCACCGGATCCCCTGCCGTGCACAGAGCCTATAACCACTGCACAGCAAAAGACCCGAACCGGAGTATCAGCTGCGCTCAGGTTACTCCACTAGCACTTGTCTCCCGGTTGCCATGACGACGTGGCAGCACAGGGCAGGAGACCCTAACAGTAGTTCACAAAGTAAAGTAGAGTGTGTGCTGTCATTGGCAGTGATGGTACATGGCCTGCTGTCACAGACGGAGTGACCAGCCACTGTAAGGATAAGGCCAGCAACTAAACAGCAATGTCTCAAAAGCCCACAGCTGCTATCTGAATTTTGAGCTTCTTGCATATGATGCATAATGCATAAAAATGTACTATTCAGTTGCTTGACACAAATTAATAAAATCAGAAGATTGTGCTTATCTATCATCCTCTGATTCAATTATTTCCGGTATTGGTACAATTCGTTTCCAGTTTACGCATATTTCTTGTTTCTATGTCTGGTACACTTATACCAAAATTCATTATAATTTACCATGTTATGTAATATGTAATAGAACCCTCTATTAGGGTAATGCACTCTACCTTGTTTCCCTTCCTTATAGGATTAGTATATCAACTCAGTGAGCAAGCAGATACCCAAGAAGGATATTGCTTCAAAAAAGCAGACGGGGTAGTATTTGTGTAATTGGTTGCTTTCTGTATTATATAGTGATCACTGTGATGCTCTTTGTATTATATGTTGGTCACTTCATTGCTCTCTGTATTTTCTGGTGGTTACTGCATTGTTTTTGTATTATATGGCATTCACTGCGGTGCTCTCTGTATTATAAGGTGGTCACTGCATTGCTCTCTGCATTATATAGTAGGCATGGCAATGCTCCCTGCAGTATATGGTGCCCACTGAGACGCTCTCTTTATAATATGGCAGGCATTGCAAAGCTTTCTGCCAAACCCCTTAAATCAACTAGCCACACCTCATCAGCTTTGTGCTGCCTCCCTTCACTGGTCCCCTATAAATGAAATTCCCCCGTTGGCTCTTCATGAACCAGTCCGACACTAAGTGGTTGATTCTGAGTTGCACATGGCTGTGACTGCTTTAGTGTCTTTTGCCATAGTCATGTCTGCGACTTTATGCTAATTCTGTATCAACCGTTCCCCTGGTGTCTGAATGTGCAAAGACTGAGACATTCACTTTGAATGTCTTTAGACACAACCAACCATTGGTCACCCCATCGAAACTTGCACCAGTCCAATGTCAGGTGTAGATTCTTCATAAGAGTATGGCCTCCAATATAAACAATTGTGCATCTGAGAGTGGAGATGCAGGGGATCCAAGGCGCTCCCTACCCTTTGCTGCCTGTGGTTGGATACCTGCTGATTATTTGCCTCCCGGATAAATAGATATGGGTATTTGGTGGTTTTCAACCTCTTGATGCTGGGTATATGTAGTGAACCAATACTCCAATGATTAAAAAAAGAGTATTTTATATAAAATATATCAGCCTGTGATAAGGTCCTGTGATGTCAAAATAGGAACATACCCGGTGTTAAGATGTGGAGTCACAAAGGCATCAAGGCTGGTCCAGCCTTGATAAAGAACATCCTGCTCGAAACACGTCGAAGGCACCAGTGTTGAGAACAGTGACTCCTGTCCCAGGAAGGGCCTGTCTTGGATATACCAGTGACAAAGCTTTGGAGCCCCGCAGGGTGTTATATTTGACACATCCTGCATTCACACCTTTGTGGCTCCACATCTAAACACGAGTATGTTCCTATTTTGACATCACAGGACCTTATTCATTGTACTTTCATGTTGTATATATTGTGTACATATTATTGGGTGGATGGAGGGGGCACAAAACATTTGAATCCTTTTCCATGGAATGTACATGTGTAATACTGTACATATAGCAGCTGGCTGTAGCATCAGCGTGATGTCTGCCAGAAAGGCTGACCAGGCAGGAAAGGGAGGCAGTAACATGGCCAGAGACTGTGGTCTGTGATGTGGGTCAGGTCAGCGCATATGGGGAAGGAGATGGGGTGACAGGGGTGCACATTATAAGGCACCATGGACAAGTAGCCTGGTGCCTGGACAGGGGCACTTTGTGTAAAGAGGGGTCACTGGACAGGGGCCACCGGTGGCCAGCGACAGGGGCCACAGCATGCCATTAACAACAGTGACATTGATCACAACTAGCAAGGGACAGGGAACCTCACCTTTCAGTGTGCACCTCTCCACTAACACTGTGTGCACCTGCGGGATAGACAGGAACTTCCTCACCTGCTCCATGGCGCTCTTCTCTGCCAGAGCATCCAGGGAGCCGAGGTATCGCCATTGTCGTCTTTCAGCAACAGCGGCACTACAGTAGCTCAAGGATGTGCTTCTATAGCACTGAGAAGTCAGCAACGTTCTGTATTACAGCCAACACCTCCAGGCCGGCTCTGCCGTCATCTCCACTGGCTGGATTCGCTACAGGCGGCAGCATGTACTAAAGGGAAAATGCGGTAAAACCCCCATTTTTGAAGGTTTTACCGCATTTTCATATGTACTAACCTCCGGTCGCCCCTGTGGGTATAGCCATGTTTTGATGGTGATACCCTATAGAAGCCTATGGGCTTCTTACCACCAGCTGCCGCATCTTTCTGCCTCCGCCGCGCCGCACCGCACCACTGACGCCTACCCCCGGCATACCTCCATCCAGGCAGCCCTGGTCCCGGAAGCTAAACTCCTCCTCCCCCTAGAAACACAGCCGGATGTCATTCCGGCTGCAGGAAGGAGGCGCCCGGGACAGCCTGCTGCGTGCACTCCATGCTGGGAGGAGATGGCGACCCCAGGGAAGTGACGGGGACCCCCCGCACACCACCTCACAGGTATCGTGAGGGGCCTCCGTCACCGCATTGCAATGTTAATCGCATATGTTAGTACATATGCAATTAGTATTACTGTGAGGGGCGGCAATGTATGTTAATACATCTCGACCCTGGTAAGACAGTGACTGGGGAGCAGTGACTGGGGAGCAACAGAGGCTTGCCAGGCACTAACCGGGGAGCAGTGGCAGCTGTGGGGCACTGTGGTGCGACTGAGTCTGAGGGCAGGTGATGGGAGAGAGAGCTCCGGAGCCTCTGCCTATAGTGAGAGACTGAGTGGGGAGCAGCAGAGGCTCTGGGGCAGTGAGGGGGAGCAAATTATGACCTAAGCCGAGGGAGAGTGACTGATGGAGAGGGTTCCTCTGGTAACAAAGATTTTGATGCCCGTATTTCACTAGGCTCATCCACATGCGGCGGGGCCCCTTCGCACCTGTTGGGCCCTAGGTGGGTGCTTAGGTTGCATTGTGGGTAATCCGCCCTTGCACAGAAGTGTTACTTAATTATTTTTCAAGTATACAAAGTTTCAAAACATTTGTAGTTTAGGGCCAAATGCTTTCTAATCAATTGCCACTTTAAATCTACCAGCTATGACACGAAGAATGCTGTAATGCATGCTACCTTGCCTTCTAGTGCTGGCCACTATATGGTAGTGCAGCTGCACATTGGGTACAGATAGAGCAGAGACCCGGGTGGTATTCCCCAGACAAACACACAGCAGAATGTGCCAGGCTGGGAAAGGAGGTTGCTCTCTCCCTACCTGATGTGCAGCTGCACTGCCTTTGGCCTTACATTTTTAAAGTTTTGAAACTTTGCATATTTGATAGACAATTAATATTTTGAAGTGCACTAAAATATGCAACTCATATTAAGAAAAAATATGGAAGCATTTTAGTAAGAATTACTGGACTATTATTTTAGCGCCATAGTCAGAATCTTAACACCATAAATACAAGTACAATAAAATCAATAAAACTAATAAATAGTATCAGTAAAAAATAAATAAAAAAAACACACAACATGAAAGAAATGGCACTTACACATTAAATCTCACATGCAAAAGGCTGCATAATTCTGTATTTTCAGATAAAATATCATATTACAATAACATTAATACATAAAAATGTCTTCTGAACTTTCAACTTTTACTTCTCATTATTTTAAATACATAAATACAGTAAATATTCAATAATTTTTATTTCTCAAGAAATAAAGATGTTTACATTCTGAATTTCCTAGTTTGTAAAATGAACAGTTTCCTGAAACAGGCTTTCTTACATTCTTAGCATCCTCTGTAAATGCCGGGATGGGCTGACTATCATGTAGAATGCGTTTTTTCCTGTTTGTCTTGTTTTTTTTTCTGCCATAGGGCATAAAATGTACATAGTCCACGTTTAGGACTACTGTACATGCTATTGTGCAGAACACCAGATTATTGTACCTGTAGTCTACACCACTACATGACCCATAACATACAGTAGATCTTATTTGAATGTTTTTACTAAATTAGCTATTTATTTATTTATTTATTTATTTGTTTATGTAAATAAAAATTGTGAAAAATAAGAGCGTTCGGATAGATTTTTTTTCTAATTTTTATATTGATGTGTGCTAAAATACTGTAACCAACCAGCTAGTTACTTTATCAATTAGAAGAATTTAGATACACATCTGAATTGCTACAGTATTTTTATTTTCATCTTTTGGGGCAGATGTACTAAACCTTAGAGAGAAATAAACTACCAACCAATCAGCTCCGAACTGTAACTTGTCAAACGCAGCCTGTAAAATGACAGTTAGGAGCTGATTGGTTGGTACCAGCAGCGGCTGCAGCGTCAACCATATTGTACAGGAGGGAACTGCTTAGCACATATAAACAAACAGGTTCTGATGTATGTAATATATGTGCTGGCTGGTTCCAACGGGATCGGCAGCGCTGTGTGCATCAGGCGCCATGCGACACACAGGACTCAGCATAAGGCATCCCATTTCTTCTAAGCCGGGCCCCCATACTCCCATTGGCTAGTTTCATAGGAATCTGGGGGTGGACTTAGAAGAAGTGTGATGCTTGTGCTGAGTTTCCATGGCACCTGAGACACACAGCGTTGACGATCCTCGGGGAAACCAGCCAGCACATGTATTACATATATCAGAACATGTATGTTTATATGTGCTAAGCGGTTCCCCCCTGCACTATATGGTTGCCACTGGTTGGTACTTTATCTCTCTCCACTTTATCACTCTCCAAGGCTTAGTGAATCTCCCCCCTAGATCTGCAAAGTGCTGACATACTGTATTGCGCAGTACTGTACATTGTGGGGGTAATGAAACAAATTATGCACATGACACAGAAGGTACATATGGCCCGCTTGAAAAGAGGTGTAGGTAAAACTAATGCATAAGGTAGGAGAATTGCATTTTAGCTGCTAGTGGGAAAAGTCAGGTTACTGCAAGGCAGAAGCATTATCAGCCATCAATATTAAGTAAACCTTTGGCAATACCTGTACCCATTTTTGTGGGGAAACCAGTGATGGTGTATACCGTGTATACCTTTAGAATGAGTACAGTTAGTGGACATTGGAGACATGAAAGATGATCTAGTCATAGTAGAAATCATTATACTGTACAAGTGCAGTATTTGTCAGTAGCCATGACAATCCTCCATGTTACATTAATCTAACATCCTTTAAGTTATTGCTTTTGTAATTACACTTGTAATCTGATACAAAGTTTTAGCTAAATAAGCTGTGTGTCTCTTGCATGTCTGAATAAAAAATACATATGCAGTATTTGCCATATACAGAGCTGAATGCATTTTGGGATGCACCTGCCCCCTAGTCATATTCTTGATTTTCTATTAGTCATCATCATCATCATCATCATCATCATCATCAGTGCCTACATGAACCAGCCTATACTTGGTGAAAAAGATACATCCCCCAACAAGTGTATCCAAGCTTATTTCCAGCTCTGCCTAGCCTGCAGTTCTGTTCATGCTTGAAACGCTTAACTTTGCATACATGAAGACTTCCCCTTTACAGCCCAGTTACGCCAATTTAGTCAGCAGTGGAGGTGCACTGAATACATAGAACACTACATTGTGACCGTAGTGACCGCGACCAGACCACGTGGAGTCTGAAAACACAGAAGATACACTGCAATGGGGCTTATGTTCAAATCTGCATCAAGCCATTGGGGAACAGAAAGGCACACATACAGAAGTGTTGTGGGTTTGTATTTTGAGGTTCATAACAAAAAGCAATAGAACAAAAATACAAAATAAACCCCTGCAAAACAAATGAACTGTTACAAATTGATCACCGTATTGCTGTGAAAGGTTGTCTGGGTAAAGCACTATCTGGATAAGAGACAAGGAAACCATAATCACCATTTTGTGAAAGCTGAAAGAAAAAAAACTTAAAAATGAATTACAAATTCACAATGCAGTTTACAATGTCTTTTTATCATATAATAAATTAATGCTTTATATAGTTATGTAGGTATAAGTTCAGCATAGTTTTGATGGCATTTTGTACTGTAAACTTTGAAATGCTGAAGCTAATGGGAGATATATTTTTAAAATACACTTAGACAAAAAGCAGAATTCCATTTTCTATATTAAGATGCATGGTCATCTAGGAAAATTACTAACATGTTCCTACACCCAGGAAAAAGCTCCGAGGGCTGCTCTATGCAGTTAAATTTCCCTGGGTTCATCCGTTTCTCTCACAATCCTGTCTGAAAACTAGGTGTGGTTGGGGATTGTGTACAAGAAGATCAATCACAAACCACATTAAAGAGATTGGGCTTGTGATTGATCCTCCCGCTGACACATACCCCTCGGATTAACATGATGAGTTTTATTGACTTGCTGGTTCTGTATTACTATGTAACAAAAAGTAATGCAATGATAACTACAGCAGCTATTACATGGGCCACACAACCTGTACAGAATATAACAAAACATACATCATTACAAAGGTAAAAATCCCTCATGACACTAAAATAATGATGCTGTTCATGGATATATAAACAAAAACAATTTAATCACTTCACCAATATATCAGCTTTATGGTTCATACAAGGGCTCGATTTCAGCAAATTAATGATTGCTAGTTGAATAAAGATAACAATTTGGATTTTGAAATAGTAACTGAAGCCAGAAAGTTGTTAGCACAACAGTCACAGCAGATGTAACACTGTTTTCAAATCATTGGTATTCTAATGTGGAATAAAATAACCCATGTATTAACTTCTAAATCATGCAGTGGAATGAAAAGCAATATCAGTCGGGATAAAAGAATCAATTAGTCACAAGAGTATGTCTATCTGGGGCCAGACAAATTCAAATTGGACTTCTTGGAGAAAGCTTGCAAGTGGTGAAGAACAACTACAGTTGGTATGGATGCTTGGCATTCTGGGGTAGATGTATTATTAACCTGGAGAAGGCATAAGGAAGTGATAAACCAGTGATAATGCAGTGTTAAGTGCAAGGTGATAATGCACCAGCCAATCAGCTCCTACCTGTTAATTTACATATGGGAGCTGATTGGCTGGTGTGTTTATCACCTTGCATTTATCACTGGTTTATCACTTCCTTATACCTTCTCCAGGTTAATACATCTGCCCCTCTGTCACTTCACTGGGTAAAGGTTTTGATAATCCAATAAAGAAAACCTGACCTCGCTGCCCTGGGACATACAGTATACTATACAGTATTTAATGCTGCCACCTATAGATAGGGAATGTCAACCTAAAAGGATATTCATCAAAAGATATAAAAGACAACTGATGCAAAAAAAAAAATCACCCCCTGGGCCTCTCACACAATCGCCACGTGTGGCATATTGATATTCACAATGCTTAGAGTAGTCTCATTCAGAAGTTATTGTCACATACTGTACTGTTGAGTGGCAATTATTCGTTATTTTTGACATCTAGGTGGCACTGTTGGTGTTTATAAAGTAATTACAATACCACTTTTAGAAATGACTGCACGTAGAATTATGTTTAGCGTGCATGACTCTGAATTAAATAACAGGTTGGTCAATGTTCACGTTTGTACTAATTAAAGAGCTCATATATCTGTGTGGGGTGGTCTTCTGTATGCCGAATGTCGGGATCCCGGCGCACAGTATACCAGCATACCGACAACTATTCTCCCTCGTGGGGGTCCACGACAACCCTGGAGGGAGAATAAAATAGTGTGGCTCCTTTGCACTCGCCACGCTGTCGGTATGCCGGCGGTCTGACTCCCGGCGCCGGTATGCTGGTCGCCGGGAGCCCGAGCGCCGGCATACCATACTACACCTATCTGTGTGCCATATACATTTTACAGTACTAGCTTTGTACAGTTAGTAGCCTAGAGTCTGAGCGCTGCCTATGGACAATGCAGCAGTCTCCTCTGCTTATATCTTCCTGCATCTAGATATCCCAAAACCTGCCTAGCTAGGTCATTACTGCACACCTGTAATTACCTTTCACATAGTTCAGTTTACACAGCTCTGTTTAAGAGAAATATAGTTAAAATGTAGTTGTCTGTTTTAAAGTTGTGCTATCGCATGCACACTGTTTTGGGTAGGGGCCGGGGGGTCACTTTAAATGTAAGTGAAAAGACTTGATTTCACTTTTATTTGAAAAATCTACGTATCGGGGCTATGCATTACACATATACAGTAGTCTAGAAGAAATCACTGCTTACCTTGCAGCTCCGATACTAGATTGGGGACCTTCATTTATCAGTCTCGGAAAACTGATGTTTTCCGAGTTTGACTGCAGAAACCTAGGCCATCTTCAGATGGCGTTGGTTCCCAAAGTCCCATTCAGTTCTATGGGAAGGAGACATGGATTGCAAAAAGGTATCCGATCCCTCCGCAGATGCCAGCCCTCTCCATATCCATGTGTGATCTCAGAACAGCTATCTATGCACTGGTGCAATCTTGAATTGTTCCGGTAATATGGTATCCACTGCCGCAACTCGTGATGTGTTGGATACCTAAGTATCGGGGAGCAGATGGGGCATATTAATGAATATGCCCCATAATCTCTAACTGAAGTGAAATATATCAATTCCAATTTTAAATCATGCAACATAACTTGTCACTGAGAGTGGGGAATACATGTTTATGTGGGATGCAGTCAATTTACCGACAATCAAAATCCCAACGGTCAAAATACCGACAGCAATTGGCCGATGGTTAAAATCCTGACAAGGTCAAAATCCCAACATGGTCAAAATACCAACATTTAAAATACTGACAAGGTCAAAATACTGACATGTAAAATATGGACAGGTCAAAAAATGAAGACATGAGATTTTCATGATTTTCTAATTGAAACCGACTTGTTCATACTTTAACATCCCAGTGGACCTGGAGGGGGAATATAATAGTGCGCCAAGCACAGCGAGGCACCGTGCCGGAAGCATGGCGAGCGCAGCGAGCCATGCGAGCGGACACGGTACACTTATATGGCGTCCATATCAACCTATGTCGACATACACACCAAAAAAACAATGAAAAACTCATGTTGGCATTTTGGTCTGACGACATTTTACATGCCGGTATTTTGACCTTGTCGATATTTTAAATGTCGGTATTTTGTCCATGTCGGGAATTTGACCTTGTCAGGATTTTACCCGTCGGTCAATTGCTGTCGGGATTTCGACCGTCGGGATTTTGATTGTAGGTATTTCATACCGATCCCGTTTATGTATGATATAGTGCTTTTAGCACAAACCGAGCTAGTCTAATCATACATCATGAGAACAACACTCATCCTCTCCTCATCTCAAGTCTGTGTCATGGCACAAAGCGAACAACATTATCACTTATGCTGGCCATATATGTAATTTGGTTTTCCAGTAAAATCTTGACCTGATGTGATCTGTTAGCAGATTGGCAACACACATGTAAATTGTAAATCGCACACACAGTAACCACCTGCACCTCAGCCTGTTTCACATCCTATTTCACACTTTAATTTCAACTCAAAGTGCCACCTTTAAGCTTCATGTAGTGCAGAATACAGGGAGGCTGTACTAAACAGGCCACCTGGTATCTTTGGGGGTAATTCAGATCTGATCGCTGCTGTGCGTTTTCGCACAGCGGGCGATCAGGTCATAACAGCACATGTGTATGCACCCCAATGCGTACGCGCGTAGGACAACAACAACTGGCATCGCCAGTCAGCGACGTGATGGTGCGAAAAATCCAATCGCACGGGCGTTCGCAAGGTGATTGACAGGAAGAGGCCGTTTGTGAGTGGCAACTGAGCGTTTACTGAGTGTCCGGCCCCGATCAGCCCATTTTCATCACACTGGAGGAGTAAGTCCTGGGCTGCGCACAGACTGCACAAAGTGTATTTTTACAGCTCTGCTACACATGCGATTGCACACGTGCACGTCAAAAATACACTCGCCCTGTAGGCGGTGACTATCTGATCGCAGGACAGCAAAAAACGCAGCACAGCAATCAGATCTGAATTAGGCCCACAGTTAGGTAGCTGTATTGTAGACAGGATCATCACCAACATGTTTAACATCACAGTGGCTCCAGGCCCTAATAAAAGACAAAAAAGTTTTGGAGTTAAGCACGCCCATCAGCTTAGGAACACTTTACTAGTGGTATTCTTTTCTGTACAAAATATTGCAAGAAGGCACATGTACCTCCCCCTCCCCTTTCCCCTTTCTCCACTCCTGAACCTGCCACTGAAGACAGGCGTCAAACCATATGGATAGGGACACTCTGGGCAGTAAAATACATACGAGCAAATATACACATTTATGTACTTCTATGCATGCAAAGTGTGAGCAACTATAGACAACGTTCATTCCACTTTACCTCAGCTCCATGGTGTTTATTTATAAGTACTGCATATTCCATTTTGAACTATACTACTACATTTACCCCGGGGGGAAATTATTAAAATATTTTCATTGATCATAGAGAAACTGTAATTCTAAAATAATTTAAATATTTTGAAAGTCATTTTACCAAGCTAAAAGTTGAGATAAATACTAAAGATATAAAATCGTATGGTGGAGCGTAAATAATAGGGAAACACACAATCATAATATACATATAAACAATTAAATATAATTTCCATAGAATTGTTGTACAGTTTAAGTTAAGAAAAGAAAATGAATGTGGAATATTTACTCCCCTATTAAACTGGTATTTGTAAATGAAAGCATTATACGTTTTTTATTTTAGTGAAAACAAAGTGAAAACTTCTATGTCCAACATTCAAAACACACAAAAAATTGAAAAACATTTTTTAAGGAACAAATTATTTTTTTTTATATCATTTTTCTTATTAGTAAGAACAACACTAGTGTGAATAAAACTCGACTTAGAGGAAATTAACTGACACTCAGTTTTTATGTTATGTAATTCTTATTTAAAAATATAATTCTAACATACTTTCTTTTTTTTTTCTTTTTTTTACTTTTGAGAATTTTGCATAACAAGCACAATAAAACATAAGTGCTGAAAGTTTGTCAGTACTCTTGTTGGCTCAACAGGGTGTTGCCTCATATCATTTTGCTTTGACAAAGGTAGGTTTTCTCTCATTCTAGCAGGTGGAAGGAAAGGAGGAGCAAACATTTTTTGAATGTTTGTTTTAATCACCCGTCTGTAAAGATTTCAGCTTGTCCACCTTGCATGTATTTCCACTGAGCTGTCAGGCTGTTATGCAGTAGCTGTGTGTGTATGTGCTTGTGTGACTTGTATTTTTTTTTTTGCTTTCTTCCTTCAAAGCTCAGTTCTTAACATTTGCACATTGCGCCACTTTGAAAAAACACTAGCTAGGTAAAGAATGCCATACATCTATCAGGACCCAAGAAAAAAGGAACCCAGTACCCCACAGACTGCCCGAAGTATTCATTCATCTGGCAAAACTTATGAGCAGCTGAAGCAGGAGTGTCTTCGAAATGGTACTCTGTTTGAAGATGCAGATTTCCCTGCAAATGATGCCTCGCTGTTCTACAGTGAGAAACCAAATATTCCTTTTGTCTGGAAAAGGCCCAAGGTAAGAAATACAATTGATGTACTAAAAGTTAGGCTATGTAAATGATTTTTATTAATATAGTTTTATTAGATAAAATCTAACTGTTAACACTGGATTTCTGTTCCCAGTAACAGGTGCTTCAGGCAATTAATTGCTCATCCCGAAATATATTAGGCAATTCTAGGCAAGAAAGGCTCATTTGAACTACAGAACACAGGGGCGGATTTAACAAGTGATAGTGTAGTTATCACTCATTACTAATCTTAAATGGTACTCCAAACAATCAGCTCCTACAGTAACTGTCATGCATTTGAAAAATGACAGGAGCTGATTAGTTGGTGCTTCAATTAAGATTAGTAACAAGTGATAACTAGAATATCATTTGTTATTAGATCTGCCCCATAGTAAATTTGCTTTTAGTTAAAAGATTAATTGCATGAGATTTAATCTTGAAAATCCCCAGTGCAGGTTTAGCCTGGTACTGTAAATCGATATTCTGGATTCAGTGCTTCCCTATGCTAAGGCTGAATCAGGTAATATTGATTATTATTTGATTGCTAATTCATGAATATATCTTAATATCAGTCTGTAATGTCTATGCAGTATTTACAATTTAAATAAAAATATTAGACATACTTTAATGCACCATCAACAAACCCATTCCTTTTGTTCTTTTAACTTATGCTTATGACATAGATATATGACATATTGGGAGAAATTTATACGTGTCATACACAAGAACCTTATAATGGAATATAAAAAGGAAAGTTGTGTCGCTGCAACCTTTGCATTAATATGGGCTTCTATAATATGTCATTCACACAATTTAGCAGGAAAATATATCGTGTTCAGATGGGAAAATCCTGGGTAGACAGAAATATTTTGGCATGACTTTCCAAAATTCCAAATTCCAAAGGTTGACACTGGAAAAGGTCGACAGGTTCAAAAGATCCACAGGTTCATATGGTCGACACATGTTTTGGGGTTCTTTCATGTTGATGGACTTTTGCCTTCCTTGACTATCCATGTCACAAATCATAAATCTTTAGCAACCTTGTAGAGAAAGAAGCGAGACCCTGAGCCCAAAGGGCGGCGAGCAAAGCAATCCCATGAGAAGACGCGTTTCTACAAATGGTGGTCCCAGATGGAAAAACTATCCACACTAACCCCTAAAATGAAAAAGAAAGAAAGTGTGTCAACCATTTGTGTGTCGACCATTGGCATGTCAACATTTTGACCCTGTCGACCTTTTGTACCTGTTGACCTTTACCAGTGTCGACCTTGTGCCTGTCTTGTTTATTCTTTAGCTTTTGGCAATTCCTAAGCAGGGTGTTGTAAGTGTGGATAATCTGCTACACCTGCAGGAGAGAATATAGCGAGGACATACATGTGGAAGAGCAGGGAATATAGTTTATGCAGCGTTCTTGTGCCATGCACACAGATACATGACTGAATTTAAAGGGCTTTGTGCAGACTTTTTCATGGATCATTTCAGGTCTGCCATAGCAATCCACATGCCATTAAAGTCCTCTCAGCTAACACTACTGGTGCTATTATAAGATGTTACTTTCTTTTTCTTTTCAAAATGCTGCTCATGGGAGCTTATTCTATGTCTTCATGAGGTTAATGGCTAATTTGGGACTATAATTTATTTGGTATAACTGTATCATTTAATAATCTCACTGATTTGAATACACATTTCTCTATATAGGGTATATTAGGGTGAATTTTTGCTGTATATGGCGCTGCAGAATTTTTGTGGTGAGACAAAAATAAAAGCACCTAAATGGTTCAAAAAGCATTCCATTATAAGTATATGAACAAGACCCAATCTGTGGCACCATAGAAATATGATAGAAAGTGACTTTGATTGTTGAGACAAATGCTATACGCACTATTAAAAAGGAAGGTGCACCCTTGTTACCTGTGTTATCCACCATCTTATCTTATTAAAATAATACTCTCCTGAAAATTGATCTTGGGACCTGATTCAGCTTCAGTTGCAGTTTTGCTATTTCAGCAAAACTGCACCTGCTTGTGATCGCAAGATAGGGGCCGCCCAGCACAGGGCATAGATAATTGTTGGCCAGCGATGTGGTCGCAATTTAATTGTGATAGCATCGCTTAGTAATTGCCTTCACAGCCTGACATGTTTCCCATCGCAGCGGCCGGGTGTGACGTAATGCAGCCACACTGAAAATGGCCCCACCCACATTTTTTCCACACCAACCATATAATGCCGTGTTGCCACCCATGACCACCCTGCGAATGCCTCTGCCTGTCAGACAGCCTGCGTATGCACAGATCGGGAACTGCGCACACGTACTGGGCTTGAAACGGGCATAAAGCAATCACATAGCATTAGCAGCTCCTATTAAATATGGCCCTTACCCTGCATTTACTAAGGCATAATAAACTCCATTTTGTCCAATGTAAGCATTTGTACCCTTACAGCCACTACCATGTAAATCAATGCAGGTCCTATAAACACAGGTACAATTATGCAAAGTAGACATGTGCCCTGGCCAAGAGCATTTGCTGCAGATATCCACTTTTGCGGTTTACAATCGACACATAATATATTCTGTTATGATAGAAATATAAAAGGAGGTACCTGGGGGATAAAGGAGTACAGTGAGTTGCACTGTGAGTTGGACAGTTGATACCATGAATTTAATAATAGAAAATGTTTTGTTGAATTCGAGGTTTGTGATTGCATGGTTTGCACCTGGTGACAGTGGCAAGAAGCACAACTGTAGAGTAGCATGAATAGTAGGCAGAGCCGGCCCTAGGCATAGGCAAACTATGCAAATGCCTACAGCATTTGGTATGCCTAGGGGCACAAGCAGCTTCAGCTGATTAAAATGATATGTGGCATGCATGCCTGTATTCTTTGTGTGACTAAGGCTGTATCTGCATATGAAATGCTACGTTACAGTGTATTCTTCCTGGAAATCACTGTAACATAGCACTTTGTATGCAGATACAACCACAGTTGCACACAGAATATAGGCATGCCGCATATAATTTTAATCAGCAGAAGCTGCTTGTGCATCCTATGGCAATGCAAATAAGACACATTTTTGTCAAAAAAGGTGCCCGACGTTAGCAGAGCTGCCAGCTGACTCACGCCAGGCATCTCCTGCTGCATGGCCTATTGAGGTAAGATGTATGAGGACACATCTGTATCCAAGCAGAAGCAGAAGTCACAGTGTTAGTGGCTATGTGAGTGCTGTGTGCGAATGGGTTGGTTGTGCAGTAGTGTTTGGCATATGTAAGGGGAATCATGTGTATATGGACATTAATGATGTGTGTCATATGTGTAAGGGGCATTACTGTGTTGTATTATGGCCCTAATTCAGTAAGGATTGCAAATTCTGCTAATTATAATTTGCAATCCTTTTGATCGCATGCTGGAGGCCACCCATCGCAGGGCAAGGCCGCCCAGCATGCTGACCGCCACCTCCCCCCACTTCAACAAGCAGAATTTGCGATCGCATCGCAATTTCTACTTGTTAGCAGAAATTAAGGATGCCTTCTGCTGGCGCAGTTTGGCTGCACCCGCAGGAAGCCTGCCATCATGTTCCCGATCATAGCAACTGCTTCTGACATCATGCAGCTGCGGCGATCACACCCCCGTTTGCGCCAGCACACCCCCCATTTACAGACCATGCCCACGCCTAGGAAATGGAGCGTTGCTGCCCGCCCCCACCGCCCCGCAAACACCTCTGCCTCTGAATCAGCAGAAAGTACGGGTGCATATGCAGGACAGGGGACTGCGCATGCACGAGCAGGGCGATCGCAATAATTCCGGTTGGATTGTGATTTGTGATCCAACCTGAATTAGCTCCTATGTGTATAAAGGTATTACTAACGTGTGGTATTATTTGTATAAGTGCTCTACTGTGTGGCGTAACTTTCAGAAAGGGCACTACTGTGTGGTCTAATGTGAACAAAGAGCAATTTAGTGTGATGTAATGTGAATAAGGAGCACTATTGTGATTAGTAATGTATATAAGGTAAAGTGGTACTACTGTGTGATGT
This sequence comes from Pseudophryne corroboree, assembly GCF_028390025.1. Lineage (NCBI taxonomy): Eukaryota > Metazoa > Chordata > Amphibia > Anura > Myobatrachidae > Pseudophryne > Pseudophryne corroboree. Next base: position 597,966,770 of record NC_086447.1, read on the forward strand.
AACGTGAATAAGGGACACTATCTCATGATATAATGTGAATAAAGTTGCACTACTGTGTGGCGTAATTTGAATTGGGGGTACTATTGTGTGGCCATGCCCCTTCCCAGCAAGAACACACCGCTTTTTGGGCTGTGCGTCGAATGTGTGCACTGTTCTTATTTAAAATATAGGGGGTAGGAACACCAAAATAAGGACTGCTATGGGTGAGGGGCGATTGTGCTGGGGAAGGGATGCAGGGTCAGAGGCGAAACTAGTGACGGTTATAGGGGGCACCAGCCAAAATCTCGCCTAGGGCATCATATTGGTTAGGGCCGGCTCTGATAGTGGGTTAGAAAATAAAAGCATCTCCTCAGATCAAATTTAATGCATACTGCAGGTATTTATAATGGTTGTAGGTAGTGCAGTGCAAAAGAGGCCCTGGGTACAGGGGGCTTCACACTGCATACCCTGCAACCAGAATATACTTACTGTACCTTGTGCTGACAAGCAGACCCCTTCTCCTTCTCGGTTATCTTCCCAGTGACATCTTTGTAAAGATAGCACCGCACGGTGAACGCAAAGACTCTGGCACTGTGCCAGAGCTTTTGTTCTATTGTGTGAATGCGCCATCTTTCTGAATGTCACTAGGAAGACAGGAGGTTTGTAGCCATAAAGTACAGTATGTGTCTTGGGGGGGGGGGTCCAAAAGCATGGTTTAGTCCACACCTTTGTATGCAGAAAAGATTAATTATTTTAAGTAGCACTTTTGTCTTTCATTTACTGTACTTTAACCATGCTTAAACCAAAATCACCCCCAGCCTTACGGGTATGACAGGATGAGAAAATATACAGTTTACGTTAGCACATCTGACTTTTAAATGGGTTGGGTATGCGTGACCAATATGTTACTCATTAAGATAAGTGACAGGTGCTTGCATTCTTTTCATTATTCTGCTTTTTCCCTGCGTGGTAAACCCTTGGCTACTGTGCAGTAACTAATAGCTTTCACTTAAAAGGCGGTTTCTAGGGGTTTCCCTGCTCCTGAGGCTGCAAGGAAATCTGCACGCTCTTGGCTTAACACACTGGTGATACAGGGCCTAACTGAATAGTTCTGAGCCAACAGTTAGCTGAGGGGTAACATTTTTTTTTTTTTAATATTACGTTTTTATTATTGAGTTTTCAAACATATTACAATTACAGATAAATTGGCAACTGTAATCTGAAAAAGGGGGAGAAGACATATACACATAACATAACTAATAAAGACAAGGGAAAGGAAAAGTAGGTATCAGGGGGATCATAATACAGCAATGATATTATAATGTGATGAAGGGCAGAAGGTCTGCATCGCGGAACAAGCTAATGTTCAATATGGATCGGGGAGTGAAGCGAAGAGAGGTCAGGTATGTCAGCTGGTGTACCAGCGGTACCAATTTGGCCCGATCTCTCCTTATATAGGGACCATTTAAGCCATTTCTTTCTAATAGGGATAGTCTCCGAAGAGTGGGTGCCCTCAGCTGTTTCAAACACAAAATGTTGATGTACCTTTTGCACTATCATTGATAGAGTGGGGACGACTGCCGACTTCCATTTGGAGGCTATAGCGGCCTTGGATGCTATGAGAATGTGTCCTAAAAGATACCTATCTTGACTAGACATTTCACCGTAATAATAGTGAAAGAGTGCCATCAGGGGGTCAGGTGTAAGGGTTACTCCTAATATGTGAGAGATGAAAAGGAATATCTCCCTCCAGAGCGACTGTATTGCTGGACATAACCAAAATATATGAAGGATATCTCCCACCATCCCACAATTCCTCCAACAGCCAGCGGAGACATTAGGCCAAATCTTGTGTAACCTCTCCGGTGTAAAATATACCCTATGGACCAATTTATAATACATTTTGCAGTGATTTACACATTTGGAAATTGTGAAACAAGATTTAAAGATCGCTTTCCATATATCTTCGGTGAAGACCATAGGGAGGTCTTTCTCCCATTTAATCTGAGAGGGGAAAGTCCCATGCCGGGCTTCAGTCACCAGATATTGGTACCATCTGGAAAATCCTCCCCTATTACCGCTAGGCAATAAAAGAGAGGTCAGCAATTTAGGAAGACCGGTATAGCGGGCTCGGTTGGGGGAGCAGCTTTGGAGCCAATGTCTCAGTTGCAGATATTTATGGAAATCTTGTTTAGGCACCTGAAATTTTTCCTGGAGTAGGGAAAAGGGGACTAAAACACCGTCTAGTAGGACATCCTGTAGGGTGGTTATGCCCATGTCCCTCCAATGGTGCAAATGCAGATCTGGGATCAATAGGGCTATAGTGTGGAGAGATAATTGGGGGGAGGGCAAAGCGCCAGCAGGGAGAGGTTTAAGTACCGTTCTCCATATCCGCATCGTTACTTGGACTGCGGAGCATTCAGCTGCCCCAGCGGGGATTGAGGTGGCAGGCAACCAGAACAAGTCTGGTAATGTAAAGGGGGATACAGCATTCTGTTCTAAGGATACCCATGGTTTAGGAGTGCTCTGGGAGAGCCAATCACTGGCCTGGGCGAGTAAACGCGCACTATGGTATCTTTCTAGATCTGGGTATGAAACTCCACCGGCATATTTTGGCGCAATTAAAGTGGATTTCGCTATTCTCGGTTTTGAGCCTCCCCAGACATAGTTAGTTATCAATCGGTTAAACTTATTGCAAATATCTTTAGGGAAGGTTCTGGGGATGGTTCGAAAAAGATACATCAATTTAGGTAGGAGTACCATCTTTGCGGCTGCCACTCGTCCAACCCAGGAAACCTCCTGCATCATCCAGTCTTTGATAAATAGTTCAAATGCCCGAAAGAGAGGGTCATAGTTACACCCCATTAAATCCCGTTCCCTAGATATATGGACTCCTAAATATTTAAGTGATCTGAGTTGCCACGCGTATTTGTAGTCGTTTTTTAGACGTCTAAGGGTATTGTCAGGCACATTCAGAGGGAGGGCCTCAGTCTTAGTAGTATTCAACTTGTAATATGAGACAGCTGCGTAAGAGTTCAAGAGGGAATGTAAGTGTGGCAGCGATAATTCAGGCTCTCTAAGGCATACTAAGATATCGTCGGCAAAGAGACAGATTTTGTGGGACATTCCCCCTATCACTGGACCAACAATTGAGTCTAATATCCTGATCCGCTCCGCCAGAGACTCGACAGCCAGCACAAAAATGAGGGGTGACAGGGGGCAACCATGGCGAGTCCCATTAGTTATATTAAATGTAGAGGAGATACACCCATTAGTGAAAACCGAAGCCGAGGGTGAGGAATATAAAGCCAGTATGGAGTCTAGTATTTTGCCCGTAAACCCAAAACAGCCCAGGGTGGCCCTTAGATAGTCCCAGTGGAGTCTATCGAATGCCTTCTCTGCATCCAGAGAAAGGAGCAAGAGAGGTTCGTCTCGGGCCTGGCAGCGTTCAATCAAGTTTATCACTCTGCGTGTGTTGTCTGATGCTTGCCGGCCCATTACAAAGCCCACCTGGTCTGGTTTAATTAAGCCGGGTAAAAGGGGGGATATCCTATTTGCGACCATCTTTGCGAATAATTTAAGGTTGGTATTCAGCAGTGCAATCGGACGATAATTCTGAACCGCTGTAGGAGCTTTGTCCGGTTTAGGGATGGTAACTATTCGGGCCTCCAACATTTCCTTCGGGAAATATGTAGAGTCAGAAGCTTCATTGAACACCGACAATAAAAGCGGGGCAAGAGTTGTTTCATATGCTTTGTAAAAGTTAGATGGGTATCCATCTGGACCGGGGGCCTTATTTACTGGACAGGAGTCTATTACTGCTTCGACTTCCTCGAGTACCCAGGGTGAGCTAATGGACTCGCGAGTCTGAGGATCGATAGTGGGTAGCGACAGGCCATCTAAGAACTTAGCTATGTCTGCCGGAGTGGGCTGAGGTGTACTAGGGTCTTTTCTAAGGTTATACAGCTGCGAATAATATTCAGCAAACGCATTAGCTATCTCACCTGGATCAGTTACTTTAACTCCCGAGGATGTATGGATTGCTTGTATGCGTTCTTTTGCTCTGCGTCCCCTCAGTTTACACGCCAGCAGACGTCCCGCTCTATTACCGAGCCTATAGTATTGTTGGTTGAGCCGCTGGAGATTGCGGTGAACTTCTGCTAAGGCAAATGTATTTACCTTTACGCGGTCGGCAAGTAGTTGCATAAAGAGGGCTTTATTATCGGGGTTGATTTTATGCGCAGATGCCAGACGGGCAGCCTCCCTTTCGGCCGAGGCGTATCTGTTTCTATATTCACGTTTAATTCTAGATGCTGTCTGGATTGCGGAGCCTCTAACCACGGCTTTCAGGGAACACCAATGGGTGAAGATGGATGTATCCTTGGGGCAATTTGTCTCCAAATAAAGATCTAGGGATTGCTGGATGGCCTGTCGGGCCTCAGGGCGGGCAAGAAGGTATGAACCCAGTCTCCATGGACCATGTGGGACCACCCTCTTACTAATATCCCAAACTACAACAAGTGGTGAGTGGTCTGACCAAGTCATAGGTAATATGTCCGCTTTACTAATGGCCGCCAGGGTCCATTTATCCGCTAAAGCTAGGTCTATTCTAGAGTATGAACTGTGTACGTGGGAATAAAAAGTGTAATCTCGTTCTGCAGGGTGTTTGGCTCTCCAGACATCATATAACTCATACTCCGCTAGGAGTTGACTAAATCTGCCTGAGGGGTCCTGGGATGGACTGCTACGCAGAGTTCGGGTTGGACGGGAACGGTCTATAGTGGGGTCCAGCACCATGTTGAAGTCTCCAAGGATCAAGAGGGCTCCCCTCGTATGTTCCTGGAGCACTCTACAAAAGGTTCTAAGAAATGGGATTTGTTTGGTGTTAGGGGCGTAGCAAGAGACCAGAGTGGTCTCTACATTTTCTATTTGACCCACTAAGATTAGATATCTCCCGTTAGGGTCTTCATATTTAGAGGACAGAACGAATGGGCAGTTTTGTGCTATAAGAAGAGCCACTCCAGCTCTCTTAGTGGGTCCGTTTGCAGTATAGCAAAGGGGGTATCGTGAATTAGTGAAGAGGGGGGGGGGGTTTGACTCTGGAAATGTGTCTCCTGCACCGCCACCACCTGTGCCTTCATTTTCTGAAAATAATTCAAGGCCACTCTTCGCTTTTGGGGAGAATTAAGGCCTTTGGCATTAATAGAAACTATCTTAACCATAATCTGCTTCCGATGGGGCTATTGATTTCGTTAACTTATTTCTGCGTTTAAGCTGATCTACCTGAGAAGGGGGGGGAAACATAACAGAAGACATGAGGAAAAACATAAGAAAAATAAAAAAAACGAAACTAAATTGATCTCTCTTGAGATCACATCCAGTCGCCATATTGTGGCGGCTGTGTAGGCTAAAGGGGGGGGTTAGTGGCAGCACTCCCACCAGCCGCCATACTTTTATAATGTAATCTAAGGAAATTACGAATATCTCGATAGTATATGAGCAAATTAATGCACAAGTGTGCAATCCACATCTTCAGGGCAAATAAAGCAGGACAACAACATTCTAACAAGGAAACAGAACACATAAATCCAACATTAGACTCAATCCAGCGACTCCTTCTGTATATCAAACACTAGAGCTATACCAGCAGGCCCACAATGAATATTAAAAATATAAAGGATAAAAAAAAAACGCCATGTCAGGGCAGGCGTCAGGCACATTGCCCCTATCAAAAGAGTCGCTGGAGTCACAACAGTAGAAGCGCAGTAGCTAAGGAAACATTCCGACTCAGAGCGGGCCTCCTCATCTCGCCGAGGACCAGTCCTGCTGAAGTCGACGGGGGGAGGGGTCCGCCGCGGGATCAACAACGTTCCATGACCTCAGCAATTTCATTCCCTCATCTATAGAAGAAATAGAGACAGTGGAGCATCTCGGGAGACCAGCAACTTGGTAGGGAAACCCCAACGATATGGGATATCCGCCTTCCTGAGGGCCATAGTGATCGGTTGAAACGACCTCCTTTTGAAAAGGGTGGCAGCAGACAGGTCACCAAAGAGTTGGAGTCCTTGAAGAGCTGAGGCTGTGTCAGACGACGGTCTAGACGCTTTCAATAAGGCCTCTTTAACGTGGAAGTAGTGCAGTTTCATTAGGACATCTCTGGGGGCCTCTCCTGGGGCCGCTCTGGCCTTCGGCAGCCGATGTATCCGGTCTATTAGGAAGTCTGCAGGTGGGGACTTAGGTAAAAGCGCCTTAAACAAGGCCACGGCGTAGTCGTGTAAACTGCTGTGTGACACCGATTCGGGGACCCCACGTAGTTTGAGATTACTGCGGCGCGACCTGTCTTCCAAATCTGTGACTTTGTCTCGCAAAAGCTTCACCTCCGCTTCCAGTGCATCATGAGAGTCCAATAGGCCGTTATGAGACCCCACAACTTCCTCCATTTTAGTTTCCAAATGGTCTGTGCGACCGCCTAGGTCGTCAATAGATTGTTGACACGCCGTTAATGTGGTACGGAACTCAGCCGCAACCTCCTCCTTAAATCGGGACAGAAGTAGCTTCATAGTACCGACCGTAAGGGCCTCTCCATCTCCCACTCTGTCCAGACCCGCAGCAGTTCCGGCTTTGGGAAGGGGCACCTCCAGTTGGGGAGAGGTCTGAGGGACTACACCCTTTGTGGAGGTCCCGACGACTTTGGAGCCAGGCATTTTCGGTGACGACTTGAAAAATGACAGCTGTTGCGCAGGTTTTGACGGTTTGTTACGTCTTCCAGGCATAATAAGGCCTCGAAGAGGAAAGCTCAGCGTTTTCAAACACAGGACTGTGATGATCAGAAGGCTCCACTGTCTCAGGGACTAACGAGACATCACGTAGATAAAGGCAGCGGTGGGAGAGTCCTCTTGTATTACATTGGCATAAGTAGGGCTGACATAGGTGTTAGGTTATCCATACTCTTTGCACCCCGAGGAGATACTTGGGAGAGCTCCAGCCTCCACCTTTCTAGCGCTCCAGGGAGACTTGGGTTAAGACTGCCGATTTTGAAGGATCTGGGGTTATTGTAGCTTAAGGGGGAATAATTCCCGATATAAGCAGGCTCTGGTATAAGGGTGTAGCCTTTCTCTAGGGGAAGGATCCAGACAGAGAGGGGGGGGTGTTGGTAATGCCGGGGTACGAGGCCCCTAAGTTAGCCCCTGCAGCCTTTTAATAGTGGGCCTCCATCTCTAGCCTCCGTGGTCAGCTTTTCTTGGAAGAAGGTCCCAGGAGGCCGTGCAGGTTTCGCTATCTGCTGCCGCGTGGTGCCCACAGCCGTGGGTGGACTCGCGGGGGGTCACAGGCCCTTCAAGTGACCGAGGGCGAGCCGGGCGGGGGGCGGGGAGGAGGGTCTACGTTATCTCCTCGGGCCGCTCTCACTCCTGGACCCAGGAGCACGCTTAGAATGGGTCTCTTGGGGTGTTGAATTGTACCTGCTGGAGTGGATGACGTTCCCCCGGCAGACAGGGGGGGGGGGGCGCGGGTGATTCTGCGGTCCGTCTGTCTCTCTGTCAGACGGCTGTTCTGGAGGGGCTCCTCAGCGGTGGTTGCTGCGGTCCTCCCTCTGGGCCAGGGCCGCCAGCCACGTCCTCTCGGGGGCCGCCAGCCGCGTCCTCTCGGGGGCCGCCAGCCGCGTCCTCTCGGGGGCCGCCAGCCGCCGTGTATTCTCTCCTCACCTACAGCCATGATGGCCGCCGTCCGGGCTCCGGAGCGCGAGGTCCGGCAATCCTCGGTCCCGGGGTAAGTCTGTCGAGCGGGAAGGAGTCTCGGGTATTGAAGACCGCTGTAGCAGCGGTAGAAGGGTTTTCGGAGGGCACTGCGGGCGTTCTCGGGGTGGAGGTCCACACGTCGGGGGATGATCTGAAAATTGAGGCCACGGCTTCAGGGCAAGGAGTAGGCCGCAGTCCGCAGGAGCCAGAAAACCGGCTCCCCGACTCCGCAGCTCTGACTCCTCGCTTGCACCACCAGGGTAGAGCTTAGATCTGATCTTGGAAATCAAAGATTTGTGTAAATGGAGGCTTTTTTGACACTATTTAGTCCCAGATCCCTGGGAGCTCAGATGCAGTGCAGCCTATTCAGTCAGCCTCCAGGCCACGCCCCAGGGGTAACATTTTTGACGAATTAATAAGTACCGGCTACCATTGTAAAAGAACATGTCATCACCAGCAGCGCTGCATCACTGTCCACATACTGTAGGGGAAAACTGCTTATCTCATATAAACATACATGTTATGATATATGTAATATATGTGCAGGTTGTTTTCCCCGGAGATTGGCAGCCCCAAGACTCCCACTGGCTAGTTTCACCGAAGTCTGGAGGAAGGCTTAGAAGGATTATGAAGCCTTATACTGAGTCCCAGGTGGCGCACGGCGACTAATACACAGATAAGCAGTTCCCCCCTGCGCTATGTGGTCGGCATTGCAGCCCAGGGTCTGCAGTCGCCGATGGTCGTCAACTACAAGTTCATTTACAAGTCATTTACAAGTTCAGTCTACATGCACTTATACTAATATTACTGGGAGCTGTCATACTGCTGTTTCCTACATAATAAAACACAATGTTATCAGGGGACATTCAATGAAACAGCCATAAGTAACCAAAGTGTGATATTTTTACAATAAACGACTTATCGGTATAATGTTGCTAGATACAGAAGTGCACTATCTGGCATGAATGGGTAAAGATAAATAAGCTGAATCATATAAGGTGCCAAGTACAGTATTGATGCCTTCTATCTACACGGTGCAGTACATTGTACGTAATGCAAAGTTGGAGTTCAGCTCATAGGATATTTACCTATGCTGTTAAGCGTAACGCTGATAATAACATGCAAATATGCAATGAGGGCTTCTATACTTAGGTGTGGTTCTTGGTGTATTACATTTAGTTTTCATGACAACTTTCACACATTTTGTAGTGAACATAGCTAGATTTTTTTTAATGCAAGTTATGTTTTAATTGCTGAAATAACATTACTAATGGTTTGCAAATGCACAAGTTCTCTAGTCAGCAGCTGAATCTTCATTGCAATTGCATATACTGTTTATTTTAACTTTCATGTTGTTTATGCTTATAGTAAATTAATTTACACAAAATTAAATATTTTTTTGTATTTTTTTACCATTTGCCCTATGACTTTGCTCTGGCAAAAGAGATAGTCTACATCCATTTCCACTGGGTGATTCCACTCACCAGGGGTGTGTCTAGGGGTCTGAGCGCCCCTGGCAAAGTAAGGAACTGGCGCCCACTACCTCCCGCACCCAGGGACACAGCGGGGAGTGGGGGGGGGGAGGTTTACAGAGAGGCTGAGGTCAGGGACACTGAGGGAGAATTACAGGGAGGGTGCGGGTAGGGATAATGAGATGGAGGGCTTACAGGGAGGCTGAGGTCAGGGACACTGAGGGGCAAGTACAGGGAGGCTGAGGTCAGGGACACTGAGGGGCAAGTACAGGGAGGGTGTGGGCAGGGACACTGCGGGGGATTTACAGGAGTGTGCGGGCAGGGACACTGAGGGGGAATTACGGGGAGGGTACAGGCAGGACACTGAGGTGGAATTACAGGAGGGTGTGGGCAGGGACACTGAGGGGGAATTACGGGGAGGGTACAGGCAGGACACTGAGGTGGAATTACAGGAGGGTGTGGGCAGGGACACTGAGGAGGGAGTGACAGGAAGACGGAGGTCAGGGACACTAAGGGGGAATTACAGGGTGGGTTTGGGTAGGGAAAATGAGAGGGAGGGGCTACAGGGAGGCTGAGGTCAAGGACACTGAGGGGCAATTACAGAGAGGGTGCGGGAAGGGACACTGAGGAGGAATTACAAGGAGGGTGCGGGCAGGGACACTGAGATGGAATTATGGGGAGGGTGCAGGCAGGGACACTGAGGAGCAGTGCCGTAACTAGACATTTTAGCGCTGTGTGCAAGAAACAGCCTCAGCGCCCCCCCCCCCACCACCATATTTAAAATAGGGCCAGTGCGCACTGTAGGTGTGCGCCAAGACTATAGGGGTGTGGCTTTATGTGTTAGGGGCATGGCAACAGAATAATCCCAATTCATATTACACTGCACAGTGTCCTCCATTAATCAAATGATGCCACTTAAACACATTATGCCAGGTGGAGCCCCATTTTACACATTACTCCAGGTAGAGCCCCTATTACACATTATGGCAGGCAGAGCTCCCTTTTACACGTTACAGCAAGCAGAGCTCCCTTTTACACATTACGCAGACAGAGCTCCCTTTTACACGTTACAGCAGGCAGAGCTCCCTTTTACACATTACATGCGGTTCTCTGTCCTCAGTGCCAATGTACTGTGGGCCGAGAACACTCGGCACACACCTAGCTACGGCTCTGTACAAAAATCATGAGAACTTGGAGGTAGGCAATGTCTGCTCTCCAGCTATGGTGGAACCACAAGTCCAAGCATGCTCTATCATGTAATGGCTGTCAGGGCATGATAGGACTTGTGGTTCCACAGCATCAGGACCCAGGCACTTCTCTCCTCTCCTCTCACTTTCTAAGGGCTGGCATGAAGAGTCCCTACCACTTGCTGCTGTTCTGCTCACCCAGTTGTAGTTGTGTGGCTGCTGCATGATCCTGATCTCATGGGACACTGTCAATCCGTTGCCCGGAGACCAGGCCGCTCACTGACAAGCACAGACTGGGGCAGAGGGGCTGCGTAGGTGCAGTCCAGAAGCTCGCTGGCCGCTCACTGCCGCTGTGTGTGCTTGTAGATATAGAGATTTTCAGCTGGCATGTCCCCGGGGAGTACAGGTCTACAGGAGTGCAGAAGATCGTCACTGTAACCTCCAGGCAGGAGGGGGAGGACATGACTGCCGGGTTGCCGTTGTATGCACTGCATTGTAACTCTGGCAGGAGTGGGTGCGCGGTGAGGGGAGGATCGGGCACTACAGCAACCCGCAGCTCACTTTAACCTACGGTGGTGGTGGCGGCGGCGGAGGGGATTGGGCAGTATTGCCGATGCTCATTATAACCTCTGGTGGATGGGGGGGGAGAGTGGTCTGGCTGTACTGTAAGCTCATCATTCCGAGGGTGGGGGCAGGGCTTTAATTACTGCAGGCTCACATTGCATTGCGGAACTACAGGTGTTACCAGTGGTACTGTGCCCATAGTGCATGTGCGCTGTGTGCCAAGTACCGCTGGCACACACCTAGTTACGGCCCTGCTGAGGAGGAATTATGAGGAGGGTGCGGGCAGGGGCACTGAGATGGAATTACGGGGAGGGTGCCAGCAGGGACACTGAGGATGAATTACGGTTAGGGTGCTGGTAGGGACACTGAGAGGGAATTACGGGGAGGGTGTGAGCAGGGATACTGAGGGGGAATTATGGGAAGGGTGCGGACAGGGACACTGAGAGGGAATTACAGGAGTGTATGGGCAGGGTCACTGAGGGGGTAGTCACAGGGAGGCTGAGGTCAGGGACACTGAGGGGGAATTACAGGAGTGTATGGGCAGGGTCACTGAGAGGGAATTACAGGAGTGTATGGGCAGGGTCACTGAGGCGGCAGTTACAGGGATGGTGCGGGCAGTGACACTAAGGGGGAATTACAAGGAGGGTGTGGACAGGGGCACTGAGGGGATATATGCACACATACATACAGTTAAAAACCCCTCTCTAGCTGTGATTGCAATACATACAATAAGGTGTGCTGGGACTTGTAGTCTCAACACAGCTGGACAGGCAGTCACTGGTCTAGATACCTCTCCATACAGAGCTCTTTGTAAGCTGTGATCCAGGCTGCCAGGATAGACCATGCAGTGCAGCTACGGTACCGCAGAAAATGTACAGGTATGCTCATGCTGCACTGCTGACTGGTGCTGATTGTAGTTGCTGGTGTTTGGTGAAGGACCGCGTGGGACCAATGAGAAGGGGAGCGGATGAGGAAGAGGAGGTGCCTCGCCCCTCCCCATACCAGAAAGTGCCCCGCTCCCTGGCTATATTCACCATCATTGTGACTGTAGTCACAGAGAGTGTCAGAGTGTAATACGCTTCTGAGAGTCCGGCAGTGGATGAGCACTGCTAAGGGTTGTACTCAGTGAGAACTGCTATGTCATTCTACCCCCTGGCGCGGGTGGCACTGCCAGGCGGCGCCCCCCTCTTGGCCAGCGCCCCTGGCAAGTGCCATCCTGGCCAATAGGAAGATACACCCCTGGCACTCACACATGAGTAATGCATTGTATTTGAGTCAGATTATTATCAGGCATCGTGCTTGCTTTTGTGTGACTCGCTGACATTAGGACAGTTGCCTAATGTCAATATTGAGGCGTATTTAGCATCTCCACTATAAATTTGCATATTTCTTCTTAGAGTTGCCAATCATCATTACATTAATTGACAGCCAGTAAAAATATGGATTTCAGTCTGTCTAAATCAGTGTTTCCCAACCACGGTCCTCAAGGCACACTAATAGGCCCTACACACTGGCCGATTTTCTGAAAGATATGAACGATCTCGTTCATATCTTTCAGTGTGGAGACTCCAGCGATGAACGATGCGCGGCCCCGCGCTCGTTCATCGCTGGTCTCCCGTCGGCTGTGCATGCAGGCCAATATGGACGATCTCGTCCATATTTGCCTGCACTTCAATGCAGCCGCGTGACGGGGGGAGTGAAGAAACTTCACTCCCCCCGTCACTGCCCCCCCGCCGCTGGGTCGCTCGTCGGCCGTTTCGGCCGTCGGGCACCTCGGCGGCGCATCGTCAAGTGAGTAGGGCCCATAACAGTCCTGGTATTAGTGATATCCAGGCTTGAACACAGGTGACTTAATTAGTAGCTCAGTTATTTTGATTTAACCATCTGTGCTGAAGCCTGGATATCACTAAAACCTGCACTGTTGGTGTACCTTGAGGACCGCGGTTGGGAATGCCTGGTCTAAATAGAGTAGTGGACAGCATAGCAGCCGATTCCGAGTAGTGTCGGTATTCCAACGTCAATCACCTGACAGCCGGCATCCAGACCACCAGAATCCTGTTGTGATCCCCAATATTTGTGTTGCCGTTGCCACTAACCATGTCTGTATCCTGCATTTTTCAGTCTGGCACAGGGGAGGGGATTAACAAAGTTCCCTCAAATAAATTGGTAGTATATTCACTATTCAGAAACCACTGTGCTTACAGTGATGTACAGAGATTGCAAAGAGCTGTAAAACTTGTATTTAAAGTCTGCAAGCCCTATGTAGATATTGCGTTCAGTTCCGGACGGGTTTAGTATGAAACACCAACAATCAAAATACCGACGGTCAAAATACCGACATTTAAAATAACGACAAGGTCAAAATACTGACATTTAAAATTTCGACAGCTCAACAGGTCGACACAGGTTCTTCCATGTATTTTGTCTATGCCGACATACACATGGACACTGTATAAGTGTACTGCATCCCCTTGCATGGCTCGCTGCATTCGTCATGTTTCAGGCACTATTATATTCTCCCTCCAGGTCCACTGTGTTGGTAAAGTATGAACAAGTCGGTTTCAATGAAAAAAATCATGAAGAACTCATGTCGACGTTTTGACCTGACAACATTTTAAATGTCTATATTTTGACCATGTTGGGATTTTGACCTTGTCGGTATTTTGACCGTCGGTCAATGGTTGTTGGTATTTTAACCATCGGGATTTTGATTGTAGGTATTTGTCAGTAAAATTGTATTAAATAATCAATAAAAAATATTTTCATGGTTTGTCAATACTGTTGCTTATAATCAAATAACATCAACCACAGGGCAAACAAATTGTAGATGTAAATATATTTCCACTTTTATAAACATATATACCTGTGTAAGTACTGTCAGGCCATGCTTTCTACAGTATTTCTCACAAGCTCATAAAAAGCGTAACTGGATATATGGACAACTAGAAAGAGAAAACTTTAGTCTAGAACACCACACCATGCATAATGATAAATATAACTGGCTTGAGCAGGTCCCCACTGATGTGCTTAGAATAGCCCTAATGACATGTTTATAGTACAAGTTTCTACTGTAGATTGAATTACCTCCTTTACATCAGTATCTACATGCTGTCACTCACACAATAATAACACGTTTTTTTTTAGTATTATTTTGTTGTAATATACTAACTGTTGCTACAGCCATGGCTACCAATTGACAGAAAAATGCATATTCAGCACAAATTAACTGATATTTTGGTATTTCACTAAAAACTTAGAGATATATTAAAAAATATCTGCAAAAACTACTTAGCTATATATAGCATGCACTATACAAAGAGGTTTTGTTTGTTTTAATAATGTATTGTTATGGACTCGTTCCGGTATGAGCCAGTATGTCAACATTCAGAATTTTGACACCATAATTAATAACAACAAGGTCAGGATATCGACTTACTATACACAATAATGACTTGTCAAAATGTCGACAATGTAGGAATGCAGGCTACTAAAATGTTGACTACAGTGGCGTGCGGTGAGGTCAGTGGCTGGTAAGGCACTGCAGCCACAATGTCCGCTGAAACCCGCCGATGACCCCTACCGCCGCCAAGCTGATGCCCGCTACCGTCCCCAAGCCAATGCCTGCTACTGCCACCAACCCTGATGCCTGCTACCGCTAAATGCTGCCACCACCGGTAAAGGCCTACAAAACTGCTGCCATCAACTGCCCTTGCCGCCATTTCACATCTCAGTCCGATGCCACCAATGCCAGCAGCATGGCTGCTCATCAAATAGGCGGCTAATATGTTGTACATTTTTTATAAAATAAAAAAATAAGAATTTAATCACCGGTAATTCTATTTCTCGTAGTCCGTAGTGGATGCTGGGAACTCCGTAAGGACCATGGGGAATAGCGGCTCCGCAGGAGACTGGGCACAAAAGTAAAGCTTTAGGACTACCTGGTGTGCACTGGCTCCTCCCCCTATGACCCTCCTCCAAGCCTCAGTTAGGATACTGTGCCCGGACGAGCGTACACAATAAGGAAGGATTTATGAATCCCGGGTAAGACTCATACCAGCCACACCAATCACACCGTACAACTTGTCATCTGAACCCAGTTAACAGTATGATAACAGAGGAGCCTCTGAAAAGATGGCTCCCAACAATAATAACCCGATTTTTGTAACTATGTACAAGTATTGCAGACAATCCGCACTTGGGATGGGCGCCCAGCATCCACTACGGACTACGAGAAATAGAATTACCGGTGAGTAAATTCTTATTTTCTCTGACGTCCTAGTGGATGCTGGGAACTCCGTAAGGACCATGGGGATTATACCAAAGCTCCCAAACGGGCGGGAGAGTGCGGATGACTCTGCAGCACCGAAAGAGAGAACTCCAGGTCCTCCTCAGCCAGGGTATCAAATTTGTAGAATTTAGCAAACGTGTTTGCCCCTGACCAAGTAGCTGCTCGGCAAAGTTGTAACGCCGAGACCCCTCGGGCAGCCGCCCAAGATGAGCCCACCTTCCTTGTGGAATGGGCTTTTACAGATTTTGGCTGTGGCAGGCCTGCCACAGAATGTGCAAGCTGAATTGTACTACAAATCCAACGAGCAATAGTCTGCTTAGAAGCAGGAGCACCCAGCTTGTTGGGTGCATACAGGATAAACAGCGAGTCAGGTTTTCTGACTCCAGCCGTCCTGGAAACATATATTTTCAGGGCCCTGACTACGTCCAGCAACTTGGAGTCCTCCAAGTCCCTAGTAGCCGCAGGTACCACAATAGGCTGGTTCAGGTGAAACGCTGAAACCACCTTAGGGAGAAACTGAGGACGAGTCCTCAATTCTGCCCTATCCGTATGAAAAATCAGGTAAGGGCTTTTATAGGACAAAGCCGCCAATTCTGACACGCGCCTGGCTGAAGCCAGGGCCAACAACATTACCACTTTCCATGTGAGATATTTTAAGTCCACAGTGGTAAGTGGTTCAAACCAATGTGATTTTAGGAACCCCAAAACCACATTGAGATCCCAGGGTGCCACTGGAGGCACAAAAGGAGGCTGTATATGCAGTACTCCTTTGACAAACGTCTGAACTTCAGGAACTGAAGCCAGTTCTTTCTGGAAGAAAATCAACAGGGCCGAAATTTGAACCTTAATGGACCCTAATTTTAGGCCCATAGACAGTCCTGTTTGCAGGAAATGAAGGAAACGACCCAGTTGAAATTCCTCTGTAGGGGCCTTCCTGGCCTCGCACCACGCAACATATTTACGCCAAATACGGTGATAATGCTGTGCGGTTACATCCTTCCTGGCTTTGATCAGGGTAGGGATGACTTCATCCGGAATGCCTTTTTCCTTCAGGATCCGGCGTTCAACCGCCATGCCGTCAAATGCAGCCGCGGTAAGTCTTGGAACAGACAGGGTCCCTGCTGGAGCAAGTCCCTTCTTAGAGGTAGAGGCCATGGGTCCTCTGTGAGCATCTCTTGAAGTTCCGGGTACCAAGTCCTTCTTGGCCAATCCGGAGCCACGAGTATAGTTCTTACTCCTCTCCGTCTTATAATTCTCAGTACCTTGGGTATGAGAGGCAGAGGAGGGAACACATACACTGACTGGTACACCCACGGTGTTACCAGAGCGTCCACCGCTATTGCCTGAGGGTCCCTTGACCTGGCGCAATACCGGTCTAGTTTTTTGTTGAGACGGGATGCCATCATGTCCACCTTTGGTTTTTCCCAACGGTTTACAATCATGTGGAAGACTTCTGGATGAAGTCCCCACTCTCCCGGGTGGAGGTCGTGTCTGCTGAGGAAGTCTGCTTCCCAGTTGTCCACTCCCGGAATGAACACTGCTGACAGTGCTATCACATGATTTTCCGCCCAGCGAAGAATCCTTGCAGCTTCTGCCATTGCCCTCCTGCTTCTTGTGTCGCCCTGTCTGTTTACGTGGGCGACTGCCGTGATGTTGTCTGACTGGATCAACACCGGCTGACCCTGAAGCAGAGGTCTTGCTTGGCTTAGAGCACTGTAAATGGCCCTTAGTTCCAGGATATTTATGTGAAGTGACGTTTCCAGGCTTGACCACAAGCCCTGGAAATTTCTTCCCTGTGTGACTGCTCCCCAGCCTCTCAGGCTGGCATCCGTGGTCACCAGGACCCAGTCCTAAATGCCGAATCTGCGGCCCTCTAGAAGATGAGCACTCTGCAACCACCACAGGAGAGACACTCTTGTCCTTGGGGACAGGGTTATCCGCTGATGCATGTGAAGATGCGATCCGGACCATTTGTCCAGCAGATCCCACTGAAATGTTCTTGCGTGGAATCTGACGAATGGAATCGCTTCGTAGGAAGCCACCATTTTTCCCAGGACCCTTGTGCATTGATGCACTGAGACCCGGTCTGGTTTCAGGAGGTTTCTGACTAACTCGGATAACTCCCTGGCTTTCTCCTCCGGAAGAAACACCTTTTTCTGGACTGTGTCCAGAATTATCCCTAGGAACAGCAGACGTGTCGTCGGAATCAGCTGTGATTTTGGGATATTTAGAATCCACCCGTGCTTCCGTAACACTACTTGAGATAGTGCTACTCCGACTACTAACCGTTCCTTGGATCTTGCCCTTATCAGGAGATCGTCCAAGTAAGGGATAATTAAGACGCCTTCTCTTCGAAGGAGTATCATCATTTCGGCCATTACCTTGGTAAAGACCCGGGGTGCCGTGGACAATCCAAACGGCAGCGTCTGAAACTGATAGTGACAGTTCTGTACCACAAACCTGAGGTACCCTTGGTGAGAAGGGTAAATTGGGACATGGAGGTAAGCATCCTTGATGTCCAGAGACACCATATAGTCCCCTTCTTCCAGGTTCGCGATCACTGCTCTGAGTGACTCCATCTTCAACTTGAACCTTTGTATGTAAGTGTTCAAGGATTTCAGATTTAAAATAGGTTTCACCGAGCCGTCCGGCTTCGGTATCACAAACAGCGTTGAATAATACCCCTTGCCCTGTTGCAGGAGGGGTACCTTGATTATCACCTGCTGAGAATACAGCTTGTGAATGGCCTCCAATACCGCCTCCCTGTCGGAGGGAGACGTCGGTAAAGCAGACTTTAGGAAACGGCGAGGGGGAGGTGTCTCGAATTCCAATTTGTACCCCTGAGATACCACCTGAAGGACCCAGGGGTCTACTTGCGAGTGAGCCCACTGCGCGCTGAAATTCTTGAGACGTGCCCCCACCGTGCCTAAGTCCGCTTGTAAAGCCCCAGCGTCATGCTGAGGACTTGGCAGAAGCGGGAGAGGGCTTCTGTTCCTGGGGATTGGCTGTCTGTTGCAGCCTTTTTCCCCTTCCTCTGCCCCAGGGCAGAAATGAGGAGCCTTTCGCTTGCTTGCCCTTATGGGGACGAAAGGACTGCGCCTGATAATACGGCGTCTTCTTATGTTGAGAGGCGACCTGGGGTAAAAATGTGGATTTCCCAGCCGTTGCCGTGGCCACCAGGTCTGACAGACCTACCCCAAATAACTCCTCCCCTTTATACGGCAATACTTCCATATGCCGTTTGGAATCCGCATCACCTGACCACTGTCGCGTCCATAACCCTCTTCTGGCAGAAATGGACAGCGCACTTACTCTTGATGCCAGTCGGCAAATATCCCGCTGTGCATCACGCATATATAGAAATGCATCTTTTAAATGCTCTATAGTCAGTAATATAATGTCCCTGTCTAGGGTATCAATATTTTCAGTCAGGGAATCCGACCAAGCCAAACCAGCACTGCACATCCAGGCTGAGGCGATTGCTGGTCGCAGTATAACACCAGTATGTGTGTATATACATTTTAGGATACCCTCCTGCTTTCTATCAGCAGGATCCTTAAGGGCGGCCGTCTCAGGAGAGGGTAGAGCCACCTGTTTTGATAAGCGTGTGAGTGCTTTATCCACCCTAGGGGGTGTTTCCCAACGCGCCCTAATCTCTGGCGGGAAAGGATATAATGCCAATAATTTTTTAGAAATTATTAGTTTTTTATCGGGGGAAACCCACGCTTCATCACACACCTCATTTAATTCCTCAGATTCAGGAAAAACTACAGGTAGTTTTTTCTCACCGAACATAATACCCTTTTTAGTGGTACTGGTATTATCAGAAATATGTAAAACATTTTTCATTGCCTCAATCATGTAACGTGTGGCCCTATTGGAAGTCACGTTTGTCTCTTCCCCGTCGACACTGGAGTCAGTATCCGTGTCGACGTCTGTATCTACCATCTGAGGTAACGGCCGTTTTAGAGCCCCTGATGGCTTTTGAGACGCCTGGACAGGCACAAGCTGAGTAGCCGGCTGTCTCATGTCGTCAACTGTCTTTTGCAAAGAGCTGACACTGTCACGTAATTCCTTCCATAAGATCATCCACTCAGGTGTCGACTCCCTAGGGGGTGACATCTCTATTATAGGCAATTGCTCCGCCTCCACATCATTTTCCTCCTCATACATGTCGACACAACGTACCGACACACAGCACACACACAGGGAATGCTCTGACAGAGGACAGGACCCCAATAGCCCTTTGGGGAGACAGAGGGAGAGTATGCCAGCACACACCAGAGCGCTATATATATACAGGGATAACCTTAAATAAGTGTTTTTCCCCCTTATAGCTGCTATTTGTTAATATTACGCCAAATTAGTGCCCCCCTCTCTTTTTTACCCTGTTTCTGTAGTGCAGGACTGCAGGGGAGAGTCAGGGAGACGTCCTTCCAGCGGAGCTGTGAGGGAAAATGGCGCCTGTGTGCTGAGGAGATAGGCTCCGCCCCCTTCTCGGCGGCCTTTTCTCCCGCTTTTATGTGGAATCTGGCAGGGGTTAAAATTCATCCATATAGCCCTGGGGGCTATATGTGATGTATTTTCGCCAGCCAAGGTGTTTCTATTGCTGCTCAGGGCGCCCCCCCCTAGCGCCCTGCACCCTCAGTGACCGGAGTGTGAAGTGTGCTGAGGAGCAATGGCGCACAGCTGCAGTGCTGTGCGCTACCTTGGTGAAGACAGGATGTCTTCTGCCGCCGATTTTCCGGACCTCTTCTTGCTTCTGGCTCTGTAAGGGGGCCGGCGGCGCGGCTCTGGGACCGGACTCCGAGGCTGGGCCTGTGTTCGGTCCCTCTGGAGCTAATGGTGTCCAGTAGCCTAAGAAGCCCAATCCACTCTGCAAGCAGGTGAGTTCGCTTCTTCTCCCCTTAGTCCCTCGATGCAGTGAGCCTGTTGCCAGCAGGTCTCACTGAAAATAAAAAACCTAAAACTAAACTTTCACTAAGAGCTCAGGAGAGCCCCTAGTGTGCACCCTTCTCGGTCGGGCACAAAAATCTAACTGAGGCTTGGAGGAGGGTCATAGGGGGAGGAGCCAGTGCACACCAGGTAGTCCTAAAGCTTTACTTTTGTGCCCAGTCTCCTGCGGAGCCGCTATTCCCCATGGTCCTTACGGAGTTCCCAGCATCCACTAGGACGTCAGAGAAACAAATATTAGTGTTTGGGACTGGAGAGGGAGTGGGAGGAGTACTTGAATGCAATTTTGTCCATTGCTACAGTAATCCCGCAGGGGCAAACGCAGGATTTGCGAGGGGGGATTTCCGTGTGTGTTACATACACACACATATAATTAGCACCCACATGCCTCACACATTTTTATAATGTATAGCATACAGAGGTGTCCACTTACATCTAGTCTCCCTGTACGTGCCACCCTTCTACTCATGCCACGCTGTGACGAAGTAGTACCGTAGCATTTCGTAGGCAGAAACAGTTTCAATCGCATACAGAGTACAGGCGTTTCGCATTTCATTTTAATCAGCAGTCTGCTTGTGCTTCCTATCCACATAGCAATACGAATAAGACGCCTGACGCCGAGTTGCACGGGACCTGTCAGCTCGCTCATGCCATGTATCTCTCGCTATGTAGCGTATTGAGGCAAGATGTATGAGGACACATCTGTATATATAGGGTGATGGTATAGAAATCCTGGCAGTCACCACCGCGATGATCAAAATCTTCTCCCACAGCCTAACCATAACACACACACCCATTCGCAGCCTAAGACTAACCTACCCCACCCCTGCAGCCTAACCCAAACCCTCCGCTGGTATATTGACTGTTGGGATCCCGACTGCAGGGATCTTGACTGCATCTCAGTATAGGTCTATTCCTAATTTGGACTGCAGAATGCCGCATTCCCTACCACGCTTTGACTGCGGACTGTCTCCACACCCCACACATACTTTCACTGCAGAATACACACACACACGCACTCCAACTGTAGACTGTTGCGGTCCCACATACATACACACACACTCAGACTGCCCTCCCACATACACACCTGGACTGTAGATTATACACACACACACACACACTGACTGCAGACTGCCCCCCCCCATAGACACTAGGACAGTGCTGATCACACAGACACTGTGACTGCAGACTGCCCCCCCTCCCCCATACACACTAGGACAGTGCTGATCACACAGACACTGTGACTGCAGACTGCCCCCCCTCCCCCATACACACTAGGACAGTGCTGTGCACACTAGGACACACACTGTGACTGCAGACTGCCCCCCTCCCCCATACACACTAGGACTGTGCTGTGCACACTAGGACACACACTGTGACTGCAGACTGCCCCCCTCCCCCATACACACTAGGACAGTGCTGTGCACACTAGGACACACACTGTGACTGCAGACTGCCCCCCTCCCCCATACACACTAGGACTGTGCTGTGCACACTAGGACACACACTGTGACTGCAGACTGCCCCCCTCCCCCATACACACTAGGACAGTGCTGTGCACACTAGGACACACACTGTGACTGCAGACTGCCCCCCTCCCCCATACACACTAGGACTGTGCTGTGCACACTAGGACACACACTGTGACTGCAGACTGCCCCCCTCCCCCATACACACTAGGACTGTGCTGTGCACACTAGGTCACACACTGTGACTGCAGACTGCCCCCCTCCCCCATACACACTAGGACTGTGCTGTGCACACAGACACTGTGACTGCAGACTGCCCCCCTCCCCCATACACACTAGGACTGTGCTGTGCACACTAGGACACACACTGTGACTGCAGACTGCCCCCCTCCCCCATACACACTAGGACAGTGCTGTGCACACTAGGACACACACTGTGACTGCAGACTGCCCCCCTCCCCCATACACACTAGGACTGTGCTGTGCACACTAGGACACACACTGTGACTGCAGACTGCCCCCCTCCCCCATACACACTAGGACTGTGCTGTGCACACTAGGACACACACTGTGACTGCAGACTGCCCCCCTCCCCCATACACACTAGGACTGCGCTGTGCACACTAGGTCACACACTGTGACTGCAGACTGCCCCCCTCCCCCATACACACTAGGACTGTGCTGTGCACACAGACACTGTGACTGCAGACTGACCCCCTCCCCCATACACACTAGGACAGTGCTGATCACACAGACACTGTGACTGCAGACTGCCCCCCTCCCCCATACACACTAGGACAGTGCTGATCACACAGACACTGTGACTCCAGGCTGCCCCCCTCCCTCATACACACTAGGACTGTGCTGTGCACACTAGGTCACACTGTGACTGCAGGCTGCCCTCTCTCCTCACACCACCCTCGTACTGCAGCTTACACAATGTGTCTGCAGACTGTCCCCCCTCCCCCATTCCCAACACACAAACTCTGCCTGCCCCACTCCCATGCTATGAGAGGATTGAGGAAGCTGGTACCTGTGTACTAGTGGCAGCTGTGCTGCTGTCTTGAAGTCCGGAGTCTGGAGCCGAGGAGGAGGGCTGGCTGTTCCCCTGCACTGCTCTGCAGCTCACATCATGATCACAGCCCCACTGCTCAGTGCCCAATCACATAAGATCAGGGACAGGGGCGTGCTTTCATATGAGCTGACAGCACGCCCCTGTCAAAGAGGCACTGCTGCCCCTGTCAAAGAGGCACTGCTATTAGGTGCCGCTTCCTGGGTTTTTCTTAATGGGTTTTTGCTGCACACTGCTTGGCCCCGCCCCCCGCTTCCGGCCCATTCATACTGACATCGGGAGGCACCAAGAGTGGTGCCTCCAACACACATTAAAAACTGATTATACATTGTAAAATAATATAATTGCTAAAGGATTACTTATTAAAATAATACTAAGAAGATATTCTGTGTCATAAGTATCTTCTTAGTATTATTTTAATCAATAATGACAGGGGAGGCACTGCCTCCCCTGACTGCACGTCCCTGGTTGACTATAATTTTAAGCTTAAATTAGAGTTGGGTTTATGCTGCAATTAATTGTAGGGTTAGGATTGTGTTGTGGTTAGGGTTAGACCCTTTGTCGACATGCCGACTTGTTGACATTTTGTACATGGTGAAAGTACTGTATATTTAATTTGAAAGAATATTTTTGAATTGTCTAGTGGTTCATTGTGCATTAAGATTTAAGACATAGGGGGTAATTCTGAGTAGATCGCAGCAGGAATATGGGGGGTAATTCCAAGTTGATCGCAGCAGGAAATTTTTTAGCAGTTGGGCAAAACCATGTGCACTGCAGGGGAGGCAGATATAACATTTGCAGAGAGAGATAGATTTGGGTGTGGTGTGTTCAATCTGCAATTTAATTTGCAGTGTAAAAATAAAGCAGCCAGTATTTACCCTGCACAGAAATAAAATAACCGACTCAAATCTAACTCTTTCTGCACATGTTATATCTGCCTCCCCTGCAGTGCACATGGTTTTTCCCAACTGCTAAAAAATTTCCTGCTGCGATCAACTTGGAATTACCCCCTTTGTTAGCAAATGGGCAAAACCAAGGCCCTCATTCCGAGTTGTTCGCTCGGTAAAAATCTTCGCATCGCAGCGATTTTCCGCTTAATGCGCATGCGCAATGTCCGCACTGCGACTGCGCGAAGTAAATTTGCTATGTAGTTTGGAATTTTACTCACGGCTTTTTCATCGTTCTGGCGATCGTAATGTGATTGGCAGGAAATGGGTGTTACTGGGCGGAAACAGGCCGTTTTATGGGCGTGTGGGAAAAAACGCTACCGTTTCCGGAAAAAACGCAGGAGTGGCCGGAGAAACGGAGGAGTGTCTGGGCGAACGCTGGGTGTGTTTGTGACGTCAAACCAGGAACGACAAGCACTGAACTGATCGCAGATGCCGAGTAAGTCTGGAGCTACTCAGAAACTGCTACGAGGTGTGTAATCGCAATATTGCGAATACATCGTTCGCAATTTTAAGATGCTAAGATTTACTCCCAGTAGGCGGCGGCTTAGCATGAGCAAATCTGCTAAAATCCGCTTGCGAGCGAACAACTCGGAATGAGGGCCCATGTGCACTGCAGGGGGGGGCAGATATAACATGTGCAGAGAGAGTTAGATTTGGATGTGGTGTGTTCAATCTGCAATCTAAATTGCAGTGTAAAAATAAAGCAGCCAGTATTTACGCTGCACAGAAACAAAATAACCCACCCAAATCTAACTCTTTCTGCACATGTTATATCTGCCCCCCTGCAGTGCACATGGTTTTGCCCAACTGCTAACAAAATTCCTGCTGCGATCAACTCAGAATTACCCCCATAGTCAACACACTCAGTAACACATTGGATTGTTTTAGAAAGTACCACTGTTTCATTTTTGCAGCTTGTATAAGTATTTAAACTATCTGCTTAAAGCAGAATTTTAAAAGTGCAGTAAAGCTCTGCCAGAACTATTTGTGAGCTTTGTAGTATATGACTGCAGTTAGGAACTGTCTGTGGGTCCAGGTGTTTTACAGAGTGGATCTTTGTTTTACATAGAGATGAGCGGGTTCGGTTCCTTGAGAACCGAACCCTACCGGACTTCACTACCCGAGTCTGGATCCGAGCCCGACTCAGGTTTTCCCGCCTGAGTCGGAAACAAGAACGAGGCAAAACGTCATCATCATGCTGCCGGCTTCTTGCAGGTTTTGGATTCCATATAAGGAGCCGCGCATCACCGCCATTTTCACTCCGGCATTGGAGAGTGTAGCGAGAGGACGTGTCTGCATCCTCAGTGTCTGTGTGGGAGGGAAAGTGGGGTGGTGATTCCAGTGCTGTCTTGTGCTGCTCAGTCCAGTGTAGTGTCTTATGCTGCATCAGTCCAGTCACAGTGGTGGTGTCCTCCGCTTCCATATGTCCAGTGCTGCTGTATAATTCCAGTGCAGTGGTGCTGTGTTGTCCTGCATCAGTACAGTGGTAATGTCTTCTGCTGCATCACTACGATCTGCCGGCGGCCGACCGCCGGCATACTGAAGACCACTCGTCCAGTCACAGTGGTGGTGTCCTCTGCTGCCATATGTCCAGTGCTGCTGTATAAGTTCAGTCCATTGCAGTGGTGCTGTGTTGTCCTGCATCAGTCCAGTGGTGATGTCCCTCTGCTGCTGTATAAGCCCAGTAGTACTGCCGTATATGTCCAGTGATACTACCGTATATGTCCAGTGATACTGCCATATAAATCCAGTGATACTGCCATATATGTCCAGTGTTACTGCCATATAATTCCAGTGATACTGCCATATATGCCCAGTGGCACTGCCGTATAAATCCAGTGGTGCTGGCATATAAATCCAGTCCAGTGATACTGCTGTATATGTCCAGTGATACTGCCGTATATAGGAGATCGGATGCAGATACCATGTGTCCTATCTATCACTTAGCTCAGCGACTGTCCTAACATGTTGTCTGTCTAGTAAAGTGTGTATTTACAATAAGTGCCCGTGTTTATAGTAGAAGCTGCAGCCTCTACGGGCGCCATCGCTCACACACCACACCGGAGACAGCCTCTATACAGCCCATATAGTCACGCGGGTGGTCTCTCACACGGGAGCCACGGTCAGCGGCTTTCCGCTGATACACGCGGCGTGAAGGAAATTTAGGTCCATGCCGCTTTAGGGCTTTATTGTGAAAGACTGTATGTGTGTGGGCCCTATTAAATGGACACACAGTGTGCGAGCAGCACTACACTGAGGGGACATGTACGGCCCCAGTGATACTGTGGATGTGTGAACCGCAGCGCATAGGTAGAATTACAGTTTAAACACACTGTGCTACCGTACACATGAAAAGCATATGTACTAACATTACATTGAATAAACAACTGTCCTATTATGAGTATTGAATAAAAGCTGTATGATGAATGTGCCACAAAAACTTTATAATATATTATGTGTGTGTAATTAGTGCTGATATATCAATGTAATCATAAATACAGTCCAGTGCCATACAATATAGAGCACTATCAAATATCAATGTTATACACATTCAGCACCTAGAGAGAACGTGAATAAGCCCTAACTGTTTGTGGACTATCCATCTGTCAGACAGGATTAAGGGGAGCCTAAGGAAAAGAAAAATTAAATCACACAACTCATCATTTGGTCAGATGTTTAGGATAGCAGCACAGGGATATTGTTCCCCGAAGCAGCAACAATTGATTTATCTATACTGAACACTAGTAGGCACCTCGGTTAATAAAACTATATGGCCCACCACTTAAGTATTTATAACAAAGAGTGCATTATTAGTCAGTGATGCGCACACTGCAAGCACAGAGTTAAATTATAATAGTGGTGGTACTATGAAATCACACTTAGGAGCTATCAACTCCTAGATACAAATTATACAAACTCCTAGATACATTTCAAGACACTAAGGGGTATATGCAATTGGGGTCAAATTGACGAAAATGTCGAAAAACGGGTCATTTTCGACACAAAGAGCCTGTCAAATTTGATTCGACAATGCAATACAGTACTTTTCAACAAAAAACCTGCCTTTTCATTTTCGACTTTCGGCAATTCGACTTTTTTTCAATTCGACATGTCTGCAATGTTAAAATGCGTCTTTTAGACAAAAGTATATTCAATTGAAGAATGTCGATTCGACAACAGTGCTTTTCGACAGTTATTTCGTCAATTTCATTCCACCTCATTTTCCTGTCGTGATCTAATAAAAATTTTTAAAAACATGAATTTTTTTGTGCTTTTTTTATTGCTAATAGCATATCTATTTATATTAGAAGGGATTATCTACTTGGTTTGTCCTTAGGAGCCACAAGTATTATTTTATCGATTTTTTTAAAAGAATATATATTTTTTTTTTTACAAACTCCAGTAATATGGAGAGATCAGTGCATGTTTTTAGGTTGGAAAGTGTGTAAAAGTGTTAAAATTCCTGAAAAAAAATGCGTGGGGTCCCCCCTCCTAAGCATAACCAGCCTCGGGCTCTTTGAGCCGGTCCTGGTTGTAAAAATACAGGGGAAAAATGACAGGGATTCCCCCGTATTTCAACAACCAGCACCGGGCTCTGTATCCAGTCCTGGTGCAAAACATATGGGGGACAAAAGACGTAGGGGTCCCCCATATTTTTTACACCAGCACCGGGCTCCACTAGCCAGAGAGATAATGCCACAGCCGGGGGACACTTTTATATAGGTCCCTGTGGCCGTGGCATTAAATCCCCAACTAGTCACCCCTGGCCAGGGTATCCTGGAGGAGTGGGGACCACTTAAATCAAGGGGTCCCCCCCTCCAACCACCCAAGGGCCAGGGGTGAAGCTCGAGGCTGTCCCCCCAATCCAAGGGTGGTGGATGGGGGGCAGATAGCCATGTGTCAAAATAAAATATTGCTTTTTGTCGCAGAACTACAAGTCCCAGCAAGCCTCCCCTGCAAGCTGGTACTTGGAGAACCATAAGTACCAGCATGCAGGGGGAAAACGGGCCCGCTGGTACCTGTAGTTCTACTACAAAAAAAATACCCAAATAAAAACAGTACACACACACCGTGACAGTATAACTTTATTTCATACATGCACACCAATATACACACATACTTACCTATGTTGACACGAAGAGTCGGTCCCCTTCTCCACGTAGAATCCACAGGGTACCTGTAAATAAAATTGTACTCACAACAATCCAGTGTAGATCAGTCCTCTTCTTGTTTGTAATCCACGTACTTGGCAAAATAAAAAAACGGAAAACACGGACCACGCACTGAAAGGGGTCCCATGTTTACACATGGGACCCCTTTCCCCAACTGGCGGGACCCCCCGTGACTGCTGTCAAAGAGGGTCCCTTCAGCCAATCAGGGAGTGCCACAACATGGCACTCTCCTGATTGGCTGTGCGGGCCTGAGCTGTCAATCAGGCGGCGCACTCGAGATACACTGTAGTGTTAGGCGCCGGGGTCCGCTTGTCTGCGCGGCCCGGCGCCTAGCAACTAGAGACGCCGTGCGCGTACAGCCGCCGGCTCCCTAGCAACGCTAGACGCCGGGCGCGCTGAGCCGCACGGACCCTAGCAACGGGGACGCCACTGGCGGACCGCGTTCCCTGTTGCTAGGCTTTAGGAAATTAAGATATTCACCTGCTCTCTGGCCGTGCAGCAAGGCAGCTGCACGGCATTTATTCTAATCAGCCTTTAGCAGCTGATTGGAGGACTCCTTGTTAAATACACTCCCAGGGCTTCTCACAGACGCCGGTAATAGCTTCCTGCATGCTGCCTTTGTTTGCTGAGAGTCTGTTTCCAGTCCTGCTGTATCCGGTCATTCCAGTCCTCAGAAGTCCGGTATTCGGGAGATGTCATCTCATCCCAAGAGGTCGTTTGGTTCCCTGGAGTCCTGACTGATCACCGTTTTATATCCAGTGGTGTTCGTGAGTTGCGGCTCTGCCGTGTGTTGCGGCTCAGCCGCTTTACCTTTTAGATTTTGTGTTTGGAGCATTTGCGGAGGGTTCCGCTTCCACAAGTCCTCTCTGGTACTCGGCGGTGCCGGGTAGGAGAATTGGACAAGTGAATATTTTGGTTGTCCTTTTCCCTGGCGGTTTCTCCGCACATATTATAGTTTTGAGTTTGCTTAGCCCCTGGCCTGGTTGTTTAGTTAGAGGGCCTCTTGTTATCACCCTGTCTCGGGTTTCCCTTTGTCTCTCATTAAGACCGGGGGGCATCGAAGTTGGGCAGACATAAATCCGCCCTTCAAACGCGGCTGCCAAGGGCTCAAGAAACCATAGTCTCGCAGGGGATTTCTGACAACACGGGTGAGACAACAGAGTTAGGGCGCCAGGGGCTATTT
This sequence comes from Pseudophryne corroboree, assembly GCF_028390025.1. NCBI lineage: Eukaryota > Metazoa > Chordata > Amphibia > Anura > Myobatrachidae > Pseudophryne > Pseudophryne corroboree. The sequence continues at coordinate 597,995,795 of NC_086447.1, forward strand.
TCCCGTCCTGCTCCCTTCCCCAGCATTCCGTTCCAGTGCTCCGGTCCTTGCCATAAGATCTCCTCTGACCAGAGTGCTGGAATCATAACATTATTACCGGCCATACCAAAACTTAAAATTAAACGGGGTTTAATTTTTTCTCATTCAGTTTTGTGAGAGTTTATCGGCCTCATGAATCCAACAGGTTTAGGGCCAAATCCTGGTCAGCTCTTAGTCAGCCAGATTCAAGAACTTACTCAGATGGTTCAGGATCTTTCTCTTCGGGTGAAGTCGCAGGAAGATCTTTTGCGAGCTTCCCCAAGGGTAGTCCCTGAACCAAAGATGCATTTACCTGACCGTTTTTCTGGTGATAGAAAAGAGTTTTTTAATTTTAAAGAATCCTGTAAACTTTATTTTCGTTTAAGACCGACTTCCTCGGGTACTGAATCTCAGCGGGTCGGGATTATTATTTCTTTGCTCCAGGGGGATCCTCAGACCTGGGCATTTGGTTTAAGAGCAGAGGATCCGGCATTGTTGTCAGTTGACGCTTTTTTTGAGTCTTTAGGGCTCTTGTATGATGACCCTGATAGAGAGGCGTCCGCTGAAAGTCAGTTGCGCGCTCTCAGACAGGGTAGAAATCCTGCGGAGGTTTATTGTACGGAGTTTCGCCGTTGGTCGAACGACTGTGGCTGGAATGACCCAGCCCTGCGCAGTCAGTTTCGCCTCTGCTTATCAGAGTCTATAAAAGACAGTCTCCTTCAGTACCCCGCTCCTGAGACTCTCGATAAACTCATGGAGCTTTCTATTAAGATTGATCGTCGTCTCAGAGAGCGGAGGGCTGAAAAAGGAGCACCTGTAAGGTCAAGTCCGTGTGTATATTCCATTCCTGAAGACGTAGAGGAGCCCATGCAGATGGGTCTCTCCCGGCTGTCTCCTGAAGAAAGAGCCAGAAGGCAAAATTCTGGTCTTTGTCTGTACTGTGGGGGTAAGGGACATTTTGCTCGTAATTGTCCGAACAAGTCGGGAAACGCTTTGACCAGGTGAATTGTGAGGGGGTTCACCTAGGTCTGCAGCTTATCTCCTCAAATAACTCCCTTTTAGTCCCAGTTAAAGTTTCCTTTGGCAGCCTCAGTTCTTCGGTGTCGGCTTTTGTTGACAGTGGAGCTGCAGGAAACTTTATGGATTTAACTTGGGCTAAGGCCTTAGGCATTCCTCAGTTACCTTTGGGTAGGTGTGTCACCATGCATGGCTTAGATGGGAGTCCGCTGTCTAATGGGATTATTTCTCTCCGTACACCCCCTGTACTACTTACAGTAGGAGCTCTACATTCCGAGAAAATCGAGTTCTATCTTACACATTGCCCAGCAGTTCCAGTTGTTCTGGGTCACCCTTGGCTGGCCTTTCATAATCCCACCATTGATTGGCGGTCGGGGGAGATTTCACAATGGGGTACTTTTTGTGATAAGGAATGTATCACGTTTCCAGTCAGAGTAGCAGCTATCATTCCAGAACTCATTCCGGTGGAATACCTGGAGTTTGCTGATGTTTTCTCCAAAGGCAATGCGGACATTCCTCCTCCCCATCAGCCTTATGATTGTGCTATTGAGTTAATTCCTGGTGCCGCATTGCCAAAGGGAAGATTATATGCATTATCCGGGCCAGAAACTGCGGCTATGAATGATTATGTAAAGGAGAGCCTTGAGAAAGGATTTATTAGACCATCAAAATCTCCTTTAAGTGCAGGCTTCTTCTTTGTGGAGAAAAAGGATGGCTCGCTTAGACCTTGCATTGATTTTAGAGCCCTGAATAAGATCTCAGTTAAAAACACCTATCCTTTGCCGTTGATTTCTGTACTCTTTGATCAGTTACGTTATGCTGTGATTTTTTCTAAAATTGACCTTAGAGGAGCGTACAACCTCATCCGAATTAAATCTGGAGATGAGTAGAAAAGCGGCCTTTCGAGAGAAGAAATTTTCTGACAGGCTCCGACGTCCTTGCACTTTTAAGGTGGGAGATAGGGTGTGGTTGTCGACTCGCAACATCAGGCTTCGACAATCCTCGGCTAGACTGGGACCCAAATTTATTGGGCCATTTCTTATTATTAAAAGAGTCAACCCAGTTGCCTTTCGGTTACGTTTACCAAGATCTCTCAGGATTGGAAATACGTTTCATTGTTCCCTGTTGAAACAATACGTTTCTTCCAGTAGATTTCCTCGGAAGATCTCTCAGGGTAGATCTCCAGTGGATGTACAGGGACAACAGGAGTTCTTGGTAGAGAAGGTTCTCGATTCCAAATTGTCCCGGGGTCGGCTGTATTTTCTAGTTCACTGGAAAGGCTATGGTCCGGAGGAAAGGTCTTGGGTCCTGGATAAGGATCTTCATGCCCCGAGGCTCAAGAGGGCATTTTTTCGTGAATTTCCTCAGAAACCTGGCTTTAGGGGTTCCTTGACCCCTCCTCAAGGGGGGGGGTACTGTTAGGCGCCGGGGTCCGCTTGTCTGCGCGGCCCGGCGCCTAGCAACTAGAGACGCCGTGCGCGTACAGCCGCCGGCTCCCTAGCAACGCTAGACGCCGGGCGCGCTGAGCCGCACGGACCCTAGCAACGGGGACGCCACTGGCGGACCGCGTTCCCCGTTGCTAGGCTTTAGGAAATTAAGATATTCACCTGCTCTCTGGCCGTGCAGCAAGGCAGCTGCACGGCATTTATTCTAATCAGCCTTTAGCAGCTGATTGGAGGACTCCTTGTTAAATACACTCCCAGGGCTTCTCACAGACGCCGGTAATAGCTTCCTGCATGCTGCCTTTGTTTGCTGAGAGTCTGTTTCCAGTCCTGCTGTATCCGGTCATTCCAGTCCTCAGAAGTCCGGTATTCGGGAGTTGTCATCTCATCCCAAGAGGTCGTTTGGTTCCCTGGAGTCCTGACTGATCACCGTTTTATATCCAGTGGTGTTCGTGAGTTGCGGCTCTGCCGTGTGTTGCGGCTCAGCCGCTTTACCTTTTAGATTTTGTGTTTGGAGCATTTGCGGAGGGTTCCGCTTCCACAAGTCCTCTCTGGTACTCGGCGGTGCCGGGTAGGAGAATTGGACAAGTGGATATTTTGGTTGTCCTTTTCCCTGGCGGTTTCTCCGCACATATTATAGTTTTGAGTTTGCTTAGCCCCTGGCCTGGTTGTTTAGTTAGAGGGCCTCTTGTTATCACCCTGTCTCGGGTTTCCCTTTGTCTCTCATTAAGACCGGGGGGCATCGAAGTTGGGCAGACATAATCCGCCCTTCAAACGCGGCTGCCAAGGGCTCAAGAAACCATAGTCTCGCAGGGGATTTCTGACAACACGGGTGAGACAACAGAGTTAGGGCGCCAGGGGCTATTTTCCCGTCCTGCTCCCTTCCCCAGCATTCCGTTCCAGTGCTCCGGTCCTTGCCATAAGATCTCCTCTGACCAGAGTGCTGGAATCATAACATGTAGCGCATAGGCGCTCCATTGTATCCAATGGTGGAAACTTTGCAGTCAGCGGTAGACCGCGAGGTTATGTGGGGTCACTCTTGTGGTCTACCGCTGACTGCAAAGTTCCCACCATTGGATACAATGGAGCGCCTATGCGCTACATTGTATCTCGAGTGCTCCGCCTGACTGACAGTTCAGGCGCGCACAGCCAATCAGGAGAGTGCCATGACGTGGCGCTCCCTGATTGGCTGAAGGGACCCTCTTTGACAGCAGTCACAGGGGTCCCACCAGTCGGGGAAAGGGAACCATGTATAAACATGGGACCTCTTTCAGTGCGTGGTCCGTGTTTTCCGTTTTTTTATTTTGCCAAGTACGTGGATTACAAACAAGAAGAGGACTGATCTATACTGGATTGTTGTGAGTACAATTTTATTTACAGGTACCCCGTGGATTCTACGTGGAGAAGGGGACCGACTCTTTGTGTCAACATAGGTAAGTATGTATGTATGTTGGTGTGCATGTATGTAATAAAGTTATACTATCACGGTGTGTGTGTGTGTATTGTTTTTATTTGGGTATTTTTTTTGTAGTAGAACTACAGGTACCAGCGGGCCTGTTTCCCCCCCCCCCCGCATGCTGGTACTTGTGGTTCTCTAAGTACCAGCTTGCGGGGGAGGCTTGCTGGGGCTTGTAGTTCTGCTACAAGAAACAATATTCTTTTTTTGACACATGGCTATCAGCCCCCCATCCACCACCCTTGGATGGGAGGGGACAGCCTCGGGCTTCACCCCTGGCCCTTGGGTGGCTGTAGAGAGGGGACCCCTTGATTTAAGGGGTCCCCACTCCTCCAGGGTACCCCCGCCAGGGGTGACTAGTTGGGGATTTAATGCCACGGCCGCAGGGACCAATATAAAAGTGTCCCCCGGCTGTGGCAATATCTCCTTGGCTAGTGGAGCCCGGTGCTCGTGTGAAAAATACGGGGGACCCCTACGTCTTTTGTCCCCGTATTTTTTACACCAGGACCAGACGCAGAGCCCGGTGCTGGTTGTTAAAATACGGGGGAACCCCTGTCATTTTTCCCCCCGTATTTTTACAACCAGGACCGTCTCAAAGAGCCCAAGGCTGGCTATGCTTAGGAGGGGGGAACCCAAGCAATTTTTTTCACGATTTTTTGAACACTTTGTGCCGTCCATGAAGTCGAATCCAGGCCGCCCACTATTCGTCAATTGGTCCGTTTTTCGACAGTGGGACTGTCAAATCCGTTATTTATTGAATATGTCAAATTCGGGTCCCGGCGGGAGGGTTTTGACTGTCAAATTGTGTCGAATTCAAAAACGGTCGAATTCCAGCCGGAATTCGACCGCAATTGCATATACCCCTAAGCAACTAGCATTGCTACAAATATTGAAACATTATTCTAAGATACTGGAGACAGTGAAGAAATACACAATTACAGTGGCCAAGCTTTTTAATTCACTTTATTTATTTTGTCACAATTTATTTCACATGCACTATATTTCACTTATGTTTTAATGATTACAATAAAAGTTATATTTTAGAATTTGTGGTCATCTATCATAAAGATATTTGACTTTAAGAAAGTATATAAGTCCGTGTGTGCACATTACAGGGAATTTCTTTTCTTTTGATCCTTTATATCTACATCATTCCTAGGAGCACCTCCCAATACATATAAGGTACTTATCTATATTACTGAATAAAAGGGAAAGGACTGATACTATATATGAGAATACAGAACTGAAAAGAAGGCGTCTGTGCGACTCTTTACTTATCTTACAAATACTGCCATATATGTCCAGTGGTACTGCCGTATAAGTCCAGTGGTACTGCCATATAACTCCAGTGATACTGCTTTATATGTCTAGTGGTACTGCCATATAATTCCAGTGATACTGCCGTATATGTCCAGTGGTACTGCCATATAATGCCAGTGATACTGACATATAATTCCAGTGATACTTCCATATATGTCCAGTGATACTGCCGTATAATTCCAGTGGTACTGGCATATAAGTCCAGTGCTAGTGACATATAATTCAAGTGGTACTGACGTAATAAATCCAGTGATACTGCCATATAAATCCAATGTTACTGCCGTATAATTCCAGTGATACTGATGTATAATTCCAGTGGTACTGGCGTAATAGTCCAGTGATACTGCCGTGTAAATCCAGTCCAGTGGTACTGCCATATAATTCCAGTGGTACTGCCGTATAATTCCAGTGATACTGCTATATAATTCCAGTGATACTGCTGTATATGTCCAGTGGTACTGCCATATAAGTCCAGTGGTACTGCCGTATAAGTCCAGTGGTACTGCCATATAAATCCAGTGGTACTGGCGTATAAATCAAGTCCAGTGGTGCTGCCATATAAGTTTAGTGGTGATGTCCTGTGCTTTATATTATTTACTCCAAATAATTGGGGTTATTAATATTTAATCCAAATCATTTTTACAGGGTTTGCCCTGTGTGGTGTAGAGGTATGCTCTCCTTTGCTGCATTTTGTTATATAACGCCAGAAAAATAATGGAGAACAAAAATTTGGAGGATAAAATAGGGAAAGATCAAAAACCACTTCCTCCTACTGGTGCTGCCGCAGCTGCTGTTGTTGCTGCTGGGAGTTGATCGTCATCCCAGAGGGGAAGTCGGAAGACCACTTGTACTACTTCAACTAAGCAAATGACTGTCCAACAGTCCTTTGCGAGAAAGATGAAATATGACAGCAGTCATCCTGTTGCAAAGCGGATTACTGAGGCCTTGACAGCTATGTTGGTGTTAGACGTGCATCCGGTATTCGCCATTAGTGCAGTGGGACTGCAGTGTCAACCCCAGATGGGCCAGGTGTTTGTGCCGCACACTTGTGCCGCTTAGCTTAGTCATCCAGTTACCTCATTGCTGCTTTTATACTTCCTTGCATGATGTGCTGTTTGGGGACTGTTTTTTTACGTGCCATGCTGTCTGCCACTGCAGTGCCACTCCTAGATGGGCCAGGTGTTTGTGCCGAACACTTGTGTCGCTTAGCTTAGTCATCCAGCTACCTCATTGCACCTCTTTTTCCTCTTTGCATGATGTGCTGTTTGGGGACTATTTTTTTTCAAGGGCCATCCTGTCTGCCCCTGCAGTGCCACTCTTAGATGGGCCAGGGTTTTGTGCCGCACATTTGTGTCGCTTAACTTGGTCATATAGCCACCTCATTACACCTCTTTTTCTTCTTTGCATTATGTGCTGTTTGGGGACTATTTTTTTTTAAGTGTCATCCTGTCTGACACTGCAGTGCCACTCCTAGATGGGCCAGGTGTTTGTGCCACACATTTGTGTCGCTTAGCTTAGTCATACAGCCACCTCGGTGCAACCTTTTTGGCCTAACAACACTACTGTGAGGAGTGAGGTGTTCAGAATAAACCAAAACTCGAAAGGGTGGTTTTGGAAAAACCAATCCAGTTCCAAAACACGAGAATGAAACCAGAACCAAAACAAAAACACGAAAAGTGCCCGCCACACATCTGTAGTTTTACATACATTTAAAACTGAATTTAACCTATGCGGTGGTATGCGTGGAAATCTTCCGGGCTAGCCAACACTGGCTACCCTGGAAGATTTCCCGGCATACTACCTCCTGACTCCCTTGGGACAGGCGTGCAGCGTGCACGGTGCCAGGGAATCAGCATACTCCATTATGGAGTTTATCCCACCACCCAGACTCCACAAGGCAGCCGGGAATCAGCACTGGGGCTGGCGATCCCAGCGGGTGATTTAAATTGAAAACCCACCACTGAAGGGGTTAAAGTGAACTCTGTGTTAAACTCAGAAGAGCTATGAAAAGGTGCATACACGCTAGAGATGAGCGCCGGAAATTTTTCGGGTTTTGTGTTTTGGTTTTGGGTTCGGTTCCGCGGCCGTGTTTTGGGTTCGACCGCGTTTTGGCAAAACCTCACCGAATTTTTTTTGTCGGATTGGGGTGTGTTTTGGATTCGGGTGTTTTTTTCAAAAAACCCTAAAAAACAGCTTAAATCATAGAATTTGGGGGTCATTTTGATCCCAAAGTATTATTAACCTCAAAAACCATAATTTACACTCATTTTCAGTCTATTCTGAATACCTCACACCTCACAATATTATTTTTAGTCCTAAAATTTGCACCGAGGTCGCTGTGTGAGTAAGATAAGCGACCCTAGTGGCCGACACAAACACCGGGCCCATCTAGGAGTGGCACTGCAGTGTCACGCAGGATGTCCCTTCCAAAAAACCCTCCCCAAACAGCACATGACGCAAAGAAAAAAAGAGGCGCAATGAGGTAGCTGTGTGAGTAAGATAAGCGACCCTAGTGGCCGACACAAACACCGGGCCCATCTAGGAGTGGCACTGCAGTGTCACGCAGGATGTCCCTTCCAAAAAACCCTCCCCAAACAGCACATGACGCAAAGAAAAAAAGAGGCGCAATGAGGTAGCTGACTGTGTGAGTAAGATAAGCGACCCTAGTGGCCGACACAAACACCGGGCCCATCTAGGAGTGGCACTGCAGTGTCACGCAGGATGGCCCTTCCAAAAAACCCTTCCCAAACAGCACATGACGCAAAGAAAAAAAGAGGCGCAATGAGGTAGCTGACTGTGTGAGTAAGATAAGCGACCCTAGTGGCCGACACAAACACCGGGCCCATCTAGGAGTGGCACTGCAGTGTCACGCATGATGGCCCTTCCAAAAAACCCTCCCCAAACAGCACATGACGCAAAGAAAAAAAGAGGCGCAATGAGGTAGCTGACTGTGTGAGTAAGATAAGCGACCCTAGTGGCCGACACAAACACCGGGCCCATCTAGGAGTGGCACTGCAGTGTCACGCAGGATGGCCCTTCCAAAAAACCCTCCCCAAACAGCACATGACGCAAAGAAAAAAAGAGGCGCAATGAGGTAGCTGACTGTGTGAGTAAGATAAGCGACCCTAGTGGCCGACACAAACACCGGGCCCATCTAGGAGTGGCACTGCAGTGTCACGCAGGATGGCCCTTCCAAAAAACCCTCCCCAAACAGCACATGACGCAAAGAAAAATAAAAGAAAAAAGAGGTGCAAGATGGAATTGTCCTTGGGCCCTCCCACCCACCCTTATGTTGTATAAACAGGACATGCACACTTTAACCAACCCATCATTTCAGTGACAGGGTCTGCCACACGACTGTGACTGATATGACGGGTTGGTTTGGACCCCCCCCAAAAAAGAAGCAATTAATCTCTCCTTGCACAAACTGGCTCTACAGAGGCAAGATGTCCACCTCATCATCATCCTCCGATATATCACCATGTACATCCCCCTCCTCACAGATTATCAATTCGTCCCCACTGGAATCCACCATCTCAGCTCCCTGTGTACTTTGTGGAGGCAATTGCTGCTGGTCAATGTCTCCGCGGAGGAATTGATTATAATTCATTTTAATGAACATCATCTTCTCCACATTTTCTGGATGTAACCTCGTACGCCGATTGCTGACAAGGTGAGCGGCGGCACTAAACACTCTTTCGAAGTACACACTTGTGGGAGGGCAACTTAGGTAGAATAAAGCCAGTTTGTGCAAGGGCCTCCAAATTGCCTCTTTTTCCTGCCAGTATAAGTACGGACTGTGTGACGTGCCTACTTGGATGCGGTCACTCATATAATCCTCCACCATTCTTTCAATGTTGAGAGAATCATATGCAGTGACAGTAGACGACATGTCCGTAATCGTTGTCAGGTCCTTCAGTCCGGACCAGATGTCAGCATCAGCAGTCGCTCCAGACTGCCCTGCATCACCGCCAGCGGGTGGGCTCGGAATTCTGAGCCTTTTCCTCGCACCCCCAGTTGCGGGAGAATGTGAAGGAGGAGATGTTGACAGGTCGCGTTCCGCTTGACTTGACAATTTTCTCACCAGCAGGTCTTTCAACCCCAGCAGACTTGTGTCTGCCGGAAAGAGAGATCCAAGGTAGGTTTTAAATCTAGGATCGAGCACGGTGGCCAAAATGTAGTGCTCTGATTTCAACAGATTGACCACCCGTGAATCCTTGTTAAGCGAATTAAGGGCTCCATCCACAAGTCCCACATGCCTAGCGGAATCGCTCCGTGTTAGCTCCTCCTTCAATGTCTCCAGCTTCTTCTGCAAAAGCCTGATGAGGGGAATGACCTGACTCAGGCTGGCAGTGTCTGAACTGACTTCACGTGTGGCAAGTTCAAAGGGCATCAGAACCTTGCACAACGTTGAAATCATTCTCCACTGCACTTGAGACAGGTGCATTCCACCTCCTATATCGTGCTCAATTGTATAGGCTTGAATGGCCTTTTGCTGCTCCTCCAACCTCTGAAGCATATAGAGGGTTGAATTCCACCTCGTTACCACTTCTTGCTTCAGATGATGGCAGGGCAGGTTCAGTAGTTTTTGGTGGTGCTCCAGTCTTCTGTACGTGGTGCCTGTACGCCGAAAGTGTCCCGCAATTCTTCTGGCCACCGACAGCATCTCTTGCACGCCCCTGTCGTTTTTAAAAAAATTCTGCACCACCAAATTCAAGGTATGTGCAAAACATGGGACGTGCTGGAATTTGCCCATATTTAATGCACACACAATATTGCTGGCGTTGTCCGATGCCACAAATCCACAGGAGAGTCCAATTGGGGTAAGCCATTCTGCGATGATCTTCCTCAGTTGCCGTAAGAGGTTTTTAGCTGTGTGCGTATTCTGGAAAGCGGTGATACAAAGCGTAGCCTGCCTAGGAAAGAGTTGGCGTTTGCGAGATGCTGCTACTGGTGCCGCCGCTGCTGTTCTTGCGGCGGGAGTCCATACATCTACCCAGTGGGCTGTCACAGTCATATAGTCCTGACCCTGCCCTGCTCCACTTGTCCACATGTCCGTGGTTAAGTGGACATTGGGTACAACTGCATTTTTTAGGACACTGGTGAGTCTTTTTCTGACGTCCGTGTACATTCTCGGTATCGCCTGCCTACAGAAGTGGAACCTAGATGGTATTTGGTAACGGGGGCACACTGCCTCAATAAATTGTCTAGTTCCCTGTGAACTAACGGCGGATACCGGACGCACGTCTAACACCAACATAGTTGTCAAGGCCTCAGTTATCCGCTTTGCAGCAGGATGACTGCTGTGATATTTCATCTTCCTCGCAAAGGACTGTTGGACAGTCAATTGCTTACTGGAAGTAGTACAAGTGGGCTTACGACTTCCCCTCTGGGATGACCATCGACTCCCAGCAGCAACAACAGCAGCGCCAGCAGCAGTAGGCGTTACACACAAGGATGCATCGGAGGAATCCCAGGCAGGAGAGGACTCGTCAGAATTGCCAGTGACATGGCCTGCAGGACTATTGGCATTCCTGGGGAAGGAGGAAATTGACACTGAGGGAGTTGGTGGGGTGGTTTGCGTGAGCTTGGTTACAAGAGGAAGGGATTTACTGGTCAGTGGACTGCTTCCGCTGTCGCCCAAAGTTTTTGAACTTGTCACTGACTTATTATGAATGCGCTGCAGGTGACGTATAAGGGAGGATGTTCCGAGGTGGTTAACGTCCTTACCCCTACTTATTACAGCTTGACAAAGGGAACACACGGCTTGACAAATGTTGTCCGCATTTCTGGTGAAATACTTCCACACCGAAGAGCTGATTTTTTTGGTATTTTCACCAGGCATGTCAACGGCCATATTCCTCCCACGGACAACAGGTGTCTCCCCGGGTGCCTGACTTAAACAAACGACCTCACCATCAGAATCATCCTGGTCAATTTCCTCCCCAGCGCCAGCAACACCCATATCCTCCTCATCCTGGTGTACTTCAACACTGACATCTTCAATCTGACTATCAGGAACTGGACTGCGGGTGCTCCTTCCAGCACTTGCAGGGGGCGTGCAAATGGTGGAAGGCGCATGCTCTTCACGTCCAGTGTTGGGAAGGTCAGGCATCGCAACCGACACAATTGGACTCTCCTTGTGGATTTGGGATTTCGAAGAACGCACAGTTCTTTGCGGTGCTTTTGCCAGCTTGAGTCTTTTCAGTTTTCTAGCGAGAGGCTGAGTGCTTCCATCCTCATGTGAAGCTGAACCACTAGCCATGAACATAGGCCAGGGCCTCAGCCGTTCCTTGCCACTCCGTGTGGTAAATGGCATATTGGCAAGTTTACGCTTCTCCTCCGACAATTTTATTTTAGGTTTTGGAGTCCTTTTTTTACTGATATTTGGTGTTTTGGATTTGACATGCTCTGTACTATGACATTGGGCATCGGCCTTGGCAGACGACGTTGCTGGCATTTCATCGTCTCGGCCATGACTAGTGGCAGCAGCTTCAGCACGAGGTGGAAGTGGATCTTGATCTTTCCCTAATTTTGGAACCTCAACATTTTTGTTCTCCATATTTTAATAGGCACAACTAAAAGGCACCTCAGGTAAACAATGGAGATGGATGGATACTAGTATACAATTATGGATGGACTGCCGAGTGCCGACACAGAGGTAGCTACAGCCGTGGACTATTGTACTGTACTGTGTCTGCTGCTAATATAGACTGGATGATAATGAGATGTAGTATGTATGTATAAAGAAGAAAGAAAAAAAAACCACGGGTAGGTGGTATACAATTATGGATGGACTGCCGAGTGCCGACACAGAGGTAGCTACAGCCGTGGACTACCGTACTGTGTCTGCTGCTAATATAGACTGGTTGATAATGAGATGTAGTATGTATAAAGAAGAAAGAAAAAAAAAACCACGGGTAGGTGGTATACAATTATGGACGGACTGCCGAGTGCCGACACAGAGGTAGCTACAGCCGTGGACTACCGTACTGTACTGTGTCTGCTGCTAATATAGACTGGATGATAATGAGATGTAGTATGTATAAAGAAGAAAGAAAAAAAAACCACGGGTAGGTGGTATACAATTATGGATGAACTGCCGAGTGCCGACACAGAGGTAGCTACAGCCGTGGACTACTGTACTGTGTCTGCTGCTAATATAGACTGGTTGATAAAGAGATGTAGTATGTATGTATAAAGAAGAAAGAAAAAAAAACCACGGGTAGGTGGTATACAATTATGGACGGACTGCCGAGTGCCGACACAGAGGTAGCTACAGCCGTGGACTACCGTACTGTACTGTGTCTGCTGCTAATATAGACTGGTTGATAAAGAGATGTAGTATGTATGTATAAAGAAGAAAGAAAAAAAAACCACGGGTAGGTGGTATACAATTATGGATGGACTGCCGAGTGCCGACACAGAGGTAGCTACAGCCGTGGACTACTGTACTGTGTCTGCTGCTAATATAGACTGGTTGATAAAGAGATGTAGTATGTATGTATAAAGAAGAAAGAAAAAAAAACCACGGGTAGGTGGTATACAATTATGGATGGACTGCCGAGTGCCGACACAGAGGTAGCTACAGCCGTGAACTACCGTACTGTGTCTGCTGCGACTGGATGATAAATAATGATATAAAAAATATATATATATCACTACTGCAGCCGGACAGGTATATATTATATAATGACGGACCTGCTGGACACTGTCTGTCAGCAGAATGAGTTTTTTATAGAATAAAAAAAAAACACCACACAAGTCACACGACGAGTGTTTAACTTTTTCAGGCAATCACAATATAGTATACTACTAACTATACTGGTGGTCAGGTCACTGGTCAGTCACACTGGCAGTGGCACTCCTGCAGCAAAAGTGTGCACTGTTTAATTTTAATAATATGTACTCCTGGCTCCTGCTATAACCTATAACTGGCACTGCTCCCCAGTCTCCCCCACAATTATAAGCTGTGTGAGCACAGTCAGATATATACATAGATGATGCAGCACACTGGGCTGAGCAGTGCACACAGATATGGTATGTGACTGAGTCACTGTGTATCGTTTTTTTCAGGCAGAGAACGGATTATATTAAATAAAACTGCACTGTCTGGTGGTCACTGTGGTCAGTCACTACTAAACTCTGCACTCTCTACAGTACTCCTAAGCTCCAGTAAATCAAGTGTCTCTGTCTCAAATCAATCTCACTCTCTCTCTTCTAATCTAAATGGAGAGGACGCCAGCCACGTCCTCTCCCTATCAATCTCAATGCACGTGTGAAAATGGCGGCGACGCGCGGCTCCTTATATAGAATCCGAGTCTCGCGAGAATCCGACAGCGTCATGATGACGTTCGGGCGCGCTCGGGTTAACCGAGCAAGGCGGGAAGATCCGAGTCGCTCGGACCCGTGAAAAAAAACATGAAGTTCGGGCGGGTTCGGATTCCGATGAACCGAACCCGCTCATCTCTAATACACGCTAGGCGATTTTGAGCTCAAAGTAGCTCACTTTTGGCATTTTGAGCTACTTTGAGCTCAAAATCACCTAGAGTGTTTAGCCAGGTGATGAGCAGTGAGCGCTGATTCGCATTCCTGCATCATCGCTGGCTGCCGCTGTCCGTCGATGTGCTTTACTGGCTGAATGAACCACTTTCCACAGTCTCCTACTGTGGAAAGTGGTTCACCTCCCGTGAAAATCGCTGGGCCGGATGAAAATCGTTCAGTGTGTGCGATTTTTCGCCCAGCAATGTTTACATCATTGCTCAGCATACACACTAGGCAAAAACATCCAGTGTGTATGCACCTTAAGACTGTATTCTACAGTAGGTAGAAATGATGGAAACATCATTATTAAGGAGTTTAGCTCGCCCCCCAGACTCCTATTGGCTGGGGGGGGGGCGCTTAGCTGTAAAATGGCTTATGCTGATTCCTGGGCGCCACAAGGCAGCCGGGAATCAGCGCTAATGCTGGCAATCCCCGCGGGTGATTGCCAGGTGATAATGTTGCCCTACCCCGTCCATCGCCCCCCCCCTGCACCTCCCTCTCCCACGCCAATTTAAAAACACACTCCCAGTTTTTAAACTGAAAACCCACCATTGAAGGGGCTAAAGTGAACTCTCTGTGTTAAACTCAGAAGAGCTATGTAAAGGTGCATACACACACTAGGCAATTTTGAGCTCAAAGTAGCTCACTTTTGGCATTTTGAGCTACTTCGAGCTCAAAATCACCTAGAGTCAGTGACGTGCGGTGGGGTGAGGCAGGTGAGGCAGAGCCTTTTCTGTCATACTAACGTTTGTACCAGAGTTTTGACTGTATAAAGCATACCTCCCAACTAGTGATGAGCGGGTTCGGATCCTCGGGATCCGAACCCGCCCGAACGTCACCTTTTTTTTCACGGGTCCGAGCAACTCGGATCCTCCCGCCTTGCTCGGTTAACCCGAGCGCGCCCGAACGTCATCATCCCGCGGTCGGATTCTCGCGAGATTCGTATTCTATATAAGGAGCCACGCGTCGCCGCCAATTTTCACTCGTGCATTGGAGATGATCGTGAGAGGACGTGGCTAGCGTCCTCTCAGTTTCTATGTTCAGTGGGCTGCAAATTGTGCTGCAAATATCTGTGCTCAGTGTGCTGCAAATATCTGTGCTCAGTGTGCTGCAAGTGCAAATATCTACGTTCTCTGCCTGAAAAACGCTCCATATCTGACTGTGCTCAGTGTGCTGCAAATATCTGTGCTCAGTGTGCTAATTGCTTTATTGTGGGGACTGGGGACCAGCAGTATTATATAGTAGGAGCACAGTGCAGAGTTTTGCTGACCAGTGACCACCAGTATTATACGTTCTCTGCCTGAAAAACGCTCCATATCTGTGCTGCATTGTAGTATATAGTAGGAGGACAGTGCAGAATTTTGCTGACCACCAGTATAACTATATATATAGCAGTACGGTACAGTAGTCCACTGCTCTACCTACCTCTGTGTCCTCTAGTATACTATCCATCCATACCTGTGGTGCAATTCAGTTGTGCGCAGTATATATAGTAGTAGGCCATTGCTATTGATATATTACTGGCATAAAATTCCACACATTAAAAAATGGAGAACAAAAATGTGGAGGGTAAAATAGGGAAAGATCAAGATCCACTTCCACCTCGTGCTGAAGCTGCTGCCACTAGTCATGGCCGAGATGATGAAATGCCATCAACGTCGTCTGCCAAGGCCGATGCCCAATGTCATAGTAGAGAGTATGTAAAATCCCAAAAAATAAAGCTCAGTAAAATGACCCAAAAATCTAAATCAAAATCATCTGAGAAGCGTAAACTTGCCAATGTGCCATTTATGACACAGAGTGGCAAGGAACGGCTGAGGCCCTGGCCTATGTTCAAGGCTAGTGGTTCAGCTTCACCTGAGGATGGAAGCACTCATCCTCCTGCTAGAAAACTTAAAAGAGTTAAGATGGCAAAAGCACAGCAAAGAACTGTGCGTTCTACTAAATCACAAATCCCCAAGGAGAGTCCAATTGTGTCGGTTGCGATGCCTGACCTTCCAACACTGGACGGGAAGAGGTTGCGCCTTCCACCATTTGCACGCCCCCTGCAAGTGCTGGAAGGAGCACCCGCAGTCCAGTTCCTGATAGTCAAATTGAAGATGTCACTGTTGAAGTACACCAGGATGAGGATATGGGTGTTGCTGGCGCTGGGGAGGAAATTGACAAGGAGGATTCTGATGGTGAGGTGGTTTGTTTAAGTCAGGCACCCGGGGAGACACCTGTTGTCCGTGGGACGAATATGGCCATTGACATGCCTGGTCAAAATACAAAAAAAAATCACCTCTTCGGTGTGGAATTATTTCAACAGAAATGCGGACAACTGGTGTCAAGCCATGTGTTGCCTTTGTCAAGCTGTAATAAGTAGGGGTAAGGACGTTAACCACCTAGGAGCATCACGTCACCTGGACCGCATTCATCAGAAGTCAGTGACAAGTTCAAAAACTTTGGATGACAGCAGAAGCAGTCCACTGACCACTAAATCCCTTCCTCTTGTAACCAAGCTCCAGCAAACCACACCACCAACTCCCTCAGTGTCAATTTCCTCCTTACACAGGAAAGCCAATAGTTCTGCAGGCCATATCACTGTCAAGTCTGACGAGTCCTCTCCTGCCTGGGATTCCTCCAATGCATCCTTGAGTGTAACGCCTACTGCTGCTGGCGCTGCTGTTGTTGAAGCTGGGAGTCGATCGTCATCCCAGAGGGGAAGTCGGAAGACCACTTGTACTACTTCCAGTAAGCAATTGACTGTCCAACAGTCCTTTGAGAGGAAGATGAAATATCACAGCAGTCATCCTGCTGCAAAGCGGATAACTCAGGCCTTGGCAGCCTGGGCGGTGAGAAACGTGTTTCCGGTATCCACCGTTAATTCACAGGGAACTAGAGACTTTATTGAGGTACTGTGTCCCTGGTACCAAATACCATCTAGGTTCCATTTCTCTAGGCAGGCGATACCGAAAATGTACACAGACGTCAGAAAAAGAGTCACCAGTGTCGTAAAAAATGCAGTTGTGCCCAATGTCCACTTAACCACGGACATGTGGACAAGTGGAGCAGGGCAGACTCAGGACAATATGACTGTGACAGCCCACTGGGTAGATGTATTGCCTCCCGCAGCAAGAACAGCAGCGGCGGCACCAGTAGCAGCATCTCGCAAACGCCAACTCGTTTACCGCTTTCCATAAGAGGCACACAGCTGACAACCTCTTACGGAAACTGAGGAACATCATCGCAGAATGGCTTACCCCAATTGGACTCTCCTGGGGATTTGTGACATCGGACAACGCCACAAATATTGTGCGTGCATTACATTTGGGCAAATTCCAGCACGTCCCATGTTTTGCACATACATTGAATATGGTGGTGCAGAATTATTTAAAAAATGACAGGGGCGTGCAAGAGATGCTGTTGGTGGCCCGAAGAATTGCGGGCCACTTTCGGCATTCAGCCACCGCGTGCCGAAGACTGGAGCACCAGCAATCAGTCCTGAACCTGCCCTGCCATCATCCGAAGCAAGAGGTGGTAACGAGGTGGAATTCAACCCTCTATATGCTTCAGAGGATGGAGGAGCAGCAAAAGGCCATTCAAGCCTATACATCTGCCTACGATATAGGCAAAGGAGGGGGAATGCACCTGACTCAAGCGCAGTGGAGAATGATTTCAACGTTGTGCAAGGTTCTGCAACCCTTTCAACTTGCCACACGTGAAGTCAGTTCAGACACTGCCAGCCTGAGTCAGGTCATTCCCTTCATTAGGCTTTTGCAGAAGAAGCTGGAGACATTGAAGGAGGAGCTAAAACAGAGCGATTCCGCTTGGCATGTGGGACTTGTGGATGGAGCCCTTAATTCGCTTAACCAGGATTCACGGGTGGTCAATCTGTTGAAATCAGAGCACTACATTTTGGCCACCGTGCTCGATCCTAGATTTAAAACCTACGTTGTATCTCTCTTTCCGGCAGACACAAGTCTGCAGAGGTTCAAACTTCAAAGACCTGCTGGTGAGAAAATTGTCAAGTCAAGCGGAACGTGACCCGTCAACAGCTCCTCCTTCACATTCTCCCGCAACTGGGGGTGCGAGGAAAAGGCTCAGAATTCTGAGCCCACCCGCTGGCGGTGATGCAGGGCAGTCTGGAGCGAGTGCTGACATCTGGTCCGGACTGAAGGACCTGCCAACGATTACTGACATGTCGTCTACTGTCACTGCATATGATTCTGTCACCATTGAAAGAATGGTGGAGGATTATATGAGTGACCGCATCCAAGTAGGCATGTCAGACAGTCCGTACGTATACTGGCAGGAAAAAGAGGCACAAACTGGCTTTATTTTACCTAAGTTGCCCCCCCTCCAGTGTGTACTCCGAAAGAGTGTTTAGTGCAGCCGCTCACCTTGTCAGCAATCGGCGTACGAGGTTACTTCCAGAAAATATGGAGAAGATGATGTTCATCAAAATTAATTATAATCAATTCCTCCGTGGAAACATTCACCAGCAATTGCCTCCAGAAAGTACACAGGGACCTGAGATGTTGGATTCCAGTGGGGACGAATTAATAATCTATGAGGAGGGGGATGTACACAGTGAAAGGGGTGAAGAATTGGATGATGAGGAGGAGGTGGACATCTTGCCTCTGTAGAGCCAGTTTGTGCAAGGAGAGATTGATTGCTTCTTTTTTGGTGGGGGCCCAAACCAACCAGTCATTTCAGTCACAGTCGTGTGGCAGACCCTGTCGCTCAAATGATGGGTTTGTTAAAGTGTGTATGTCCTGTTTATACAACATAAGGGTGGGTGGGAGGGCCCAAGGACAATTCCATCTTGCACCTCTTTTTTCTTTCATTTTTCTTTGCATCATGTGCTGTTTGGGGACTATTTTTTTGAAGTGCCATCCTGTCTGACACTGCAGTGCCACTCCTAGGTGGGCCAGGTGTTTGTGTCGGCCACTTGTGTCGCTTAGCTTAGCCATCCAGCGACCTTGGTGCACCTCTTTTTTTCTTTGCATCATGTGCTGTTTGGGGACTATTTTTTAAATCTGCCATCCTGTCTGACACTGCAGTGCCACTCCTAGATGGGCCAGGTGTTTGTGTCGGCCACTTGGGTCGCTTAGCTTAGCCATCCAGCGACCTTGGTGCACCTCTTTTTTTCTTTGCATCATGTGCTGTTTGGGGACTATTTTTTAAATCTGCCATCCTGTCTGACACTGCAGTGCCACTCCTAGATGGGCCAGGTGTTTGTGTCGGCCACTTGGGTCGCTTAGCTTAGCCATCCAGCGACCTTGGTGCACCTCTTTTTTTCTTTGCATCATGTGCTGTTTGGGGACTATTTTTTAAATCTGCCATCCTGTCTGACACTGCAGTGCCACTCCTAGATGGGCCAGGTGTTTGTGTCGGCCACTTGGGTCGCTTAGCTTAGTCACACAGCTACCTCATTGCGCCTCTTTTTTTCTTTGCATCATGTGCTGTTTGGGGACTATTTTTTTGAAGTGCCATCCTGTCTGACACTGCAGTGCCACTCCTAGGTGGGCCAGGTGTTTGTGTCGGCCACTTGTGTCGCTTAGCTTAGCCATCCAGCGACCTTGGTGCACCTCTTTTTTTCTTTGCATCATGTGCTGTTTGGGGACTATTTTTTAAATCTGCCATCCTTTCTGACACTGCAGTGCCACTCCTAGATGGGCCAGGTGTTTGTGTCGGCCACTTGGGTCGCTTAGCTTAGCCATCCTGCGACCTTGGTGCACCTCTTTTTTTCTTTGCATCATGTGCTGTTTGGGGACTATTTTTTAAATCTGCCATCCTGTCTGACACTGCAGTGCCACTCCTAGATGGGCCAGGTGTTTGTGTCGGCCACTTGGGTCGCTTAGCTTAGCCATCCAGCGACCTTGGGGCACCTCTTTTTCTTTGCATCATGTGCTGTTTGGGGACTATTTTTTAAATCTGCCATCCTGTCTGACACTGCAGTGCCACTCCTAGATGGGCCAGGTGTTTGTGTCGGCCACTTGGGTCGCTTAGCTTAGTCACACAGCTACCTCATTGCGCCTCTTTTTTTCTTTGCATCATGTGCTGTTTGGGGACTATTTTTTTGAAGTGCCATCCTGTCTGACACTGCAGTGCCACTCCTAGATGGGCCAGGTGTTTGTGTCGGCCACTTGGGTCGCTTAGCTTAGTCATCCAGCGACCTCGGTGCAAATTTTAGGACTAAAAATAATATTGTGAGGTGTGAGGTGTTCAGAATAGACTGAGAATGAGTGGAAATTATGGTTATTGAGGTTAATAATACTATGGGATCAAAATGACCCCCACATTCTATGATTTAAGCTGTTTTTGAGGGTTTTTTGTAAAAAAAACACCCAAATCCAAAACACACCCGAATCCGATAAAAAATTTTCAGGGAGGTTTTGCCAAAACGCGTCTGAATCCAAAACCAAAACATGAAAAATTTCCGGTGCACATCACTACTCCCAACATGACCCTCTCCAGGAGGGACAGAATACTCTGCTTCTGGACTTCCCTCTTAATTTATGATTGTTGGCACCTGTATTGAACAGGTAAATGGATAAAAAAGGTGTTTCAGCACAGGTGATGGCAATCATACATTAAGAGGGAAGTCCAGGAGCAGAGTATTCTGTCCCTCCTGGAGAGGGTCATGTTGGGAGGTATGATAAAGTATATGAAAAATACAAAGATTATGTTTGAAATATCTTCTTTGTATTATTCTAATAATTTTTATAGCCAAAACTGTGGAGTAAAAAGTCTATGGCAGGTGAGGCAGTGCCTCCACCACCTATCTTTTCCGCACATCTCAGATCAAAACTCAACAAATTTCCAGCAGTATATACTGCTGCACCTGTGCATTACACCCACATATACCCTTTGGCTCATATATTGCATGTAAAACTGGCTCTGGTGCTAGCCAGTGCCTCCTGAGCCATTTAGCTCACCGCACGTCCCTGCCTAGAGTGTATGGCCGGGCGATGAGCAGTGAGCGCTGATTCGCATTCCTGCATCATCGCTGGCTGCCGCTGTCTGTCGATGTGTTTTACCTGCCAAGTGAACCACTTTCCACAGTCTCCTACTGTAGAAAGTGGTTCACCTCCCATGAACATCGCTGGCTCAGGTGAAAATCGCTCAGTGTTTATGCTCTGTGCAATTTTCCGCCCAGTAATATTCACATCATCGCTCTGCATACACACTGGGCAAAAACGTCCAGTGTGTATGTACCTGGAGACTGCATTCTACAGTAGGTAGAAATGATGGAAACATCTTTCTATGATGTGACAAGGCCTATGGTGAAAGGTAGGAAAGAGAAGCGTGCTAAATCAGATATCCCATAAAAAGTAGAGATGAGCGCCTGAAATTTTTCGGGTTTTGTGTTTTGGTTTTGGGTTCGGTTCCGCGGCCGTGTTTTGGGTTCGAACGCGTTTTGGCAAAACCTCACCGAATTTTTTTTGTCGGATTCGGGTGTGTTTTGGATTCGGGTGTTTTTTTCAAAAAACACTAAAAAACAGCTTAAATCATAGAATTTGGGGGTCATTTTGATCCCAAAGTATTATTAACCTCAAAAACCATAATTTACACTCATTTTCAGTCTATTCTGAATACCTCACACCTCACAATATTATTTTTAGTCCTAAAATTTGCACCGAGGTCGCTGTGTGAGTAAGATAAGCGACCCTAGTGGCCGACACAAACACCGGGCCCATCTAGGAGTGGCACTGCAGTGTCACGCAGGATGTCCCTTCCAAAAAACCCTCCCCAAACAGCACATGACGCAAAGAAAAAAAGAGGCGCAATGAGGTAGCTGTGTGAGTAAGATTAGCGACCCTAGTGGCCGACACAAACACCGGGCCCATCTAGGAGTGGCACTGCAGTGTCACGCAGGATGGCCCTTCCAAAAAACCCTCCCCAAACAGCACATGACGCAAAGAAAAAAAGAGGCGCAATGAGGTAGCTGTGTGAGTAAGATTAGCGACCCTAGTGGCCGACACAAACACCGGGCCCATCTAGGAGTGGCACTGCAGTGTCACGCAGGATGTCCCTTCCAAAAAAACCTCCCCAAACAGCACATGACGCAAAGAAAAAAAGAGGCGCAATGAGGTAGCTGTGTGAGTAAGATTAGCGACCCTAGTAGCCGACACAAACACCGGGCCCATCTAGGAGTGGCACTGCAGTGTCACGCAGGATGTCCCTTCCAAAAAACCCTCCCCAAACAGCACATGACGCAAAGAAAAAAAGAGGCGCAATGAGGTAGCTGTGTGAGTAAGATTAGCGACCCTAGTGGCCGACACAAACACCGGGCCCATCTAGGAGTGGCACTGCAGTGTCACGCAGGATGGCCCTTCCAAAAAACCCTCCCCAAACAGCACATGACGCAAAGAAAAAGAAAAGAAAAAAGAGGTGCAAGATGGAATTGTCCTTGGGCCCTCCCACCCACCCTTATGTTGTATAAACAAAACAGGACATGCACACTTTAACCAACCCATCATTTCAGTGACAGGGTCTGCCACACGACTGTGACTGATATGACGGGTTGGTTTGGACCCCCCCCAAAAAAGAAGCAATTAATCTCTCCTTGCACAAACTGGCTCTACAGAGGCAAGATGTCCACCTCATCATCACCCTCCGATATATCACCGTGTACATCCCCCTCCTCACAGATTATCAATTCGTCCCCACTGGAATCCACCATCTCAGCTCCCTGTGTACTTTGTGGAGGCAATTGCTGCTGGTCAATGTCTCCGCGGAGGAATTGATTATAATTCATTTTAATGAACATCATCTTCTCCACATTTTCTGGATGTAACCTCGTACGCCGATTGCTGACAAGGTGAGCGGCGGCACTAAACACTCTTTCGGAGTACACACTTGTGGGAGGGCAACTTAGGTAGAATAAAGCCAGTTTGTGCAAGGGCCTCCAAATTGCCTCTTTTTCCTGCCAGTATAAGTACGGACTGTGTGACGTGCCTACTTGGATGCGGTCACTCATATAATCCTCCACCATTCTATCAATGTTGAGAGAATCATATGCAGTGACAGTAGACGACATGTCCGTAATCGTTGTCAGGTCCTTCAGTCCGGACCAGATGTCAGCATCAGCAGTCGCTCCAGACTGCCCTGCATCACCGCCAGCGGGTGGGCTCGGAATTCTGAGCCTTTTCCTCGCACCCCCAGTTGCGGGAGAATGTGAAGGAGGAGATGTTGACAGGTCGCGTTCCGCTTGACTTGACAATTTTGTCACCAGCAGGTCTTTCAACCCCAGCAGACTTGTGTCTGCCGGAAAGAGAGATCCAAGGTAGGCTTTAAATCTAGGATCGAGCACGGTGGCCAAAATGTAGTGCTCTGATTTCAACAGATTGACCACCCGTGAATCCTTGTTAAGCGAATTAAGGGCTCCATCCACAAGTCCCACATGCCTAGCGGAATCGCTCCGTGTTAGCTCCTCCTTCAATGTCTCCAGCTTCTTCTGCAAAAGCCTGATGAGGGGAATGACCTGACTCAGGCTGGCAGTGTCTGAACTGACTTCACGTGTGGCAAGTTCAAAGGGCATCAGAACCTTGCACAACGTTGAAATCATTCTCCACTGCGCTTGAGACAGGTGCATTCCACCTACTATATCGTGCTCAATTGTATAGGCTTGAATGGCCTTTTGCTGCTCCTCCAACCTCTGAAGCATATAGAGGGTTGAATTCCACCTCGTTACCACTTCTTGCTTCAGATGATGGCAGGGCAGGTTCAGTAGTTTTTGGTGGTGCTCCAGTCTTCTGTACGTGGTGCCTGTACGCCGAAAGTGTCCCGCAATTCTTCTGGCCACCGACAGCATCTCTTGCACGCCCCTGTCGTTTTTTAAAAAATTCTGCACCACCAAATTCAAGGTATGTGCAAAACATGGGACGTGCTGGAATTTGCCCATATTTAATGCACACACAATATTGCTGGCGTTGTCCGATACCACAAATCCACAGGAGAGTCCAATTGGGGTAAGCCATTCCGCGATGATCTTCCTCAGTTGCCGTAAGAGGTTTTCAGCTGTGTGCGTATTCTGGAAAGCGGTGATACAAAGCGTAGCCTGCCTAGGAAAGAGTTGGCGTTTGCGAGATGCTGCTACTGGTGCCGCCGCTGCTGTTCTTGCGGCGGGAGTCCATACATCTACCCAGTGGGCTGTCACAGTCATATAGTCCTGACCCTGCCCTGCTCCACTTGTCCACATGTCCGTGGTTAAGTGGACATTGGGTACAACTGCATTTTTTAGGACACTGGTGAGTCTTTTTCTGACGTCCGTGTACATTCTCGGTATCGCCTGCCTAGAGAAGTGGAACCTAGATGGTATTTGGTAACGGGGGCACACTGCCTCAATAAATTGTCTAGTTCCCTGTGAACTAACGGCGGATACCGGACGCACGTCTAACACCAACATAGTTGTCAAGGCCTCAGTTATCCGCTTTGTAGCAGGATGACTGCTGTGATATTTCATCTTCCTCGCAAAGGACTGTTGAACAGTCAATTGCTTACTGGAAGTAGTACAAGTGGGCTTACGACTTCCCCTCTGGGATGACCATCGACTCCCAGCAGCAACAACAGCAGCGCCAGCAGCAGTAGGCGTTACACGCAAGGATGCATCGGAGGAATCCCAGGCAGGAGAGGACTCGTCAGAATTGCCAGTGACATGGCCTGCAGGACTATTGGCATTCCTGGGGAAGGAGGAAATTGACACTGAGGGAGTTGGTGGGGTGGTTTGCGTGAGCTTGGTTACAAGAGGAAGGGATTTACTGGTCAGTGGACTGCTTCCGCTGTCACCCAAAGTTTTTGAACTTGTCACTGACTTATTATGAATGCGCTGCAGGTGACGTATAAGGGAGGATGTTCCGAGGTGGTTAACGTCCTTACCCCTACTTATTACAGCTTGACAAAGGGAACACACGGCTTGACACCTGTTGTCCGCATTTCTGTTGAAATACCTCCACACCGAAGAGCTGATTTTTTTGGTATTTTCACCTGGCATGTCAACGGCCATATTCCTCCCACGGACAACAGGTGTCTCCCCGGGTGCCTGACTTAAACAAACCACCTCACCATCAGAATCCTCCTGGTCAATTTCCTCCCCAGCGCCAGCAACACCCATATCCTCCTCATCCTGGTGTACTTCAACACTGACATCTTCAATCTGACTATCAGGAACTGGACTGCGGGTGCTCCTTCCAGCACTTGCAGGGGGCGTGCAAATGGTGGAAGGCGCATGCTCTTCACGTCCAGTGTTGGGAAGGTCAGGCATCGCAACCGACACAATTGGACTCTCCTTGTGGATTTGGGATTTCAAAGAACGCACAGTTCTTTGCGGTGCTTTTGCCAGCTTGAGTCTTTTCAGTTTTCTAGCGAGAGGCTGAGTGCTTCCATCCTCATGTGAAGCTGAACCACTAGCCATGAACATAGGCCAGGGCCTCAGCCGTTCCTTGCCACTCCGTGTGGTAAATGGCATATTGGCAAGTTTACGCTTCTCCTCCGACAATTTTATTTTAGGTTTTGGAGTCCTTTTTTTACTGATATTTGGTGTTTTGGTTTTGACATGCTCTGTACTATGCCATTGGGCATCGGCCTTGGCAGACGACGTTGCTGGCATTTCATCGTCTCGGCCATGACTAGTGGCAGCAGCTTCAGCACGAGGTGGAAGTGGATCTTGATCTTTCCCTAATTTTGGAACCTCAACATTTTTGTTCTCCATATTTTAATAGGCACAACTAAAAGGCACCTCAGGTAAACAATGGAGATGGATACTAGTATACAATTATGGACTGCCTGCCGAGTGCAGACACAGAGGTAGCCACAGCCGTGAACTACCGTACTGTACTGTGTCTGCTGCTAATATAGACTGGTTGATAAAGAGATGTCTATGTAACTATGTATGTATAAAGAAGAAAGAAAAAAAAACCACGGTTAGGTGGTATACAATTATGGACGGACTGCCTGCCGAGTGCAGACACAGAGGTAGCCACAGCCGTGAACTACCGTACTGTACTGTGTCTGCTGCTAATATAGACTGGTTGATAAAGAGATGTCTATGTAACTATGTATGTATAAAGAAGAAAGAAAAAAAAACCACGGTTAGGTGGTATACAATTATGGACGGACTGCCTGCCGAGTGCAGACACAGAGGTAGCCACAGCCGTGAACTACCGTACTGTACTGTGTCTGCTGCTAATATAGACTGGTTGATAAAGAGATGTCTATGTAACTATGTATGTATAAAGAAGAAAGAAAAAAAAACCACGGTTAGGTGGTATACAATTATGGACGGACTGCCTGCCGAGTGCAGACACAGAGGAAGCCACAGCCGTGAACTACCGTACTGTACTGTGTCTGCTGCTAATATAGACTGGTTGATAAAGAGATGTCGTAGTAGTATGTATGTATAAAGAAGGAAAAAAAACCACGGTTAGGTGGTATACAATTATGGACGGACTGCCTGCCGAGTGCAGACACAGAGGTAGCCACAGCCGTGAACTACCGTACTGTGTCTGCTGCGACTGGATGATAAATGATATAAAAAATATATATATATCACTACTGCAGCCGGACAGGTATATATTATATATTATATAATGACGGACCTGCTGTACACTGTCTGTCAGCAGAATGAGTTTTATTTTTATAGAAAAAAAAAAAAACAACACACAAGTGAAGTCACACGACGAGTGTTTAACTTTTTCAGGCAATCACAATATAAGTATACTACTAACTATACTGGTGGTCAGTGTGGTCAGGTCACTGGTCAGTCACACTGGCAGTGGCACTCCTGCAGCAAAAGTGTGCACTGTTTAATTTTAATATAATATTATGTACTCCTGGCTCCTGCTATAACCTATAACTGGCACTGCAGTGCTCCCCAGTCTCCCCCACAATTATAAGCTGTGTGAGCTGAGCAGTCAGACAGATATATAATATATATAGATGATGCAGCACACTGGGCTGAGCCTGAGCAGTGCACACAGATATGGTATGTGACTGAGTCACTGTGTGTATCGCTTTTTTCAGGCAGAGAACGGATATATTAAATAAACTGCACTGTCTGGTGGTCACTCACTATATAATATTATGTACTCCTGGCTCCTGCTATAACCTATAACTGGCACTGCAGTGCTCCCCAGTCTCCCCCACAATTATAAGCTGTGTGAGCTGAGCAGTCAGACAGATATATAATATATATAGATGATGCAGCACACTGGGCTGAGCCTGAGCAGTGCACACAGATATGGTATGTGACTGAGTCACTGTGTGTATCGCTTTTTTCAGGCAGAGAACGGATATATTAAATAAACTGCACTGTCTGGTGGTCACTCACTAGTAAACTCTCTGCACTCTCTACACTTCTACAGTACTCCTCCTAGTCCTAAGCTCCAGTAAATCTCTCTCTCTTATAATCTAAATGGAGAGGACGCCAGCCACGTCCTCTCCCTATCAATCTCAATGCACGTGTGAAAATGGCGGCGACGCGCGGCTCCTTATATAGAATCCGAGTCTCGCGAGAATCCGACAGCGTCATGATGACGTTCGGGCGCGCTCGGGTTAACCGAGCAAGGCGGGAGGATCCGAGTCTGCTCGGACCCGTGAAAAAAACCATGAAGTTCGGGCGGGTTCGGATTCAGAGAAACCGAACCCGCTCATCTCTAATAAAAAGAAGAGATGTGCTCGGATCCCTGTGTTTTGGTTTTGGTTTTAATTCCATCTTCGTGTTTTGGTTTTGCAAAACCACCCTCAGGTGTTTGTTTGTTTTTATTCAGATTTTGGTTCGGTTTAAAATAAAATAAAATAAATCAATAATCATTAATAAAATTTATAAAAGCAGCTAAAATCATGTACTTTTTGCAAATTAAAATACGAATTCCAAACCGTGAAAAGATCCTAGCCGGGATTTTTTTCAGATCAGATCTCCTTTGAGATCCAGATTGGGTTTTGGTTCGGGTCGGATCCACAAAATTTGGGTGGATTTGTATTTCTGGAGAACCGAAATGCACATCTCTAATAAAAAGTTATACTACAGTCAGGAGCGTATCTACCCATTGGCCAGGATGGCACTCGCCAGGGGAGCCAGGCAATGAAGGGGCGCCGCATGGTGGTGCCACCCGTGAATGAGGGGTAGAAAAGTAGTACTGTCAGACTGTACCTGGTGAGAGTCTGTTACTGCCGTCGCGCCGCCGGTGTCCGTCAGCACTGCACTGAACTGCACTAGTGATCAGACTGGGATCAGTACTAAATGCCGCTGGTCGGAATCCCGGCGGTCGAAATCCCGACGCCGGAATCCCGACCACACAATGCCGACAGGGGTGGCGAGCGGAACACAGCCCCTTGCGGGCTCGCTTCGCTCGCCACGCTGCGGGCACGGTGCCTCGCTACGCTCGGCACACTATTATATTCTCCCTCTATGGGTGTCGTGGACACCCACGGAGGGAGAATATGTCGGGATTGTGGCGGTCGGGATTCCGGCGTCGGTATTTCGACCGCCGGGATTCCGTCCGGCGGCATCTTGACCGGATCCCATCAGACTACTATCCGGCAGCATCGCACTTGTAATCAGACTCAAAATAAACTACAGCAATGGCTGCTGGGAACTGTAGTTTATTTTGTGTCTAATTACAAATGTGGTGCTGGCAGACAGTAGTGCAGTGTGCTGCTGACGGACACTGGCACCACGCCGGCAGTAACAGACTCTCACCAGGTACACAGCAATTGTTATATAGCACAGTGCTATAGATCTATATGTTGTTGAAGATAATAAAAAAGTGTCAGTGTTTGGGAGAAGGGACTGCAGTACCTGGAAAACTACACGATTTTCATGCATGTTAGATGTAAGTAAGTAGTAAGTAAGTAAGCAAAAATTTTAACTTGTTGAGTGTAATAAAGAAAATACATATCTTACCTATTTCAAGGCCAGGTTCAAGGAAATGTATATAATTTAATTATATAATTGATCATTTTGTCTTGGAAGTGATGGAAGGAAGCACTTCTGGCTGGGTCCATTTGAGGCTCATCTCACAGCATCTCATTAGCATTTCATTCGGGATGCAGTTAAGATGCCGGCGTTTGGCAACCCGGCAGTCGGAAAGCTGACGCCAGCATCCCGAAACTGCTTGGAATGCTGATGCTGGCATCCCAACATAGATAGCGATGCAGAATGCCAAAATCTGGATCAAGTTGGTGCCATAGTCTGCACTGGCAACCCGCGTGGGAGCGTTAGGTTTAGGCTGCGAGGGTGAGAGGGTGTGGGTTAGGCATCGGGGAGGGAGATTAGGAAGGGTGGGTTAGGGTTAGGCACCACTGAAGAGGCTAGGAGGGGGCGCGGGTTAAGATCAGGCTGTAGGAAAGGTGGGTTAGGGGGGAGGAATGGTGTAACATGAATACGAGACACTACTGTGCGATGTAATGTGAATAAGGGACACTACTTTGTGGCATAATTTGAATTGGAACTACTATTGTGTCCACGCCATTCCCCCACAAGACCATGTCCCTTTTTCAATACTCACACCTTATTTCAAGTGTGTGTGTGTGTGTGTGTGTGTGTGTGTGTGTGTGTGTGGTGGCAGGGAGGAGGGTGACAGCCCCTACTTTGCCAGGTACGCTCGGACTTCCAGATACACCCCGGACTACAGTAGTAGATATTTGCAGAAATGGATGCAGTAGTAATTAAAATGGTTATAGTTAAGCCCAGGATTCTACGGTTCTAACCTATTCTAATCCTTTCCCATTACACTCAAAATATCAGTTTCCTTTTGTATTTTATGTACCAGGGAATAACATACTTAATTTCTACAGGACCGACAAAGACCTAATCTGAGTGTTGGTACCTAAAATTACCTATTTTTACTGTTAAGTTGAAAGATGAAATTAAATAAATTTACTGTGGAAATGTGTGGAATGAGTAGTTTTCATATGTATTTCATATATAAAGATGTGTCCTGTTACAGCCTTGCTGCATAGCGTGCGCAGTGCGACTTTCCGCTCCCGAGATTCACAGGTGCAAGTGTATGCACACACCTGTGATCCATTCGCTTCTATGAGAAAGCAGAGGCTACAAATGGATGGCAGCTTCCAGTGACCATAGCACATCATGGGAGTAAATGCTGTAAGTAAGTAGCAGGACACATCTGTAATAAAGGCAGAGTTTCAAACATAATATGTTGCGTGCTTTTGTTTTATTTTCATACAACATATAAATTCCTAAACTGAAATTTTGAAAACCTATAAAATCCTAAAACATGGATTGAAAAAAACTTCATCTGTGACCTCTTATTTTCAAACAACCTCAATTTAGTTACAGAAAATGTCTCACACAGTAACACACTTGTAGCCAGTGGTGCCAAGAGATGGGGAGAGGGTACAAATTACCTGGGCCCAGATCTGATGGAGGGGCCCAGTGGGGGCCCAGGTCCACGCCTCCTGTGATTAGGTCATGCCCCCCTTAAAAAGTATTTTGCCCAGACAGGCTCTCTAATGCCCTGGCTGGGAGGCATGCCATGCTCCTGTAAGTGGGTGCTTCTCATGTGCTAGACACACCCACTAGCATGCTGTGGTCACTCCCCTTCCAGGGGAGGCAGGGGGGCCCAGGAAGTTGTTGCACCAGGGCCCAGGATTTCTCTTGGCAGCCTTGCTAGTAGCCGTTCCACATAGTACTTTCCACTTGACCCACACTTCCAGACCTTAAATCAGACAAGGAGGTGAGGTTAGAGTTTCCCCAAGTTGCACTTTCACACTTTCTATGTGCCATCCTCACTATTATTCACATTTTTTATAGCATACTATTCAGATTTTCAACACATTCTCCTTACGTGTTCCTGTGATCTCTCGTCCCCCTGGACTACACCAACAATTTTTTGAACATTCATTGCCTGGTTACCACATTTTCTTAGCTTCTGAAACCCCAACAATCACATTTGGTGATTTCATCATCCCTCATTGACTATGCACATTCTCCTTGTGCTATTAAAATAGTCTCTCATAGCCTCCTCTCTCAGCATGTCATAGTGGCTAGACCTTTCTGCTCATAGGGATTGGCTACTGCCTTGTGTTCCCTAAACTATGTTCAGTTTCTGATTTCTACAACCACTTTTTCCACTCTGTCAGATCACCTTATATCCTACAAGATCTCCCCGTTACTTTAATCTCTTTGCTGTAAAACTCTATCAAGTCGTTTCAGTTATATTTAAGATTCAATATTTTATTATCACTTTGCATCAACTTCTCTATCCAATTTCTATATGATCTTCTGATCTAGTGGTCTTATTAAACAAACACTAGTGAGAGCCCTAGATAAATTGACTTGAAATACTGTTTAATTTTCAGGCTGACAACAATAACAGCCTTGCCATTCTAAAGAAACACAGTGCCTCCAAATACTTTCTTGCAAAATAGAAATTTGCAAAAGTCTGTTTTACTTCTAACTTATTCATAATAAAGATGTGCACTGACCCCTGTGTTTTGATTTTGGATCTGTATATTTTTTTAATGCTAAAAACAGCTAGTATCAGTATTATTAACCTCAATAGCATTAATTTCTACTCATTTCCAGTCAGTTTTGACCACCTCACAGCTCACAATATTCTTCACCAATATTGGGCAAGGGCTGTCAGGCTACACTAAGCAGCAGATCAGTGGCACAAACACACGTCAGTTATTTCTATTTAAAATTAGTAATTTATTAAAGCAATAACCAGTAAAAATGTCTATGCTAAAAAGACCATCCCCAATGCACCCCAAAAATACAGCCCATTATGAAAAGTGGTGCAAAATGGAAATGTCCTTGCGCCCTCTCACCCACACTTATGTTGTATATTAAAAAGGACATGCACAGTTTAACAATCCAAGCACTTCAGTGACAGGGATTGCTACATTTGTGTCAGAAGTGCTTGGTTCGTTTGGGCCCCCACAAATCACTTTTATTTAAGTACTACCTCCATTCATTAATGAGGAGGTTTATGATGAGGGTGTTGACAGTGGAGATTGCATGGGCTGGCCCAAAATACTGGTAGTTGATTCTGGACTGCTTATTATTATTTTACAAATTATAATAATTTTGTAAAATAAGTGTAATGAGCTCGCCACAAATGATGTAACATGGAGAAGGTGCTTAGATTGTTGACGTCCCTACCTCCACTAACTTGGGCCTCACAAATGGAGGAAATGCCTTCACAAACATTGTCAAAATTTGGGTTAAAATAATCCCACACCCAAGAGGTATCACAATGGCTATCCGTTTATCACAGGCAAGAACTGCTGCCACTGGCAGCTGACTACACAAACAACATCATCAGCATCTTCATCATCAATATTTTCATTAGCGTCAGATAATACACAAATATCCGTCTCATCCTGTTGCATTTCCATATTAGCATCCTCAATTTCTATTATGTCATCATCATCATCATCAACTTGTACTGCTCATCCCCACATTTGCAGAGGGTTCAGAATTGGTGAAAGGAGGTTTCTCTATGAGTACAGTGTAATAAATGTCAGACTTACACATAGCTAACGTCAGGGCCAGATTAAGGGATGAGTGACAGATTCTAGGTCTCCCACACATTAGGGGCCCCCGCACATTGGTGTTCCAAGTGGTGTAGTGTACTTCTGGTGGTTCAGCTGTTAATCAACGGCTGCCAAGGAGCTCTGTGTAGTCAGTCTAGCAGGTTAGTGTAGTGATTTCCTTCAAGACACTGACCGTGACCTTCCGCATCTGGTGCAGCGGTGTACTGTCCCTGCTGCTGCATCAGGTAGTGTGACTGCTACATTCAGTGTGTGAGTTTTGTAATGGTACATGGTGGTGGGTGCTCAGGGTGTGCCAGCAATTTTACTAGTGGAGGCCCTCACAACTTTGTTACACCTGGGTCCACACCAGCCTTAATCCGGCCCTGTCTTATGTGGACACCCCTAGACTTTCCTCAGGGATAGGTGAACACAGTGTTTTCTTCAGCCTTAGAGGTAGATTTACTAAAATGCATGTTTTTAGAAGTGGAGATGCTACCCATAGCAAACAATCAGCTTCTACTTATTATTTATCTAGCACCTTATAGAAGATAATAGCTAGAATCTGATTGATTAGTTACTATGAGCACCATCTCCACTTCTAAAAATCTGCACCTTAGTAAATACTGTATACCCTTAAACATTTTTTGTTTTTTTTTTTGCACTGATTTGTCAGTTTTAAAGGTGACACATCTACCTTTTTTAACATTGTGAAATATTTGGATTTCAGGTGCCCTTTCTTGAACTTGCTGCCCCTTGGACCACCTTTAGTAGATGTTGTAGTACTATCATGATTGGCAGCAGCCACAGCAGTAATACTTGGTTTGCTGCTCCTGCTCTTCCATTGACTGGTTGTGATCTATATCCACTCATGGCACTTATATTATTAACGTGGTGGCATTGCACCTGCTGAGCATTATTGTAACTCAGTGCCACTGCCTGGCCCTGAACACACAAAAAAAATACCCTTTTTTTTCTGTTTTTCAACAAATGACAACAACTTCCCACTGTGACTCCCACAGCGCATATATTATTTAAGTGGTGGCATGGCACCTACACACTGTTATTGTAACATGATGCCACTGCCTGGCCCTGAACACACATAGGTTTAAAAAAATAATAATCTGTTTTTCAACAAATGACATCAACTTCACACTGCAAATCACCAAATGCTTATATTATTAATGCAGTGACATGGTACCTACTGACCATTATTAGAACACAGTGCCACTGCCTGGCTCAGAACTAAAAAACTATTTTTTTTTCTATTTTTTAACAAATGACAGCAACTTCACACTACAACTCGCACAACACATATTATTAACGTGAATATCTGAATACCTATTGTTTTTTAACAAATGACAACTTCACACTTCGACTCACAGTGCTTATATTATTAACGCAGTAGCACAGCACCTACTGTACTGAGCATCATTGTAACAGTGCCACTGCCTGTCCCTGAGTGAAAACTAGAGATGAGCGGGTTTGGTTCTCAGAGAACCGAACCCTACCGGACTTCACGTCACGAGCCCCGATCCGAGTCAGGCTCGGGTTTTACCGCCTGACTCGGAAACCAAAACGAGGAAAAACGTCATCATCCCGCTGTCAGATTCTCGCGGGATTTGGATTCCATATAAGGAGCCGCGCGTCATGGCCATTTTCACTCCAGTCTCGTAGAGTGTAGTGAGAGGACATGTCTCCGTCCTCAGTGTCTGTGTGGGCGGGAAAGTGGGGTGGCGATTCTAGTGCTGTCTTGTGCTGCTCAGTCCAGTGTAGTCAGTGTCTTATGCTGCATCAGTCCATCCAGTCACAGTGTTGGTGTCCTCTGCTGCTCTATGTCCCCAGTGCTACTGGTTGCTGTATAAGTCCCTTGCAGTTTTGCTGTGTTGTCTTGCATCAGACCAGGGGTAGTGTCTCTCTTGTGCAGCATCAGTCCAGTGACCAGTCACAGTGGTCAGTGGCGCATGCAGGGTGGGTTTCCGAGTACCTGGAAACTCCCCTGATGAGCCGAATTTTCTATTTATGAGACAGAGACACAGCTGTTTTTAAGGTACGTTCAGTGATAAGCCTCATTGTGTTGAAAGGAGGGAGGGGGGGAAATAGCAGGCACATCAAGGGTATTATTGCCAACAAGAAGGGGAGGACCCCCCTGCATTAAGTGCCCTGGGCCCCCTGAATGGTTAAGCCTGCCCTGGCAACTGTAGCTCTCTTCTTATAGGCCCTACACACTGGGCGATAATTCTCAAAGATATAAACGATCTTGTTCATTAATGAACGAGATACCATTCATACTTTTGAGTGTGGAGGCACCAGCGATGAACAATGCGAGGCCCCGCGCTCGTTCATCGCTGGTGCCCCGTCGGCTGTGCATGCAGGCCAATATGGACGATCTCATCCATATTTGCCTGCACTTCTATGGAGCCGTGTGACGGGGGGAGTAAAGAAACTTCACTCCCCCCATCACTAACACCCCGCCGCCGGGTCGCCCGTCGGCCATATCCACCGTCAGGCAGCTCGGCGGCGGATCGTTAAATGTGTAGGGCCCATTACAGATTGTTTTGGGGGGAACTGCTGGCTGGGCATGTTCAGCCACAGCAGCTCCCTCCGTCCTTACACTCATGCCCCTTTGCTCCCAGCCCCTATGCATACAACTGTGAGTATTTATGTATTTGTCATTATGTATGTATGTATATGTGTGTTTGTGCACATATGTATGAATGTATATACATATACATGTATACACCTGTGTGTGCGTGTGTATATATATATATATATATATATATATATATATACACACACACACATATACACACACACACCAGTGACGTGCGGTGGGGTGAGGCAGAGCCTTTCCTGTTATACTATTGTTTGCACCAGAGTTTTGACTGTATAAAGTATATGAAAAATACAAAGAATATGTTTGAAATATCTTCTTTGCATTATTCTAATCATTTTTATAGCCAAAACTCTGTAGTAAAAAGTCTATGCCTCACCTGCTTATCTTTTCTGCACATCTCTGATCAAAACTCACCAAATTTCCAGGAGTTTATACTGCTGCACCTGTGTATAATGCCCAGATGTACCCTTTGGCTCATATTTTGTGTGTAAATCTGTCTCTAGTGCTAGCTAGTGCCTCATTTGCCTTTTAGCTCACTGCACGTCCCTGACACACACACACCCGCCCACGGAAACCCCCCTCACTAAATCCTGCGTTTGCCCCTGGTGGTGGTGTCCTCTGCTCAGTGGCGGAACTAGCAAGCGGTGGGTCCAGGTGCAACAAAATGCATTGCCCCCCCCCCCCCCCCGTCCCCTCCCCATCTCATCCAAGTCCACTCCCTCACCCCTGCAGAGGATCTGATGAGGGGGACCTGCTCAGGTTCAGAGAGATGGATACCTAGCAACAGTGCCGTAACTAGACATTTTAGCACTGTGTGCAAGAAATGGCATCGGAGCCCCCCCACCTCCATGTAAAACAGGGGCAGTGCGTGCAAAAAATAATAGGGGCGTGGCTTCGTGGGGGAAGGGGTGTGGCCACAAAATAATACCAATTCATATAATGGTGCACAGTAG
The DNA here is from genome assembly GCF_028390025.1 of Pseudophryne corroboree. NCBI lineage: Eukaryota > Metazoa > Chordata > Amphibia > Anura > Myobatrachidae > Pseudophryne > Pseudophryne corroboree. Next base: position 598,031,648 of record NC_086447.1, read on the forward strand.
TCTCCATTATTCAAATTACGCCGCACAGTAGCACCACTACACCAGATAGAGCCACTTTTACAGCTTACGGCGGACAAATTCCCCCTTTTACACCTTACGGCAGACAGCGTCCCCTTTTTACACCTTACGGCAGACAGCGTCCCCTTTTTACACATTAAGGCAGACAGTGTCCCCCTTTTTACACATTAAGGCAGACAGCGTCCCCTTTTTACACCTTACGGCAGACAGCGTCCCCTTTTTACACCTTACGGCAGACAGCGTCCCCTTTTTACACATTACGGCAGACAGCGTCCCCTTTTTACACATTACGGCAGACAGCATCCCCTTTTTACACATTGCGGCAGACAGCGTACCCTTTTTACACATTATGGCAGACAGCGTCCCCCTTTTTAGACATTACAGCAGACAGCGTCCCCTTTTTACACATTATGGCAGACAGCGTCCCATTTTTTACACATTACGGCAGACAGCGTCCCCTTTTTACACAGTACGGCAGACAGAATATATAGAAAAAAAGAAAGAGAGAGAGAGAAAGAAAGAAAGAAAGAAAGAAAGAAAGAAAGAAAGAAAGAAAGAATGAATTATACTTACTGTCTCCGCTGGCTCGGGCTCCTCGTGCAGCTTCTGGCAGATCCCAGGCAGGAGACAAGGAGGAGGAGGGAGATGGAGGAGGGAGTCGCAGCAGCGCTGTGTAATTGGTGGAGGCACTGCTGCTCCTGTCCCTTTTCTACCCCATTGGCTGTCCCCCGCCGCTGTGGATGTTGGGATGCGCTTCCCAGCATTCACAGTGGCGGAGTACAGCCTATGGGGAAGGAAAGGGACAGCAGCAGCAGCGCCTCCACCAATTACATTGCGCTGCTGCGGGACCCTCCTCCACCTCTCTCCTACTCCTTCACCCCCGTGGCCGCTGCGCTCCTCTTCTGTCCTCGGCGGCGGCTGTGTGCTGCTGGCGGTGGTTGCCCGCAGCACACAGCAGCATGTAATGAGTCAGTTTGACTCATTACATACTGCGCTGCTTAGGGCCCCTAGACAGTGGTGGGTCCCAGTGCAAGGTACTGCACTGGCGGTAGTTCTGCCACTGCCTCTGCTGCTATATGTCCCCAGTGCTGCTGTATAAGTCCCTTGCAGTTTTGCTGTGTTGTCTTGCATCAGACCAGGGGTAGTGTCTCACTTGTGCAGCATCAGTCCAGTGACCAGTCACAGTGGTGGTGTCCTCTGCTACCATATATCCAGTGTTACTGGCGTATAATACCAGTGATATTGCTGTATAATTCCCGTGATATTGCCGTATAATTCCCATGATACTGGCGTATAATTACAGTGATATTGCCGTGTAATTCTTAGGATACTGGCGTATAATTCCTGTGATATTGCCATATAATTACAGTGATATTGCCATATAATTACCGTGATACTGGTGTATAATTACAGTGATATTGGCGTATAATTATCGGGATACTGGGGTATAATTCCTGTGATATTGCCGTATAATTACAGTGATATTGCCGTATCATTTCTGTGATATTGCCGTATAATTCTCGGAATACTGGCATATAATTCCTGTGATATTGCCGTATAATTACAGTGATATTGCCATATAATTCCCGTGATACTGAAGTATAATTACAGTGATATTGCCATATATTTCCCGTGATACTGGCGTATAATTACAGTGATATTGCCATATATTTCCCGTGATACTGGCGTATAATTCCTGTGATATTGCCGTATAATTCTCGGGATACTGGTGTATAGTTCCTGTGATATTGCTGTATAATTCCCGTGATACTGGCGTATAATTCCTGTGATTTTGCCGTATAATTCCTGTGATATTGCTGTATAATTCCCGTGATACTGGCGTATAATTACAGTGATATTGCCGTATAATTCTCGGGATACTGGTGTATAATTCCTGTGATATTGCCGTATAATTACAGTGATATTGCCATATTATTCCCGTGATACTGGCGTATAATTACAGTGATATTGACGTATAGTTCCCGTGATACTGGCGTATAATTACAGTGATATTGCCGTGTAATTCTTAGGATACTGGCGTATAATTCCTGTGATATTGCCATATAATTACAGTGATATTGCCATATAATTCCCGTGATACTGGTGTATAATTACAGTGATATTGGCGTATAATTATCGGGATACTGGCGTATAATTCCTGTGATATTACCGTATAAATACAGTGATATTGCCGTATAATTTCTGTGTTATTGCTGTATAATTCCCGTGATACTGGCGTATCATTTCTGTGATATTGCCGTATAATTCTCGGGATACTGGCATATAATTCCTGTGCTATTGCCGTATAATTACAGTGATATTGCCATATAATTCCCGTGATACTGAAGTATAATTACAGTGATATTGCCATATATTTCCCGTGATACTGGCGTATAATTACAGTGATCTTGCCGTATAATTCCTGTGATATTGCTGTATAATTCCCGTGATACTGGCGTATAATTCCTGTGATATTGCCGTATAATTCTCGGGATACTGGTGTATAGTTCCTGTGATATTGCTGTATAATTCCCGTGATACTGGCGTAAAATTCCTGTGATTTTGCCGTATAATTCCTGTGATATTGCTGTATAATTCCCGTGATACTGGCGTATAATTACAGTGATATTGCCGTATAATTCTCGGGATACTGGTGTATAATTCCTGTGATATTGCCGTATAATTACAGTGATATTGCCATATAATTCCCGTGATACTGGCGTATAATTACAGTGATATTGACGTATAGTTCCCGTGATACTGGCGTATAATTACAATGATTCTGGAGTATAATTCCTGTGATTTAACCGTATAATTCTCGGGATACTGGTGTATAATTCCTGTGATATTGCTGTATAATTCCCGTGATACTGGCGTATGATTACAGTGATATTGCCGTATAATTATCGGGATACTGGTCTATAATTCCTGTGATATTGCCGTTTAATTACAGTGATATTGCCATATAATTCCCGTGATTCTGGCGTATAATTACAGTGATATTGATGTATATTTCTCGGGATACTGGCGTATAATTCAATTACAGTGATACTGCCGTATAATTCCCGTGATACTGCCGTATAATTACTGTGATATTACCGTATAATTCTCAGGATACTGGCGTATAATTACTGTGATATTCAGTGCTCGAAGTGGGCCGGCAGACAACGGTATGGTATACCGGCACTTCTTCGAGCACTGTCCCCCCCACCGGGCCGGGAGCATTGCTGTGCAGCATTATATCTCCAGTCACTCGACAGCAGCTGATATAGCCAGGCCTGGGCGGGGCCTGACAGCTGAGCTCCCCCCTCCCCGCAGCCTGTGCCGCTACCAGAATCACGTTGCCACTCTCAACCCTGCGGCTGAGCGGTCTCCATGCACTGGCTGAGCTTGCGGGCACGTCTCTGCTGCTGTGCCTGGCGCTGCAGGCGGTGCTGTGGGGAGGTAAGCGCCGTGCACAGGGGCCTGCACACACGTGTAGCTGTCTACATATGTTACTCAGCATATCATGCTCTATCCCCCAGTGTACTGCATAGGTGTGGTCCTCTGTAGCTGTGTGTGTGCACAGGATCTGCTATATATATCTTACTGTTATTCATGATATAAATGCCTTTATACTGTATGTTCAGTGTATGTGCTGGGGTGGGTAAGTACATAGCCGTCCTAACACTGGCCATTATTGGGTGTGCAGGTCCTAGGTGGCTTTGTGATTCGTCCTAATTAATGCTCAGGCTTCCTAATGTTGTCAGGAGGGCAGTGCTGTATATACGCCCCCCAGATGTTCCCAGTTCCATCCACTCAGCAGGGACCAGATGGCATTGTAATAGCCACTGAGTGTGCCACTCAGCTACACATTGGCGGCCGCTCCTGATTGGCTGCTGCTCCGCGTGAGATTTGAAATAGTAGCGCCACATCATAGGAATCCACCAAAGGCCGCCGAACACAGCTTCCTCCATACTCCTCCATAGCACCGCCGCTCCTCTGCTGCCCTCAGTCCTTCTCTGCACCATCTCTGAGGCCTCCTGAGGCCTCCTCCACCCTGCACCGACCACAGCCTCCTCATGCACCGCAGACCACAGCATCCTCAGCATCACGCTGCTAAATAGGTAATCTTACCCTACTGCCTTTCTCTCTCCCTGGTCCCTACTGTATGCCCTTGCTGTCCCTCTCTCTGTCACTCTCCCTGTCCCTATGTCTCTGCTGTCACTCTCTCTGTCCCTATGTCCCTGCTGTCACTTTCCCTGTCCCTCTGTCACTATCCCTGCCCCTGCTGTCACTTTCCCTGTCCCTCTGTCACTCTCCCTGTCCCTATGTCCCTGCTGTCACTTTCCCTGTCCCTCTGTCACTCTCCCTGTCCCTATTTCCATGCTGTCACTTTCCCTGTCTCTCTGTCACTCTCCCTGTCCTTATGTCCCTGAAGTCACTTCCCTGTCCCTCTCCCTATGTCCCTGCTGTCACACTCCCTGAATTTTGTCTCATTTCATGTGGCATAATGTGAATTTTATCTTATTCCATATGTCATTAAGTGATTTTCGGCTCATTCTGTGTGCTAAAATGTGAATTTCGGCTCATTCTGTGTGGTATAATGTGAATTTCGGCTCATTCTGTGTGCTATAATGTGAATTTCGGCTCATTCTGTGTGCTATAATGTGAATTTCAGCTCATACCGTGCGGTATAATGTGAATTTTGGCTCATTCTGTGTGGTATAATGTGAATTTAGGCTCGTACCGTGTGCTATAATGTGAATTTCGGCTTGCACCGTGTGCTATAATGGGAATTTCAGCTCGTACCGTGTGCTATAAGGTGAAAGGGGCACCAGTACTAGATAGTATAAGGGGTTCTACTACACTGGACATGGACCCTTTTGGGTGACCACGCCCCCTTTTCTGGAGCACGCGCGCCTTCGCCGCGTGCATAATTGCATCCTTAACTTTTCCATACCCCCACTTAAAAATTTCCACTTCGACCACTGGTGATATTGCTGTATTATTCCCGTGATACTGGAGCATAATTCCTGTGATATTGCCGTATAATTCTCGGGATACTGGCGTATAATTCCTGTGATATTGCCGTATAATTACAGTGATATTGGGGGTCATTCCGAGTTGATCGCTCGCTAGCGGATTTAAGCAGCAGTGCAAACGCATAGTCGCCGCCCATGAGGGAGTGTATTTTTGCTTTGCAGGAGTGCGAACGCATGTGCAGCCGAATGCTTGCAAACACATTTTGTGCAAAACAAGACCAGCCCTGTAGTTACTTATCCTGTGCAATGATTGCTGCGACGAGTGACACGGAAATGACGTCAGATACCCGCACAGCAAACGCCCGGCCACACCTGCGTTTTTCCAAACACTCCCAGAAAACGGTAAGTTGACACCCATAAACGCCCTCTTTCTGTCAATCTCCTTGCGTTCGGCTGTGCGATTGGAATCGTCGCTAGAACCAGTGCAAAACCACAAAGGGCTTCGTACTGATACGACGCGCGTGCCATATAATTCCCATGATACTGGCGTATAATTACAGTGATATTGCCATATAATTACAGTGATATTGTCATATAATTCCCGTGATACTGGTGTATAATTACAGTGATATTGCCGTATAATTCTCGGGATACTGGCGTATAATTCCTGTGATATTGCCATATAATTCTTGGGATACTGGCGCATAATTCCTGTGATATTGGGGGTAATTCCAAGTTGATCGCAGCAGGAAATTTTTTAGCAGTTGGGCAAAACCATGTGCACTGCAGGGGGGGCAGATATAACATGTGCAGAAAGAGTTAGATTTGGGTGGGTTATTTTATTTCTGTGCAGGGTAAATACTGGCTGCTTTATTTTTACACTGCAAATTAGATTGCAGATTGAACACACCACACCCAAATCTAACTCTCTCTGCACATGTTATATCTGCCTCCCCTGCAGTGCACATGGGGGGTCATTCCGAGTTGTTCGCTCGCAAGTGAATTTTAGCAGATTTGCTCATGCTAAGCCGCCGCCTACTGGGAGTGAATCTTAGCATCTTAAAATTGCGAACGATGTATTCGCAATATTGCGATTACACACCTCGTAGCAGTTTCTGAGTAGCTTCAGACTTACTCGGCATCTGCGATCATTTCACTGCTTGTCGTTCCTGGTTTGACGTCACAAACACACCCAGCGTTCGCCCAGACACTCCCCCGTTTCTCAAGCCACTCCTGCGTTTTTTCCGGAAACGGTTGCGTTTTTTCCCACACGCCCATAAAACGGCCTGTTTCCGCCCAGTAACACCCATTTCCTGTCAATCACATTACGATCGCCAGAACGATGAAAATGCCGTGAGTAAAATTCCTAAGTGCATAGCAAATTTACTTGGCGCAGTCGCAGTGCGGACATTGCGCATGCGCATTAAGCGGAAAAACGCTGCGATGCGAAGAAATTTACCGAGCGAACAACTCGGAATGACCCCCATGGTTTTGCCCAATTGCTAACAGAATTCCTGCTGCGATCAACTTGGAATTACCCCCATTGTCGTATAATTACAGTGATATTGCCATATAATTCCCATGATACTGGCGTATAATTACAGTGATATTGCCGTATAATTACGTGATATTGTCATATAATTCCCGTGATACTGGTGTATAATTACAGTGATATTGCCGTATAATTCTCGGGATACTGGCGTATAATTCCTGTGATATTGCCGTATAATTCCAGTGATCCTGCCATATAAATCCAGTGATCCTGCCATATAAATCCAGTGGTCCAGCCGTATAATTCTAGTGATCTTGCGGTATAATTCCAGTGATACTGCCGTATAATTCCACTGATTCTGCCGTATAAATCTAGTGATCCTGCCGTATAAATCCAGTGATCCTGCCGTATAATTCCAGTGATCTGCGGCATAATTACAGTGGTACTGACGAATAAGTCCAGTCCAGTGCTACTGCCATATATGTCCAGTGATACTGCCGTATAAATCCAGTGATCCTGTCGTATAAATCCAGTGATCCTGCCATATAATTCCAGTGATCCTGCCTTATAAATCCAGTGATCCTGCCGTATAATTCCAGTGATCCTACCATATAAATCCAGTGATCCTGCCGTATAATTCCAGTGATACTGCCGTATAATTCCATATAAATCCATATAAATCCAGTCCAGTGGTGCTGCCATATAAGTTCAGTGGTGCTGTCCTGTGTAGTATATTATTTACTCCAAATAAAGGGGTTATTAATATTTAATCCAAATAATTTTCACAGGGTTTGCCCTGTGTGGTGTAGAAGTATGCTCTCCTGTACCACATATTGTTATATAACTCCAGAAAAATAATGGAGAACAAAAATTTGGAGGATAAAATAGGGAAAGATCAAGCACCACTTCCTCCTAGTGCTGAAGCTGCTGCAACTAGTCATGACATAGATGATGAAATACCATTAACGTCGTCTGTCAAGGCCAATGCCCAATGTGATAGTAGAGGGCATGTAAAATCCGAAAAGCCAAAGTTCAGTAAAAAGACCCAAAAAAAGAAATTTAAATGGTCTGAGGAGAATGCCAATATGCCATTTACGACACGGAGTGGCAAGGAACAGCCAAGGCCCTGGCCTATGTTCATGACTAGTGGTTCAGATTCACATGATGATGGAAGCCCTCATCCTCCCACTAGAAACATGATAAGAGTTAAGCTGGGAAAAGCACAGAAAAGAACTGTGCATTCTAAGATGGTATCACAAATCCCCAAAGAGAGTCCAAGTGTGTCGGCGGTTGCGATGTCTGACCTTCCCAACAATGGATGGGAAGAGGAGGCTCCTTTCACCATTTGCACGCACCCATAATCCAGTTTCTGAAATTCAAATTGAATATGTCACTGTTGAAGTACACCAGGATGAGAATATGGGTGTTGCTGGCGCTGAGGAGGAAGTTGACGATGAGGATTCTGATGGTGATGTGGTTTGTTTAAATGAGGCACCGGGGGAGACTCCTATTGTCCATGGGATGAAGAAGCCCATTGTGATGCCTGGGCAAAATAACAAAAATGCCACCTCTTCAGTGTGGAATTATTTCTCCACAAATCCGGACAACAGGTGTCAAGTCATGTGTTGCCTCTGTCAATCTGTAATAAGTAGGGGTAATGATGTTAACCACCTAGGAACATCCTCCCTTATACGTCACCTGCAGCGCATTCATCAGAAGTAAGTTGTGAAACTTTGGGTAAGAGCGTAAGCAGTCCACTGACACCTAAATCCCTTCTTCCTCTTGTACCCAAGCTCCTGCAAGCCATACCACCAACTCCCTCAACGTCAACTTCCTCCTCAGTCAGGAACATCAGTAGTCCTGCAGGCCATGTCACTGGCAAGTCTGAGGAGTCCTCTCCTAACTGGGATTCCTCCAGAGGATCCTTGAGTGGTACACATGCTGTTGATGCAGCTGCTGTTGTTGCTGCTGGGAGTCAATTGTCATCCCAGAGGGGAAGTCTGAAGACCACTTGTACTACTTCAACTAAGCAATTGACTGTCCAAAAGTTCTTTGTGAGGAAGAGGAAATATGACAGCAGTCATCCTGTTGCAAAGCGGATAACTGAGGCCTTGACAGCTATGTTGGTGTTATGGAAACTGAGGAACATCATTGCACAATGGCTTACCCCAATTAGACTCTAAAAAAGTCTATATATATATATATAACCATATATATATATATATATAGAACCCAGCGCTCCTATAAAAACTTAACTATTCCACCAGTTGTTGCTTATTTCATTAGATCTTGTGCATCTGTTTAATTTCACAGTATATTGTAAATTGCTGCTCCCATAGGTAGTACTGTTCTACCAATAATAAACCAATTTTTAGAGATAATAACACTTGTTATCAAGGGAGCGCTCCCTTGATAACAAGTGTTATTATCTCTAAAAATTGCCCAATTAGACTCTCCTGCGGATTTGTGATATCGGACAACGCTACCAATATTGTTCGTGCATTACATCTGGGCAAATTCCAGCACGTACCATGTTTTGCACATACAATTAATTTGGTGGTGCAGAATTTAAAAAAATGACAGGGGCATGCAGGAGATACCATTAGTAGCCTGAACAATTGCGGGCCACTTTTGGCATTCAGCCACCACGTGCTGAAGACTGGAGTGCCAACAAACACTCCTGAACGTGCCCTGCCATCACCTGAAGCAAGAGGTGGCAATGAGGTGGAATTGAACACTCTATATGCTTCAGAGGATGGAGGAGCAGCAAAAGGCCATTCAATCCTATACATCCCCCTACGATATAGACAAAGGAGGGGAATGCACCTGTCTCAAGTACAGTGGAGAATGATTTCCGTCTTGTGCAAAGTTCTCCAACCCTTCGAACTTGCCACAGGTGAAGTCAGTTCAGACACTGCCAGCTTGAGTCAGGTCATTCCCCTCATCAGGCTTTTGCAGAAGCAGCTGGAGAAATTGAAGGAGGAGCTAAGATGGAGCAATTCCGCAAAGTATGTGGGACTTGTGGATGGAGTCCTTCATTTGCTTTGCCAGGATTCAAGGGTGGTCAATCTGTTGAAATCAGAGAACTACATTTTGGCCACCGTGCTCGATCCTAGGTTTAAAGCCTACGTTGTATCTCTCTTTCCGGCAGACACAAGTCTGCAGAGTTTCAAAGACTTGGTGGTGAGAAAATTGTCAACTCAAGCGGAACGCGACCCTTCACTTTCTCCCGCATCTGGGGCTGCGAGGAAAAGGATACATTTTCCGAGCCCACCTGCTGGCGGTGATGCAGGGCAGTCAGGAGCGAGTGCTGACATCTGGTCCGGCCTGAAGGACCTGCCAATGATTATTGACATGTTTACTGTCACTGCCTATGATTCTGTCACCATTGAAATAATGGTGGATGATTATATGAGTGACAGCATCCAAGTAGGCATGTCAGACAGTCCATATGTATACTGGCAGGAAAAAGAGGCAATTTGGATGCCCTTGCACAAACTGGCTTTATTTTACCCAAGTTGCCCCTCCTCCAGTGTGTACTCTGAAAGATTGTTTAGTGCAGCTGGTAACCTTGCCAGCGATCGGTGTAGGAGGTTACTTCCACAAAATGTGGAGAAGATGATGTTCATCAAAATGAATTGTAAATTCCTCCGGGAAGACCTTTACCAGCAATTGCCTCTGGAAAGTACACAGGGACCTGTGATGGTGGAGTCCAGTGGGGACTAACTAATACTCTGTGAGGAGGAGGATGCACACAGTGAAAGGGGTGAGGAATCGGAGGATGAGGATGAGGTTGACATCTTGCCTCTATAGAGCCAGTTTGTGCAAGGAGAGATTGATTGCTTCTTTTTTGGTGGGGGCCAAAACCAACCAGTCATTTCAGCCACAGTCATGTGGCAGACCCTGTCGCTGAAATGATGGGTTTGTTAAAGTGTGCATGTCCTGTTTATACAACATAAGGGTGGGTGGGAGGGCCCAAGGACAATTCCATCTTGCACCTCTTTTTCTTCTTTGCATCATGTGCTGTTTGGGGACAAGTTTTTTAAAGTGCCATCCTGCCTGACACTGCCGAACAACTCCAGGGGTACTGTCTTGTGCTGCCATAAGTCCAGTGGTGGTGTCCTGCGCTGTATATTATTTACTCCAAATAAAAGGGTTATATACATTACTTATTTTATTATCCAAATAATTTTACAGGGTTTGCCCTGTGTGGTGTAGGGGTACGCTCGCATGTGCTGCATATTATTATAATAGCTTCAAATAAAAGGGTTATTATCCAAATTCATTTTACAGGCTTTGCCATGTGTGTGTGTGGTTTAGGGGTACGCCAGGGACGTGCAGTCAGGGGAGGCAGTGCCTCCCCTGTCATAATGATTAAAATAATAAAAAGAAGATACTTATAGCACAGATTCTGTGATAAATATCTTCTTTTATTATTGTAATCATTTCCCCCCTGTGTATGTGGCTGCATGTTAGGGTGGGAGGCAGCGAGAGAGGTGCCTCCCGCTGCTAACACTAAAAGATCGGGCAGCGGGGGGGGGCGGGCAGGGGGCAGGGCGCAGCAATGGGCTATGATAGCCCATTGAAAATTAATGGTGAGGCGGCACCTATACTGGTGCCTCAATGACACTGTCAGTCCCCAAGACCCGCCCGGATTGGCTATTGGTCAAACTGGGGAATATCCCGGTGGTCTGATTGGGCTGTGGGGCTGCCTGTCATAAGCAGCACTGCCCCCCTCCACGTCCCCTGCTAACTGTTGTATGGATTACCTGAGAGTGCTGCGCTGCGGCCAGCGGCCGCTGTCAGGAGAGCCGGCCATCCCCTGTTCCCCGTCACATGCTTACTTACTGCAGTGTGCGGCCAGCCCCCCCCCCCCCCCCCTACCCGTCACCTATGTGCCTGCGATGTCTTTCTAGGGAGCCGGCCATCCCCCCCCCCCCCCCCCCCCCCCCCCGTCACCTGCTTACTTGCAGCGGCCGTTATCTAAGAGCCGGCCATCCCCCCTTCCCGTCACCTGTGTGCCTGCGATGCCAGCGCTGCGGCCACCGGCCGCTGTCAGGAGAGCCGGACGAACCAACGCGGCTGACTAGAAGAGGAGGTCCGCACACCTGTAAGGGCCACTGTCTTCATCGGCGGTAAGAGAAGGCCTGATCGCGGTGGAGTGTGAGGCATATGATTAAGTATGGGGGAATGAGGTGCATAATGTATGGGGGAATGAGGTGTGAGGTGCATTATGTATGGGGGTATAAAGTGCATTATGTATGGAGGAATGAGGTGCATTATGTATGGGGGCATGAGGTGCGAGGTGCCTTATGTTTGGGGGAATGAGGTGCCTTATGTTTGGGGGAATGGGGTGCATTATGTATGGGGGAATGAGGTGCATTATGTATGGGGGCATGAGGTGCGAGGTGCCTTATGTTTGGGGGAATGAGGTGCCTTATGTTTGGGGGAATGAGGTGCATTATGTATGGGGGAATGAGGTGCATTATGTTTGGGGGAATGAGGTGCCTTATGTTTGGGGGAATGAGGTGCAAGGTGCAGTATGTATGGGGGAATGAGGTGCATTATGTATGGAGGAATGAGGTGCATTATGTATGGGGGAATGAGGTGCATTATGTATGGGGGAATGAGGTGCATTATGTTTGGAGGAATGAGGTGCATTATGTATGGGGGAATGAGGTGCATTATGTATGGGGGAATGAGGTACGAGGTGCATTAAGTATGGGGAAATGAGGTGCATTATGTATGGGGGAATGAGGTGCATTAATATGTATGGGGAAATGAGGTGCATTATGTATGGGGGAATGAGGTGCATTATGTATGGGGGAATGAGGTGCATTAATATGTATGGGGGAATGAGGTGCATTAATATGTATGGGGGAATGAGGTGCATTAATATGTATGGGGGAATGAGGTGCATTAATCAGGGACGTGCAGTCAGGGGAGGCAGGGGAGGCAGTGCCTCCCCTGTCATTAATGAGTAAAATAATACAAAGAAGATACTTATGACACATAAGTATCTTCTTTATTATTTTACCTATCATTATATATGTTCAAATCACTTTGGGAGGCACCGATCGTGGTGCCTCCCGTAGTGATTAGGAAAAGTATGGGGAGCGGGGGGGCGGGCACAGGCGGGCCCTAGCAATGGGCTGGAAAAGTCCATTGAAATAACATGGGAAAGCGGCACCATTAGTGGTGCCGCTTTCCTACAGGGACGTGCTTTCAACCTATGAAAGCACGTCCCTGTGAGTGAGGCCACAGTGATTGGCCAGCGGATCCGTCACTGGATCCGCTGTCAATCACTGTATGGGGCGGCATCGGTACCTGCGGAGGTGCGGCGGCGGAGGTACGGGAAGCGGCGGGCCGGGCGGCGGAGGTACGGGATGCGGAGAGGCGGGCGGCGGTAGCGGCGGCGGTAGCAGAGTTTTGGCAGCGGAAGCGGTACCCATTTCAAAAATGGCGCCTCAGCGTCATTTTTGAAATTCAAGATGGCCGCCGCGAGCCAATCATGGCTCGCCGCGTCATCGCCCCGCCCCCTCCCGCTGACTTATATAAGTCAGCGCGAGGCAGCGGCTGTCAGTCCGACGGCGGAGGAGGAGCGGAGAAGAGCTCCTGAAGACGCCGTGGAAGTCCTGGATGGGCGGCGGCTATGCAAAAGAGCTTAGCAGCCGCCGCCCACCAGGTGAAGATGCTGGAAGTCCTGGGAAGGCGGCGGCCATGCAAAAGAGCTTAAAGGCCGCCGCCTCCCAGGTGAAGACGTCGTGGAAGTCCTGGATGGGCGGCGGCTATGCAAAAGAGCTTAGCAGCCGCCGCCCACCAGGTGAAGACGCCGGAGGAAGACCCCAGAAGCCCTGGGGAGGTGGCGCCCTCCCAGGTGAAGACGCCGGAAGCCCTGGGAAGGCGGCGGCCATGCAAAAGAGCTTAAAGGCCGCCGCCCCCAGGTGAAGACCCAGTTTAATAAAGAATTTTTTAAAGAATGTGTTGTGTTTTTTTTTAAAATATTTTCTTTACAGGTGCCAGCGGGCCCTTTATGTCCGGGCATGCTGGCACTTGTGGTTCTCCAAGTGCCAGCATGCTGGGGCAGGCTTGCTGGGACCTGTAGGCCACCTGTAAAGAACAATATTACTATTCTTTGCAGGTGGACTACAGGTGCCAGCGGGCCCTTTATGTTCGGGCATGCTGGCACTTGTGGTTCTCCAAGTGCCAGCATGCTGGGGCAGGCTTGCTGGGATCTGTAGGCAACCTGTAAAGAACAGAACATACAATGAACCCCGCACCCACCGCCACCAGGGGTGCGGGGCATAGCACTGGGCTATCAGCCCAGTGCTGGTTGTTGCTCGGGAGGGGGGACCCCATTTTGATTTTTTGGGGACCCCACTTTCCGAGGAATTCCAGCCCTGGGCTGACTGGTTTGGGGGGTGTTTAATGGCATGGCAGGGGGACCCCACACTGAGTGTCTCCCCTGCTATGGCATTATCCCCCCTGGCTGGTTCTGCCTGGTGCTGGTTTTAGTTGTGTGGGGGGACTGCACTTTTTTTTTTTTTTTTTTTGGGGGGGGGGGGCGAGTTTAGCTGCAGTGCCTCCCCAGGCCCTGACCTCACCGCACGTCACTGGCATTAATATGTATGGGGGAATGAGGTGCATTAATATGTATGGGGGAATGAGGTGCATTAATATGTATGGGGGAATGAGGTGCATTATGTATGGGGGAATGAGGTGCGAGGTGCATTATGTATGGGGGAATGAGGTGCATTAACATGTATGGGGGAATGAGGTGCATTAATATGTATGGGGGAATGAGGTGCATTAATATGTATGGGGGAATGAGGTGCATTAATATGTATGGGGGAATGAGGTGCATTTATATGTATGGGGGAATGAGGTGCATTAATATGTATGGGGGAATGAGGTGTAATGTGTCTGTGGGTATGAGGTGTAATGTGTATGTGTGTATGAGCTGTAATATAATATTTGGAGGTGTTAGATGTAATATTATTTCTGGGGGCATGAGGTGTTAGGTTTAATATAATGTCTGGGGGTTTTGAGGTGTAATATCATATTTGCAGGTGTGAGGTGTAATATTATGTATTGGGGCGTGAGGTGTACTATTATGTCTGGGGGTGTGAGGTGTATTATGTATGGAGGTATGAGATGTAATATGTCTGGGGGTATGAGGTGTAATATAATATTTGGAGGTGTGAGGTGTACTATTATGTCTGGGGGTGTGAGGTGTATTATGTATGGAGGTATGAGATGTAATATGTCTGGGGGTATGAGGTGTAATATAATATTTGGAGGTGTTAGGTGTAATATTTCTGAGGGTGTAAGATGTCAGGTTTAATATTATGTCTGGGGGTTTTGAGGTGTAATACAGTATGTCTGTGGCTATGAGATGTAATATGTCTGTGGGTATGAGGCGTAATATAATATTTGTAGGTATGAGTTGTTAGGTGTAATATTATGTCTGGGGGTGTGAGGTGTAATATTATGTCTGGGGGTGTGAGGTGTAATATGTCTGGGGGTGTGAGGTGTAATATGTCTGGCGGTGTGAGGTGTAATATGTCTGGGGTTAATATAATTTTGAAGTATTAATCCCATCTACTTTGGTATTGGCTCTGCCTACAGTTGGTTTGGTGCCACCCACATGAGGCCACTTTTAGAAATTTTTCCAGGGACACTTTTGTTGCCCAATCCGCGCCTGCCCCCATATGTGATTGGCCCAGCGGATCTGCTGTCCAATGACCCACAGGCGACGTTGGAGGCGAAAGTGGCGGTGCCTGAGTGCGGTGGGCAGGTAGGAATCCTCCCCCCCTTCATTCCTCCTCCGGCGCAGCGTCTGTGTACCTGAGTGCGGTGGCCGGGTAGGAATCCCCTCCACCCTCGTTCCTCCTCCGACACCGGCTCCGTCCTCCCAACCAGCAGCGGCACTCTCTCCTGTCTGTGCTCCTCCGTCCTCCCGCTCCCAGCCATCTCTCTCTCTCTCCCCCTCCTGTGGATTACTTCGTTTGTAAGTATAATTTTCATTTTTACAGGTACCCCTATTGGATTCTACATGGACAAGTGGACGTGATCGGCGTGGGATGTAGGTAAGTATGTGTGAGTGTGTAAGTGGTTTTTTTTTTACTTTTTTTAACCCATTCAGACCCTTCTCCATTAAGTTAATGGAAGCCCTGGACAACAAAATTGCATTCATGTCCTCCTCCCACTCCCTTCCCAGTCCCAAACAGTAATTTTTATTTAGTTTTTCTATAAAAATGTACAATAAATCACAAGTATGATGAGCAGGCAGACAGCGGGCATTGGCGGCATCAGACTGAGATGCAAATTAGTGGCGGAGGGCTGGGTCAGTTGATGGTGGGCGAGTTTTTAAGACATTGGCGGTGGAAGCGGGCATTGGCTCTGCGGCGGTAGGGGTCATCGGCAGGATTCGGAGGATATTATTGCTGTAGTGCCTCACCAGCCACTGACCTCACCGCACGCCACTAGGGTACGCTATCCTGTGCCACCAATACTGTGCGTGTATTACATCTGGACAAATTCCAGCACGTCCCATGTTTGTGCCGCACACTTGTGTCGCTTAGCTTAGTCACACAGCTACCTCATTGCATCTCTTTTTCATCTTTGCATAATGTGATGTTTGGGGCCTAGTTTTTTAAAGTGCCATCCTGTCTGCAACTGCAGTGCCACTCCTAGATGGGCCAGGTGTTTGTGCCGCACACTTGTGTCGCTTAGCTTAGTCATACAGCCACCTCGGTGCAACTTTTAGGCCTAAAAACAATATTGTGAGGTATGAGGTGTTCAGAATAGGCTGGAAATGAGTGGAAATTAATGTTATTGAGGTTAATAATACCATAGGATCAAAATGACCCCCAAATTCTGTGATTTTAGCTGTTTTTATGGGGGGGGGGGTTCCAAAAATTATCCAGATCCAAAACCAAAACACGAAAGGGTGGTTTTGACAAAACCAACCCAAAACACGAGCGGGGAATTAGAACCAAAACCAAAACACAAAACACGAAAAGTGCCCGCCACACATCTCTAGTGAAAACACGTTTGTTTGTTTTTAAGGTTTATTTTCTTTTTTACACACTGCTTTGAATCACTGCAGTTATACAGTGTTATAGCAATGGTGGCACACACTGAAAACTTTTGCGGGCACCACTGTGCACCAATAAAGGGGTAATGTTGCCCTGTATTACTATAAAGAGCTCTGGGCTGCACTATGGGCAGTTACAGCCCTAGTGTACACCAGAAAAGGGTTAATGCTGCCCTATCGAATCAGAAATACGCGAGATACGACATCAAAAAGGTGACTTTTTGCCTCATTTTGGAATCTGAGACTAGCAGTAAAACCAGAGTCACGGCTCAGATTCACTCGGAAACTGTAATTTTGGGTGGGCTCGGTTTTCTGAAAACTGAGCCGCACATCTCTAACTCATATACCGTGCTAGCTATCATGTTTGTTGAAATGCTCTGTGCTAAACAAACATACATCCAATCTCTCTTCTCCACGTAGGCATCTAACAGCAAGTGCTTTTTCTATATATATATTTAAGGGGTCTATTTATAAAGTACTGAAAATCCCTTTTAATTGAAAAAAGGGCCTCACACTTCTATTCAGGAAGCAGCTTTCTGTGAAGATGTTCATGACTTCTCCAGCGGCATACCCCGCTCTGTGTCTGGATCGCTTCCCCATGCAGTAGTATGGGGAGAACAATTCACAGGAGAATGGAAAGCTCTGCTTTTTGTCTCTCTGCTGTGATCAGATTCGCCATCGCAGGATGACGTAATCTGTACTGTCTGCCAGCCATCGGCTCTTGTTCTGCCCCCTTTATAGGCCAGCAGCCATTGCCTCTCCTGTGCTCACACAGGACCAAATACCAGCCATCAGCACATGCATAGAAATGAATAACAACTGGATTGTCGAAGCCTGTGTTTTAAGATTGCATCACAGCAAAGGTAAGTCTACATGCTACTTAACAAAGTTAACTTAACAACAAACTGATGCGATATAGTATATAGTGAAAGGCAACAACCCATAGCCGCAAACCTATATGAATAGACCCCTAAATCTCTTCTCAACCATACCAAATTGGCCCTATTAACTTCCATAAATGCCCAAAATCTTTATTTTCAAATCCTGCCATTCACCTACTGAAACATTCTCGATATAAACACATACTGTTCACGATGTAGTTATGTGACCGACGGTCAGGAGACCAATGGTCACATAACCTCCCCTGCATCCCGCCTACCAAGGGGCTTCATTCCGCTCACCTTCCCTCCACCCCCTGCCGGCATTCTGCATCCTGCATCCGGGATCCCGGCGTTGGGATGATGACCACCAGAGCACGGCCGCTGGTAACGCGGCCCCAACCCATATATATATATGTATACATATATATATATATATATATATATTCCACAAACACACACTTAGTAGGCTGGCTCCAGTGAGTTCACAGGCAGCTGAACAGGGTGGCTTCAGGCAACTTGAATGGGTGGTACTTCAGATGGATGGGGGCAAAGTTTATAGCAGGCGTCAGGGAGGGGCAGAGCTACGAGTAAAGGAGATGAATGGCCAGAGCTAGGGAGGCCAGAAGTGATGAATGGCTGAAGGTGGGGCTTCCAACAGCCGCGGGGTAGTGGGCGTGGCTACAAATGGCTAGGGGCGGAGCTTCAGACTGCCACAACTGAGGGGGCGTGGCTTCAAGTACCCATCATGGGTTAAGCTTTTGCAATTTGCTGTACAAGAATTGAATGATTGTGCTGGGCTCCCCCTCCACCTCTCTACTCATCTGAGCACACTACCCAGGCCAGTATCCGCACATTAGTATAAGCACATGTACAGCACTGGGTTATGAGCTGGGGTGAGGGGGTCGGGCCCCCCCTTCTTCCTCTGTCTGCGGGCCCGGGACTGCAGTACCGGCAGTCCCCCCTCGATGGTGGATAATGGACTGCTGGCAAGAGGGGAGGGGATCCGGACGGAGACTGCACATGGACCCCTCCCTATCTTAATATGCCACTGCTTCCAACTCTAGTACCTGTCTACTTGATCCCATCACAGATCAGTTAATAGTATACTGGTTTTCTGTGCGTATCCCAGTCTTAACTGTAATATATACTTTCACTCCATCATTATTCATGAAGAGATTATAGATGAAAATGTATAAATATATTTAATTGTATAGCGCTTTTTTCCTAATAAACTGAAAGTGCTTTACATTTGATAGAAGTAAACTATATGCATGTAAAAAATTAAATATAAAATAGAAAGTACCAACAGAATCAACAGAACCTGTATTGTTCATGCCACTACAAAAGTACTTGTCAAACCATCCATCTTGAGCACCCTACATCAGAGATAACCTTAAACAATTTACGGAGAGGAGATTACACTTTGGGGAGCTATAAACTACAAAGTACAAGAGCAGTTCAAGCTGTATTAGGCAGGTTGTAGTTAGTCATGCTAGGTAACACAGAGAGTTTGGAACAAGGTGGTAGTGTACCAAGCCAACTAGGCAAAATGCTCGCTCTCAATTTTGAGAAGGACATAGTGCAGATGTCCAGAAGGTGTGACATGACTGTAGTAGGGGCATTGCTGGTGTGAAGCCCCAGACTATAGGTGTGTAGGAAACGGATACATTTTTATATTTGAAGCTGCAGCCAATCCATTAGCTTGTTGTAAGAGCGCCTGATCAGTGTTACTACTGATTGTCTGTGTTGGTGTGTAGACCCAGATGTAATAGAGGTGAGGGTGAATAGTAGGTCCAGTAGCCTGAGGACAGGATTTTACTCACATCACAGTGGTTACAGAAGTGACCAAGGCAAATAAACAGTGTAAAGTCAGAGAATAAATCTGAATAACAAAGGAAAGGCAATGAATGGAAATAGAAAAAATGGATCAATAAAGAAGGCAATAAATTGAATGACAAAATGTTTAAGATAGTCTGATAGAGAAAGGCTGGGAAAGCATAGTGCTTAGGGCCTTGTACAAGTTTTAGAGTCATCCAAAGTCCAGTTCAAATCCAGTTCAAAGTCCAGTTACAATTGTTAAAAAATCAGTGCACTCCCCACTGTGCATACATGCTGGGTACTAGGACCCAGGGAAATCTGGCCTTCAATATGATGTACTGCTGCACCATATGACTGCAGCCATCTTGTAGATTCCTACTTAGTACTGTGTGAGACTGTGTCAGAATCAACATGGTGGAGACACAACTCTCCCACTTAGCTCCAGAGAGACACCAGTGATTACCTGCATGCCAGTTCCAGTATCCAGCACCACTACCTGCAAGCAGCATACACTCACCAGCTGGGTATAGAACCCCACAATGCTGAAACTTTGAGCAAGGAGAACCAGCATGTATACAAGTTAGTACGGCTGTACCTGTTATACAGTACTTCAATAAACCAACACCACTTAAAATAATTAAATTAATTAAAATTACATTTAATTGGTAATTAAAATAATGGGCTGGTTGCAATGTAATACAAAAATACCTGAATGAACATACTTTCTCTATCGTCCTAAGTGGATGCTGGGGTTCCTGAAAGGACCATGGGGAATAGCGGCTCCGCAGGAGACAGGGCACAAAAAAGTAAAGCTTTTACCAGATCAGGTGGTGTGCACTGGCTCCTCCCCCTATGACCCTCCTCCAGACTCCAGTTAGATTTTGTGCCCGAACGAGAAGGGTGCAATCTAGGTGGCTCTCCTAAAGAGCTGCTTAGAGAAAGTTTAGCTTAGGTTTTTTACTTTACAGTGAGTCCTGCTGGCAACAGGATCACTGCAACGAGGGACTTAGGGGAGAAGTAGTGAACTCACCTGCGTGCAGAGTGGATTTGCTGCTTGGCTACTGGACACTAGCTCCAGAGGGACGATCACAGGTACAGCCTGGATGGTCACCGGAGCCGCGCCGCCGGCCCCCTTGCAGACGCTGAAGAGAGAAGAGGTCCAAAATCGGCGGCTGAAGACTCCTGAGTCTTCATAAAGGTAGCGCACAGCACTGCAGCTGTGCGCCATTTTCCTCTCAGCACACTTCACACAACAGTCACTGAGGGTGCAGAGCGCTGGGGGGGGCGCTCTGAGAGGCAAATAAAAACCTTATTAGAGGCAAAAAATACCTCACATATAGCCCACAGAGGCTATATGGAGATATTTAACCCCTGCCTAACTTCAAAAATAGCGGGAGACGAGCCCGCCGAAAAAGGGGCGGGGCCTATCTCCTCAGCACACAGCGCCATTTTCTCTCACAGAAAAGCTGGAGAGAAGGCTCCCAGGCTCTCCCCTGCACTGCATTACAGAAACAGGGTTAAAACAGAGAGGGGGGGCACTGATTTTGGCGATATTGTATATATATAAAAGATGCTATAAGGGAGAAACACTTATATAAGGTTGTCCCTATATAATTATAGCGTTTTTGGTGTGTGCTGGCAGACTCTCCCTCTGTCTCCCCAAAGGGCTAGTGGGTCCTGTCCTCTGTCAGAGCATTCCCGGTGTGTGTGCTGTGTGTCGGTACGTGTGTGTCGACATGTATGAGGACGATGTTGGTGAGGAGGCGGAGAAATTGCCTGTAATGGTGATGTCACTCTCTAGGGAGTCGACACCGGAATGGATGGCTTATTTAGAGAATTACGTGAGAATGTCAACACGCTGCAAGGTCGGTTGACGACATGAGACGGCCGACAATCTATTAGGACCGGTCCAGGCGTCTCAGAAACACCGTCAGGGGTTTTAAAAACGCCCATTTACAATGAAGGAGGTGTTACGTGTTTCTGATACTACAAGTACCACAAGAAAGGGTATTATGTGGGAGTGAAAAAACTACCTGTAGTTTTTCCTGAATCAGATAAAATAAAATGAAGTGTGTGATGATGCGTAGGGTTACCCCGATAGCAAATATTGGCGTTATACCCTTTCCCGCCAGAAATTAGGGTACGTTGGGAAACACCCCTTAGGGTGATAAGGCGCTCACACGCTTATCAAGTGGCGTTACCGTCTCCAGATACGGCCGCCCTCAAGGAGCCAGCTGATAGGAAGCTGGAAAAATATCCTAAAAAGTATATACACACATACGGTGGTTATACTGCGACCAGCGATCGCCATCAGCCTGGAGATGCAGTGCTGGGTTGGCTTGGTCGGATTCCCTGACTGAAAATATTTTATTCATGTAGAGCATTTAATAGGATGCATTCTATATATATGTATGTGAGATGCACAGAGGGATATTTGCTCTCTGGCATCAAGATAAGTGCGTTGTCCATATCTCCCAGAAGATGTCAGGGACACGACAGTGGTCAGGTGATACAGATCCCATACGGCAGATGGAAGTATTGCTGTATAAAGGGAAGGAGTTATTTGGGGGTCGGTCCATCGGACCTGGGGACCACAGCAACAGCTGGGAAATCCAACCTTTTTTACCCCAAGTTACATCTCAGCTAAAAAAGACACCGTCTTTTCAGCCTCAATCTTTCCTTTCCCATGAGGGCATGCAGGCAAAAGGCCAGTCATATCTGCCCAGACATAGAGGTAAGGGAAGTAGACTGCAGCAGGCAGCCCTTTCCCAGGAAAAGAAGCCCTCCACCGCGTCTGCCAAGTCCTCAGCATGACGCTGGGGCCGTGCAAGCGGACTCAAGGTGGGGGGGTAGTCTCAAGAGTCTCAGGGCGCAGTGGGATCACTCGCAAGTTGACCCCTAGATCGTACGAGTATTATCCCAGGGGTAAAGATTGGAGAGTCGAGACATCTTCTCCTCGCAGGTTCCTGAAGTCTGCTTTACCAACGGCTCCCTCCGACAGGGAGGCAGCATTGGAAACAATTCACAAGCTGTATATCCAGCAGGTGATAATCAAAGTACCCCTCCTACGACAAGGAAAAGGGTATTATTTTTCCACACTATATTGTGGTACTGAAGCCAGACGGCTTGGTGACACATAGTCTAAATCTAAAATGTTTTGAACACTTACATAAAAGGTTCAAATCGAGATAAAGTCACTCAGAGCAGTGATAGCGAACCGGAAAAAAGGGGACTATATGGTGTCCCTGGACATCAAGGATTACCTCCATGTCCAAATTTTGTCCTTCTCATCAAGGGTACCTCTGGTTCGTGGTACAGAACTGTCAATATCAGTTTCAGACGATGCCGTTTGAATTATCCACGGCACCCCGGGCCTTTTTACCAAGGTAATGGCCGAAAAGATGTTTCTTCAAAGAAAAAAGGCATCTAAATTATCCCTTACTTGCACGACCTAAAAAGGGCAAGTTCCAGAGAACAGTTGGAGGTCGGAAGAGCACTATCTAAAGTAGTTCTTCGACGGCACGACTGGATTCTAAATATTCCAAGAATCGCAGCTGTTTTCCGACGATACGTCTGCTGTTCCTAGGGATGATTCTGGACACGGTTCAGAAAAAGGTTTTTCTTCCCGAGGAAAAAGCCAAGGAGTTATCCGACCTGTCAGGAACCTCCTAAAACCAGGAAAGGTGTCTGTACATCAATGCACAAGAGTCCTGGGAAAAATGGTGGCTTTTTACGAAGCAATTCCATTCGGCAGATTCCATGCAAGAATTTTCCAAAGGGATCTGTTGGACAAATGGTCAGGGTCGCATCCTCAGATGCACCTGCGAATAACCCTGTCGCCAAGGACAAGGGTATATCTTCTGTGGTGGTTGCAAAAGGCTCATCTATTGGAGGGCCGCAGATTCGGCATACAGGATTTGATCCTGGTGACCACGGACGCCAGCCTGAGAGGTTGGGGAGCAGTCACACAAGGAAGAAACTTCCAGGGGGTATGGACGAACCTGGAAAAGTCTCTTCACATAAACATTCTGGTACTAAGAGCAATCTAAAATGCTCTAAGCCAGGCGGAACCACTCCTGCAAGGAAAACCGGTGTTGATTCAGTCGGACAACATCACGGCGGTCGCCCATGTAAACAGACAGGGCGGCACAAGAAGCAGGAGTGCAATGGCAGAAGCTGCCAAGATTCTTCGCTGGGCGGAGAATCACGTAATAGCACTGTCAGCAGTGTTCTTCCCGGGCGTGGACAACTGGGAAGCAGACTTCCTCAGCAGACACGATATTCACCCGGGAGAGGGGGGTCTTCATCCAGAAGTCTTCCACATGCTAATAAACTGTTGGGAAAGACCAATGGTAGACATGATGGCGTCTCGCCTCAACAAGAAACTGGACAAGTATTGCGCCAGGTCAAGAGATCCACAGGCAATAGCTGTGGACGCACTGGTAACACCTTGGGTGTACAAATCAGTATATGTGTTTCCTCCTCTGCCTCTCATACCAAAGGTATTGAAGATTATACGGTGAGGAGGAGTAAGAACAATACTAGTGGCTCCGGATTGGCCAAGAAGGACTTGGTACCCGGAACTTCAAGAGTTGGTCACGGACGACCCGTGCCCTCTACTTCTGAGAAGGGACCTGCTACAACAGGGTCCCTGTCTCTTTCAAGACTTACCGCGGCTGCGTTTGACGGCATGGCGGTTGAACGCCAGATCCTAAAAGGGAAAGGCATTCCAGAAGAAGTCATTCCTACCTTGATTAAGGCAAGGAAGGAAGTCACCGCGAAACATTATCACCGCATTTGGCGAAAATATGTCGCGTGGTGCGAGGATCGGAGTGTTCCGACGGAGGAATTTCAACTGGGTCGTTTCCTACATTTCCTACAATCAGGATTGTCTATGGGTCTCAAATTGAGATCTATTAAGGTTCAAATTTCGGCCCTGTCAATATTCTTCCAAAAAGAATTGGCCTCAGTTCCTGAGGTACAGACTTTTGTTAAAGGAGTACTGCATATACAGCCTCCTGTGGTGCCTCCGGTGGCACCGTGGGATCTAAATGTAGTTTTAGATTTCCTCAAATCCCATTGGTTTGAACCATTGAAAAAGGTGGATTTTAAATATCTCACATGGAAAGTGACTATGTTACTGGCCCTGGCTTCCGCCAGGAGAGTATCTGAATTGGCGGCTTTATCTTATAAAAGCCCTTATCTAATCTTCCATTCGGATAGGGCAGAACTGAGGACTCGTCCGCATTTTCTCCCTAAGGTGGTATCAGCGTTTCACCTGAACCAACCTATTGTGGTGCCTGCGGCCACTGGCGACTTGGAGGACTCCAAGTTGTTGGACGTTGTCAGAGCCTTAAAAATATACATTTCAAGGACGGCTGAAGTCAGAAAATCTGACTCGCTGTTGATACTATATGCACCCAACAAGTTGGGTGCCCCTGCTTCTAAGCAGACGATTGCTCGTTGGATTTGTAACACAATTCAACTTGCTCATTCTGTGGCAGGCCTGCCACAGCCTAAATCTGTTAAGGCCCATTCCACAAGGAAGGTGGGCTCATCTTGGGCGGCTGCCCGAGGGGTCTCGGCATTACAATTCTGCCGAGCAGCTACGTGGTCGGGGGAAAACACGTTTGTAAAATTCTACAAATTTGATACCCTGGCAAAAGAGGACTTGGAATTCTCTCATTCGGTGCTGCAGAGTCATCCGCACTCTCCCGCCCGTTTGGGAGCTTTGGTATAATCCCCATGGTCCTTTCAGGAACCCCAGCATCCACTTAGGACGATAGAGAAAATAAGAATTTACTTACCGATAATTCTATTTCTCGGAGTCCGTAGTGGATGCTGGGCGCCCATCCCAAGTGCGGATTATCTGCAATACTGTACATAGTTATTGTTAACTAATTCGGGTTATATTGTTAAGGAGCCATCTTTAAGAGGCTCTTTCTGTTATCATACTGTTAACTGGGTTTAGTTCACAAGTTGTACGGTGTGATTGGTGTGGCTGGTATGAGTCTTACCCGGGATTCAAATTGCCTCCCTTATTGTGTACGCTCGTCCGGGCACAGTACCTAACTGGAGTCTGGAGGAGGGTCATAGGGGGAGGAGCCAGTGCACACCACCTGATCTGGTAAAAGCTTTACTTTTTTGTGCCCTGTCTCCTGCGGAGCCGCTATTCCCCATGGTCCTTTCAGGAACCCCAGCATCCACTACGGACTCCGAGAAATAGAATTATCGGTAAGTAAATTCTTATTATTTTTGCCTTGCGATATTGACTACGTGGGAGCATGCATCGCATCGCAAGGGAAAACACAGTGCGGTTTGAACTAAACGAGATGTGATTTGAACTAAAAAGATCAAATCGCATGAGATAATCGCACCATGAAGTCCAGTTTGTGACCCAAAGTCCTATCTGCATCCAAGCACTCTATTGCATTCCAGGGCTTGGTGCCTATGGGGTAAATGGCCAAACCTTCGAGAACAGCATTTTTGAAGGTTTGGCCACATTTTAAAAATTTCTTTTTTGTTGCAAGTCTGAGCCACACTTATGTGAACACAGTCTAGAGATGAGCGGATTCAGTTTTACTTGTATTTACTCGGTTCTCAAAACGGCATCTTATTGGCTATTCAAAACACGTGACATCCGTGAGCCAATAAAATGCCGTTTTGAGAACCGAGTAAATCCGAGTAAAACCGAATCCGCTCATCTCTAGAACACATCATTACTGTAATGAGCCTACAATTGCCCACCTCTGCCACCCCCATTTTGTCTCTCCAGGCATTGTTCCTGGCTCTTGAAGTAAAATAAATTCATAGGGGTCAATTCAATGTGCTATTGAATAGTGCCGGGAATGAGTGCCCTCCTGATGCGCGAGGACAAATCCAGCAAATCTAGTGCCGTGATGCGAGTTGCGGGTTTACCACCCGTGCTAACAGCATCGCACCTGACACTTATATCGGAGAATGCTGTTTACCACGACTAAACGGCATTCTGTAACCTGCATCTCCCAATTTAAGTGCAGGGGTGTAGCTGTTAATTGAATAGCTCTGGACACTCGTTTACGACGTTATTAAACAGCGTGTTGAATTGAATTGCCCCCAATGATGGATATCTATTTTCTCCAGTGCTTGATTTCGATGGATAACTGAACGCAATGTCACTGTATCCTCCTTAACTAATCTCTTAGCTATAATTCATTCTCCCAGAGGGCCTGAGTAGGATTAAAGCTATAAAGAACAAGTAACTGCACCTTGGCAAATCATGTTGCAATGCCAGGGGTGCAAATACTTTTTTTTTTTTTTTTTTTTTTGCATGCAGGGTAAAGACTGACATGCAGGGTAAATACTGGCTGCTAGTAAATTGTGCCTACCTGTCATCCTTAGGGTCAGTTATGTGGTGGTGTACAGTTGTGCGTCTGATTGTCCACATGTTTTATCATTGGCAGCCACTAGCACTGGCTTTGCCTATCAGTTTGACCACTGTAATTTGATTTGATCCTGTGCCGCCCATCCAAGGCACCCCTGCAAGAGCCTCACCCCAGGGTGCCTAGGCACACAGTTTGGACCCACTGCAATACAGTATAATTTGTATAAGTGCCAGTCTTAAGTAAATTAGAACAGAAGCTAATGCAGTGATTTTGAATAAAATGTATATATAGTATCTGTTGTGATGTCACTGTGGCACAGAAAATAAGGTTTTATAAAGAAATGTACCATCTGTTATATAGGAGTGCTATTCAGTATAAATGTCATATTACTACTTTCCATAATAATCAGTAGCAAACAGGTTTGAATGAAGACTTCTTCTACTAGAGTTTAATATATACCCAAAGGCTAATTTTAAATATTTTAGAAACGAGAATTGTGAGATTTGTAGTGAACTTTGCTACTATCAAATGACAAAACATATTTAACTAGGAGGCGGTGGAGCCGTCACCAAATCCTGTTCAACCTGCTTTATCTTTTTTATGTGACTCAGAGTTTCTGGCTGTGATCCAAGAATGTACTGCATTTCTGCTGAAGTAACTGGACATGAAAAAAGCGAGCTATTAATGAACTGGTATATGCTGTCTTGGAATATGTACCTATCATTTTTCATACTTTATTAGGAAAAACTGTCACATTATATATTGGAATACTTAATTATCACCATAAGTGTATATATACTGCGGCAGAGCATTAAGTTGCTATTATAAACTAACATGCAATAATTAACTTTGCTGCACAAATTCTCAAAGTACTAACTGTATTATGCGACTACTCGGACCATTCGAGATGGTATCAGGATCCTGGCACTTGGGATGTCGACGGTCAGAATACCGACAGTGCATCCCGACGCTCAGGATCCCAACATCTACTATTTAAGTATGCTATCCCTAATCCCCAAATCCTCTAACCCTAATCCTTCACCCCACAGCCTAAGCCTTGTAGAATCTTGTAATAATATACAGTAGAAGTGTTTTAGCGCCTACAGTATATTGGTAGTCTGTGTTAAATACAGTAGTTGTTCAGTGCAGAGAGAAAAGCTGCTGTGAGTTTTCAGCTAAATATCAGGTACTAGCCGTTTGGTTGTCTATGCAATATTACAGGACAGCGTGACAACAAATGGTTAACAAATTTCACTCCTGGATCTTTTCTTAGGAAACACAGAGAAAGGAACAGAAAGTTGAAATGCAGCATACATCCTTATACACAAAAGGCAGAATGGGTGTGAGGTATTCAGGTCATGGTGTGCTATTGGAGTGCTGTACAGCAGGCAAAGAGAAAACAGATGTATTAAGAAACATATTGGAAATGACAATACTTGCACTCCATTGTTAATACAGTGTAAATTGTCAATGTTAAATGAGTTTGTAGGTTTATGGCTACCTGAGCTAACAGGTGCTGCATATGACTCCATGCTCAACTCAACGGCACAGATAGTATAATGTATCACATATTAACATACCTCCCAACATCTAGAGGACTGAGAGCGGGACCTTATGCGCGGCAAAGCCATGCGTCACTGAAAAGTGGGTGTGGTCTAATGGAAATGGGGCATGGCTTCACGTGAATGAAGCTATCACGAGCCACGCCTCCCATTTCCATCACAGTGGGGGCATGGCCAGCGCTCTGTGAGCTGCTGGCCATGCCCCCAGTCCCTCTGCCTCATTGGAATAGACTATTCATCGCTGCTCTGAACTGAACTGAACTGAGCAGAGCAGCGAGTGATCAGAGACAGTGGGACAGACCCCCAAAAAAACAGGACTGTCCTGCAAAAATCGGGACAGTTTGGAGGTATGTTATAGAATAAACACAAAGGGGTCACAGAAGAAATACTAGAAGATCACAACCTACAGAAGGAATTACAAATTGCCTGAATTGTTTAAACATTAGAGGGTGATACAGATGTAGATGAGTTGCTGCTTTCCTCACAAAGTAATGAGTAATGGTACTCTGCACATGTGCAGGACCTGTTCTACTCGAACGGGTCCTAAGACGTTGGAACCAATTGGACATGAGGCTGTTAGTGATTGACAGTCTGATGCTGTTTAGGGGCTGCGACAGCCTTCGTTTGACAGCCGCCGTTTAGGGGGAGGGAAGAGTCCAGGATGTCCGTCATTGAATGGAGATTTCCTGGCCTCTTACAATCATCTGCAATGGGCGGTTTGCACAACCCCATGAGTGCCGCAAGCCACCCGATGGTGTCGCAGTGATCCGATGCCTGCATTCTAGGATGCAGCTCGGAACGCTACTGCAGCAGGAAGTGTCTACTTGTAACTGATGACTCCTACTGCATTTACAATATATACAGAACTATCACTGCTGCTTCCAAGGAAACAGCTACTCCGTCCACATCTGAATTAGCCCCTATAAGCCAGTATGAAAGTGTAAGATGCACACCGACATTAAGTAGAGGCATACCTCCTAACTGTTCCATTTTTGACAGGATAGTCCCGCCCAAAGGCCGCAGTGTCCCGCAGGGGAAGTTGGGGGGTAGCACTCTAACCATTCTAGAAATACATTGGGGATAAACCCCTGGTGTCCCCCAGCACACCGAGCTGTACCTGTACCAAGACATGAAAGACTATACAGGTTGAGTATCCCATATCCAAATATTCCGAAATACGGAATATTCCGAAATACGGACTTTTTTGAGTGAGAGTGAGACAGTGAAACCTTTGTTTTCTGATGGCTCAATGTACACAAACTTTGTTTAATACACAAAGTTATTAAAAATATTGTGTTAAATGACCTTCAGGCTGTGTATATAAGGTGTATATGAAACATAAATGAATTGTGTGAATGTACACACACTTTGTTTAATGCACAAAGTTATAAAAAATATTGGCTAAAATGACCTTCAGGCTGTGTGTATAAGGTGTATATGTAACATAAATGTATTCTGTGCTTAGATTTAGGTCCCATCACCATGATATCTCATTATGGTATGCAATTATTCCAAAATACGGAAAAATCCCATATCCAAAATACCCCTGGTCCCGAGCAATTTGGATAAGGGAGACTCAACCTGTATATATATATATATATATACATATAATAGAAATCCAGAGGTCTTAGTTACATACAGTTTGCAAACGTATGGTAAACCACCAGGCCCCGACAAGGCTCCTCTGATGCTGGTGGTCCCTAACTCTAGGTCTAGGCCCGGGGGGTGCAGAACCCCACAAACCGGCAAAGGCCAGCTACCCCAGGGCAGCACAATGCGAGAAGGTAAAGTGTTAATAAGTGTTAATAAAATGATAGCAAAATCTATATACAAAAATTAATATACTAGTGAAAGTGTAATTAAAAGACCAGAAGGATTAATAAATGTGTTAAGGGGGTGCTAAATAAGATCTCGCAGTGTACTACCCCAAAGCAGCCCAGCCCCACCAATCCAGGGGGAACTGCACCCTAGACCCATCCCAGGTACTAATAATAATAATAGCAACCCTTCCGGGTAATATAACATAATGCCACATGATAATGGCATCTGAGCAAATGTATCCGTATTGAGAGCTAACTAGGAGCTAACTAACCTGAAGATACCCTCGGGATCTCCAAATGGCACTACAATGGCCAGCATACCCTCCAAACACTGGTCCCATCCATGCCCCTCATATTAACAGAACAAAATGTAAGTTGCTCAAATAAATTAGGAAATACAATTCAGGTGCATGAAAGGAGGGGGTAGTCTGAGCTAGAAATACATTGGGGATAAACCCCTGGTGTCCACCAGCACACGCCGTACCTGTATAGTGTATAGTGTAAAGTTACACTCTCAGACAACCATGACCATGGATCTAAGATTTTGTATTGCTGACAATTTAGTATAACTGTACACTTTTTGGACAAATCGTCCTCAGTGAATCTTTGCCTAGCCTGCCTACCTACCTTCTTCATATTCTACACATTAGCTGATGGTCCAAGAACTCTTGATGCCTTACTGTCTACTGGGATAGTCAAAAGCTTACTTTGATGTGGGACAGATTATGCAGGAGACAGCAAATTACTATATTAACAGCCACCTTGGCAAGTGCATAGGGAGGAAAATCACAAGATCTACAAAGAGCCTCAATGTGGTCTTCAACAGTTGACAGGTACTTTCTATCATACCAGGAGTAGAAGTAATTTCAACTGAAATGTCTCACAGATCACCTTGGATGCATTTCTGCCAAAAAAGATGCCAGATGCTATCAGAGATAGGACCTGAAGGCTCACTCATGCCAGGAATCTCGCACTACGTGGCATATTGAGATTAGATGTATGAGGACAAATCTGTATATATATATATATATATATATATTAGAGATGAGCAGGTTCGGTTCATCGAGATCTGAACCCCCCCGAACTTCACCTATTGTACATGGCTCCGAGGCAGCCTCGGATCTTCCCGCCTTGCTCGGTTAACCCGAACGCGGCCGAACGTCATCATCCTGCTGTCGGATTCTCGCGAGATTCGTATTCTATATAAAGAGCCGCGCGTCGCCGCCATTTTCACTCGTGCATTGGAGATTGAACGGAGAGAACGTGGCTATGTTCTCTGCCTGAAAAGCTCCATATCTGTGCTCAGTGTGCTGCAAATATCTGTGCTCAGTGTGCTGCAAATATCTGTGCTCAGTGTGCTGCATTTTGGTGACCAACAGTATATAGTTGTACAGTACAGTAGGCCATTGCTGTATCATGCAGCTCCGTGTCACTTCAAGTATCCATTCCATATCTGTGCTGCATTTTAGTGAGCAGTATATATAGTAGTACAGTGCAGCATTTTTGTGACCAACAGTATATAGTTGTTCAGTACAGTAGGCCATTGCTGTATCTTGCAGCTCCGTGTCACTTCAAGTATCCATTCCATATCTGTGCTGCATTTTTGTGAGCAGTATATATAGTAGTACAGTGCCGCATTTTGGTGACCAACAGTATATAGTTGTACAGTACAGTAGGCCATTGCTGTATCTTGTAGCTCCATGTCACTTCAAGTATCCATATCTGTGCTGCATTGTTGTGAGCAGTATAAAGTAGTACAGTGCAGCATTGTGGTGACCAGTATACTACAGTACAATAGTCCAGTGCTGTTCTCGCTGCTCAGTGTCAGTTCTCAGTAGTATCATCAGTGCTCAGTAAAATCAGTGCTCAGTATAATCAGTGATTGATCAGTATAATCAGTGCGCTGTTAAACGTGCGCCCGTTTTCCGCCATTAGTGCATTGGGATTTAGACAATTGATGAAGTTATTGTGTCCCCAGTACAAAATCCCATCTAGATTCCACTTCACTAGGCAGGCGATAGCGAGATTTTACCAATTAATATCAGTGATTTATAATTAATTATTAATTACAGTGAGCTTGCCAAATAGTTCCAGTGATTTTGTCATTTTCTTCCAGTGATTTGGACCAATAATACTATTTATTAGAACGAATAATTCCTGTGATTTTGTCATTTTCTTCCAGTGATTTGGACCAATAATACCATTGATTAGAACAAATAATTCCTGTGATTTTGTCATTTTCTTCCAGTGATTTGGACCAATAATACCACTGATTAGAACAAATAATTCCTGTGATATTGAGGTGTATGTGTCGCTTAGCTTAGCCATCCAGCGACCACAGTGCACCTCTTTTTCTCTTTTCTTTGTCATCATGTGCAGTTTGCGGACTATTTTTTTAAGTGCCATCCTGTCTGACACTTCCGTATATGTCCAGTGGTACTGCCATTTGATATAATTCCCGACAATACTGCCATATAATTCCAGTGATTTTGTCATTTTTTTCCAGTGATTTGGACCAATAATACCATTAATTGGAACGAATAATTCCTGTGATTTTGTCATTTTCTTCCAGTGATTTGGACCAATAATACCATTGATTGTCATTTTCTTCCAGTGATTTGGACCAATAATACCATTGATTGTCATTTTCTTCCAGTGATTTGGACCAATAATACCATTGATTAGAACAAATAATTCCTGTGATTTTGTCATTTTCTTCCAGTGAGTTGGACCAATAATACCATTGATTAAAACAAATAATTCCAGTGAATTTGACATTTTCTTCCAGTGATTTGGACCAATAATACCATTGATTAGAAGAACAAATAATTCCTGTGATATTGAGGTGTTTGTGTCGCTTAGCTTAGCCATACAGCGACCACAGTGCACCTCTTTTTCTCTTTTCTTTGCATCATGTGCTGTTTGGGGCCAATTTCTTTAAGTGCCATCCTGTCTGACACTGCAGTGCCACTCCTAGACGGGCCAGGTGTTTGTGCCGCCCACTTGGGTCGCTTAGTCATCCAGTGACCTTGGTGCAAATTTTAGTACTAAAAATAGTATTGTGAGGTGTTCAGAATAGGCTGGAAATGAGTGTAAATTATGGTTATTGAGGTTAATAATACTATAGGATCAAAATTACCCCGAAACTCTATGATTTAAGCTGTTTTTGAGGGTTTTTTTAAAAAAAAACACCCGAATCCAACAAAACATTTCAGGGAGGTTTTGCCAAAACGCATCCGAATCCAAAACACGGCCGCGGAACCGAATCCAAAACCAAAACACGAAACCCAAAAAATTTCCGGTGCACATCTCTAATATATATATATATGAGATTTAGAGAGAGAGAGAGAGAGAGAGATTAGGTGGTGGTCATAATATTGTGACTTGACTGTGTATATAGCAGATGGTAAGCATATCAAGCCAGTGCACATACTGTAAAAGATAATTATTTTTAAAACCCAGCATTTCCCCACTCTCAAACTTTTCATTAAGGGTTAACTGGTGAAGAATACAGATCACATGCTCATTTAGTAGCAGCTTTTAATTCTGATACTGCTGCATCCTTGTGTGGGGATGGAGTGGGAATAGAACCTGTGGCGAGCTCGTAGCGTGGGGAGCACAGCAAGCCCGCAAGGGGCCTCGTTACTCCCGCCCCCCTGCCAACATTCTGGCGGTTGGGATCCCGAAGTCGGTATTCTGACTAGAGATGAGCGGGTTCGGTTTTACTCGGTTTTACTCGGTTCTCAAAACGGCATCTAATTGGCTCACGGATGTCACGTGTTTTGGATAGCCAATAAGGTTCTGTTTTGAGAACCGAGTAAAACCGAGTAAAACCGAATCCGCTCATCTCTAATTCTGACCACGGGGATCCTGTACCCGACCCCTTGTGTGCATCGTTTAAGGGTATAGCATGTGTGATTTTATGCTAATACATTTACAGGCCCTTCCCTTGTGTACAGTTTCATCCATGGGTCACTTGGAGCATCTTTAGTTGCAATCATCAGATGAACCTTCTAAACATGTACCAGCCCCATGCTAAGCGTATGGCCTCCAATGTGAGCAATTAACCATCTCAGTTCACAACAAGTTACCATACACTGGGCGACTTTTTAGCAACATAGTCAGATGCGCCGTTGAAAAACATAGACCATTTGTGAATATTGGCATAGCGAGCGACTCTGAATCAGGCTTTTAGAAAATGAAAATGTTGATGTAGTCTCAAACCAAAATGTGTTCAGTCTGTAGATCCTAAGACAGTTTCTATCATCTCCCACCCTCAGTGATTGCTAACAGTGCATTTTTCCAGGTTTCCTCAGAGAATCACAAGTGAAAAAATCACCTGTTTTTTTATATTTGTCAATGAATACACGTGCTCAACGAAGGAGATATAGAAAACATGCACTCTTACAGTTGCTTGAGGGCTGGAGCTGAGCAACACTGCCTTAGGCTCCATAGAATCTGACACTGGGCCTAATTCATGTTTGTGCGCTACGCGGTTACAAATTTTCAGGCTACGGAACTGCTAATCATCACAAGTGAAGCTGCCAAATGGATGTAGGCACCCACCGGAGTCATCGCATGGTGCTCAGCAATTGCATAAGCAGCACTGACACAACAATGAGGGACATCGACTCACAGGGTTGACCTACAGATGTGTCCCTTTCCATCTTTGCTGCGAATGCATGGTGGCTTCCTATGGAAATGCTGGGCTGCCCCCAGAGACTGTCCCCACATTCTGTAGATGCACATGGCATCTGTTTATCCAATGCTTGCCAATCAAACACCACTGCTTGCATAGCAGTGATCATCCCAAATGCCCCTCCCCCCCTCACTGCGAGACACTAATTGGGGTTCTCGGTCACTCTACGAAGAAAACGACACAAACCCCCCCATTAAAAACGCATGTCGACCTTTTTCCATGTTGACCTTGTTCATGTCGACCTTTTGTCCATGTGCACCTATTTCAGGTGTCAACCTAAGGTGTGTCGACCAATTGGTGTCGACCTTAGGTGTGTCGACCTTTTTGGTGTCGACCTGGAGTTCCATACCCCCCAGACACTGCATTGTAGCATGATGCCAAAGTCTCAAAGTCATCTCTCACCTGCTTATAAAAATGCAGAATATTGATATGGTTGAGATAAAACATTTGCCAAGCGTACTCTAGAAAGTTACCCAACAAGTCTCCAGTACCCAAAATTTTTCCACATTGATAATTGCAAACAGCTTTGGAGACCTTTGTTATCCTGATGGGATTTCTGGCGCTTTGTCAAGACCACACGTTGATAGATTTCATAGTTTGTATACTTGAGGACAGAAGTAATTCTGAACAAGAATTTAGATTTTAGTGAAAATATGTAAAGCAACTACAAAATGATAATAACATGTTGTCAAACACCACGCAACGTGCCATCACATGACCACTGCGATGGTTAAAATTATGGTGGTCCAACTGCCTTTGCAGCCAGGCTGCACAGGCAGGGGGCTACCCTTATTTTGCAGCGTCTGAGATGCGATCGCAACTGCATTGCGATGACATAGCTGGTACCAATTGGCATGCTGGGTGGCCCTTAGCATGCGAGTGTTAGCAGATGTAGTTATGCTAAATTAGCTGCAGCAGTTGCTGCAGAGAGAGGTGTTGCACAGCAGCAGCAGCTGGGGAAGAGAGAGGTGCTAACGCATCAATGTAGAGAGAAACAGCTGGAGCCGCTGGGGCAGCGAGAGGTGCTAGAGCCGCTGGGGCAGCGAGAGGTGCTACAGCAGCTGGGGCAGAGAGAGGTTCTGCAGAAGCCAGGGCAGAATGAGGTGCTGCAGCAGCTAGGGCAGAGAGAGCTGCTGCAGCAAGACTGAAGTAGAGACATGTGCTGCAGCTTCCAGGAAAGAGAGAAGTGCTGCAGCAGCAGGAGCAGAGAGTGGTGCTGCAGGACAGAAGTAACCGTGCTGCACAGCTACAAGCAGACAGTGAGACATACTGTATAAAGAGGGCGGGCAGAGCTCCGGCATGTTCTGGTTGTCAATGTCTCCTGCTGTCACCTCTGGCCTGCCCTGTTTCCTACCTAGTCTCAGAGTCAGTGTGCGCCCCCTCTGCTTCTGCTCCTTCTGCTCTGTGGCTGCCAGTACAGTGATCCGTAGAAAGGGGAGGTGTGGTGGGTGGCAGCACTCCCTCTTATTTTTTTGCCACCCGGAGCCACCCTTGCAACACTCCTGCTCCTTCCCACCCTAGTGTTTATTATGTCTATTAATATGCTCTCAACAGATAATAGAACTAGGGTCTCACACAGATAATGAAACTAAAGGGTCTCACATAGATCCAATATCTGTGTGAGACCCTAATTGGTTAAATCCATGTTCATTTCTGTCAGTTTTTTACGGCATTTAGGAGCAAATGGCCAACTGTAATTTGCGCTCATCCATTACCAGGTTTTCATTCCAACTGTCCAGATCTGACAATAAATCATTAGATCTGTGGGCAGCATTAGTTTCATTATATGTGTGCTAAGGGCAGCAGGTGTAACTATAAATTTTACTCCTCCCAACCTAAACGGTTTCTGGCAAGCGTCCGTCCGTCCCCCACACACACACACTCATGGCATTTTGGTAAAACAAAACTGCTTAATTAATTCATTAATTAATTTAGTAGCCTTTAAGTTATACATTTTTGGGGGTTCATTGTTTAAACACTTTTGACAGTGTCAGTGAACCCTCCCCCTTCCCCTGCAGGCTACAGCTTCTTTAGTTCTCACCACCTAGGTATGCACACAGGGGCTAATTCAGACCTGATCGGTGATGTGCATTTTCGCACAGCAGTGATCAGGCCTAAACTGCGTATGCTCTGGTGCCGGCGCATGCCAGACAGCCGACGGCTGTCTTAGCGCAGCGATTGCCTCTGCCCGATTGACAGGCAGAGGCGGTCGCTGGGCGGGAGGGGGTG
Organism: Pseudophryne corroboree; assembly: GCF_028390025.1. NCBI lineage: Eukaryota > Metazoa > Chordata > Amphibia > Anura > Myobatrachidae > Pseudophryne > Pseudophryne corroboree. The sequence goes on from NC_086447.1 coordinate 598,068,594, forward strand.
GGCCAGCAGCGTTTGGCCGTCATTTAGGGTGCACGGTCCGGGCACCGCAGGTGTGCCCAGACCATTGGGGGGGCGGGCTGCGGCGGTGGCGTGACATCACACGCAGCCGCTGCATCCCTCACAGCGACGAGTAGCTCCCTACCAGCGCGCTGGAGCTGCGCTGGTAGGGAGCTACTCCTACAGTACAAAAGCATCACCGCTGTGCCTGACATGCGGGGCGGACTAGCCCTGTACCGGGCGTCCCCCCGCCCGCAAGTCAGGGAAGCTAATCGTAGCTGTGCTAAAGTTAGCACATCTACGATCAGGTCTGAATCACCCCCACAGTCCGGTCCAGTGAGTGGTCAAACTGTAAACACTCACAGACACAGACATATTCATCATACTTAAACTGTCACAATTTCTACACTCCCCATAGTATGTACAAATTGTGACATTCATCAAACTCCAAAAATACTTTATTTTCAGAGTTTGACAGAGAAACTGTTTGCCATCCTGAGATGGCAAACAGCCCAAGAATCTCTGCATAAACTGCGGTTTACACTGCAATTTGTGCAGGGCAGAGGGGATTGGGGGGGGGGGGGGGGGGGAGACGCAGCTGAAGCTGTATATTTGCCCCAATGCACACCCTTATTGTACACCCTATTGCTCCCCCTGCACATCCCCTGGCTAAGCCATTGCATTCCAATGGTTGGGAGAAGTGCTGGAGAAATTCTGAAGATGATCAGGAAGGAGAAGTAGCAGCAGTCATTGGCAGAATAAAGCGGACAGTAAAAAATAAAGATTAGAGATGTACTATAGGGAGGAGAAAAGTGGTTGATGGCTTTGTATGTAATTAAGAGGAGTTTGTACTTTATTGGCATCAAACAGGAAGCCAGGAAAGTGATATAAAGTTAGTATAAAGAAACAGAGGTAGATTGACAAGAGAGGAAAGTGATGTTTTATGCAACACTCTAGTTCTGAAGGCTATAGTACAAGGTAGATGCACCAGACTCTGAGGAAGTTCCAGCACAGACCTTTAACTAGATTCAGAACAGACATTCCTAATAACATGCTGACCCTGTACACTTAAAGAGCGTGCATATTACAATGACAGATAAACTAACCTGTCATAGAAAGTGGTTGTGTTGGTTTTTAGGCTTTGGGTGTGTTAAATTTACACATCTGAACCTTGTACTTTGTTTGCTGTTATCATTTATCTTGGGTGGAGATGTGTCCTGAAGGTAAATATGTAGAGAATTTGGTGCATCCCCGGAACTTATTTATTTTTCACTGTTTTAATGGAAATTACTGTACTGAGGCATATTTACAATAAATAGACAATTTAATCAGAGCGTAACTTGGAATGAATAGACAATGTGTTTTTTTGATCAGGTAAGCATATATGTATTTAAAACATATATAGCCAAATGTTACTTTTTAATCAACCTTTTTGGTTGATTATTTGGTTGACAGTCCTCTTCCGAAAATTATTTCCTGCTGTACCTTGCTCCAGCAGAAAAGTTAGGTCTTCGTCCAGGTTCACAGAGATAGAGATGCAGATATGATGCAAAATATCAACATGGTTTCTTCTGTTATCTGGTATAAGAACAACTTCAATCACAATATAAATAAAGTTATATCCTGCACTGTATCAATTAAATGACAATGAAATCCTACACAAAAAAATAGTCAACTGTAACAATTATGCAAGAAATAGTCCGGTTACGATACACCTTCACCACAGCAGCACGCGGACAGTTCACAAACTGCGCTGTTTCAGAATTACTGACACCTTTGGCACAAAAGCCGTTAATCATCTCTTTTTGCAACTTAGATAAATTGCCCCTTTTGCCCATGACAGCAACGAGTGATATGTGTGCAGACGGCTTATTGTACACCTTATATACCTATTAAATCAGCGCATGACATGTGATGTACTTCATGGGCTGCACGCTGCCAACGTCAAATGTAGGAGGTGGTCATAATAATGTGACTCAACCATGTACCTTGGAGAACCTGGCCCATGTTGACATAACATCACGTAGTTGCTGTATACAGTATTTGTTGGCTGCACATTCGTACTACAAATCTACCGTTTTACCATATCCTAAAGACAGGGCCAGATTAACAATGGGGCTCATGGAACTTCAACTCTAAGCCTACCATCAAAACAGGCCCATATCATCTGTACACTGCTGTGCTGCTGTAGACAATAATTTATGTCCTTCTACAGCAGCATGCCAGTGGCTGTCTGAGGCCCCGCTCCTCAGCCACAACTCCCCCGCCTGGCCACAGTGCTAGTGGATCAAACACCGCCGAAGGCATGGATGATCTATCGACGATGGAGGCGCACTTAAAGGATTCCCTTACCTTCCTGCTGCGCTTCTGCACACTGGTCCTAATTCAGACCTGATCACAGCAGCAAAATCTTTCTCTAATGGGCAAAACCATGTGCACTGCAGGTGGGGTAGATATAATTTGCAGAGAGAGTAAGATTTGGGTGGGTTATTTTGTTTCTGTGCATGGTAAATACTGGTTGCTTTATTTTTATACTGCAATATAGATTTCAGTTTGAACACACCCCACCCAAATCTAACTTTTCTCCGGTTACTGCGAACAATACCCATTATTACACTGAATTGACATATAACATTGCTTTGATACTTTTCATTGTTTTTGCACTACATTAAGATGATAGATACCTTCTGCAGAGGCTTTCCTCATATCTATATTTTAGCCTGGGATTCCTAAAATATATTTTAGGTATTCCTTTAGAATCATGTCTTATTGGCCCTGCCCCTTCCATGTTGACCAGCAAATATCTGTCAGGGGGGTTTCTGGATACTCAGGACAGCCCCCGGTAAGCACCACCGCATTAGTAGTAACAAGTAATTTACAGACAGTTGTTGGCTGCAGCACCTGGTTTTTTAAAAACTTTTATAATCTTATATATCTGGGAGCTTTGTGTCAATTATTCTTACACGTTTAAACAACAGTAGCTTAAACTAAGCTAATATCCAACTGTGTTTTACCTTATATTTCTGTATTTAACATGGATATTTTGGATAATCTTATCTTCCCACAAATTCCTACTGCTACTGAATGCCTCAGTCAACTTTTAACTCTCTGGGGCTGATTTGTATAAGGGATCCTACTGTAGCTTTAAGTCTTTTAATGTTCTTTGAAAATTGTAAGATTATAAATTAGATCTACTTTCTTAAAAAGTTAAGATTGTCTCTTGTAAACTGCACTATAACATATTGTTATGTTATGCTGTAGTCTGTAAATAAGTGTTTTGACAATTTATTTTAATTTTTTTTCAACAGGACATTGTTAAAGACCCTGAGTTTATTTTAGGTGGTGCTTCAAGAACAGATGTGTGTCAAGGTGACCTTGGTAAGCATAGATTATAGTGTAAATCATTTCAATAAAATTCAAAGGAGGTTATTTTCATTTTAGTTTTCATTTTGATATAAAGTGCATTTGTTACATTTGTTACAAACTTGCAATGGAAAACTATTTTGTGAGTGCAATCAATAATAAATTTAATGGAACCTATCTATTGAATAGGAGCTAGACACGTGACCTAAGTGAACTTTGTGTACACAGTGCATCCGGAAATTATTCACAGCACTTCACTTTTTCCACATTTTGTTATGTTACAGCCTTATTCCAAAATGGAATAAATTAATTTATTCCCTCAAAAATTTACACACAATACCCCATAATGACAACGATTTGAGATTGAGATTTTTGCAAATTATTAAAAAATTAAAAACTAAAAATGTACATAAGTATTCACAGCCTTTGCCATGAAGCTCAAAATTGAGCTCAGGTGCATCCTGTTTCCACTGATCATCCTTGAGATGTAACTAAAGCTTAATTGGAGTCCACCCGTGGTATATTCAGTTGATTGGACATGATTTGGAAAGGCACACACCTGTCTATATAAGGGTCCTACACTTGACAGTGCATGTCTGAGCACAAACCAAGCATGAAGTCAAAGGAATTATCTGTAGACCTCCGAGACAAGATTGTCTCGAGGCATAAATCTGGGGAAGGGCACAGAAAAATATCTGCTGCTTTGAAGGTCCCAATGAGCACAGTGGCATCCATCATTCATAAATGGAAGAAGTTCAGAGCCACCAGTACTCTTCTTAGAGCTGGCCAGCCGTCTAAACTGAGCGATCGGGGGAGAAGGGCCTTAGTCAGGGAGGTGACCAAGAATCCGATGGTCACTCTGTTAGAGCTACAGCATTCCTCTGTGGACAAAGGAGAACCTTCCAGAAGGACAACCATCTCTGCAGCAATCCACCAATCAGGCCTGTATGATAGAATGGCCAGACGGAAGCCACTCCTTAGTAAAAAGCACACAGCAGCCCGCCTGGAGTTTGCCAAAATGCACCTGAAGGACTCTCAGACCACAAGAAACAAAATTCTCTGGTCTGATGAGACAAAGATTGACGGTCAGGATAGAGGGAAAGATGAATGCAACAATGTACAGAGAAAACCTGCTCTAGAGTACTCTTGACCTCATACTGGGGCGACGGTTCATCTTTCAGCAGGACAACAACCCTAAGCACACAGCCAAGATATCAAAGGAGTGGCTTCAGGACAACTCTGTGAATGTCCTTGAGTGGCCCAGCCAGAGCCCAGACTTGAATCCGATTGAACATCTCTGGAGAGATCTGAAAATGGCTGTGCACTGACGCTTCTCGTCCAACCTGATGGAGCTTGAGAGGTGCTGCAAAGAGGAATGGGCAAAACTGCCCAAAGATAGGTGTGCCAAGCTTTTGGCATCATATTCAAAAGGACTTGAGGCTGTAATTGCTGTCAAAGGTGCATCAACAAAGTATTCAGCAAAGGTTGTGAATATTTATGTACATGTGATTTCTTAGTTTTTTATTTTTAATAAATTTGCAAAAATCTAAAAAAAACTTTTCTCACATTGTCATTATGGGGTATTGTATGTAGAATTTTGAGGGGAAAATGAATTTATTCCATTTTGGAATAAGGCTGTAACATAACAAAATGTGGAAAAAGTGAAGCGCTGTGAATACTTTCTAGATGCACTGTAAGTGCGGATGTTGGTGGTATCTCATTGGAGGTATCTCTATGAATATTGTTTCTACCAGAGCTGTGACTTATTGGGTGCCCCCAACCCCTTCTATTTAATGGCAGATTCTGTAGCTCAATGAATTTAGTGTCCTACTGCAATGTTACAGGCAAAAGGTTTGAATCCCAGGCACATTAGCATACCAAAATGTAATAAAAGACAGTGCAACTGAACAACAAAGAGTTATCAAGTCAAGTCCATACTGTAAATGCTGTTTAGATATAAGCGACAAAAGGGGTGGGTGCAATAGACAGGGGTAGCCAGGAGATTAAAAAAGGGGGAAGTTGCAAGTGAAAGTAATTAGATTATTCATATTTAAGTGCTGCCAACAGCGTCCCCTACCCTACAGTGCTATATGTGGAGCACACTCCGCACACACCAAGTTATGGCCCTGGTTTCTGTGAATACCCAGGTTATTTAGTGAGGTTGAGCCAGTGCCGTAACTAGACATTTTAGCGCTGTGTGCAAGAAACAGCCCCCCAATATTTATAATAGGGCCACAGTGCGCAACAAAAAATATAGGGGCATGGCTTTATGAGGAAGGGGCGTGAACACAAAATAATACCAATTCATATTACGCTGCACAGTAGTCTCCATTATTCAAATTACGCCACACAGTGGCACCACTTACACACATTACACCAGGTAGAACCTGTCAAACATTCCACCAGGTAGAGCACCATTTTACACATTATGGCAGGTAGAGCTCCTTTTTACACATTATGGCAGGTAGAGCTCCTTTTTACACATTACGGAAGGCAGAGCTCCCTTTTACACAGTACAGCATGTAGAGTCCCCATTTTACACATTATGACAGGTAGAGCCCCCTTTTACATATTATGCAAGGTAGAGTCCACATTTTACACATTACGCCAGGTAGAGTCCCCATTTTACACATTACAGCAGGTGAGGGAAAGGTCACCAGAGGTCTGACTCAGAACTCGCTGTCTTGGGCTGCACTGTGATCAGTAATGTCTCCTCCTCCCCCCCCCCCCCCCTCCCTCACCCAAATGCTGCGGCTCCTTGGGGCACAAGGCACTGTGGGAGTCAGCTGGGGTTGGGAGAGACATACGCATTGTGTCAGGTTCCAGAAGACCCAATAGAAAGGCTATGTGCCAAGTTCCCAAGGAATGGGAAAGATTCCAGCTATGTCAAGTAGAGGAAGAAGAGAGAACGATATTCAATGTGTCAGGTGACTCAGAGGGAACGCTACCTCCTGTCTCAAGTCCCCGAGGAAGAAAGTGTATGGTACCCAATGACAGTAGAAGAAAATAGAGATCGTTACCCCTTGGTTCAAGCTGTGTTTGGGAGCCCTGAACCATCCCAAACTGAAGCTTTTGACCTCCATCCACTCAATTACTTCTACTCACGCAGCCACAGCTACCTCCTTTAATAATGGCAGCAATGCTCTGAAAACTATCACTGTGCCTCCTCCTCTCCCCCTGCCCAAATGCTGCAGTTTCTCGCCGCACAGGGCACTGTGGGAGTCATCTGGGGCTGGGAAAGACTTAATCACGTCTCTCCCTGAGACACTGCAGGGAGGGAGGGGACAGGTGTGGAGCGTCCTATCCGGGGGGAAGGTGGCGCTGAAAGTCTTCTGCACGGTGCACGCTACCTTATCTGTATAGTGATTGGTGCACGCAGCAACAGAGAAGTAGCTGAGCGCACACCACTTGATACAGGGCAGCGCTACAGCAGCACTGTAGGGCGGCCGGGCGGCCGTGCAGACTGTGCTGCCAGAAGGTGCGCCCACAGTGCATATGCGCTGTGGGCCAGGCATCGCTGGCAGACAGCTAGTTACGGCCCTGGGTTGAGCAGGGAGGAAGGGGTGTCCAAGATGTGCCATTGGATGGCGCTGCCCTGCGGCCTCTGCATCTGGATAGCACGGGACAACACAGGGCACCAGTGAGCCCTGCTCCAGTACTGAGATTGAGTTGTTATTATTATTATTATTATTATCCTTTATTTATATGGTGCCACAAGGGTTCCGCAGCGCCCAATTACAGAGTACATAAATAATCAAACAGGAAAACAGCAACTTACAGTTGATGACAGTATAGGACAAGTACAGGGTAAATAAACATCGACACTGGAATAAGTATCAGGTGGCAGAAGACTGCTGGATGTGGTACAGTTGAAGATTATTAAAGTAAGACAAAGGATAAGCACATGAGGGAAGAGGGCCCTGCTCGTGAGAGCTTACAATCTAAAGGGGAGGGGTAGACAGACAGGGGTGACACAGATGGGGTACATAGAGAATGTGGAACAGAGGCTTAGGATGAGATTTGGCTGGGTTTGGTGAAGAAGTGGGTCTTGAGAGCCCGTTTGAAGTTTTGTAGAGAGGTGGAGAGTCTGAGGGGGAGAGGTAGGGAATTCCACAGAAGTGGTGCAGCACGTGAAAAATCTTGGAGGTAGGAGTGGGAGGAAGTAATCCATAGGGAGGAGAGTCGTTGTTCATTAGCAGAGCGAAGAGGACGGGTGGGAGTGTAAAGGGAGATAAGGTCAGAGATGTAGGTGGGAGAGGAGTGGGTGAGGGCTTTGTAAGCGAGTGTGAGAAGCTTGAAATGGATTCTGAAAGGGAAGGGGAGCCAGGGAAGGGGAGCCAGTGAAGGTCTAGTAGGAGAGGAGAGGTAGACGTAGTGCGTTTGGTGAGGAAAATGAGCCGGGCATCAGCATTGAGGATAGATTGGAGTGGAGAGAGGTGTTTGTCGGGAATGCCAGTCAGGAGGAGATTACAGTAGTCCAGTCTGGAGATGACCAGTGAGTGGATAAGAGTCTTAGTAGTATCCTGGGTCAGAAAGGGTCTGATGCTGGAAATATTTTTAGATGAAAACGGCAGGTTTGTGAGAGGTGCTGAATGTGTGGTTTGAAGGAGAGGGAGGAGTCAAGGATTACTCCAAGACAGCGCACTTGGGGGCTAGAGGAGATAGTAGTGCCATCAATAGATAATGAGATTGTAGGAGGTGAGGTTATGCGGGAAGGAGGGAAGATGATCAGCTCGGTCTTAGACATGTTAAGTTTAAGAAAGCGCTGGGACATCCAGGAAGAGGTAGCAGAGAGACAGTTGGAGATACGAGTGAGGAGAGCAGGGGAGAGGTCTGGAGAGGAAAGATAGATTTGGGTGTCATCAGCATAGAGATGATATTGGAAGCCAAAAGAACTAATGAGCTTACCTAGTGAGGATGTATAGAGAGAGAAGAGAAGGGGACCAAGGACAGAACCTTGGGGTACACCTACAGTTAATGGAAGTGAGGGGGAGGTGGAGTCATGAGAGGAGACCGAGAATGAACGGTCAGAGAGGTAGGAAGACAGCCAAGAGAGGGCAGTGTCATGCAGACCAATGGAGTGAAGGATTTGCAGTAGGAGAGGATGGTCCACAGTGTCAAAAGCAGCAGAGAGATCAAGTAGAATAAGTTCAGGAATATGTACTGGGCAGTCAAGTTCTTCTACACCAAACACGACAAACTATTTTTGATTCAACTTCACTTTATGCATGGGGCATTTCAGCACTAAAGTAGGTTAAATATAACAACATTTGAAACTTTTCTACAAGGTCAGTGATTCAATAATGACATTATCCTGCTTCTCACTAAATTCAGTTGTAGGCTAATTTTGTATATAATACAGTATGTTATAGGCAAAGTGGGAAATCAGGAATTGTGCACAATACCTGAAACATGTGAGGCATAGCAGGAAATGGTCTTCATTACTTACTACAATTGTTAACAATGGGCCTAATTCAGACCTGATCGCAGATGTGCTAAATTTAGCACATCTACGATCAGTCACACAGACATGCGGCGGGACGCCCAGCACAGGGCTAGTCCGCCCCGCATGTCAGGCGCTACCCCCTCCCCCGCACAAGTATAAAAGCATCGCACAGTGGCAATGCTTTTGTACTTTAGGAGTAGCTCCCTACCTGCACAGCTACTGCGCGCTGGCAGGGAGCTACTCTTCACTATGCGGGTCACAGCAGTTGCACGTGACATCAGCCTGCCCCCCGGACCGTGCCCCTAAAATGGCGGCTAAATGGCGCCGGCCTGCCCCCTCCCGCCCAGCAAAAGCCTCTGCCTGTTAATCATGCAGAGGTGATCATAGGGCTGAGACGGTCGTTGGCTGTCTGCGCCGGTGCACTACAGCACCAGTCCATGCGTAGTTCAGAACTGACCAGCTGCTGAGCGAAAACGCAGAGCACCGATCAGGTCTGAATTAGGCCTAATGTCTAATGTATGGTAGGCAATGTGGGAAATGAATTGCCAGTTTTGCCTAGGAAATATAAAGAACACATGCTAGAGCTTGGATTTATCTATATTATGCATAGTACCAGCTACACAGCAATAATGCCTTTATGTACAGTAAATACAATACATAACACTGTTATCAGCGGTTATTCCCATTTATTCCATTGCAAAACCATGTATATCAAAGCAGAGGGAAGGTATGAGGAATTAGTTCAGATTTCGATCAAAAAATTTGGGGGAGATGTACTAAGCAGTGATAAGAATGGAGAAGTGAGCCAGTGGAAAATTTGCCCATGGCAACCAATCAGCATTGACGTAACATTTATAATTTGCATAATATAAGCATATACAGAGCAGTTGATTGGTATCAAGTTCAAAAAGATCTGTTCCTGGGCTTCCCTCTTAATTTACAGTTGCAGTCACCTGTTTTGAACCAGTTAATTGATAAGAAAGGCATTTCATCACGTGACAACAATCACAAATTAAGAGGGAAGCGGAACATTTTGTTCCTGATGGAAGGGGTCACTGTGAGGGGGAAGTGTGCGCTAGAAAAATGTGCACAAGGGCTCACTCCTTTCTTAAGCTGCCCCTGCTGTAACTTATAACATTCCTGTATCATTTTGTTTGAAATCAGTGCGTTTATTTGTGCATGTGCTTCCATTTGCAGGGGACTGCTGGCTTTTGGCTGCAATAGCCTCTCTCACTCTCAGTGAGAAGGTACTGTATAGAGTGGTTCCACCTGACCAGTCTTTTGGCTCTGGATATGCCGGCATATTTCATTTTCAAGTAAGGCTGTATATTAAGTTATTTTATCATCAGTCTTAGGAAATGTGGCTGTTTACAAGTAATTGCATTTTTTTTAACATTAATAAATATAATTTTATGACATTGTAAAGAGAGCACATAAAATGGACATCACAACACTGTTTATAAGGCGATATACACTAGGCTTGATTTAGAGCTAAACCTGGGAATTTTATGTTTCTTTCACACATGCAAAATTAATAGGAACACTTACACAAATCTGGTGTATGTACACAACTGGAGAAATATATTGGGGGTCATTCCGACCCATTTGCACGCAGCGGTTTATCGCTGCGGTGCGATCGGGTGTGGTATGCGCATGCGAGGCGGGCGCAGAGCGCATGTGCGATGTTGCCCAGCGACAGGGGTCGCCGGGTTAGAGGCGTGGCTGGGCGGATCCGGAGCGTTTGGAGCCGTTTTCGGGGAGTAGTGAGTAAAACGCAAACGTGTCCAGCAGAACAGAGGGCGGAGGAGTGACGTCAAAGCCGGCTCCAGCATCGCAGAGATCGTCGCACAGGGTAAGTATGTCCAGGGCTAGTCGTGTTCTGCTTGAAATTTTTTTAGCTTAGCAGGGCTGCACAAGCGATCGCAGCCCTGCTAAGCTAAAATACACTCCCCCATAGGCATGGACTAATGATCGCAGCAGCAGCTAAAAGTTGCTGGCTGCGATCAACTCGGAATGACCACCGTTGAGCGGTCATCAGCAACAACAAGAAAACCTGTGCCAGGCCTATTGGATATGCAAAGATGCTCTTCTTCAATGGGTATAAACTACAATCTATTGTAACATCAGCTTTTCCTCAGTCTTTTTGACATGCCCGGCACTGACTGCTTTAGTGATCTTTTATTCAATTATCAGTGCACTTTTATTTTCTGTTACTGGAAAGGCATTATGGTGCATTTATCAGTATAAGCTCTTTTCTTTAACATTTCTAATCAAGGGCACATTCTGGGGATGGCCATCAGAGCACATGTACCATTGATGGTTATCAACCTTGGCGGTTTTATGCATGCCTCCGGGCTACAGTCTTGAGTCTCGTTCTGCCCTTTGGGTGGTGCCCTAGGGCGGAGTCTAGGTCAGCATAGACTGTTTGTGTGTAATAACAGGAGGCAGTGTGTGGCTGCTGACTGACAGATAAGACTGGTAAGTCAGCTATACAGTGAGGCGGAACATTGGCATCCCAGCACACTGTATGTGTGTCACTTACATACAGTGTGCCGGGATGCAGAGGTCCTGACTCACTCTATAGCTGACTTGACAGTCTCAGCTGTCAATCAGCAGCATGTACTGCACTGTATAAGGGTGGAGGGGTGGGGGGAACCATCAGGTCAACAACAACCATCAATGCGGAAAAACATTATGGGCCTAACTCAGAGTTGATCGCAGCAGCAAATTTCTTGGGCAAAACCATGTGCACTGCAGGGGGGGCAGATATAACATGTACAGAGAGAGTTAGATTTGGGTGGGGTGTGTTCAAACTGAAATCTAAATTGCAGTGTAAAAATAAAGCAGCCAGTATTTACCCTGCACAGAAACAAAATAACCCACCCAAATCTAACTCTCTCTGCAAATGTTATATCTACCCCACCTGCAGTGCACATGGTTTTGCCCAACTGCTAACAAATTTGCTGCTGCGATCAACTCTGAATTACCCCCTCTATACCCTGCCATAGATTGTAAAACTATTCAACATCAACACTGGGTGGGAACCATTGATGATTTTGAATCATTGATGGCCATACCCAGGCCTTTCTTTACAATTAAATCAAGCACAAGAAAATACAGCAGGCACCATTTATTCTGGTACATGAAACATCTTCTGTACACATGGACCACAGCATTAAACAATGGTTGGACAGACCCTGAAAAATAACATGTATCATCCAGCTTTTATTCTGGGCCACAATTTTCGCTACAGCCCATGTGATCTGCAGAGCACTGTCTGAAGTTGTGTTCCAAATGTTCAATGTGGGAAGACGCTAATTTGATTTAGCCTTAAATCATATTTGATATTCATTCATATATAATGAAGAAATGGGCTGATGAATAGTAAAAATATAAAAACACTGCCTTTTAAAACAGAAATAATAAGTCCACTAGAACTTTGATAAAGGAACTACCACTGATTTCCGATATTCTACCATATTCAATATAACCATTGGTTATCGGTATTCTACTGTATTCAATATAAAATACTTTTACTTACATATTAGGTTATTAACCAAACTGCACAAACATACAGTACATCTCTTCACTCATCTCAAAAGATCTCTCTATCAGACCTCTTTATTCTGCACAAGATCTGCGTCTATCATCCACACGCATTACTTATTACAGGACTCTGTGGAATGCCCTCCCACACACAATAAGACTCACCTCTAGTCTACAAACCTTCAAACGTTCCCTGAAAGCTCGCCTCTTAAGACAAGCTTATCCAATTCTGGACCCATCCATATAAGCCTCCCTATCTAACTACATCCCCTCTGTACTGTCCACACATAGCCTCACATATGTTGTCCTTCTACACTTTTACACCCTCCTGACCCTTGGCAAACATTGCTGGGTGACTATATCATACAGCCCATTAAGAACCTTTGCAATCTAGAGAACTTTAATGCAATAGATAACATCCTTGTGTATCAATACCTGTTTCCCTATAGATTGTAAACATGCGAGCAGGGCCTTCTTACCTCTATGTCTGGTAGTTTTTAACCAGTTCTGTTCTATTACTGTTGTTCCAATTATAAAGCGCAACAGAATATGCTGCGCTATATAAGACACTGTTAAGAAATACTTAGTATGGGACTTCCGGTGGGCGGACCCTGAGCGGCGGCTGCATTTTACATGGGCTCCCTGGTCTCCGAGGAAAAAGTGCCAGTTCAGAAACCTAAATAGCGCTGGCACTTACCTGGTCTGTGCGGCACCATGACAGTGATATTGCAGGGAAAGCACAGAGCCATCAGCGGTCCCCTGCGCAGCCACATCACCGGAGTCTGGCCTGGCGGCTGTCCCACACGCCGCAGCCTCCAACACCCGCCGTCATCTTGCGGCTCCCATCTCCACCAACTGCGCGCCGGGGGAATCGGTGGAACTGGTGGCATCTTGGCCTCTGGCCGCAACCCGGGTGTGCTGGACATAGCCTGCATAGAGTGAGAGGAGTCTCACCGGATCCCCTGTACGCGCTGTGCCCCGCTAAGAACAGCACACTCTGGGGTGTTTGAGGACCTGGCGGCCATCTTGGTTCCTGGAACCTGAATATAGTGGTGGTTCTGCCCCATATTACACAGTAAGGCACTCCTTCTTTTTCTGACACCCTAACCTTCCCACCTGTGGCTGGGAGAACTATTTGAAGAGGTGCTATCTTTATCTGCTTAGGCACTGCACATGTTTACAAACACAAGAGGGGTAGCCTGGCATCCCCTCATTGTCTCTCACTAAGTGCATACCTCCATTATTCTGTATTATAAACTTTGAAATTTGCCTACCATATTAGAAGAGCGGTCTGCATGTAACCTCCCTGCCGTTTACTGCACCGGATCCACCAGGCTATACGCATATATTCAGTGCCTGTATTCTTGTGCTCATCTTTATGGATACATTTATGGCAAAACAACAGAAAGCTGGCAGAGGGGGAATGGTGGTTAGAACCAGAGATACCAGGTCCAATCCACCAGCACCCACAAGCCTTTCTTCGTCACCCGGGAGAGACGATGTAATGGATGGCATCGCTGACACTTACAAATTCAGCTCGACAGCCATTGCTAAGGCGTAGGAGATTTCTGATTTAATATCACCCTTGCTCGATAAAAAATTAGCTGGACTTAAGGAATCCATTGACTCGGCTATGTCGCAACTAAAATACCACTCGCAATGCTTCTCTACTGTAGAGGATCACCTCCTAGCTGCCCAAGTGGTTATTAAGCCCCAGGAATCGGCTCTCACGGCAGTCCAGAAGAAGCTTGAGGACTTAGAAAATCGCAATCGCAGAGGTAATTTACGTATAATCAGCCTGCCGGAGTCAGTCAAAATGGCGGATCTCATGTCGCTGGTTTCCTTTTATCCTGGTGGAACGAGTACACAAGATTGGACCGGACCGGCCGAATGATCAACGTAGACCTCGGCCAGTAATATCAAAGTTTCTTAACTATACTGATAAAGTTCGAATTCTTGATGCGTACCGGAAACACAAAGATCTAACTTACCAAGGCAACAGATTATTGCTTTTTTAGGACTTCTCGTATCAGGTCGTCATGAAGAGACGAGCATTCTCCCCTATCTGCAAACTTCATTTCGATGCTGGACTGCGCTTTGCCTTACTTTACCCTGCTAAGCTCTGTGTGTCCTACGCTGGTAAACAGCATCTTTTTTATTCCCCACAACCTGCGAAAGTCTTTGTGAGTTCTCTCCCGGAAGCTTCAACACCCGCTACGGATGTGGCGGAGTGAATGAAACAAGTATAGCTGTACAACATATTTCACTGTGTTCAAAATGCCTGATTCCTCTTTACATTTGAGTTTTTTTCAGTATATGTCATTGTCATTGATACTTATTCTTCTTACACAAGCATGCCATATATGTCAGAGTCATAGATATGCTTTACTTTGTCATGGTTCTTCATGTTCTAACTCCCTACAACTCTTTCCTTCCCCTTTTCTTCTCTACTCAAATACGTTTTTTTGTTTTTGAAGACATAGGGCTTTCTGAGTCTCTCCTTTTGGTTCGTAATATGTTAAAAATTTATAGGACTGTATTTTGGTCACTCTTCTTTGTAATTCTTTTCAGAGGCTGTTAGTGGCGAAGTTACACACATGTATTTTCTTCTATCCTGTTTATCCGGCGTTCCCCATGCTTGCTGGGACACAGGGGATGACAATTTGTGATGTCTTTTTCATTTTGTTATTTGTTAGACTAGGAACGGATGACAGTATGGCCCCACAAACAGATACCGCTATAGTACAATGTTCCTTGAAGCTTCTTTCGTGGAACGTTGAATGGCTGAACACCCCTATTAAACGTGAAAAGGTCTTGTAACACTTAAAACGGCGACGGCCTGATATTGCTGTGATTCAGGAGACCCATTGGAGAGCCAGTGATACTAACACACTTCATGAGGTGTGGATAGGCGATGTAACAGCTGCTTCTTTCTTGACGAAAAAAAGAGGGGTATTGATAATTCTCCGCAAATCTCTCCAATATAACATATTAGATTCACAGATAGATGTAGAGAGTCGTTTTTTGTTTCTGAAGTTAGAAATTAAAGGTGAATTATTTACTGTAGCAACTCTGTATGCCCCAACAGGTTTTAATAACACCTTTTTTACTGCTGTGTATGCCAAACTACAGGATTGGGCGGAAGGTGTATTGGTTCTGGGTGGTGACTTTAATACCACATTGTCACTCTCGATGGACAAGTCAGATCTCCCTAAAAGTGGTCGCCCTGGTGTATCACCTGCATTTTCGCTTTTGACACAAACTCTCTGTTTAATACTGTAGATCCTTGGAGATATCATCATCTG
This sequence comes from Pseudophryne corroboree, assembly GCF_028390025.1. NCBI lineage: Eukaryota > Metazoa > Chordata > Amphibia > Anura > Myobatrachidae > Pseudophryne > Pseudophryne corroboree. Next base: position 598,084,251 of record NC_086447.1, read on the forward strand.
GTAGAGAGGGCATACACATTCTGTTCACACCCACATCGTACTTCCACGAGAATAGATTTCTGGTTGGTGTCCACATCTCTACTCTCTAGGATCTGCAACTCTAAAGTTGAGAATATTGCGTTATCCGACCACGCTCCCCCTTGGTTCACATTGTCCCTTAATGCACCTAAAGTCACTATTTCAACTAGAGGTTTCCAACATATCTTTATACTTCACCAGATTTTAAATTGTTTTTAGACCAGCAGATGGCTAACTATATAGATCAGTGGTTCCCAAACTTTTGTGAGTCACGGCACCCTGGAGTGTCAGAATTTTTTTTCACGGCACCCCTAGGCCACAAGTTTCTTATTGAGAAATTTAGAAAAAAATATTAGATTAAGTAAATTATGTTTATATGTCATCTTTAGGGTCAGTTATGTGGTGAGGGACAAGATTTGCTTCTGTTTGTCCACATATTTTATAACTGGAAGCCATCAGCACTGGTTTTGCCTATTAAATTGACAATAAATAGTTTGAATTGGTCCTTGACCACCAACCTGAGGCACCCCTGCAAGTGTCCCGCGGCACCCCAGGGTGCCACGGCACACAGTTTGGGAACCACTGATATAGATGCTAATATAGAGCATACAGAGGCATTCATTTATTCTGGACAGCCTCTAAACCTGTCTTGAGAGGTCATATAATTGCTTATGTCTCCAATAAGAAAAAGAGTCTAAATCAGAGATATTAGTCATTGAGCTTACAACTGAAAGCTGCCTATGAAGCCTTATTGTGTTCAGACACTGAAACTACATATAATGAATATAGATGTTTCAAGGCCCTTTATGATACTTTATGTACGGAAAGAGCACAATGGTGTTTAGATTATCAAAAACTAGAGATGAGCGGGTTCGGTTTTACTCGGATTTACCCGAATCTCCTAATTGGCTATCGGATGTCACGTGTTTTAGATAGCCAATAAGAAAAATCCAGAAAATAAGAAATGGCGATAATTCTGGCGTAAAGAACCGAGTAAATCCGAGCCCGCTCATCTCTATCAAAAACACAGATATTTCAAATGGGGAAATAAGGCTGGGAAGTTGCTAGCTAATGTAGTTAAAGGATACAGGAAAGTTAAGAATATTCAATCCCTCACGGCACTATCGGGCACGCTATATGATACTCCTGATATTGCTGATGCCTTTTTACAGTATTATAAAGATTTGTACACTTCCCCTATAGACAATCCAGTTTTAGGTGCCAACTTCCTTAAAAATGTTACAGATCCTAAATTGTCTGATGAAGAGCGTGACTCTCTTACCGCCCCGATCTCTGAACTTGACCTCACGAATGCCATAAAACACCTCCCTGTCAGGAAATCACCGGGCCCGGACGGCCTTAGTGCCGAATATTATAAATCACTATACCCTATCTTAGTACCCCATTTATTGTCATTATATAGTTCTATTCTGGAAGGGAACGACGCTCCGTCTGACTTTAATCAGGCTCAAATAATAATAATACACAAACCAGGGAAGGACCCACAGCTGGTCCAATCTTATCACCCAATATCTCTTCTCAATAAAGATCTCAAGATTCTCACTGCAATCATAGCACAAAGATCGCAATTGCTATTGCCCACTCTGTTGCACCCCTCACAGACAAGCTTTGTGAAAGGCAGGACCTCTGTACATAACATGCGACAGGTAATCGCAGTTCTGACAAAGTCACTCTCATCAACTTCTGGCAACGCCCTTGTACTAAGTTGTGATGCGGACAAGGCTTTTGATAGGGTGTCATGGGCCCATCTATTGAGAACGTTACATTCTAAAAACTTTGGAGCACAATTTGTTACCTTTTTTTAGGACTTTATATAAAACATATAAGGCGAGTCTAACGGTTAATCATTTTAACACTGAATCCTTTCAACTATATAGAGGCACTAGACAGGGCTGCCCCTTGTCCCCATTGCTTTTTAATTTGGCTTTGGACCCACTTATACACCACTTTTATGATTGCTCGGATTGGAGAGGAATCCATATAGGACATCATGAGTTGAAGGTGACTGCCTATGCATATGATCTATTGTTGTTTTTTGAGAATCCTCAAACGGTTCTGCCCAGTTTTCTTACACTGCTGGAGGACTTTCATAAGATATCAGGATTTCTAATTAATAAATCAAAATCTGAAGCCTTAGCATTACATAAAGTTGCTAAATTACATTGGGATGACAAGTTCCCATTTAAATGGGCCACCTCCTCTTTAAAATATTTAGGATTAAACGTCCCCACCAACCCATTCAATTTGTATAGGGTGAATTTCCCAGGCATAATTAATCATATACAGTCTGACTTTTATAGCTGGAAACATCTGGAAACATCTACCCCTATCTTATTTAGGCAGATCTCATCTCATAAAAATTATTTCTTTCCGGAGAATACTGTACCCACTGCAGATGTTACCGCTACTGATCTCAGAGACGGATCTAAAAATGTTAAATACAGTGGTTAGTAAATTCATTTGGGCGAATAAGAAACCACGTATCTCCTTGTGAACCTCCCACATCGGGGGGGGGGGGGGGGGGGGGTTAATCTGCCTTGTTTTCGCACCTATGCACTAGCGGCGAATTATAGATATGCTCTGGATTGGTTGAAAGACACGGAAAATTATGCCAATACGAGCTTAGAACAAGCATTATGCCCTCAGATATCATTATCTAGTCTATTACATATGCGACCTTCTGCTTTCCCTGCTCATGTTACCAAAAACTTATTACTAACTACCACTTGTACTGCCTGGAGGTTGTTCCGTAATAAGATGGGGGTCTCAACCTCCCAAAAAATGTTCTCCTAATAACCCATAACATCGGATTTGCCATGGGTTTGTCATCTGATTTGCTCACCTCTTGGTCTAGGAAAGGTCTGCGATTAATTTATCAATTTCTAGATTTAGACACCTTACAGTTGCGTACACGTGAACAATCATACTCCCAAATCCCTATACCCCTCTTTGTTTATTTTCAACTTCGCAGTTTTATAAAGAAAGTTCTATTGGCCCTATCAGATAAGGACAAGTCATGCAATATAGATAATATAGTCAGCCGGGGATCCCTATTGATTTATTCGACTTCATTTATATACTCTCAGGTGAAAAGTCAGTTGAATTTAGCAGGGACGAGCGCACCTGCCTCACCCCACCGCACGTCACTGGAATGTAGGAACACTGAACTCCAGCCTGGCAAAATGGAGAGGGGTATTTCCTAATATATCCATACAAGGCATCTTGGGGTATATTAAATTGCAGTCGAATTCCGGCGTGAATTCGACCGTTTTTGGATTTTACACATTCGACAGGCGAAACCCTCCCACCGGGACCCGAATTCGACATATTCAATAAATAACAGATTCGACAGTCCCGCTGTCGAAAAACGGACCAATTGACGAATAGTGGGCGGCCTGGATTCGACTTCATGGACTTCACAAAAGTGTTCAATAAATCCTGAAAAAAATTGCGTGGGGTCCCCCCTCCTAAGCATAACCAGCCTCGGGCTCTTTGAGCCGGTCCTGGTTATAAAAATATGGGGGGAAAATTGACTGTGGTTCCCCCATATTTAAACAACCAGCACCAGGCTCTGCGCCTGGTCCTGGTGCAAAAAATACGGGGGACAAAATACGTAGGGGTCCCCCGTATTTTTTCCACCAGCACCGGGCTCCACTAGTCAGAGAGATAATGCCACAGCCGGGGGACACTTTTATATAGGTCCCTGCGGCCGTGGCATTAAATCCCCAACTAGTCACCAGTGGCAGGGGTACCCTGGAGGAGTGGGGACCCCTTAAATCGAGGGGTCCCCCCTCCAGCCACCCAAGGGCCAGGGGTGAAGCCCGAGGCTGTCCCCCCCATCCAAGGGTGGCGGATGGGGGGCTGATAGCCTTTTGTGACAAAAAAAAGAATATTGTTTTTTGCAGCAGAACCACAAGTCCCAGCAAGCCTCCCCCACAAGCTGGTACTTAGAGAACCACAAGTACCAGCATGCGGGGGGGAAACGGGCCCGCTGGTACCTGTCGTTCTACTACAAAAAAAATACCCCCAAAAAAACACAACGCACACACCGTGACAGTACAACTTTATTACATACATGCACACCAACATACACACATACTTACCTATGTTGACACGAAGAGTCGGTCCCCTTCTCTACGTAGAATCCACGGGGTACCTGTAAATAAAACTATACTCAAAACAATCCTGTGTAGATCGGTCCTCTTCTTGTTGTAATCCACGTACTTGGTAAAAAAAAAAAAACGAAGAAACCGAACCATGCACTGAAAGGGGTCCCATGTTTACACATGGGACCCCTTTCCCCGACTGGCGTGACCCCCCGTGACTGGTCTCAAAGAGGTTCCCTTCAGCCAATCAGGGAGCGCCACGTCATGGCACTCTCCTGATTGGCTGTGCGCACCTGAACTGCCAGTCAGGCGGCGCACTCGAGATACAACGTAGCGCATAGAAACTCCATTATATCCAATGGTGGGAACTTTGCAGTCAGCGGTAGACCGCGAGGTTATGTCGGATCACTCTTGTGGTCTACCGCTGACCGCAAAGTTCCCACCATTGGGCTATCGCTGTGGGGCATACACACGGAGAGATCCGTGCTTAGCTTCTAAGCAATCTAGTCATATTGCTTAGATTTTAAGCACGGATCTCTCCATGTGTACCCCCCTTTATAGTCAAAATCTCAAGCCAGTGGAAACAAGCAGAGTCAATATTCAACTAACAGTAATCTAAGTTAGATATACAGTACAGAGAGAGCGCTTAGAACTTTGAGCTTATCCAATAAGAAACCTATAGTAGCAAAAAGGCCCACTCATTTACTGATTTGCAGGGACTGGTGAGAGCTTCTAAAGGTGGCGATGTGCTCCTCGAGCAACATCGTCTAGTATGTCCCCCTCCCGTCCCAGGTCCCTCGACGTGGACATACAGTACTTACTGTGCGATATCGCTGGCCGGGCCGTGCATGCAGCCTTGGATGATGAAACTAAATTGAGATGCCTGCCCAGGTGACAGTGAGCCTCGTTAACGAGGCACAGCGCCAAGCATCATTTATAGGTTACTGCGTACACACTGGGCAAAAATGTTCAGGAAGGGTCGAAATGAGCGAAATTGTTTATCATTGGTGGTATTCAGTATGCCAGCTGTTGGAATCCCGGCGCTCAATATACCAGTGCCGGAATCCCGACACCCGGCATACCAACAACTATTCTCCCTCTTGGGGGTCCATGACACCCCTGGAGGGAGAATAAATAGCGTGCCAGCAGCATGGCAAGCGCAGCGTGGCGAGTGCAGCGAGCCCGCAAGGGGCTCATTTGCGCTTGCCCAACTGCCAGCATGCTGGCGGTCGGGATTCTGGCGCCAGCATGCTGGCCGCCAGGATCCCGGCCGCCGGCATAACACACTACACTCGTTTATCATATCAACTAGTGTATATGGGCGTTTAGTTTTGATTTTCACTATATTTTCTAATGTGCATTTTATGTAACTATCAGGTAAAGCAGAGATAAGGCATCTATCTACCCTATAATATATATTTTTTTTATCATCATAGGAATATAATCTAACTTCATTGATGTAATGCATGTTTACATTACCTGGCTGTAGTTCCTCCACAGCTTTCAATTAGTTCAACATTTGTAATATTTATACGTAAAGTACTGTATATTTTTTATTATGCTGTCATTGATGTTTTCTTTTTTTGTTTGTGTTTTGATAACAAATCTTCTAGAAATGTGAGGATTAATACTGTACAGTTAGACTATGTGGTCTATAGATCTGCAGTTTCTAGTTAGACATTCAATATGTCGACACCAAATGGTCGACATGCATTAGGACGACTTGGTCATTAGGTGCTTGTGACCAACATGTACAAAAGGGGGACAGATTTATATGGTCAACATGCCAACGGTCGAGACACATGGTTGACACACTATTTATCTTAACTTTTTCATAGTTTACTGTCCATGTGGACTACGATTGTAACCTGTGCCAAGCGTAGCAGTAGTGGAACCTGGCATCTTGCCCGAAGCATGGTGAGTGAAGCGAGCCATGTGAGGGGATGCGATGCACTAATTGGGGTTCCCTGTGCTATGATGGTGAAAATGACGCCAAACAAAAAAAACCTTTTTTGTGTTGACACTTTTCCATGTCGAACTTTTCACATGTCAACATTTTTTACTTGTTGACCTTTTCTTGTGTCGACCTTTTACAGGTAGACCTGATGACCATATTGACGTTTTGTTCATGTCAACCAAATGCATGTCAATCATTGGTGTCGACCTATTGACTGTCTATCTAGACACTGTAGATCTGTTGAACCAAAACTACGTATAGTAAAGCTGCTTCATTTATTGTTCTCTTAATATATTGTTTGCTTCCTGTATATTTAGAACATTCTGTCTAAAGGTTAATAAATAAAATACATTAAAAAAAAAGAAGTGGTACTTTGATTCTTTAATATTCAACCTAGCCCAATTAAATTGACACTCCTTATTACTTTCTTGTAGTTTTGGCAACATAATGAGTGGCTTGATGTTGTGATTGATGATAGACTTCCTACCTTTCGAAATCGGTTGGTATTTCTTCACTCAGCTGACCTTAATGAGTTTTGGAGTGCGTTGCTGGAAAAAGCTTATGCCAAGTGAGTATTTCCAAATATTTCACTGTTTTTTCTAAGGATCCAACATTTTTTTTTTTAAACGTATTTTTTAATGTCTTTGCATTTGTTGTAAAATAAATAATGATTGGGCTAATTTAGATCCCTAAAGATCTGCGTCCTGACACATGTACAGTACCCATTTGCATGCACAAATGGGTCCTGCAACACAGGAGGCAGTGTGCCATCCAACTGTCAGTGATTAACAGTCTGATGACGTTTGGGGTTGGCGATGGCCTCCGTTTGTTAAAACGGAGGTGTGTTGCTGCCAACAACATGATTTGATTTGGGGGGGCAGGATCTCCGCAACCCCATGGGTGCCGCAAGCTGCTCAATGGTGTTACAGTGATCCAATGCTGCGTCCCAGCATGCAGCTCGGACCACTACTGCAGCAGAAGGCATCTACTTGTAATAGGTGCCTCCTGCTGCATTTACATACAGAGCTGTCACTGCTACTTCCCAGGAAACAGCAGCTATAGCTACTCCGATCACACCTGAATTAGCCTCTAGGTGAGCTATAGCAACTTACACAATGATAGATAGATAGATAGATAGATAGATAGATAGATAGATAGATAGATAGATAGATAGATAGATAGATAGATAGATAGATAGATAGATAGACCATAGCAGATGTGGCTCTCGGATAAATATACCATCACAAGCAGAATAAAATGCTGTTCTGCTCGTGATGGTATATTTATCCAAGTGCCGCCTCTGCTATGGTGTATTGTGGACCTGTTCAGGTACCTAGGAGAGCACAGGAGACTTTTAAAAAGTATTGGGAGTGCCGCTGGAGCACTCTCATTCAGTGGACACCCCAGACTTTTTTTACAGCAGCAGTGCAGGAGTACCCTGCAAGCTGCAGAAACTGGACATGGAGGATGCAGTCTGACCAGACTGTACAATCAGTGCTAGTAGCATGGGAGAGAGGAGGGGAGAAGCAGCTGCAGACAGTGTACCTACAGTGTAAGGTAAGAGAGATGGGGGACACTGTATTGTAGTGTGTGTGTGTGTGTGTGTGTGTGTGTGTGTGTGTGTGTGTGTGTGTGACTATATATGTATGTGAATATGTGGCTATCTGTGTGACATGGGTATATGTGTATGAATATAGTTTGGATGTTTGAATACCCACAACAAATATGGGGATCAGTACGAGATCCCGCCAGATGAGATCCCGGTGTCTGGATTCCGACCGCCGGGATCCCGTCCAGCGGGATCTTGACCACATCCCCAATTATGATTTTGTTGGGACAGGCCTGTTTTTTGAGTACCACCTGTGAGCTGGAGGAAAGGTAGGGAAGGCAGCCCAAAAGCTGGGGAAGCAATATGCATGTCCCCAGTGTAAATTAAAATGAAAATAATAATAATAATAATAATAATAGTATATAACTGGATGCTGTTTTTTTTTTCTTTTTTAGAATTGTTTATTTACTTATCTGACACAATAGCAAGAACCATGCTAAGAATAAATGTGTGATGCCGTAGCAACAGATACACTTCTTAAAGCGTATCTGTGGCTGTCTATAGGGGCAAGTATGCAAACACTCCTTTACCGTACTTGCCCTTCATTGAAACTCCTCTTCCCTCCCGTTATGCCTCTTTCAGCATAAAGAGGCTTAGCTACAGTATCACATTTTCTATGATAACCCAGAAGTAAAGTGATTGCATACTTTTTAGTCTATATTGACCTGGGCAAGACGGCTTTGCCCAAATGTATAATTTCTCATTGCTGCAATACAGTACATAGTGATAAGAAATTAACGTTTTTGGGGCAAAACTCAGAATAATGTTAAGTTGGCCCCAGATAAATTAGATAGAAATGCTTAACAGTGGAAACAATACAAGTTGCCAGTAGTCATATTTTGACACAATATAAAAATGTATCATGTTGATAAAAAAAATACAGCATCACAAGAAAACCAAATAAAGATCAAGAGGCCGATCCATGAGTTATGTCATATACACTATATATATCATTTAACAAAGCTGACTCACAGCTGTATATTATTGAAGGTGATTTGACACTATCACTAATAAATATTCATTGATCTCACTTACATTCATAATTAAAGTACCTTCTGATTTAGGAAATTAATATTAAATTAAAAAAAGGAAATTACTTGAACAAATTTTGAAAGCAATTTCAATATATGGTAACAAATGTAATAATTACGAGACATCAAGTACAACTCCAATGTTCTAATAAACAAGTAATCTTTCTTTTCAGACAGTTCTCTTATTTAGGAGATTTTTTGCATTTTATCACATCTTTTGTATCTATCCAGTGATTTTATTTTCAAACAGAGATCTTCTCAGATTTATCCACTACAGTATAACACTGCCTTTTCGTTCAAATTGATCAGTATGCACAGTTAGCAGTGGTATCACCCCCAAAATATTCATATAAGAAATCTATCAAACTAAAATATGAGAAAAACAATAACTGAATAAGACAGAATGAAATGGAAAATACGGATAATTAAAAGAATGAATAACTGCATTGGTGTGTGAAGAACAAATAGACCATTGTACAAGCAGTTAAAAAGTGTGAAGTGGACCAGTAGAGAAGTTAGCAACCAATTAGCTTATACTTATAGAATGTATTTGATAAATACTACCTGGAAGCTGATTGGTTTACAGTACAGTATATGGGCAACTTATCTGCTGGTCCACTTCTCCAGTCTTTCCACTGTTTGATACATAGTCCCTCAGAACCTTCATAATGCCCTATTTATGACATCCATGTGACCTTTCCCCCAATATTGTTATAGTGAAACTTCCAAATGTTCCTCTCTGTAAGATTATGTGATTGTGGCATTCCATGGGTATTCTTCAAATTTTTTGGCATAGCAAAATTAGATGATTTTCCTAATCTAATGACCCTGATGTCTCCAAATTCTACTAGTTGTGATTACATAACAAAACAAAGAGAGATAAAGTGGAGAGCGATAAAGTACCAACCAATAAGCTCCTGTAATTTTTCAAACACAGACTGTAAAATGACAGTTAAAAGCTGATTGGTTACATAGAAACATAGAATTTGACTGCAGAGATTAGAATCACTTGGCACATCTAGTCTCCACATGTACTGAACATACAAACACTAAGCTTAATTTTTTGCTGGGAACCAATTAACCTACCAGTATATTTTTGGATTGTGGGAGGAAACCGGTGTACCCGGTGAAAACCCACGCAAGTGCGGGAGAATATACAAACTCCACACAGTTACGATCATGGTGAGTATTGAACCGATGACCTCAGTGCTGTGATGCAGTAATGCTATCCATTACAGCATTCATACTGCCTCTACACTATCCATACTGGTTAGTACTTTATCTCTCTCCACTATATCTCTCGCCAAGCTTTGATAAATCTCCCCAATAATCTTAAATAATTGAACAGCATATATTCATATATTTTTCTTTTAATGATGGTTAATCTTGAAATCAATGGGGGACTGCATTTACTAAAAATGTGTAAACAAAATAGTGTGTGTAAAATGCAATCTTAATCCAGTAACAGAACAAAATCAAAATATACTGTGTTGTTTTCCTATTATTCTTTTTTTTTTACATAGTTATTTAATGTTGTACTTTGTTAAAATTTCCTTTTAATCATTGCAATATTATGTAATGACAGATCAAATGAATAAAGAAACCAGTTTTGGCCTTTTGGCCAATCATGTCAAAAACACAAACCAGTTAAAATCTTTATTAAAGAAAACATTATATGTATTTTATTCTAGACTTAATGGCAGTTTTGAAGCCTTAAAAGGGGGCAGTACCATAGAAGCAATGGAAGATTTTACTGGGGGAGTATCTGAAACGTATGAAAACAAAAGTGCTCCTAACAATTATTTTGAGATAATGGACAAAGCTTTGAAAAGAGGATCAATGTTGGGATGTTCTATTGATGTAAGTACATTTTATTGATTTATTTTATTTATTTCAATTCAAACATTCTATAGTAAAAAAACAATTACTGATTTAAGGTGAGTACACACGGCACAACGTGTTACTGAATGACACATCGTACTCGGCAGGGATGAACGGTGGCGGGGTGGAGTGGGGACCATGCTGCATTTGGCAGCATGGTATCGCTAGTGACAGCCTTATAGGCCCTACACACATGCCGATATTCTGAAAGATATGAACGATCTCGTTCATAAATGAACGAGAACTCGTTCATATCTTTCAGTGTGGAGACTCCAGCGATGAACGATGCGCGGCCCCGCGCTCGTTCATCGCTGATCTCCCGTCGGCTGTGCATGCAGGCCAATATGGACGATCTCGTCCATATTTGCCTGCACTTCAATGCAGCCGGGTGACGGGGGGAGTGAAGAAATTTCACTCCCCCCGTCACTGCCCCCCCGCCGCCGGGTTGCTCGTCGGCCGTATCGGCCGTCGGGCACCTCGGCGGCGCATCGCCGAGTGTGTAGGGCCCCTTAGATCTTTTTGCATGTACAAAAGATCTGAGACTGTCGCTAGCGACCCATGTGTGCGCGCATCGGCATAGTCATTGTTCATACGCATGGAACGATTGGAACGATTGGTCGTTCACATTGATCAGGAACGCCCACCTCGTTTGTCAAATCTATCTGTGGGTATGCACCTTTAGTCTCATTCTGAAGAGATTGAATTGTAGACAGAATTCTGATACTTTATGGTGTAACAGGTTGTAAAGCTTACTTACTTAAAATACAAAGAAACAATAATAAATGAACACATAGGATGTGCAGGAAAATAATTTTACTTAACTTCAAAATAAGGTTACATGATACATAACTGATTTAGCAGGTTTATGCATGGCGAGCATGCTCCATGTTTGCTAGTCTTATGGTTATGCATCCTAAAATCTTCATGGAGGAGAAGTGGAACTGTATTTCATCACTGACTAGCGAGGTCCAACTGAATGTCCTGGCACTCTGTTTATCTGGGTAAATGTAAGCCTGCGAGTTACAGCCCCCCATAAGTTTTTAGCAATTTAGCTACTGGTTTTAAAGCTGCAATAATTTAAAGGTAAACCTAGGTTAGATGCCTTTATTGCTGCTTTAAATTAAAACTAATAGCTAAATTGCAGAAAACTCTGTGCCTGCAACTCATACACATTTATATTTACCACATACAGAAGGGGGGATCCGATTAAGGTGGTCATTCTGAGTTCATCGCTAGCTGCTTTCGGTCGCAGCGCAGCGATTAGGTAAAAATGCGGCACTTCTGCGCATGCGTATGGGGCGCAGTGCGCACGCGCGACGTACTTTCACAAAAGCCGATGCAGTTTTACACAAGCTCTAGCGACGCTTTTCAGTCGCACTGCTGGCCGCAGAGTGATTGACAGGAAGTGGGTGTTTCTGGGTGGTAACTGACCGTTTACGGGGAGTGTGTGGAAAAACGCAGGCGTGCCAGATAAAAACGCAGGAGTGGCTGAGGAAACATAGGCGTGGCTGGCCGAACGCAGTGTGTGTTTGTGATGTCAAAACAGGAACTAAACAGTCTGAAGTGACCGCTAGCTAAGAGTAAATCTCGAGCTACTCAGAAACTGCACAATCTTTTTTTGTAACAGCGCTGCACTGTAGCTTTCGTTCGCACTTCTGCTAAGCTAAGATACACTCCCAGAGGGAGGCAGCTTAGCATTTGCACTGCTGCTAAAAGCAGCTAGCAAGCGAACAACTCGGAATGAGGGCCTAAGTGCGATTATATTGTGACTTTATTGCACCCATAAGTAAGTGCAAAAGTACAAATATCTGCGAGTCCAGAGGTTCCGTGAGTGTGGCATATATGCTGAAAAACACGGTACCTCCAGAATCGCAGTTTTTTTTTGTTTGCAGCCCCATAGAGTCTTGCACAATTGCAAGCCACGTGGCCAGCGAGTTGCACAAGCCATCGCAATGTCAACTTGACCCCCTCGCTTGTGGGTAATTGAATTCCCCTAATAGTGTTCTTAAATAATTGACTAAAGCAATGCTAACTTTGAACAATAGATGGCAGTAGTACTCTATCTCAGTATAAAATGTTAACTACATGCATTATAGATTGATGGATGTATAGTTACTTCTGTGAATATGACAAAAGACAATGCTAACCTATTTAATTCATTTTGAAGTGTTTTGCTATAATTGATAATCTTATCTAGTGTCTAGCATTGTGTGAATGTGAATGTAAAAATATACTGTACTTCTCTCATCTGGTCTTAATAATCAATAAGAAAAAGACACTCATCATATCCGATACATGCAGTGACAATATATCAATGTGTACATACCGGGGATGATGCAGAATTGCACACAAGTTGCACACATTTACATTTGCTGATTTGCATTGCATGCACTGATGTAAATGCATATATTGTAACCTGTGTGCTTAGCTACGCATCTATGTGACCACACCACCACTTCCTATATGCTTGATACCATAACAGTTACTAGACACGTTCACTTTCCCCAGCACTATCCTTTATGCCTGTGAGACTGAATCATCAGTAGATGCATGCGCTTGGCATATGATGCTTTAATCATAAATTAATGTTATTATTTCACTCCTGTTTCATATAGTAACAAGTTGATATGGTTAGGATAGTTATTAATTCAATGTTAATTTGGGTATTCCACTATTTATTCACCACTGAATTATATTTTTTTGATTACTTACTACCATACACTCAGTATAACTAATGGAAATGGGGTTTTAGAAGGAAGACAGAAAGTATGTTATACGTTTGGCAGAATTTAAACTACTAGTCTATGTCAGAAAACATTTAGGAGCAAGGGTTACAAATGTAAAGGGTATCCAATTTTTATGGTCTGACTAGTTAAAAGCCCGTCAAAATGACGGACACCAGGGCAGGATTATATTTGGAGGGCGGGCGCTACTCACACATGAGCTGCCGGGTTTAAGGAAGTCCTGTGCTGTGAGCCGGGGCTCTGTCATGCTGAGTGTGTGTGTGTAGCATTAACCTTTTAGAAATATAGATGCTATATTTCTCTGACGTCCTAGTGGATGCTGGGAACTCCGTAAGGACCATGGGGAATAGCGGCTCCGCAGGAGACTGGGCACAAAAAGAAAAGCTTTAGGACTACCTGGTGTGCACTGGCTCCTCCCCCTATGACCCTCCTCCAAGCCTCAGTTAGATTTTTGTGCCCGACCGAGCTGGGTGCAATCTAGGAGGCTCTCCTGAGCTTCTTAGGAAAAGTTAGTTTTAGGTTTTTTATTTTCAGTGAGACCTGCTGGCAACAGGCTCACTGCATCGAGGGACTAAGGGGAGAAGAAGCGAACCTGCCTGCTTGCAGCCAGCTTGGGCTTCTTAGGCTACTGGACACCATTAGCTCCAGAGGGACCGAACACAGGCCCAGCCTCGGAGTCCGGTCCCAGAGCCGCGCCGCCGGCCCCCTTACAGAGCCAGAAGCAAGAAGAGGTCCGGAAAATCGGCGGCAGAAGACATCAGTCTTCACCAAGGTAGCGCACAGCACTGCAGCTGTGCACCGTTGCTCCTCATGCACCACACGCTCCGGTCACTGATGGGTGCAGGGCGCTGGGGGGAGGGGCGCCCTGAGCAGCAATATAAACACCTTGGCTGGCTAAATTACATCACATATAACCCCCAGGGCTATATGGATGTATATTAACCCCTGCCAGATTCCTGAAAAAAGCGGGAGAAAAGTCCGCCGAGAAGGGGGCGGAGCCTATCTCCTCAGCACACTGGCGCCATTTTCCCTCACAGCTCCGCTGGAAGGACGTCTCCCTGACTCTCCCCTGCAGTCCTGCACTACAGAAAAGGGTAAAACAAGAGGGGGGGGGGGGGGCACTAATTAGGCGCAGTATAATATACACAGCAGCTATAAAGGCAAAAACACTCTGTTTGGTGTTATCCCAACATATATATAGCGCTCTGGTGTGTGCTGGCATACTCTCCATCTGTCTCCCCAAAGGGCTAGTGGGGTCCTGTCCTCTATCAGAGCATTCCCTGTGTGTGTGCTGTGTGTCGGTACGACTGTGTCGACATGTATGAAGAGGAAAATGATGTGGAGACGGAGCAATTGCCTGTAATGGTGATGTCACCCCCTAGGGAGTCGACACCTGAGTGGATGAGCTTATGGAAGGATTTACGTGAAAGTGTCAGCTCTTTACAAAAGACGGTTGATGACATGAGACAGCCGGCTACTCAGCTGGTGCCTGTCCAGGCGTCTCAAAGACCATCAGGGGCTCTAAAACGCCAGCTACCTCAGATGGCAGATACAGACGCCGACACGGATACTGACTCCAGTGTCGACGATGAAGAGACGAATGTGACTTCCAGTAGGGCCACACGTTACATGATTGAGGCAATGAAAAATGTTTTACACATTTCTGATAGTACAAGTACCACTAAAAAGGGTATTATGTTTGGTGAGAAAAAACTACCTGTAGTTTTTCCTGCATCTGAGGAATTAAATGAAGTGTGTGATGAAGCGTGGGTTTCTCCCGATAAAAAACTGATAATTCCTAAAAAGTTATTGGCATCATACCCCTTCCCGCCAGAGGATAGGGCACGTTGGGAAACACCTCCTAGGGTGGATAAAGCGCTTACACGCTTGTCTAAACAGGTGGCACTACCGTCTCCTGATACGGCCGCCCTTAAGGAACCTGCTGACAGAAAGCAGGAGAATATCCTAAAATGTATATACACTCACACGGGTGTTATACTGCGACCAGCAATCGCCTCAGCCTGGATGTGCAGTGCTGGGGTGGCTTGGTCGGATTCCCTGACTGAAAATATTGATACCCTGGATAGGGACAGTATATTACTGACTATAGAGCATTTAAAAGATGCATTTTTATATATGCGTGATGCACAGAGGGATATTTGCCGACTGGCATCAAGAGTAAGTGCGCTGTCCATATCTGCCAGAAGAGGGTTATGGACGCGGCAGTGGTCAGGTGATGCTGATTCCAAAAGGCATATGGAAGTATTGCCTTATAAAGGGGAGGAGTTATTTGGGGTAGGTCTATCGGACCTGGTATCCACGGCAACTGCTGGGAAATCCACATTTTTACCCCAGGTAGCCTCTCAACATAAAAAGACGCCGTATTATCAGGCGCAGTCCTTTCGGCCCCATAAGGGCAAGCGGGCGAAAGGCTCCTCATTTCTGCCCCGTGGCAGAGGGAGAGGAAAAAGGCTGCAGCAAACAGCCAGTTCCCAGGAACAGAAGCCCTCTCCTGCTTCTGCCAAGTCCTCAGCATGACGCTGGGGCTCTACAAGCGGACTCAGGCACGGTGGGGGCCCGTCTCAAGAATTTCAGCGCGCAGTGGGCTCACTCACAAGTGGACCCCTGGATCCTTCAGGTGGTATCTCAGGGGTACAAATTGGAATTCGAGACGTCCCCCCCTCGCCGTTTCCTAAAGTCTGCCTTACCGGCGTCTCCCTCCGACAGGGAGGCGGTATTGTAAGCCATTCACAAGCTGTATTCACAGCAGGTGATAATCAAGGTACCCCTCCTGCAACAGGGAAAGGGGTATTATTCCACGCTGTTTGTGGTACCGAAGCCGGATGGCTCGGTGAGACCTATTTTAAATCTAACATTTTTGAACACTTACATACAGAGGTTCAAATTCAAGATGGAGTCACTCAGAGCGGTGATCGCGAACCTGGAAGAAGGGGATTATATGGTGTCTCTGGACATCAAGGATGCTTACCTCCATGTCCCAATTTACCCTTCTCACCAAGGGTACCTCAGGTTTGTGGTACAGAACTGCCACTATCAGTTTCAGACGCTGCCGTTTGGATTGTCCACGGCGCCCCGGGTCTTTACCAAAGTAATGGCCGAAATGATGATACTCCTTCGAAGGAAGGGAGTTTTAATTATCCCTTACTTGGACGATCTCCTGATAAGGGCAAGATCCAAGGAACAGTTGGTAGTCGGAGTAGCACTATCTCAAGTAGTGCTGCGGCAGCACGGTTGGATTCTCAATATCCCAAAATCGCAGCTGATCCCGACGACACGTCTTCTGTTCCTAGGGATGATCCTGGACACAGTCCAGAAAAAGGTGTTTCTCCCGGAAGAGAAAGCCAGAGAGTTATCCGAGCTAGTCAGAAACCTCCTTAAACCAGGCCAAGTATCAGTGCACCAATGCACAAGGGTCCTGGGAAAAATGGTAGCTTCCTACGAAGCAATCCCATTCGGCAGATTCCACGCAAGAACATTCCAGTGGGACCTGCTGGACAAATGGTCCGGATCGCATCTTCAGATGCATCAGCGAATAACCCTGTCCCCGAGGACAAGGGTGTCTCTCCTGTGGTGGTTGCAGAGTGCTCATCTTCTAGAGGGCCGCAGATTCGGCATTCAGGACTGGGTTCTGGTGACCACGGATGCCAGCCTGCGAGGCTGGGGAGCAGTCACACAGGGAAGAAACTTCCAGGGCTTGTGGTCAAGCCTGGAGACATCACTTCACATAAATATCCTGGAGTTAAGAGCCATTTACAATGCTCTAAGCCAAGCAAGACCTCTGCTTCAAGGTCAGCCGGTGCTGATCCAGTCGGACAACATCACGGCAGTCGCCCACGTAAACAGACAGGGCGGCACAAGAAGCAGGAGGGCAATGGCAGAAGCTGCAAGGATTCTTCGCTGGGCGGAAAATCATGTGATAGCACTGTCGGCAGTGTTCATTCCGGGAGTGGACAACTGGGAAGCAGACTTCCTCAGCAGGCACGACCTCCACCCGGGAGAGTGGGGACTTCACCCCGAAGTCTTCCACATGATGATAAACCGTTGGGAAAAACCAAAGGTGGACATGATGGCGTCCCGCCTCAACAAAAAACTGGACAGGTATTGCGCCAGGTCAAGGGACCCTCAAGCAATAGCTGTGGACGCTCTGGTAACGCCGTGGGTGTACCAGTCAGTGTATGTGTTCCCTCCTCTGCCTCTCATACCAAAGGTGCTGAGAATTATACGGCGGGGAGGAGTAAGATCTATTCTCGTGGCTCCGGATTGGCCAAGAAGGACTTGGTACCCGGAACTTCAAGAGATGCTCACAGAGGACCCGTGGCCTCTACCTCTGAGAAGGGACCTGCTCCAGCAGGGACCCTGTCTGTTCCAAGACTTACCGCGGCTGCGTTTGACGGCATGACGGTTGAACGCCGGATCCTAAAGGAAAAAGGCATTCCAGACGAAGTCATCCCTACTTTGATAAAAGCCAGAAAGGATGTAACCGAAAAGCATTATCACCGCATCTGGCGGATATATGTTGCGTGGTGCGAGGCCAAAAAGGCCCCGACGGAGGAATTTCAATTGGGTCGATTCCTGCATTTCCTGCAAGCAGGAGTGTCTATGGGCCTAAAATTAGGATCCATTAAGGTCCAGATTTCGGCCCTGTCGATTTTCTTTCAGAGAGAACTGGCTTCAGTGCCTGAAGTCCAGACGTTTGTTAAGGGAGTGCTACATATACAGCCTCCTTTTGTGCCTCCAGTGGCACCCTGGGATCTGAATGTTGTTTTGAATTTCCTAAAATCACATTGGTTTGAACCACTCAACACTGTGGAATTAAAATATCTCACATGGAAAGTGGTCATGTTGTTGGCCCTGGCTTCAGCCAGGCGTGTGTCCGAATTGGCGGCTTTATCCTGTAAAAGCCCTTACCTGATTTTTCATACGGACAGGGCAGAATTGAGGACGCGTCCTCAATTTCTCCCAAAGGTGGTTTCAGCGTTTCATCTGAACCAGCCTATTGTGGTACCTGCGGCTACTAAGGACTTGGAGGACTCCAAGTTGCTGGACGTTGTCAGGGCCCTGAAAATATATGTTTCCAGGACGGCTGGAGTCAGAAAATCTGACTCGCTATTTATCCTGTACGCACCCAACAAGCTGGGTGCTCCTGCTTCTAAGCAGACTATTGCTCGCTGGATTTGTAGTACAATTCAGCTTGCGCATTCTGTGGCAGGCCTGCCACAGCCAAAATCGGTAAAAGCCCACTCCACAAGGAAGGTGGACTCTTCTTGGGCGGCTGCCCGAGGGGTCTCGGCTTTACAACTCTGCCGAGCTGCTACTTGGTCAGGGTCAAATACTTTTGTAAAATTTTACAAATTTGACACTCTGGCTGAGGAGGACCTGGAGTTTTCTCACTCGGTGCTGCAGAGTCATCCGCACTCTCCCGCCCGTTTGGGAGCTTTGGTATAATCCCCATGGTCCTTACGGAGTTCCCAGCATCCACTAGGACGTCAGAGAAAATAAGAATTTACTTACCGATAATTCTATTTCTCGTAGTCCGTAGTGGATGCTGGGCGCCCATCCCAAGTGCGGATTATCTGCAATACTTGTACATAGTTATTGTTAACAAATCGGGTTATTGTTGTTGTGAGCCATCTATCCAGAGGCTCCTCTGTTATCATGCTGTTAACTGGGTTTATATCACAAGTTGTACGGTGTGATTGGTGTGGCTGGTATGAGTCTTACCCGGGATTCAAAATCCTTCCTTATTGTGTACGCTCGTCCGGGCACAGTATCCTAACTGAGGCTTGGAGGAGGGTCATAGGGGGAGGAGCCAGTGCACACCAGGTAGTCCTAAAGCTTTTCTTTTTGTGCCCAGTCTCCTGCGGAGCCGCTATTCCCCATGGTCCTTACGGAGTTCCCAGCATCCACTACGGACTACGAGAAATAGAATTATCGGTAAGTAAATTCTTATTATCTGTAATAGTCAGGCTATAATGATGCTGCACTATATACACCAGTACGGGCACGTGTAAGCTCACCAGTCCCCGAACAGGTTCCGGCCAGTCTGGGGGGTAGAGGCCACCACCAGCTGTCCGGAGGGGTCTGAGCATGGCCAGTGCGGGGTGTGGGATGGGCGAGCACTGGACCCCTTCCTCCATTGGTGCACAGTATACATAGCATCTGCAGCCCCAGCACCTACCCCTCCTCCTCCCAGTCACTGCACTGTTCACCCGTCACAGGCTCTTACTTCTTCCTGCCAGACTGATTCACAGAGGCAGAACTCTGGGAGGCAACTGAGTCAGCTGCCGCCGGGCTCCTGCTTTGAAGGGGGGCACTTCTCCTCCTGTTCTGTGTGTTCAGTGACGTTAATTAATTAACTGACAGCAGCCGGTATCTCTTCCATACCCGACTTCCCCACAAGTCACTACACCTTGCAAATCACACCCTCTTTATTATAGATACACCATACCCTCCAACATGACCCGCCCCACTAGGTACAAAATGCTCTCTTTCTGGACTTCCCTCTTAATTTATTATTGCCATCACCTGTGAAGAAACAGCTTTCTTATCATTTAACTAGTTCAACACAGGTGATGGAAATCATAAATTAAGAGGGAAGTCCAGAAACAGAGCATTTTATACCTAGTGGGACGGGTCAGGTTGGAGGGTCTGGATACACTGGAAGCAGTTACCTTACTGATGAAGCTATTTGCTCCTATAAAGGAAGCATGAGAATTCTAACTATATGAAGTTATTTCTCTGACAATTACACGTAACTTCATATAGTTAGAATTCTCATACTTCCTATGCAAGAGCAGATATCTCCATCAGTAAGGTGCATGCTTCCAGTGTAATAGGTTGTGGGTTCTAATCCTGGATATGACACTTGCAAATTAATTGTCAGAGAAATAATCAGCATTGTGAGTGACTGAGCAGATCTATGTAGTGTGTGGCTGGACCCCTACAAAGATCTGCCTAGTTGCAACGGTTTTGTAGTAGCTTCATATAGTTACAATCTGCAGGTTTGCTATGCAGGAGCAAATATATATATATATATATATAGGGGGGGTCACCAATATTTTTCTTGCCTCCGGGCAACTGGGACAAACTTACGCCACTGCTGATTCACCTTCTTGTCCCACCAGTAAATGGCCACACATGTCCAAATGCCTCCGCTCTGAGCACTGCTGGACCGTCTGGTGGTTCCTGCATCCGTTGCCTGGTTACTGCTGCTATACATTATCTGGAGTTTTGCTTTCTCCTACTAATCCTCCAAGTGCAGCTGCATCCCCCTCCAGGCCAGTGGAGTATTTGGTATTAGTGCTAGGAAGAATTGGAGAGCGCACTCATAAAACAAGTAATAGTCAAATTTGATAAAATAAAACAATATCCACATACAAAAAAATAGAAGAGAGTGTGGGCGCTAGTGAAATGACTTGGAGACACTTGAAAAAACTACTACACAATTGTCTATAGGTATTTGTCAATGAATTACACCTGTTCCCCGGACTGCAGCTACTAAATTGAGTTTGCTAAATCTCAATATTATACAAGAAAAAAAGGGGGATGTTTAAAGAAGCGCCATCCATAAAGAAAAAGATGTAATTATTTGATTTATTCAATAAATCACATATGTATTAACATACCACAAATATTAATCGCAATATCCCCCCCAGCAATAAACATTAAATTGAACTGTCCTGGAAATGCTTGCCAAATTGTAATTTTAATCATAAAGAGTCTGATTCAAGCCCATTGTGGAACTAAAAAAGACTGGTGCAGTGTTGTCTCTAATTGGACAGTCTCATTAATATAGACTTTTTATTTTTATTTTTTCATTTTTTACTCATTTTAATTTTTTGAAAAGTGCTTTTCCTCCTGGTTATATATTCACAGCTGTTCAGTTATTATTGGATAAATTGAAATCAGTTATTAATGCATGTGACCTTTTTAATTGCTTAATACATGTTTATTGCTGGGAGGGTATTGCGATTAATATTTGTGGTATGTCAATACATATGTGATCTATTGAATAAATCAAATAATTACACCTTTTTCTTTATGGATGGCGCTTCTTTAAATATCCACATACATGTAAGTTTAATATATTGTGCAAAGGCAATGCAAACGTCAAGAGTAATACCGTCAGTGCTGTGATCGGTCTGTCCGAGTCTCTCATGCTGGCTCCGGTCTATACAGGTGATATCACAGCGTCCACGTAGTGTAGCCATGCCCAGTGCGTTTCGTCCAATCAGGGATTTCGTTAGATATATATATATATATATACAGAGAGAGAGAGAGAGAGTGTTATTGCAGAAGAAAAGACTGACCCTCCTATAAACACTATGGTTTATTAGCAATATTCAGCAACCTCTCAAGCCCTCAGGTCCGTTCCCAAACCAGGGGCCCAAAACATTCCTGAATATTGCAAAGAAACCATTGTGTTAACAGATGGAGCAGGGCTCATCTGAGACGGCTCCATCGCAGGTGTGCACTCCAGGCGTGATCTGCCTGCCTAGCCCCACCGGGAGTGCACAGAGACGCTCTCCCATTCTAGTGAATGGGGCGCGTCTCCGACAGCATCTCTGTCATGGACGTGTGCGCGTCCCGGATGGATATGCTCTCACATTCTAGTGAATGGGGCGCGTGCCCGACCGGACGGAGACGCTCTCGGCGTTAGGCGCACCCAGGCACAGACAGAGCCACGACTAGCATTGCTCCATCTGTATGTAAATAATATGTTTTGAGTGCAGTTCTCTTTCTCTGTATTAGACTTTTAATATTTAACTTATTTAACTTTGAAATTGAATTACTTATACTTTGGATGTTCATTCTCACCACCATCCTGTACCACCTCATCCACTGTTCCGTCTCCATTCTCCAATCAGCCACATATTAGGCAGTAAGTGACCAGCCACCTCATCCACTGTTCCATCTCCATTCTCCAATCAGCCACATATTAGGCAGTAAGTGACCAGCCACCTCATCCACTGTCCCGTCTCCTTTCTCCAATCAGCCACATATTAGGCAGTAAGTGACCAGCCACCTCATCCACTGTCCTATCTCCATTCTCCAATCAGCCACATATTAGGCAGTAAGTGAACAGCCACCTCATCCACTGTCCCGTCTCCATTCTCCAATCAGCCACATATTAGGCAGTAAGTGACCAGCCACCTCATCCACGGTCCTGTCTCCATTCTCCAATCAGCCACATATTAGGCAGTAAGTGACCAGCCACCTCATCCACTGTCCTGTCTCCATTCTCCAATCAGCCACATATTAGGCAGTAAGTGACCAGCCACCTAATCCACTGTCCCGTCTCCATTCTCCAATCAGCCACATATTAGGCAGTAAGTGACCAGCCACCTCATCCACTGTATCATCTACATTCTCCAATCAGCCACATATTAGGCAGTAAGTGACCAGCCACCTCATCCACTGTCCCGTCTCCATTCTCCAATCAGCCACATATTAGGCAGTAAGTGACCAGCCACCTCATCCACTGTCCTGTCTCCATTCTCCAATCAGCCACATATTAGGCAGTAAGTGACCAGCCACCTCATCCACTGTCCTATCTCCATTCTCCAATCAGCCACATATTAGGCAGTAAGTGAACAGCCACCTCATCCACTGTCCCGTCTCCATTCTCCAATCAGCCACATATTAGGCAGTAAGTGACCAGCCACCTCATCCACGGTCCTGTCTCCATTCTCCAATCAGCCACATATTAGGCAGTAAGTGACCAGCCACCTCATCCACTGTCCTGTCTCCATTCTCCAATCAGCCACATATTAGGCAGTAAGTGACCAGCCACCTAATCCACTGTCCCGTCTCCATTCTCCAATCAGCCACATATTAGGCAGTAAGTGACCAGCCACCTCATCCACTGTATCATCTACATTCTCCAATCAGCCACATATTAGGCAGTAAGTGACCAGCCACCTCATCCACTGTCCCGTCTCCATTCTCCAATCAGCCACATATTAGGCAGTAAGTGACCAGCCACCTCATCCACTGTCCTGTCTCCATTCTCCAATCAGCCACATATTAGGCAGTAAGTGACCAGCCACCTCATCCACTGTCCCGTTTCCATTCTCCAATCAGCCACATATTAGGCAGTAAGTGACCAGCCACCTCATCCACTGTCCCGTCTCCATTCTCCAATCAGCCACATATTAGGCAGTAAATGACCAGCCACCTCATCCACTGTCCCGTCTCCATTCTCCAATCAGCCACATATTAGGCATTAAGTGACCAGCCACCTCATCTTCCACTGTCCCATCTCCATTCTCCAATCAGCCACATAATAGGCAGTAAGTGACCAGTCACCTCATCCACTGTCCCGTCTCCATTCTCCAATCAGCCACATATTAGGCAGTAAGTGACCAGTCTCCTCATCCACTGTCCCGTCTCCATTCTCCAATCAGCCACATATTAGGCAATAAGTGACCAGCCACCTCATCCACTGTCCCGTCTCCATTCTCCAATCAGCCACATATTAGGCAGTAAGTGACCAGCCACCTCATCCACTGTCCCGTCTCCATTCTCCAATCAGCCACATATTAGGCAGTAAGTGACCAGCCACCTCATCCACTGTCCCGTCTCCATTCTCCAATCAGCCACATATTAGGCAATAAGTGACCAGCCACCTCATCCACTGTCCCGTCTCCATTCTCCAATCAGCCACATATTAGGCAGTAAATGACCAGCCACCTCATCCACTGTCCCGTCTCCATTCTCCAATCAGCCACATATTAGGCAGTAAGTGACCAGCCACCTCATCTTCCACTGTCCCATCTCCATTCTCCAATCAGCCACATAATAGGCAGTAAGTGACCAGTCACCTCATCCACTGTCCCGTCTCCATTCTCCAATCAGCCACATATTAGGCAGTAAGTGACCAGCCACCTCATCCACTGTCCCGTCTCCATTCGCCAATCAGCCACATATTAGGCAGTAAGTGACCAGCCACCTCATCCACTGTCCCGTCTCCATTCGCCAATCAGCCACATATTAGGCAGTAAGTGACCAGCCACCTCATCCACTGTCCTGTCTCCATTCTCCAATCAGCCACATATTAGGCAGTAAGTGACCAGCCACCTTATCCACTGTCCCGTCTCCATTCGCCAATCAGCCACATATTAAGCAGTAAGTGACCAGCCACCTCATCCACTGTCCCATCTCCATTCTCCAATCAGCAACATATTAGGCAGTAAGTGACCAGCCACCTCATCCACTGTCCCATCTCCATTCTCCAATCAGCCACATATTAGGCAGTAAGTGACCAGCCACCTCATCCACTGTCCCGTCTCCATTCTCCAATCAGCCACATATTAGGCAGTAAGTGACAAGCCACCTCATCCACTGTCCTATCTCCATTCTCCAATCAGCCACATATTAGGCAGTAAGTGACCAGTCACCTCATCCACTGTCCCATCTCCATTCGCCAATCAGCCACATATTAAGCAGTAAGTGACCAGCCACCTCATCCACTGTCCCGTCTCCATTCTCCATTCAGCCACATATTAGGCAGTAAGTGACCAGCCACCTCATCCACTGTCCCATCTCCATTCGCCAATCAGCCACATATTAAGCAGTAAGTGACCAGCCACCTCATCCACTGTCCCGTCTCCATTCTCCATTCAGCCACATATTAGGCAGTAAGTGACCAGTCACCTCATCCACTGTCCCGTCTCCATTCTCCAATCAGCCACATATTAAGCAGTAAGTGACCAGCCACCTCATCCACTGTCCCGTCTCCATTCTCCATTCAGCCACATATTAGGCAGTAAGTGACCAGTCACCTCATCCACTGTCCCGTCTCCATTCTCTAGTCAGCCACATATTAGGCAGTAAGTGACCAGCCACCTCATCCACTGTCCCGTCTCCATTCTCCAATCAGCCACATATTAGGCAGTAAGTGACCAGCCACCTCATCTTCCACTGTCCCATCTCCATTCTCCAATCAGCCACATAATAGGCAGTAAGTGACCAGTCACCTCATCCACTGTCCCGTCTCCATTCTCCAATCAGCCACATATTAGGCAGTAAGTGACCAGTCACCTCATCCACTGTCCCGTCTCCATTCGCCAATCAGCCACATATTAGGCAGTAAGTGACCAGCCACCTCATCCACTGTCCCGTCTCCATTCGCCAATCAGCCACATATTAGGCAGTAAGTGACCAGCCACCTCATCCACTGTCCTGTCTCCATTCTCCAATCAGCCACATATTAGGCAGTAAGTGACCAGCCACCTCATCCACTGTCCTATCTCCATTCTCCAATCAGCAACATATTAGGCAGTAAGTGACCAGCCACCTCATCCACTGTCCCATCTCCATTCTCCAATCAGCCACATATTAGGCAGTAAGTGACCAGCCACCTTATCCACTGTCCCGTCTCCATTCGCCAATCAGCCACATATTAAGCAGTAAGTGACCAGCCACCTCATCCACTGTCCCGTCTCCATTCTCCAATCAGCAACATATTAGGCAGTAAGTGACCAGCCACCTCATCCACTGTCCCATCTCCATTCTCCAATCAGCCACATATTAGGCAGTAAGTGACCAGCCACCTCATCCACTGTCCCGTCTCCATTCTCCAATCAGCCACATATTAGGCAGTAAGTGACCAGTCACCTCATCCACTGTCCCATCTCCATTCTCCAATCAGCCACATATTAGGCAGTAAGTGACCAGTCACCTCATCCACTGTCCCATCTCCATTCGCCAATCAGCCACATATTAAGCAGTAAGTGACCAGCCACCTCATCCACTGTCCCGTCTCCATTCTCCATTCAGCCACATATTAGGCAGTAAGTGACCAGCCACCTCATCCACTGTCCCATCTCCATTCGCCAATCAGCCACATATTAAGCAGTAAGTGACCAGCCACCTCATCCACTGTCCCGTCTCCATTCTCCATTCAGCCACATATTAGGCAGTAAGTGACCAGTCACCTTATCCACTGTCCCGTCTCCATTCTCCAATCAGCCACATATTAAGCAGTAAGTGACCAGCCACCTCATCCACTGTCCCGTCTCCATTCTCCATTCAGCCACATATTAGGCAGTAAGTGACCAGTCACCTCATCCACTGTCCCGTCTCCATTCTCTAGTCAGCCACATATTAGGCAGTAAGTGACCAGTCACCTCATCCACTGTCCCGTCTCCATTCGCCAATCAGCCACATATTAGGCAGTAAGTGACCAGCCACCTCATCCACTGTCCCGTCTCCATTCGCCAATCAGCCACATATTAGCCAGTAAGTGACCAGCCACCTCATCCACTGTCCTGTCTCCATTCTCCAATCAGCCACATATTAGGCAGTAAGTGACCAGCCACCTCATCCACTGTCCTATCTCCATTCTCCAATCAGCAACATATTAGGCAGTAAGTGACCAGCCACCTCATCCACTGTCCCATCTCCATTCTCCAATCAGCCACATATTAGGCAGTAAGTGACCAGCCACCTTATCCACTGTCCCGTCTCCATTCGCCAATCAGCCACATATTAAGCAGTAAGTGACCAGCCACCTCATCCACTGTCCCGTCTCCATTCTCCAATCAGCAACATATTAGGCAGTAAGTGACCAGCCACCTCATCCACTGTCCCATCTCCATTCTCCAATCAGCCACATATTAGGCAGTAAGTGACCAGCCACCTCATCCACTGTCCCGTCTCCATTCTCCAATCAGCCACATATTAGGCAGTAAGTGACCAGTCACCTCATCCACTGTCCCATCTCCATTCTCCAATCAGCCACATATTAGGCAGTAAGTGACCAGTCACCTCATCCACTGTCCCATCTCCATTCGCCAATCAGCCACATATTAAGCAGTAAGTGACCAGCCACCTCATCCACTGTCCCGTCTCCATTCTCCATTCAGCCACATATTAGGCAGTAAGTGACCAGCCACCTCATCCACTGTCCCATCTCCATTCGCCAATCAGCCACATATTAAGCAGTAAGTGACCAGCCACCTCATCCACTGTCCCGTCTCCATTCAGCCACATATTAGGCAGTAAGTGACCAGTCACCTTATCCACTGTCCCGTCTCCATTCTCCAATCAGCCACATATTAAGCAGTAAGTGACCAGCCACCTCATCCACTGTCCCGTCTCCATTCTCCATTCAGCCACATATTAGGCAGTAAGTGACCAGTCACCTCATCCACTGTCCCGTCTCCATTCTCTAGTCAGCCACATATTAGGCAGTAAGTGACCAGCCACCTCATCCACTGTCCCGTCTCCATTCTCCAATCAGCCACATATTAGGCAGTAAGTGACCAGCCACCTCATCTTCCACAGTCCCATCTCCATTCTCCAATCAGCCACATAATAGGCAGTAAGTGACCAGTCACCTCATCCACTGTCCCGTCTCCATTCTCCAATCAGCCACATATTAGGCAGTAAGTGACCAGCCACCTCATCCACTGTCCCGTCTCCATTCGCCTATCAGCAACATATTAGGCAGTAAGTGACCAGCCACCTCATCCACTGTCCTGTCTCCATTCTCCAATCAGCCACATATTAGGCAGTAAGTGACCAGCCACCTCATCCACTGTCCTATCTCCATTCTCCAATCAGCAACATATTAGGCAGTAAGTGACCAGCCACCTCATCCACTGTCCCATCTCCATTCTCCAATCAGCCACATATTAGGCAGTAAGTGACCAGCCACCTCATCCACTGTCCCGTCTCCATTCGCCAATCAGCCACATATTAAGCAGTAAGTGACCAGTCACCTCATCCACTGTCCCATCTCCATTCTCCATTCAGCCACATATTAGGCAGTAAGTAACCAGTCACCTCATCCACTGTCCCATCTCCATTCAGCCACATATTAGGCAGTAAGCGACCAGTCAGTTCTTGAATTCAATCTGCTGGAAGCACTATCTGAACTACTTTTACAAGGGCTTTGTTCACTTCTACAGAAACTGCACAAAGACATGCCAAATGAATGGTAGCCACACCTTCTCTGGATGACCACACCTTTTAATTATGGGCCCCTATCACTACATTCCCATAGTGGGCCTTTCATGCCCCAGTCTGACACTGTGCAAGGGCAATAAGTCGAGCATGCGCAGGACAGGTTGTAGGGGCCATCTTAGTAAAGGTGGCTGTCTAGCTTCACAGTAAAGGAGCAGGAGTGCAATCTCTAACGATATCTATATCCACTGCACAAACCACTGGTATTAGGCCATTGAAAAGTCAGTATATAGCAGTTACAATTTGTTGGGATAAATAAAATATTAAACCCAAATAGGGGTTATAAATAAAGTGCAGCTATTCTACTGAATACAATGGCACAGCACTGCCTAAGAAAATGTTGTATTATTATGATTATAATAATTGTTACTGACATTTAATTTACTATATTGTTTTCTCCATTATCTTTTCAGACTGCAAGTTCTGCTGAATCAGAAGCTAAAACCCCTCAAGGACTTGTAAAGGGCCATGCATATTCCATAACTGGTTTAGATGTGGTACGTGTGTAGTATTCTTTGTATCAATATCTATTGGAACAGTTCTATTCTTGCCTGGACTCATGTAATATATGCCTTGATCTAGGCTTGCTGGCTCACTGATGTAGGCATAACCAAATTTGTTCCCATGCATGGCTGTCAACATAAAGGCATGATCAATTTTTTTTTAGAGGGTTGAGAGGTAATAGCATCATGGGAGCAATGGGGACAAAAAATTGTACCTAGTTCAACATGCCCCCTCGCAAATTATCTCCTAATACATTTTTAATTTTACCAACCAACAGTCTACGATCAGGAAACTGTAATGTAAATCTGATGTCTATGATTTATGTACTGTAGTTTAAGTTGTTAATGGGTATATTACATTAATACAGTATTTTCTCTATGGAGTCTTTAATGTAAAGTTTTTGTTTCTTTCAGTTGATTATTTTTACTATCTTTTGGATATCAAGAAAGCTTGATTGTCATTTTCTTTCAAGATAAAATCAATATTATTTTGATTCGTTATCATGGGGCCCCTAAAAGGCACGGGGCCTATAGGCCAGTTCCTACTCTCACTATTTGGTAATCCACAACTGGGTGTGACCAGCTTATTAAGGGGTGTGGCAGAAAACGTTGCAATGCCAATAGTGACAGAAAGCATTGAAATGCTAATATTATACAGAGAGTGTCGCAGTGACTACTATATAATGCAGGGACAATCACAGTGACAGCCATATAATACAGGGAACAGCACAAGGAGCATCTCAGTGACCGCCATATAATACAGAGAGTATCGCAGTGACCACCACATAATACAGAAATCATCACATTACCCACTATATAATAAAGAGAGCATAGCAGTGACCACTATGCAGAAAGCACCACAGTGATTGCCATATATGTAATGCAGAGACCATCAGTGACCCACATCTAACATAAAAAATATGAATACAACTGCCCATCCCCCACACACACACAACCAGTCACTGCTTCCTGAAACTGTGGCCAGAGTACAGAAATACTACAACTGACAGCCTGCCTTGCAACTTTGTCCCGGCAGAGTAGCATCACCAGAGACAAGAATGCACTAGACTGTACAAAGTATCTGAACCAAATCAGCCAATTTGAGAGCAGCTGTGCAATAATACAGTGTATGTCCCATTACTAGCCTCTCCAGTCTCCTCTCCTCTACCAGAAAGCAGAAGATGCAGCAGTGCCCACCCCCATGTTCCCAGTAGCTGCCACCTTTATGCCCCATTATTGCCCGCGCTGTGCCCTGTCACTGTTCCTTTGTACCCAGTTACTGTCCCTTAAAAAAAAAAGGTTACCTTCGGAACACCATCAAATCATTGCCATTCAAACAAACATCAGAACACCACCATCAAATGGTAAAAATACTGCCATTGAAAGAAAAACATTGATGTTTGTAAACAGTGCATTGAAATGTCCATCCCTACTACACTTTGAACAGCACATACCGCCTGACAATACACTTGTCACAATAGACTGTATACAGCAGGCACCCTTCTAACAATACATATATAAGAATGTACAGGATACACTACACAGTGTGCTACACACACCTATAGCAATAGACAGGTAACTCTACACAGCACAGATATATAAAAATGCAAAGGTCCTAGTCTAAAATGCACATAAACATACATAAAATACAGATAACACTCGACAATACACAACACAAATACCTATAGCAATGCATAGGTCTCACTATATCACGATATACAGTGGTGTACATAGTAACATAGTAACATAGTATCTGAGGTTGAAAAAAGTAGAGATGAGCGGGTTCGGTTTTACTCGTTTTTACTCTGATTTACTCGGTTCTCAAAACGGCATCTTATTGGCTTACGGATGTCACGTGTTTTGGATATCCAATAAGAAAAATCCGGATAAAACCGAACTGGCGTTAATTCTGGTGTTATATCCGAACCCGCTCATCTCTAGAAAAAAGACAATTGTCCATCGAGTTCAACCTATTTGTCGTCTCCTATGCATGATGATTTGACTAAAATTTCTGACTGATTCTGCTGTCAGCCGTTGCATTTTATCCCTATTTATAGTAACTATAATGCATGACTATGCACCATACCCCTGGATATCCTTATCCATTAGGAATTTATCTAACCCATTCTTAAAGGTGTTGACAGATTCCACCATTACAACTCCCTCGGGCAGGGAATTTCAAACACGTATTGTCCTTACCGTGAAAAAGCCTTTACGACGTATTGTACAGTCAGAGGTGTAGCTAGGTGCCATGGTGCCCGGAGCAAGGGTATATTTTGGTGCCCCCCCTCCCCTTTACTGAATTGGGGGCCTAGCCAACATGGGGTGGCATGTTACATTTAAAAAGAAACAATATCTAAAAATCCTAAATTGGTGACACGGCCGCTTCAAGACCTTGTTGAGCTCAGGGGGGAAGATTCCTTTGGGTGCCCCCCATGTTTAAAATAGGGTCAGTGCTTGCCGAAGGCTTGCAACAACAATATAGGGGCATGACAGTGCGGACGGTGTAATGGTTAGCATTACTGCCTCACATCCCTGATATCATGGGTTCATTTCCCACTATGGCTCCAACTGTGTGGAGTTTATATATTCTCTCCATGCTTGCGTAGGTTTCCCACGGGTACTAAAAAACTAAATGACTGCTTATAAGCGCCCAAATAGACTGTGCAATGTCAGAGAATTCCCCTGATATAATGCGCGGCCGACAACACTAGGTGAGTGTCATAAAGAAATCACAGAAAACAAAGAAACGGCTGCGCAATGTAACAGGGAAAGAAATTAATGAGAGCCGACGTTTAAAAAAATTAACACAATTTATTAACCAGAATACTTAATAAAAACATGCTGATAATAATACCAATGATATAAAATTATTGTGTATGGCTATATAATAGAACACACCTTGATAAATATAGATATCATATGAGGTTTTAAAGCAGCTTGTATAATAAACTTGCTGAAGATCCGTAATCACTCACAAGGTTGACACTTGTGGATTCATTTGTGTAATTGAATAAGGAATGGTCCCAGGTAATGCACAAAGTTCCCGTCACAGAGCTCTGCTGCTATAATATGTACCTCTCCGGTGGGCTGGTCCGAGACCGGGCGTCCCCGGTTCTTAGTCCTGCGTTGCCCACTCGTGCTGTGCAGCAAGGAGATGGTGATGACCGCCGGGCTGTTGTAGCAAGTGAGGCCAATGTAACAGATGAGAGCCGCAGGCTGGTGTGTGCGGCTTGCAGGAACCAGAGTGCCGGTAGAGAAGTCCGTGGGAACTCGGCAAAGAGCTGCTGGTGTAGATACCTTAATCAAGGTGGATAATGAGGCGGGGTCCTAACGCGTTTCGTCACGTATCACGTGACTTTTTCACAGCACGAGTGGGCAACGCAGGACTAAGAACCGGGGACGCCCGGTCTCGGACCAGCCCACAGGAGAGGTACATATTATAGCAGCAGAGCTCTGTGACGGGAACTTTGTGCATTACCTGGGACCATTCCTTATTCAATTACACAAATTAATCCACAAGTGTCAACCTTGTGAGTGATTACGGATCTTCAGCAAGTTTACTATACAAGCTGCTTTAAAACCTCATATGATATCTATATTTATCAAGGTGTGTTCTATTATATAGCCATACACAATAATTTTATATCATTGGTATTATTATCAGCATGTTTTTATTAATAAATTGATGTGAATGGCGAAGTATTCTCTGTAAAGTGCTGCGGAATATGTGTGTGCTATATAAATAACTGATAATAATAAGTAATCAATGGCTTCATTAGGAATGTACATGGCCATGGAATATTACCAATTCACATTACAGCGCATTATCAGTAGTGTCCATTATTTACATTACACCACACAGTAGTACCCCTTATACACGATATGCTACACAGTAGAGACACTTATACACATTACGCCACACAGCAGTGGCCATTATTTACATTATACCACACAGTAGTACCCCTTATACACATTACGCCATACAGTAGAGCCCCTTATACACATTACACTATGGTAGAGCTGCTATGGAATTAGCTGTATTTAACTATATACTTGTTTAATTCAAATATATTAAAAACACTATATATGCCCCAACTGACCTGAGCTCACAACCTCCCAATTCCTCAATGAAAATAAAGGCCCAAATGTGACCCCTCTCCCCCACACATACACGCATCGTATAACCCCCAATCTGTGAATTAAAATAATGCCCCAAAACTGCCCCCCCAGATTAGATAATCCTCCAATGCCTCAATGAAAATAATACCCTAGAACTGCCATCCCAGACCTGATAATCCCCCTATGCTTCAATGAAAATATTGTCCCAGAATTGCCTGAGGGGTAGAGAGAGCTGCGCCGCAGCAGCCTGAGGGGCAGAGAGAGCTGAACCATAGCACCCTGAGGGACAGAGAGAGATGCACTGCTGCAGCCTGAGGAGTAGAAAGAGGTGCACCTCAGCAGCCTGAGGGGCAGAGAGAGCTGAACCATAGCACCCTGAGGGGCAGAGAGAGATGCACTGCTGCAGCCTGAGGAGCAGAGAGAGGTGCACCTCAGCAGCCTGAGGGGCAGAGAGAGCTGAACCATAGCACCCTGAGGGGCAGAGAGAGATGCACTACTGCAGCCTGAGAGGCAGAGAGAGCTGTGCCGCAGCAGCCTGAGGGGCAGAGAGAGCTGAACCATAGCACCCTGAGGGGCAGAGAGAGATGCACTACTGCAGCCTGAGGAGCAGAGAGAGGTGTGCCGCAGCAGCCTGAGGGGCAGAGAGAGCTGAACCATAGCACCCTGAGGGGCAGAGAGAGATGCACTGCTGCAGCCTGAGGAGCAGAGAGAGGTGCACCTCAGCAGCCTGAGGGGCAGAGAGAGCTGAACCATAGCACCCTGAGGGGCAGAGAGAGATGCACTACTGCAGCCTGAGAGGCAGAGAGAGCTGTGCCGCAGCAGCCTGAGGGGCAGAGAGAGCTGAACCATAGCTCCCTGAGGGGCAGAGAGAGATGCACTACTGCAGCCTGAGAGGCAGAGAGAGCTGTGCCGCAGCAGCCTGAGGGGCAGAGAGAGCTGAACCATAGCACCCTGAGGGGCAGAGAGAGATGCACTGCTGCAGCCTGAGGAGCAGAGAGAGGTGCACCTCAGCAGCCTGAGGGGCAGAGAGAGCTGAACCATAGCACCCTGAGGGGCAGAGAGAGATGCACTGCTGCAGCCTGAGGAGCAGAGAGAGGTGCACCTCAGCAGCCTGAGGGGCAGAGAGAGCTGAACCATAGCACCCTGAGGGGCAGAGAGAGATGCACTGCTGCAGCCTGAGGAGCAGAGAGAGGTGCACCTCAGCAGCCTGAGGGGCAGAGAGAGCTGAACCATAGCACCCTGAGGGGAAGAGAGAGATGCACTACTGCAGCCTGAGAGGCAGAGAGAGCTGTGCCGCAGCAGCCTGAGGGGCAGAGAGAGCTGCACTGCAGCAGTCTGAAGGGCAGAGAGAGCTGTACCACAGCAGCCTGAGGGGCAGAGAGAGTGAGGTGCTGCAGCTTCTAATGCAAAAAGGTGCTGCAGCAGCTGGGGCAGAGAGAGGTGTTGCAGCATCTGAAGTACAGACATGCTGCAGCTTCCAGGAAAGAGAGAGGTGCTGCAGGACAAAAATAAGCCTGCTGCACAGCTACAAGCAGACAGTGAGACATATAAAGATGTCTGCATGTGCCAGCTGTCAGTGTCTCCTGCTGTCGTCTCTGGCCTGCCCTATTCCCTACTTAGGGGTACATTTACTAAGCAGTGATAAGAGCGGAGAAGTGAGCCAGTGGAGAAATTTCTCCATCGACCAATCAGCAGCTCTGTGTCATTTTATAGTATGCAAATTATAGATGTTACTTCAGTGCTGATTGGTTGCCATGGGCAACTTCTCCACTGGCTCACTTTTCCGCTCTTATCACTGCTTAGTAAATGTACCCCTTAGTCTCCGAGTCTGATTCAGTGTGCACCCCCTCTGCTTCTTCTTCTCCTCCTGCTTTGTGGCTGCCAGTAGAGAGGCCCACAGGAAGGGAGGGTGGCAGGCAGCAGCGCGCCCTCTAACTTGTCTGGTGCCCGGAGCTCGTGCTCCACTGAAGCCACCCTCACTACACCTCTGTGTACAGTACATATACGCATATATAACAAAGCACAGATCACACTACAAAGTGTATAGCATACATTTACAGGAATAACAACATGCAGGTCACAGCGGAATCTTGTGGGAAAGGGGAAGAGAGTGCAAGGGTGGGGGTTGTCGGGTGTGCCGGGAGGGGTGGATCTGCTGAAAGGATGAAGGGAAGTTGAGGGGAAAGAATATGAAGTGGGAGATGAGAAGGGCACAGAGCTGGATCAGCCCACAGTAATAACTAGCCACACACTGTTGGTTGCTGGGGAGGAGGTGGTGGGGGTGGCAGTTGGCCTGTAGTAAGATAAAGAAGGGCTGTGTCAAGGGTGGAGGTGGAGCCAAGTCCCACCGAACACTGCCCTTACCTTACCACAGCCCACCAGGCTGTGGTAAGGTAATAATATTGTAACCCTGCTCCTCAGTCCCCAGTTCTAGCCTGTCAAGCACTGTTCCTGATTGGTGTACATATCACTTCACCATACAGTAGTATGGGGAAAGCAATTCAGAGAAGCAAGGACAGCTGAGCCTTCCATTTCACCTCTCAGAAAAATGTTCCCATCTCGGGACAGTGTAATGTGCCTGCTGAGGGGAGAATAGCAGTGAAGACAGCAAATCCCCAGGAAAGTGCACGGATAATGCCCCCATCTCATGGGCACTGGTGTAGCACTACTCATCCAATTAAAAGCTGACAACTTCTCCATATTATCTCTCTCCAAGTTTTGATAATCCCAAATCACAGTGGTGGATTATCACTAGTAATGTAAGGCATGTGCCTAGGGGGTGACACTTGCTAAGGGGGGCACAGCATGCTCACTTGCACAACAGTCCTTCTAGGCCGATGTCCTGATGAGGCCAAGTGATTCTTTTTTATGATTTTATCATCACAACTTATTTTTTTATATTGTAACCGCTGAGGGAGGAAGGGGGAGGAGGGATCTTGGTGCTACTTTGGCAGTCAGGAGGCCCCAACATGAAGGGGGCAGTGACATGATGGGGGGCATCTGATAATGTTGTGCCTAGGGGTGGCCTGACCCCTAAATTTGCTCCTGCCCAGTCAGAGAAGGAGGAGTGCAGTGAGGTCTGTACCACATGGGCTCCCTCTTATTTCTACAATAAAAGATTCACTGAATTTCAATTACAGATTTTTTTTGTTATTCAGAGTGGTATTAATAATTACCAATGAATCCCAATTACTGATAGTGGTCATTAAATTAGCAGTGACTGGTCACCAGCACTTATAAGCTGATACACACTTTACAATGTGTACCCAGCCCAACATCGGCAGTGATGGGACCCGGTGGGGGACCCGCCATTGACAAGTGCATGCACACTTGCCAATGCGGGCAGCAATGGCGGGGGCCATGCTGCATTCGGCATCATGGCCCTCGTTAACAACATCCCCCGTTGGCCCTGCATGTAGGGCTGATGGTGGATGTCGCTGACAGCCCGCGGGAGTGTGCATCAACAGCAACATAGTGGGTACATAGTAGACGATGTGCCCAATATGTCGGTCTAATCAGCCAGATCAGACAACATATTGACTAATGTGTACCCAGATTTAGGAGTAATTTATCAATCCTTGTAAAGAGTGGACAAGTGAACAAATGGAGAAGTTGGCCATAGTAACCAATCAGCTTCTTTCTACCATTTATCAAGTACATTTTATTAAAAAAAAGAAGCTGATTGGTTGCTAAGGGCAACTTGTCCACATTTTAGAAAGCTTGATAAATAACCCCCTTAGTGACGGGTCTAATTGGAACAAGGGAAAAACGGGGGGGTGGATCAGCCGCATGTTGGGTATTTTGGAAGTTAGTTGGAGGTTTTTGATTAAACTGGTTGTTCTTTGCGGCATGTGTTGGCCTTCTGTGGCATGTGATGGTCTAAGGATATATTGGTATATTGGGACAAGTAATGTGGGTGATATTAAGGGTAACGTGGTTCTTTTGAAGGTTAAAGTGGACCATGAACCGTATGCCTATCCCTGACTACATACCAGCAAAACAGCTCCTCAGTAGCTACGATTATTCATGAAGCTACCATAACAAAGGATGTCCTATTAATCTTTCAGTGAAATCACCCTGCAATAGAGTGTACAGCAAGTCTATTAGATGTACTGAGATGTATGCTCCTGAGCACTGCTTCCTCTTCCTTAGTGATTACGGTTTGAAAAATCTACATTTAGGTGGATGTACAAATGTGCATACATCGTCCGTTATTTGTGTGAACCTGCTTCACCTCCGTTTCATGGTGAAAAGGGTCCACTTATCGGCAGCATGCTTTATAACACCCGATGCCAAAGAGAGTTAATTAACCTTTACAGTGATGTGTGCCCTTCTACTTTCCACAATCCTGTTCATCTTGTTCCCACTGCGCAGGTGCTGAGACTTCTTCTCCCAGAGGCCTCTGTGCCATAGTGATTTGCTCATGTGTGATTCAGTGGTACTGCTGTGACTCACCCATGGCCAGCTCCACTGGGTATGCACGAGATCTCGCTACTATCAAGGGGTAAATGTTTTACCCTATGTTATGGGGAGAAGCAGTATCAGCGCATGTATGACAGCTGCGGTGTTTGCTCAGTGACAGGGGTGTGATGTGCCGCTGTCCACATTGGCACAGCTATCTAACAGATAGCAGGCCAATATGAGGGGGCAAGGTATGAACAGTTAGTATCGCTGACCGTTCCTACGCCTGCAGCTGCAGGTGGCGATGCCTATACTCCACAACAGGGACAGGGCTGTCCCTGGCTGTGGTGAATGCCAGCTCTGGGCTGAGCAGGGGATCACGCGTAAGTAGCAAGATCCTGCACATGCGCAGGGCAGCTGGCTGGGCAGGGAGACATAGCGCATCAGCACTAAGCTGATGCACTGTGTACTCAGGGGGGGGCATAGCCACATCTTGTTGATGTAGCTTCCTGCTTCACCTTGGTAATGAGGTGAAGCAGTAAGTGTTATAGCAGCATGATCCGTGCCGATATAATACATTTACCCCAAGATCTCTTATGCAGCCCAGAGCCGGCAGCCGCCACAGCCAGCAACGGAGCTGTCCCTGCTGTGGTGCCACTGACTGTTCATACCTTGCCCGGCATATCAGCTTGCTATCATGTAGATAGCAGGGCCGATATAGACAAAAGCGCATAGCACTACTGTCATTGAACACATTTCTCTGAAGTAAGACATGGGGGAGAAGCTTTATTTATTCACTATTTATTTATGCTGCTTTATGACCATACTGTCCAGCAGATTGAAACTGCTTTATTTTAATTTTGGATATAAAACTTATCATATGAACTTACATTTAAGGATAAAAGACAAGATATTGGATGCATAGAAAAAAGCAATAACTCTACTACTACTTGACCTAAAACCAGAGGTTAAAGTGGGGGGGAACGAGGTGGAACCGAGTTCCACCACCTGTAATGGTAGAGGGAACTAGTTCCACCATCTCCATTTCCCTGCACAGTAATTCCAACAGAAAAACTTGCCCCATCACCATAGATGATGCAGGCGGCGCTAGTGTTACTGATGAGCTGCAGCCACCTCCCCCTTCCTTAGGTCCTGGTGGCTCCATCATCCTTCTCCATTTACAACCCACCCCTCCTGGTACTCACACTTGCTGTGTCTGTTGTACAGCATTCATCTCCTCCTCAGGTCCCAGTGGCTTCCTTTTCTGGCACAGCGTATGTGATGTTATGCTGTGACCGCTGCTGAAGTGGGGGGGAGCCATGAAGAGGAGCAGGCTCTGTGCATCTTGAAGACAAGATGAGAGGGGGCTGGAGGGACAAGAGAGGTGGGGAAGCTGCTGGAGGGATACAGGGCATAGAGCTGCTGGAGGGACACAGGCAGTGAGCTGCTAGAGTCACAGAGGCAGAGATGTGTATAAGGGGCATTACTGTGGGCATTATGTGTATAAGCAGCACTACTGTGGTCATTATGTGTAAGGAGTGATACTACATGGGAATTGTATATAAGAGGAACTTCTGTAGGCATGTGTATAAGTGCCACAACTGTGGTCATTATGTGTAAGTGGCACTACAACTGTGGGCATTATGTGTAAGGGGCACTACTACTGTGGGAATTGTGTATAAGGGGCACTGCTGTGGGTACTGTATATAAGGGGCACTACTGTGTGGCATAACATGTATAAAGGGTACCATTGTGTAGCATAACATGCATAAAGGGCACTACTGCAGGGGCAAATGCAGGATTTTTAGGGCGGGGTTTCCAGATATAAATATATATATAAATATCCTGATGAAGGGGGTAACCCCGAAACGTTGATTAAAGCGCCACAAGTTATTTGCACCGGACTTGGAGACTCTGAGTGCTGCTTTCTTCCTCTGATACTGCACGTGTGTGTGTGTGGGGGGGGGGGGGGGGGGGCGTCCCCTACAAGAGCACTTTTAAGAAGTTTTATACATGAGTGTCGGATGAGCTGATTGTATGTATATATATATATATACATATATGTATATATATAAAACATATGCACCTATATTGAAATCCCCAACCCACTGCAAGTGTGTGTGTGTGTGTGTGTGTGTGTGTGTGTGTGTGTGTGTGTGTGTGTGTGTGTGTGTGTATATTTGAAAGAGGCATGAAGAGTGCGATGGAGAGAGGCATAGGGAAAGAGAGAAAAAGAGGGATGGAGGGAGAGAGGTATGGGGAGAGAAAGAGATGGGCATGAGGAGAGAGGGAGAGAGAGAGACATGGGGAACAAGAGAGAGGCATGGGAAGAGAGATATCATCATCAGCAGAATAAATCTGGACTGAAGAGCTTACACTCAGAGTGAGTTGCCTTGGAGAGCACTTACCTGGAGCATGCAAGGTATCTTGGGATGTGCAGCTGCTCTGGCGGGCTCCCTGCAGCTGTGTTCAGGGGCAGACGGGTGAAAGGGGGGTAGACAGAGATGAGACAGTCAATGGAGGATGGTGTGGGGGGAGGGGAGGAGGCCGCTTGCCTGATGGTAATTTTGTACACCTGGGTGATATATATATATATATATATATATATATATATATATACTGTAGCGGCGGGCACAGCAC
This sequence comes from Pseudophryne corroboree, assembly GCF_028390025.1. Lineage (NCBI taxonomy): Eukaryota > Metazoa > Chordata > Amphibia > Anura > Myobatrachidae > Pseudophryne > Pseudophryne corroboree. Next base: position 598,124,275 of record NC_086447.1, read on the forward strand.
TCCTAGTGTCTAAAATAAATACACTTCAGGCGGCATGTATGCAAATGGCAAAGTTTCAGCGCCCTGTCTTTGCTCTGTCGTATCCGCCGCTGCACTGCATTGGACTATACTGGGAGAGCCAAACTACACCTGTCCCTATAAAACACACACACACACAAACTATATATATATATATATATATATATATATATATATATAGATGCACACATCTTGACAAAGGGGTTGAAGTCCCCGAAACGTCGATGGACATTATGTTGATGTTTTAATACAAACTACGTTTTTTTCACAAGACCTCGAGTGCCGCAGATTTTTTGTTCATTATATATATATATATATATTGCACAACCCTCACCCCTATGCATAAATGTTTGTGTTTGTACTAGTGATGAGCGGGTTCGGTTTCTCGGAATCCGAACCCGCCGAACTTCAGCTTTTTTTACACGGGGCCGAGCAGGCTCGGATCCTCCCGCCTTGCTCGGTTAACCCGAGCGCGCCCGAACGTCATCATCCCGCTGTCGGATTCTCGCGAGGCTCGGATTCTATCGCGAGACTCGGATTCTATATAAGGAGCCGCGCGTCGCCGCCATTTTCACACGTGCATTGAGATTGATAGGGAGAGGACGTGGCTGGCGTCCTCTCCGTTTATAGAGAAGAGAGTAGAGAGTTAGAGACACTATTTACTAATTTTGGGGAGCATATTAGGACTGGAGTACTACTACTTGCTGATAGTGTGACCAGTGACCATTGACCACCAGTTTAATTAATCCGTTCTCTGCCTGAAAAAAAACGATACACAGTGTGACACAGTCACATACCATATCTGTGCTCAGCCTCAGTGTGCTGCATCATCATATGTAATACTGTATATCTGACTGTGCTGAGTGCTCACTGCTCACACAGCTTAATTGTGGGGGAGACTGGGGAGCAGTTAGAGCAGGAGTACATAAATAATATATTTTAAGTACAGTGCACACTTTTGCTGCCAGAGTGCCACACTGCCAGTGTGACTGACCAGTGACCACACTGACCACCAGTATATTGTGATTGTCTGCTTAGGACGGAGTACTACTTGCTGATAGTGTGACCAGTGACCACCACCAGTTTAATTAATCCGTTCTCTGCCTGAAAAAAAACGATACACAGTGTGACACAGTCACATACCATATCTGTGCTCAGCCCAGTGTGCTGCATCATATGTAATACTGTATATCATTATCTGACTGTGCTGAGTGCTCACTGCTCACACAGCTTAATTGTGGGGGATACTGGGGAGCAGTTATAGCAGGAGTACATATTTTAAGTACAGTGCACACTTTTGCTGCCAGAGTGCCACTGCCAGTGTGACTGACCAGTGACCACTGACCACCAGTATATTGTGATTGTCTGCTGACCACCAGTATATTGTGATTGTCTGCCTGAAAAAGTTAAACACTCGTCGTGTGGTGTTTTTATAAACGCATTCTGCAGACAGTGTCCAGCAGGTCCGTCATTACATAATATATACCTGTCCGGCTGCAGTACTAGTGTGATATATATATATATATTTTAATTTTATCTCATTATCATCCAGTCTATATTAGCAGCAGACACAGTACGGTAGTCCACGGCTGTAGCTACCTCTGTGTCGGCAGTCGCTCGTCCATCCATAATTGTATACCACCTACCCGTGGTTTTTTTTTTTTTTTCTATCTTCTTGATACTAGTAGCTTACTTTAGGAGTCTGCAGTGCTGACAGACAGTGTCCAGCAGGTCCGTCATTACATAATATATACCTGTCCGGCTGCAGTACTAGTGTGATATATATATATATTTTAATTTTATCTCATTATCATCCAGTCTATATTAGCAGCAGACACAGTACGGTAGTCCACGGCTGTAGCTACCTCTGTGTCGGCAGTCGCTCGTCCATCCATAATTGTATACCACCTACCCGTGGTTTTTTTTTTTTTTCTATCTTCTTGATACTAGTAGCTTACTTTAGGAGTCTGCAGTGCTGACAGACAGTGTCCAGCAGGTTGTCATTACATAATATATACCTGTCCGGCTGCAGTATTAGTGTGATATATATATATTTTAATTTTATCTCATTATCATCCAGTCTATATTAGCAGCAGACACAGTACGGTAGTCCACGGCTGTAGCTACCTCTGTGTCGGCAGTCGCTCGTCCATCCATAATTGTATACCACCTACCCGTGTTTTTTTTTTTTTTTTCTATCTTCTTGATACTAGTAGCTTACTTTAGGAGTCTGCAGTGCTGACAGACAGTGTCCAGCAGGTTGTCATTACATAATATATACCTGTCCGGCTGCAGTACTAGTGTGATATATATATATATTTTAATTTTATCTCATTATCATCCAGTCTATATTAGCAGCAGACACAGTACGGTAGTCCACGGCTGTAGCTACCTCTGTGTCGGCAGTCGCTCGTCCATCCATAATTGTATACCACCTACCCGTGGTTTTTTTTTTCTATCTTCTTGATACTAGTAGCTTACTTTAGGAGTCTGCAGTGCTGACAGACAGTGTCCAGCAGGTCCGTCATTACATAATATATACCTGTCCGGCTGCAGTACTAGTGTGATATATATATATATATTTTAATTTTATCTCATTATCATCCAGTCTATATTAGCAGCAGACACAGTACGGTAGTCCACGGCTGTAGCTACCTCTGTGTCGGCAGTCGCTCGTCATCCATAAGTATACTAGTATCCATCCATCTCCATTGTTTACCTGAGGTGCCTTTTAGTTGTGCCTATTAAAATATGGAGAACAAAAATGTTGAGGTTCCAAAAATAGGGAAAGATCAAGATCCACTTCCACCTCGTGCTGAAGCTGCTGCCACTAGTCATGGCCGAGACGATGAAATTCCATCAACGTCGTCTGCCAAGGCCGATGCCCAATGTCATAGTACAGAGCATGTAAAATCCAAAACACCAAATATCAGTAAAAAAAGGACTCAAAAATCTAAAATAAAATTGTCGGAGGAGAAGCGTAAACTTGCCAATATGCCATTTACCACACGGAGTGGCAAGGAACGGCTGAGGCCCTGGCCTATGTTCATGGCTAGTGGTTCAGCTTCACATGAGGATGGAAGCACTCAGCCTCTCGCTAGAAAAATGAAAAGACTCAAGCTGGCAAAAGCACAGCAAAGAACTGTGCGTTCTTCGAAATCCCAAATCCACAAGGAGAGTCCAATTGTGTCGGTTGCGATGCCTGACCTTCCCAACACTGGACGTGAAGAGCATGCGCCTTCCACCATTTGCACGCCCCCTGCAAGTGCTGGAAGGAGCACCCGCAGTCCAGTTCCTGATAGTCAGATTGAAGATGTCAGTGTTGAAGTACACCAGGATGAGGAGGATATGGGTGTTGCTGGCGCTGGGGAGGAAATTGACAAGGAGGATTCTGATGGTGAGGTGGTTTGTTTAAGTCAGGCACCCGGGGAGACACCTGTTGTCCGTGGGAGGAATATGGCCATTGACATGCCTGGTGAAAATACCAAAAAAATCAGCTCTTCGGTGTGGAAGTATTTCAACAGAAATGCGGACAACATTTGTCAAGCCGTGTGTTGCCTTTGTCAAGCTGTAATAAGTAGGGGTAAGGACGTTAACCACCTCGGAACATCCTCCCTTATACGTCACCTGCAGCGCATTCATAATAAGTCAGTGACAAGTTCAAAAACTTTGGGCGACAGCGGAAGCAGTCCACTGACCAGTAAATCCCTTCCTCTTGTAACCAAGCTCACGCAAACCACCCCACCAACTCCCTCAGTGTCAATTTCCTCCTTCCCCAGGAATGCCAATAGTCCTGCAGGCCATGTCACTGGCAATTCTGACGAGTCCTCTCCTGCCTGGGATTCCTCCGATGCATCCTTGCGTGTAACGCCTACTGCTGCTGGCGCTGCTGTTGTTGCTGCTGGGAGTCGATGGTCATCCCAGAGGGGAAGTCGTAAGACCACTTTTACTACTTCCACCAAGCAATTGACTGTCCAACAGTCCTTTGCGAGGAAGATGAAATATCACAGCAGTCATCCTGCTGCAAAGCGGATAACTGAGGCCTTGGCATCCTGGGTGGTGAGAAACGTGGTTCCGGTATCCATCATTACTGCAGAGGCAACTAGAGACTTGTTGGAGGTACTGTGTCCCCGGTACCAAATACCATCTAGGTTCCATTTCTCTAGGCAGGCGATACCGAAAATGTACACAGACCTCAGAAAAAGAGTCACCAGTGTCCTAAAAAATGCAGCTGTACCCAATGTCCACTTAACCACGGACATGTGGACAAGTGGAGCAGGGCAGGGTCAGGACTATATGACTGTGACAGCCCACTGGGTAGATGTATGGACTCCCGCCGCAAGAACAGCAGCGGCGGCACCAGTAGCAGCATCTCGCAAACGCCAACTCTTTCCTAGGCAGGCTACGCTTTGTGTCACCGGTTTCCAGAATACGCACACAGCTGAAAACCTCTTACGGCAACTGAGGAAGATCATCGCGGAATGGCTTACCCCAATTGGACTCTCCTGTGGATTTGTGGCATCGGACAACGCCAGCAATATTGTGTGTGCATTAAATCTGGGCAAATTCCAGCACGTCCCATGTTTTGCACATACCTTGAATTTGGTGGTGCAGAATTATTTAAAAAACGAGAGGGGCGTGCAAGAGATGCTGTCGGTGGCCAGAAGAATTGCGGGACACTTTCGGCGTACAGGCACCACGTACAGAAGACTGGAGCAACACCAAAAACGCCTGAACCTGCCATGCCATCATCTGAAGCAAGAAGCGGTAACGAGGTGGAATTCAACCCTCTATATGCTTCAGAGGTTGGAGGAGCAGCAAAAGGCCATTCAAGCCTATACAACTGAGCACGATATAGGAGGTGGAATGCACCTGTCTCAAGCGCAGTGGAGAATGATTTCAACGTTGTGCAAGGTTCTGCAACCTTTTGAACTTGCCACACGTGAAGTCAGTTCAGACACTGCCAGCCTGAGTCAGGTCATTCCCCTCATCAGGCTTTTGCAGAAGAAGCTGGAGACATTGAAGGAGGAGCTAACACAGAGCGATTCCGCTAGGCATGTGGGACTTGTGGATGGAGCCCTTAATTCGCTTAACAAGGATTCACGGGTGGTCAATCTGTTGAAATCAGAGCACTACATTTTGGCCACCGTGCTTGATCCTAGATTTAAAACCTACCTTGGATCTCTCTTTCCGGCAGACACAAGTCTGCTGGGGTTCAAAGAACTGCTGGTGAGAAAATTGTCAAGTCAAGCGGAACGCGACCTGTCAACATCTCCTCCTTCACATTCTCCTGCAACTGGGGGTGCGAGGAAAAGGCTCAGAATTCCGAGCCCACCCGCTGGCGGTGATGCAGGGCAGTCTGGAGCGACTGCTGATGCTGACATCTGGTCCGGACTGAAGGACCTGCCAACGATTACGGACATGTCGTCTACTGGCACTGCATATGATTCTCTCCCCATTGAAAGAATGGTGGAGGATTATATGAGTGACCGCATCCAAGTAGGCACGTCAGACAGTCCGTACTTATACTGGCAGGAAAAAGAGGCAATTTGGAGGCCCTTGCACAAACTGGCTTTATTCTACCTAAGTTGCCCTCCCACAAGTGTGTACTCCGAAAGAGTGTTTAGTGCCGCCGCTCACCTTGTCAGCAATCGGCGTACGAGGTTACTTCCAGAAAATGTGGAGAAGATGATGTTCATTAAAATGAATTATAATCAATTCCTCCGTGGAGACATTGACCAGCAGCAATTGCCTCCACAAAGTACACAGGGAGCTGAGATGGTGGATTCCAGTGGGGACGAATTGATAATCTGTGAGGAGGGGGATGTACACGGTGATATATCGGAGGATGATGATAAGGGGGAAATCTTGCCTCTGTAGAGCCAGTTTGTGCAAGGAGAGATTAATTGCTTCTTTTTTGGTGGGGGTCCAAACCAACCCGTCATTTCAGTCACAGTCGTGTGGCAGACCCTGTCACTGAAATGATGGGTTGGTTAAAGTGTGCATGTCCTGTTTATACAACATAAGGGTGGGTGGGAGGGCCCAAGGACAATTCCATCTTGCACCTCTTTTTTCTTTAATTTTTCTTTGCGTCATGTGCTGTTTGGGGAGTATTTTTTTGAAGGGCCATCCTGCGTGACACTGCAGTGCCACTCCTAGATGGGCCAGGTGTTTGTGTCGGCCACTAGGGTCGCTTTGCTTACTCACACAGCTACCTCATTGCACCTCTTTTTTTTCTTCTTTGCGTCATGTGCTGTTTGAGGAGTGTTTTTTGAAGGGCCATCCTGCGTGACACTGCAGTGACACTCCTAGATAGGCCAGGTGTTTGTGTCGGCCACTAGGGTCGCTTAGCTTACTCACACAGCTACCTCATTGCGCCTCTTTTTTTCTTTGCGTCATGTGCTGTTTGGGGAGTAGTTTTTTGAAGGGCCAGCCTGCGTGACACTGCAGTGCCACTCCTAGATGGGCCAGGTGTTTGTGTCGGCCACTTGGGTCGTTGAGCTTAGTCACACAGCTACCTCATTGCGCCTCTTTTTTTCTTTGCATCATGTGCTGTTTGGGGAGTGTTTTTTGGAAGGGCCATCCTGCGTGACACTGCAGTGCCACTCCTAGATGGGCCAGGTGTTTGTGTCGGCCACTTGGGTCGCTGAGCTTAGTCACACAGCTACCTCATTGCGCCTCTTTTTTTCTTTGCGTCATGTGCTGTTTGGGGAGTGTTTTTTGGATGGGCCATCCTGCGTGACACTGCAGTGCCACTCCTAGATGGGCCAGGTGTTTGTGTCGGCCACTTGGGTCGCTTAGCTTAGTCATCCAGTGACCTCGGTGCAAATTTTAGGACTAAAAATAATATTGTGAGGTGTTCAGAATAGACTGAAAATGAGTGGAAATTATGGTTTTTGAGGTTAATAATACTTTGGGATCAAAATGACCCCCAAATTCTATGATTTAAGCTGTTTTTTAGGGTTTTTTGAAAAAAACACCCGAATCCAAAACACACCCGAATCCGACAAAAAAAATTCGTTGAGGTTTTGCCAAAACGCGTTCGAACCCAAAACACGGCCGCGGAACCGAACCCAAAACCAAAACACAAAACCCGAAAAATTTCCGGTGCACATCTCTAGTTTGTACACTAAGTCCATTTATAAAAGACATCCCTCTTATTAATTCTCCTCCCTCACCATACGGATAAAGACCTAGATTTCACTGTATCCCGCTGCTGCGGCTATCGGGACACCCGACCCCTTCTTACCACCCCCGACCCCGGCATCTCCTCGAGCATGTGAGGCGCACTCACCCGGACAGCTCCTTCTCAGTCTCCATGGGAGCGGCGGCTGCCTGAGCGGAGCTGTGCGCCGCAGCTCCCCCTACATTCAGCCACGCTGTGTGAACATAAGGAGGCTGCTGCGCTACAGATGCCACCTCAGCTCCTCCATCTATTAAAAAAAATTAATCTGAAACTATCAGTCACCTGCGCCGATGGATCGGCAGGCAGGGGGGGTCTCCAGGTACTCGGAAACCCCCCCTGCGTGCGCGAGTGTACTGAGTGACATAACCTGAATAAGGGTCATTACTATGTGGTGTAATATGAATCAGGGACATTACATGCGGTGTAATGTGATTAATATTGTGCTCCTGTGTTGTGCAGTTTGAATTGGGGGTACTATTGTGTGACCATGCTGCTTCTATGTGAGATCAATATCCCTTTATAAAGTATTGGAAGTAGGGCACTAATTTATTGTTTGCAGGGGTGGTATTCAGTATGCCGGCTGTTGGGATCCCGGTGCTCAGTATACCAGCGCCGGAATCCCAACACCTTTTCTCCCTCTTGGGAGTCCACGACCCTGCTGGAGGGAGAATAAATAGAGTGGCGCGCGACCGCAAGTGCAGCATGGCGAGCGTGCAAGGAGCTCATTTGCGCTCACCTAGCTGCTGACATGTGGCGTCCGGGATCCTGGCCGCCACCATAACATACTACACCTGTTTGCAGGGGATGCCGAAAACACTAGCACTGGCCCTGGCTCCAATTAATGTGAGGAGGGGGGGGGCGCAATAAACGAGTTCCACCACCTCTCCAGGACCACTTTAAGCCTTGCCTAAAACCATATGACTGAGATTCAATATACAGTACTAAATAAATGCAATTGATTTCTCTCTTCTATAGGTGAATTACAGAGGACAAAAGGTACAGCTTATTAGAGTGAGAAACCCATGGGGACAGGTGGAGTGGAATGGAGCCTGGAGTGACAAGTAAGTATTGTGCCATACAGTATGATGGTGGTACATAGAGCTCTGTGTGTACCCCTGGCAATCATGTAGTTTGCTCATAAAACCATTCCTTCCCCCATTTCCATCATGCCATCTGCTATGTCCTAGGGGTATAACTAGAACTTTGTGGGCCCCAAAGCAACATTTTAAATTGGCTCCCATTGAATCTAGAGAGAGGCCTTTCTCCTGGGCACTCCACCTTAGCTTTTTATAGCATTTCATACTTTGTCTCCCTATGTAACTTAAGAAATTATATCGCACAAGCAGCAGGGCTGCCTTCCCTTCAGAACTGGGGGGGGTTTACACACATGGGCAGGATACTTTACAGTTGCTGACAGCCTAACACTCTAGTGCAGGCATTTCAAACTCAAAATCTCAATTGGGTCACACAAGCAAGGTCTAAGATTGTGTATTCCTCAAGAAAAAAAAAATCTTATATCCTATAGACCTATAACATCATAAAGGAGTGCCACAAGTAATGCTTGCAAACCTGCAATGTAAAGTAAACAGATAGGCCTTGTGATGTGGTGATAGCTGCAGGCTTACCTCTGTCTGAAGATAGAGGGTAGCCTTGGCTGATCATTTTAACCCTTCTGTCACTGTGGGTATATGGTCAGATCACTGCTCTGTTTTACAGCCATCATTTTGACTGAGGTTCCAGTCGAGGCTAGTTGCCACTTCAATCTCGGCGAGGCTGCCTCATCCAGTGGTAGGTGGGCAGGCTATTGGTCTCCATGTTGGTTTGCAGTTGTGTGTTGCGTCCAGAGCTGGCCCTAGCTAATTTGATGCCCTAGGCAAAATTTGGGCTGGTGCCCCCTAGCACCACCGCTAATTATGCATCTGACCCAGCAACACTCAGGCAGTGGGGCTCACCGGGGGGGTTACCCTGTGCCCCTGTGGGCCAGTTCAACCCTGCATAATGCCTCACCATAATGCAAAAAATTCCACACAGTAATGCACCTTACACATATGAACCACATTAGTACTGCCCATAATACACATAATTCCACACAGCAATTCACCTTACACATATGCCCCACATTAGTAACGCTAGTAGCTTTATTTTTTATAAAACTTACTTTTGCTTGCTGGTGTGCTTGCAGCCAGTGTGTGCACCCATGCAGCTCCCTAGATTCATGACTGCGTTTTGTGAGATGAGGGTGGCAGGACGGGCGAGTACTTGCGCTCGCACCTGGTAAAGGGGCACCTGTACAAGAGATGTGACTTCACAGGGTATGCCATCCTTTGCAAGCCACATCCTTTATTTTAGCTTGCTGGTTGGACACAGATGGCAGCAAAGTCCAGATACTGCCATACTTGCTGGTTATACAAAAAGACCAGTATCAAACATGTAGCAACTGTTCCGTTCTCTTCACTGTTCAGTGTGTTTGCCGGTGTCTGTTACTCCCGGCAACTGCATGTCCTTTATTTTATACTGCGGGAGCAATATGCTCTGCTCTCCAGTCAGACGCATCTGAAAGTCACGCTGCACTGACGTTTCATATAGAAATAGTGCAACGCAACTTACTGACAACGTTACAGTGCTGGATGGCAAGGGAATTTTATGGCATGGACTGACTGAGAAATAAAGTGTGGAGAGAACACTGCCATTGTTATATCCCTGCAGACACCTAAGATTTGCACAGGGATAAGGGACACAGGATAGCAGGGTCCCCCTCCCCCATGTGCACAAGCAGTATAGGTGACGTCAGATTTATGTGGAGCAGTCTTCCACAATACACATGTGGTATCATAAGGAGCCATCCAGTAATAACCTTATATAGTCAGTAAAAATGTCACAGGTCCAGGAATTGAAGTTACTGGGCTTCTGCTGTCTAAGGTCTCACAAGTCATTGGCATTCATGCATGTTGGAGGGAGTTCAAGGGACAGTGTGCATTCTATTTGACAAATGTAAACAGCAGTGTATACAAGTACTGATTGAATACATTTAGAAAGTAACAGATAGTTTACAGACTGTCCCTCCCAGCATGTGATACTGCAGGGGCATGCTTGGATGCCCCTAGACATGCTTGGATGCCCTAGGCAAATGCCTAGCCTGCCTATAGCTAAGGCCGGCTCTGGTTGCGTCTCTCCCTGGCAGCCAACGCATTGTTACTGTGGCACCCATGGGGCAATGCTCCTGCTCCCGGGTTGAGAGGGTATGCACACGTGTCACCAGGGAGCTAAATGGATCAGGATGCACTAGCTGGCCCCAGTGCCAGATTTACACACAGTATATGAGCCAGAGGGTACATCTGGGCATTATACACAGGTGCAGCAGTATAAACTCCTGGAAATTTGGTGAGTTTTGGTCAAAGATGAGCGGAAAAGATACACAGGTGAGGCACTGCCTCACCTGTCATAGACTTTTTACTCCAGAGTTTTGGCTATAAAAATTATTAGAATAATACAAAGGAGATATTTCTAACATATTCTTTGTATTTATCATATACTTTACACAGTTAAAACTCTGGCACAAACGTAAGTATGACAGGAAAGGCTCTGCCTCACCTGCCTCACCCCACCGCACGATACTGCGTGTCACGTGACACTGATGGGGAAGGTTTGGGCTACATTACACTGACACATCTGCACTAGTGAAAGGGTAGATAACCTTTTTTTATCAGTGTGCCATTTCTACACATTATTTTGTCTGTTTATCCATCTATCTTTATAAGTAGTGGTACAAAAGATAGACAGTCACTAGGTCAACCCCACATGGTCAACATGCATTAGGTCAACAGGGTCAAAAGTTCGACATGACAATGGTAGACTCAAGTTTTTTGGCGTGTCATTTTGTATGTTTAAAAAATATCTAAGCACAGTCAACGGAAATGTGTACTCTCGTGGCCTTGCTTCCCACACCATGTTTCGGACTGGTTACTATTCCCAATAGTACATCACGTGGATAGTAAATCAAGCAAAAGTTGGAAAAACATTAAAGAAAAACTTATGTCAGCCATTTGTGTGTTGACCATTATCATGTCGACCTATTGACCCTGTTGACTTAATGCATGTCGACCATATGGGGTCAACCTATTGTCTGTCAACCTAGACACTGTCGACCTATTCATTGGAACCCATCTAAATCTGTCTCAGACCCATCCACATGCCCCTTGTATGCCCATCAGACACCTCCTCTGATGCTCTGTATATGCAATCAGAGCCCCCTCTTACCCCTTATATTTCATCAGTCACCTCCACATACCCCTTAAATGCCATCATACACCTAGTAATGCTCTGTATATGGCATCATACCCCTTCACAGGCCCTGTTTGTGCCATCAGAGCCACCTCATGCCTCTATCGCTAAATCATATGGCACCATTCCACTTTATAACAATGTAAAACAGTATAATTACTTATTGTGAGCAGGCTCTTTTCTCTCCTGGTTCTGCCTTTTGGGTCATTATGGGTGTGTAGATACAGGTCAGTCTCCCAGGTGCCGTAAGATTCAGCTTTATTGCTAAAACACTTCTCAAGTTCACATTATTTGGTTTATTAGAGGGTTTTTTTTCCCAACCTATGTTGCACTTAGAATTGCAGCACCAGTGACTACTTCTGGTCTTGCCATGGCACCCCTCTCAAAAGGTTGGACGGGGTGGGCCGTCCTCTTGATGAGTGTTATTAACAGCAAAAGCCTTTATAATGTAAAATAAAAAGGTTTTAAATGAATAAATAAATAAAAGCATCACAAAATGTATAAATAGTACCAATGTTCATAGTCTAGTTATGGGAATTGTCAGAGATGCGTCCCTCTGCAAAGGCTGGATCTGTGACCATGCTACAAGAGGATGGGCAGGTCACACTATAACAGGAGAATTAGTGTGGGGCTGAATTCCCTATTAGAAGCAGGTGCACTATAAAAAACAGAGTGCTCCTCCACCCAAGAATAAATCTCACCTCAAACTTCACATGGCATCACATGCGACCTTGCGCCCCACTGTGTCCCTCAGTATTTGAGAAGGTAATCCATCCTGCCGATGTGCATAATATAATATTTAAACAGTTTGAAAAATACTTTTTAAACTATATTAGATTAAAAAAAATGTTTTTACAAACAATGTTAAGAATGGTTTTGAAGGGAAAAATCGTCAGGTAAGTGTTTAAAGCATTAGGCTTCTTACCACTACCCTTGCATGGTGGATATTGGTGCAATGAAGAGTTAAATGCTAGAAATCAGCCTTATTTCCTGTGGCACTATTAGGTCCCAGGAAGCTTTGGCAGCCAAAAACTGCTTAGGTATGCTGGCACTTGTAAAACTACAAGCATCAACATGCCCTGACATCCAGAGACTGCTAGACTGTGCAGTACCACATAGAAAATGCAGTCCAAACAACACACACTGTGAAAAATGAAAATTATTTTGTTTAACTTAAAACTCCCCTATAACCTCTTTTATCAGTTTAATACTCCCATAAATCCTTGGTGGGATCCTTTTCTTTCTTCCACTTTTTAATCCCTTAGAATTTTTTTTTTTTAAACGTATAAATGTGGCATACTGTTCTTTATGGAGGTCTGTTATTAATTACAGTATCAATCTTCTAGACCCCATGGACTAGAGCCGCAATGAATTCTATAAATACAATGTAGTTCATTGATAAAATGTATAATAAATAAACTACATTGTATTGTATTAACTCATGAGGACTCAAACCGCTTCCAGCCACTCAGACTGAGTTTCTTTCTCTATATATTTTTTTTTAATGGAAATGAAGCTGCATGCTGAACAGGCTGGGGCTGTATTACATTATGACAGGCAGACCCCATGCTGCTAGTTTACTTGTTCGCCATTCCCGGATGCCCCATGTTCATTCCTTTGAAATTCCTGCTTTTGGTGCTAGCTAGTAGCTACTGTATGAGCTCTCTTAAGGGTCCTACACATTAGTTGATATGCCGCCAAGGTGCCCGACGGCCGATACGGCCGACAGGTGACCCAGTGGTGGGGAAGGGGGAGTGACGGGGGGAGTAAAGTTTCTTCACTCCCCCCCATCACCCGGCCCCATAACAACGCATGCTAATATGGACGAGATTGTCCATATTGGCCTGCATGTATAAGAGACCCGATACCAATGATGAACGAGCGCGGGGCTGTGCATTCACACTGAAAGATATGAACGATATCTCGTTCATTAATGAATAAGATCATTCATATCTTTCAGTGATATCTCCTTATGTGTAGGACCTATTACTTAGATCACTTTTTTTTTGTTGGGCATCACTGTTTTTTTCTTTCTTTTCCTTTAAATGTTATAAACCATTAAAGAACAGTAAAATCTAATGTATCCTCATCAGGTTGGTGATAATGAATACATTTGCACATTTATCTGTTTATATTAAATCACTATTTTTTGTTGCCTGTGCTTTAGATGCCATTTTACTGTAACTGTAAATGAGGCTCTATGTGTATTAGGGAAATTGCATCAGTAACGGAATCACCTTTTTACAGTGATGAACTCTATCATCATACAACTGCCATCACTAATGTGAGCAAATCATCATAACTCAACAGCACACATTAAACCCCATATAAAATACTATCAAAATAGCTTAAGGGCTATCTTGTGTAAGGTACAGATGTGCCAGCCTTCAGCTTACATGCTATTCGCGGCAACCACAGCTGGTATGCCACAAATAGATTGCCCGTGAGTGTGAACATGCAATGTGCACATACCCGTGAGCCATAGGATCGCATGGTGCATATGCTGCCACGAATGGGACAAAGTTTGTTGCGACTAGTGGTAATCGCGATGTGGACGCGTGCCACAATTAACTCTAGATTTTCACAATTTTATTGCTAAATGTGGACATCCTGGGTATATCTCTTTATAAATTTGGTAAAAGTATGACAATTTGTATAACCTGGGAACATTTTTTAATAAAGCAATGGAATCACCAGGTGGGTAATGAGCATGTTATGATTACAATGTGTTTGCTACCTACTAATACAACTACTAATACTTATATTTCCGACTATGTTTTACATTATATTTAAGGATAAAATTACATAATTTGGAATTTATCAACATAGATCAATACTTGGAATACTTGTGAATAAAAGTTGATATACTGTAAACATTCAAACATAGATTCAGATACATAGAAGTGCAAATCAAAAATATCAACTACAATTAAGTACATTCAAAACAAAATGAAGACTAATAAAATAGTACAATAATGAAATGTAACCTTTACTGAGCCTCTGGAACTCACCAAAAATATGTTGAAATGTATTGATAATAATATAAAAGGTATCCGGATTATCGACATGCATTAGGTTGACAGGTACAAAAGATGAACATGGTCAAAAGGTAGACATGTAAAAATTAGACAGCACAAAAGGTTGAATGGTTCAAAAGGTCGACATGACAATGATCGACACAGGTTTTTATTATTATTTTTTAAACTTTACCATCCATGTGGACTACGATTGGGTATATTAACCTCTGCCGAGCTCAGTGATAGCTGAGCAAGGCACCTTGCCCGAAACGTGGTGAGCAATATGAGATGGTGTACACTAATAATAATAATAAGTTTTAGAAGGGCAAAAATGGGGGGGAAAAAACACAAAAAATACTTTTTTTTGTTGACCATTTCCATGTCGACCTTTTGATCCTGTTGACCTTTTCTAATGTCTACCTTTTACCTGTTGACATTTTGACCCTGTTAACCATTTGGGGTCAATCTATTGATTGTAGACCATTTTAATGTAGATCTATTAAACCAAACCCAATATAAAATGCTCTTGTTCAGGATTATTTACAAAATGACTCAGCACACGGTTCATTGCAGCCTGTGAAAGCATTGACTGTATAAATGGTGACACTTCCTCTTTAGATCTGCTTCCTGATCAAAGGAGCAACCTACTGATGTATCCTCATACATTATTGATACAGTCATGTTACTTGTTCCCTCGCGTACCAGGTCCCATGTGACTTTTCTAGCACTGGGTGTGTTTTTTGTGTCTTTTTACACAAAAAAATCCATCCAAGTCACAATGCAATGCCACTAGGATGCATCGGGAGACTGATGTCATTAATTCAATATGTATATTTGTGTATGACTGAGTCTGAATTTGTAAATGAATTGCTAGGAAGCAGCAGTCATGGATTATTTTCATGACCAGTTCTGGGGTGTAGTAGGGCATGCCGGGTGCCGGGCTCCTGGCGGCCAGCATACTGGTGCCGGAATCCCGACCGCCGGCATACCGACAGCTGGGCGAGCACAAATGAGCCCCTTGCGGGCTCGCTGCGCTCGCCACTCTATCTATTCTCCCTACAGTGGGGTCGTGGACCCCGAAGAGGGAGAAAAGATGTCGGTATGCCAGCTGTCGGTATTATGGCACTGGTATACTGTGCGCCGGGATCCCGACAGCCGGCAAACTGAAGACCACCCCCAGTTCTGTTGTGATACGGTATGTGTACAGACTCAGTGGGACACAGATAAACAAATGTTGCCTGCCAAATTAAACAGCACAGTCTCCTGGTGTAAAAACATGTAAAAAAAAGATGTCCAGTGCTAGCAGAGGTACGCGGGACTTGGTTCATTTGTGAAAGGTTTCTCGTGTCATATGGCATATTGAGTCTAGTTGTGCTGTATGAGTATATATCTGTAATGTGATTCCATTACCTCAAATTACAGCCTAAAAAAAAAATGTTAAGATCATCTTTTAAAAAGCTTATTAAAGCTTTAATAAAAAATATGTTAAAAAAAAACAAAACAGAATTTTGAGGTTATATCTCAAAATATGAATAAAATTATCAAACTTTTTTACCTTATTCGGTAACTATTGTATGTTTTAATTTAACCATATCATGGAGATAGAATTATTTTTGGATGCTATATTGCCTTATTCCATTATATTAACCCTGATATTGAGATATTACTGTATATGATAATGTAATCAAACACATATATTTTCATTGCTCTATATGCAAAGACTGAGAGCCTGCCAATAAAATAGTTTTCATTCAGTGAACACTGAAAAGAGCCCTAATATAAAAAATAATTTGTAAAATACAGCATTTCAACTGATTAATAACACTAACATCTTGTACTTGTGTAGACTTTTATGTTTTGGGCTCTTCTGTATGTCCATATGTTCATGGAATTGCCCATAAGTTACAAATGTAAAATATATTCTATTTTAGATCCCTCGCTCCCATATTGGAAGTTGGATTTTCAAAATACTAAATGCAACATCAATCATATTGTCATTACATCCCTAATAAGGCAACACTTTAAATAATTTAAGCAATTTTAAGGATTGTGTTGAACTTTTTTTTATCATTTTCTTTTAGTGCTACAGAATGGAATTCTATTGACCCGGCAGAGAGGAAACGCCTTTGCCAAACATCACTCGATGATGGAGAATTCTGGTAATTTCATAATTACATATTTCTTGTAAATGTATCTGTAATGTAAAATGGGCTGCTTACTTAGAAAATCCACTCTACAATTGAATTTTTATTACTGTTCCTCCTGAACACTTTGTGACATATTATGGACCAGCACTTTTTTTAGCAGTCTACTATCAGAATGTATCAAACAAATGTTGTACTGATGCAGTAAGTGATATTTTAAAAGCATGATAACAGCTGTCACTACAGTTTATATAATTAATGTACATGAAACTAATTAATATTGCAAACTTTAAATTTGTGCTTTCCCTCCTGCCCATACTTTAGGCATCCCACCTCCCACCCATACTTTTTACACACTAAAGGCATGGGGTGATAGAGGGACAAATACGTGGGATGACTGAGGGACAGACGCAGGGTGACAGAGGGGTATATATGTGGGTAACAGAGGGACATGTGCAAGGTGACAGAGGCATTCTGAACATATCCCCATCATACTGCTAACTGGGAGAATGTGAATTTATACTGTTTTGTTTTTGTTTTTTCAATGCAGCCTTGTAACATTTTTATATTTATATTTTTATATTAGGATGAAATTTGAGGATTTCAAGAGATATTTTGACAAAGTTGAAATTTGTAACCTTACTCCTGATGCCTTAGATGATGATATAGAGCACCAATGGGAGGTGGCAGCCCATGAAGGGAGCTGGATCAGAGGCTCTACTGCTGGCGGGTGCAGAAATTTTTTAGGTACCTACTTGTCATTCTTTTATACTGTAACTTGTATGTTCACTGTACAGTGACACTTTCTGGAATGAGGATTCAACGCCATTATCTTATTGTTTTGGAAAATGATGGTTGTTTAAAATAATCATGTGATTAACTATATAATGAAAGCTCTTTTTGCAATTTACTTTTTTGAGCACAAAGTAAATTTCCCACAGCCAGTAATTTTAATAATTTTTTTTTTCATTCCTGAATTTTGCTGTAATTATTTAGTATAATAAAAGCTTTCTACTTTGGCAACAAGGGAATCATTCTACACTCCTGCACTTCCCTTAACCAATAATTTCTTAAAAAACCATTAAACAGTGGTTTTTCAGATTGGAATGAGGATGATCTACTTTTATCGGGTCCCGAAAAACATGGAGTTTAGTTCCAGTTGAGGACCTTGGCTTATACTTAGGGTCTAACACCTATAGATAACTGTCTCTCTGCATTATCTCCCTTTGGCGTGCACTTGTGTCGAATGGATCACCCCTTTACTTGTTCTTTTCTTTCCTTTAAAAAAAAAAATTATTTCTTGCTTTTGGTTTTACGCTCTCTCCATTTCAACCAATTATAATTTTCCTTTCTCTTGCTTTCACTTTTCTCTTCTTTTTCCCTTCTTTTATCATACTGTAGATGATACTAGTGTTGTTTTATAGTTCCTGGCACTTCTCACATTCTATCTAGCTGATTTTTTTGGTTTTATTTCACCTTATGATCTTACAGTATGTTGTAATCCAGTCTGTTTAGACCATTTTTTTTCCATACTTAACTTGTACCCTATACCTACAGTGATTTGTTATGTTTTGTTTGTCCTTCTTGATAAATATATACTGGAACTTAAATTATGGTGCCATAATCTGGCTTTTTATGTGGGTTTATGATAAAAAAAAAACAATGCATTTGCATCCCTTACATACCAGCATGGTTTGTCCCATAACACTCGTAAAACATTTTGATTTACTGTACTACTAAAATATGAAGACAGAGGGACCGACATGCATATATTACATATCAGTATACAGTATGTATGTAATAGATCAGTTATATAGGCCATTAGTGTAATTTTTACATTATATGATTAAGATGAATGTTTAATGGAATTGTGTACTAATCAACTGACAACTAAAAAAAAAGTGTGTAGACAGTTCCTCCTCTGTGTGATAAATGATGCAACTACAAAGTTACCATACTATCTTCTGCAGGGCTAGCACCTCTCATCATGTTTAGAATTAGGGTGCGCAGTCCCAGGGCCGGTTCTAGACATTGTGGCGCCCAGGGCGAAAGTTTCCTTTGGCGACCCCCGACAAGTAAAACAGGGTTAGTGCGCATCATAGGCGTGTGGCAAGAAATAGAGGTGTGACTTCATGGGGAAGGGGCGTGGTCAGTTATGCCCCCTGTAGTTGTGCCCTCAGTAGTTGTGCCCCCAGTACTGTGCCCCCTGCAGCTGTGCCATCAGTAGTTGTGCCCCCAATACTGTGCCCCCTGTAGCTGTGCCCCTAATACTGTGACCCCTGTAGTTGTACCCTCAGTAATTGTGCCCCCAGTGCTGTGCCCACTGTGTAGCTGTGCCCTCAGTAGTTGTGCCCCCAGTAGCTGTGCTGCTTACCAATATAAATAAATAAATACTTACCATCCCCGCTCCTGCTTTCCGAACACTGCTGCCCTCCGTCTCCGGCCGCCGGCGCCGCTCCTCGGATCTATGGGAGAGAAGTAATGATGTCTCTCCCATAGCACCTCATAGACACTAGAGGTCAATTATGACCTCTAGCGTCTATGGCCGTTCACACAATGCCGTGCGGTGCGTGATGACGTCATCGCGCATGGCACGGCACTGGCACCAGTAGCGGATGTTGCCACGGTAGCGGCGCCCTCGGGGCAACGGTGCCCCGGGCAAAAGTCCTGCTTGCCCGTGGCAAGATCTGCTACTACGCAGTCCAGGTCCCCTACCCCCCCCCCCCCCCCCTCGCTTGCCCCATATGGGGATTGCTAGCTGGCAGCCCACGGACTCATTTCTGCAGACCTCCAAACATTTTTGATCTACCCTGAAGACATGCACTGGCTATATTGAATGACATTTATTTATTTTTTATACTGTACAACTACGATTGGAGGAGTAATGCTGCTTTGCAGTTCTGGCAGTCTAGGTTTGATTCCAGTCCTACTAGTGTGGAGTTTGTATGTTCTCTATGTTTGGGAGACGTATTCCTTACCTGTTTTCTTCCATCAGATCAAAAACATGTACTCATGTGATAGGGAAAGCCTTGGATGGAGATAAAGTACAAGTCAATCAGTTAGTAACTGCCATGTTCCAGGCAAAAATGACAGCAGCTGGTTGGCTGGTACGTAATCTCTGGCCACTTTATCTCCATCCGAGCTTAGTAAATAGACCCCATACCACATTCTGTTAGTAATATACAAGGTTTTGTCATCACAATTTCATTGCATTTTTCTCAACACATGTGTTGTTATATCCTCAATTTACAGTTGATGCCACTTTATCATGTTATCTTTCTTTCAAGAAACCTTTTGGACAAATCCACAAATTAAGCTGAGCCTTGAAGAGAAGGATGATGGCCACCACGAATGTACTTTCATTGCAGCATTGATGCAAAAGAATAGACGCAAGTTAAAAAAAGCAGGAGCTGATATGTTAACAATAGGATATACTATCTATCAGGTTAGATATATTGCATTTTCTAAAATTATATTACAGGTTGAGTATCCTATATCCAAATATTCCGAAATACGGAATATTCCGAAATACGGACTTTTTTGAGTGAGAGTGAGATAGTGAAAACTTTGTCTTCTGATAGCTCAATGTACACAAACTTTGTTTAATACACAAAGTTATTAAAAATATTGTATTAAATGACCTTCAGGCTGTGTGTATAAGGTGTATATGAAACATAAATGAATTGTGTGAATGTACACACACTTTGTTTAATGCACAAAGTTATAAAAAATATTGGCTAAAATGACCTTCAGGCTGTGTGTATAAGGTGTATATGAAACATAAATGCATTCTGTGCTTAGATTTAGGTCCCATCACCATGATATCTCATTATGGTATGCAATTATTCCAAAATACGGAAAAATCCCATATCCAAAATACCTCTGGTCCCAAGCATTTTGGATAAGGGAGACTCAACCTGTATATATTATTATATACATAATTTACAAATAAATTACTATATTTTCCCAGTACTTATGTACACTTATCTGAACATAATGTTCTACTTCAAAGTAGTTTTGTAGACAGAGATGAGCACAGTCAGTGTCATTGTGTAATGTTATGCCAGTTGGGTTAGGAAGGACAGGTGCAAAGTCCAGCAATACAATCTTTGTGTTCTGCTTTACATACACCTTTCTTTAAAATGGCCATTCCAAGCTGTATTTGTAAATCATGCATTTACCAAAATGAACATTCTATAGTTAGAGCTGACGACAGTGTCAATTTATTCTACTGGTCTGGCAAAAAAAAAAATGGCAGAGGCAAATTCATAGGGACCATTTAGGGCCAAGTTCTGAGAAAGAAATTTGAAAATACCACGGATACAGTATCCTGACTGTTGGGATCCTCGCAGTCGAAATACCAATGCCGGAATTCAGGCAGTCAGAATCCTGATCTCGAACACAGTGTGGCCCCTCATGGGCTTGCTACGCTCGCCACGCTTTGGGCCCGGTGGCAACACACTAATCTGTTCCCCCTCAGGTGGTGAAGTGGACCTCCACCCAAGTGGAGATTCCGGAATCCCAACCGCTGGTATTTCAACGGGTGCCGGGATTTCGGTGTTGGTATTTCAACCACTGGGATTCCAACAGTCTGGAAATTAACTGCGTCCCAATACCACCACAAATGCAGAATTATGTGAAGGAACATTCTGTTCTGAAAACATTTTGCTCACCTCCAGTAGTGGTTTACAAAGATTCTGATTTTTATTTCTCCACCAAGAATTTTGTGTTTTGAGCCTTCAAAACTTAAATATGTATCAAATACAAAAATATTTTCTAATACCTCTATAATATTCATCTTGTTAAATTTATAGTAGTTTCCTTTCCCTACTAGAATTGTATATAGTTATACCAAATCATGCGTTTCTAAATGCCTTATTCTCCCATGGAATATACTGTTAGGCTGTGTACACATTAGTACGATGTGTGCCCTATTTATACAATTTCCCGACATATGAGATCGGGCATACACACTATACAATTAAACAATAAGATAAGATAAAATCTACATCTCTGACCTTATCTCCCTTTACACTCCCACCCGTCCTCTTCGCTCTGCTAATGCACACCGACTCTCCTGCCTACGGATTACTTCCTCCCACTCCTACCTCCAAGATTTTTCACGTGCTGCACCACTTCTCTGGAATTCCCTACCTCTCCCCCTCAGACTCTCCACCTCTCTACAAAACTTCAAACGGGCTCTCAAGACCCACTTCTCCACCAAACCCAGCTCATCCTAACCCTCTGTTCCACGCTCTCTATGCACCCCATCTGTGTCACCCCTGTCTGTCTACCCCTCCCCTTTAGAATGTGAGCTCTCACGAGCAGGGCCCTCTTCCCTCATGTGCTTATCCTTTTTCTTACTTTAATAATCTTCAACTGCACCAAATCCAGCAGTCTTCTGCCACCTGATACTTATTCCAGTGTCGATGTTTATTTACCCTGTACTTGTCCTATACTGTCATCAACTGTAAGTTGCTGTTTTCCTGTTTGATTATTTGTTTATGTACTCTGTAATTGGGCGCTGCGGAACCCTTGTGGCGCCATATGAATAAAGGATAATAATAATAATAATAATAATCTCCTATATATTAGCCCTGTGACTCTGTGCCTGCATTTCTAACGCTGGGCGGAGTCACAGGCACAGATCTGGGTGGCTGGATGCAGGCCAGGAACAGTCCGCTCCCTCGGTCCGCCCATCCCCACCCAGTCCCCTCCCTATCTCCGCCCAGTCCCCTCTTTCCCTCCTCCCCGTACACTTCCTGCACCCTGGTGAGTTGTGACACTGCAGCCGGTGAGTCTTGCTAGACAGTGCGGCTGAGAATGCTGTGGACGACCTCGGCCTGCCGCACCCGCCCCCCTCCCACCCGCGGCACCCACAGCCTCCACAATATACCCCCCCCACCCGCGGCACATGCCCTGCGCCACCCCGCTCCCTCCCACCCGCAGCGCCCCTCGCCCACCCGCGGCACTCCCTCCCCCACCCGCGGCAGACGCCCCTCCCCCACCCGCGGCACTCCCGCCCCCTCCCCCACCCATTGCACCCACATCTGCAGCACCCCCCGCCCCTCCCCCACCCGCGGCACTCCCGCCCCCTCTCCCACCTGAATAACCCACACCTGAAGCACCCCCCACCCGCGGCACTCCCGCCCCTCCAGCACCCGCGGCAGACGCCCCTCCCCCACGCACGGCACTCTCGCTCCCTCCCCCACCCATTGCACCCACACCTGAAGCACCCCCCACGCCTCCCCCACCCGCGCCACTCCCGCCCCTCCAGCACCCGCGGTACATGCCCCTCCCCCACCCACGGCACTCCCGCCCCCTCCCCCACCCGTAGCACCCACACCTGCAGCACCCCATCCCCCACCCGCGGCACCCCCCGCCCCTCCCCCACCCGTGGCACCCACACCACCGACCACATCTGTCCTCCACCCACGGTACACGCCCCTCCCCCACCCTCACCACTCCCGCCCCCTTCCCCACCCGTAGCACCCTCAAACCCCGGCACCCCCGCCCCTCCCTCACCCGCGGAGCCCTCGCCCCTCTCCCGCCCCCATACCCACCTCTCCCCACGCTACACCCTCCACCCCACCCCTACCCGCGGCTCCCCCACCTGCGACACCCACAGTATCCACCACATCTGCCCCCAACGTCGGCACTCCCACCCCCCTCCCCCACCCGTACCACCCACACCCGCAGCACCCCCCGCCCCTCCCCCACCCGTGGCACTCGCGCCCCCACCCGTAGCACCCCCCGCCCCCTCCCCACATCTATCCCCCACCCCGGCACACGCTCCTCTCCCACCCGAGGCACTCCCACCCCCTCCCCCACCCGTATAACCCACAACCCGCAAAACCCCTGCCCCTCCCCCACCCGCAGCACCCCCGCACCTCCCCCACCCCCATACCCATCTCTCCGCCCCACTACACCCCTGCACCCTCCACCCCACCCACCCCTACCCCACCCCATACCCACCTCTCCCCCCCGCACCTCCCCCGCCCACGACACCCACAGCATCCACCACATCTGCCCCCCACTCGCACCACACGCCCACCCCCGCCCGCTGCACCCCCTACCCCACCCGCACCACCCCCGCACTTCCCCCACCCTGCTACACCCCCGCACCCTACACCCCACCCGCCCCTCCCCAACATGCAGCACCCACAGCATCCACCACATCAGCACCCACCCGCGGCACACGCTCCTCCCCCGTGCGCTGCACTCCTGCCCACCCCTAGCACCCCCCACACCTCCCTCACCCCCATACCCACCTCTCCCCCCCCCGCTAAAACCCCCACACCCTCCACCCCACCCACGGCACACGCCCCTCCCCCACCTGCAGCACTCCCGCCCCCTCCCCCACCCATAGCACCCACAACCCGCGGCTCCCCTGCAGCCACCCCTCCTCCACCCGCAGCACTTCTAGAACCCAACCTCACCCCCCCTGCAACCCCACCTCCCCAAACACACTCCCACTACATCGCCCCTCCCCCACGCACACCACCTCCAGACCCCCTCCTTCATCCACAGCCCCCCCCGCACCCACCCCTCCCCCACCAACAGCATCTACACTCCCCTTCCACACCCACACCTCCCCCACCCGCACCCCCTCCCCCATCCGCGCCCCCTCCCAGAGCTGGATTAAGGCATCAGGGGGCCCGGGGTACTTAAGACAGGGGGGCCCTAAGGTGTAAATGTAAAATTCTAATACATACATATATATATATACACGCTGTATCATTTGAACTAAGGGGAGTATCGGGTAGTATGGGTTAATTACCTATTTCATATATTCATACACACACACACACATATATATTACACATATATACATATATACACATATATACATACATATGGGTTGGTCTGATATGCCGGCGGTATCCCAATGATGAAAATCCTGATAGGGACAAGGTAAGTATATTTACCTTTCCCCAATGCCCCGCTAACCCTTCCTTCCCGCAGTCTAAAGCTAACCCTCCCCCACCTCTGCAGCCTAACCATAACCATCCCCAGGTGTGCCTAAACCTAACCTTCCCTTCACGCAGCCTAAACCTAAACACACACCCCCACCCACAGCCTAACCATAACTCTCCCCGGGGGTGCCTAAACTAAACCTAACCTCCCCGAAGCCTAAACCTAGCCACCCCTCCTCAGCCTGACCCTAACGCCTCCCCCCACCACCATAGATTACTCGTTCAGGTTTCCAGTGGTTGGGGTTCCAAGCACTGCCAGGATCCTGACCTGATCCATTACATATATATATATATATATATACAGACAGAGACATCCGGCACTCTGATAAATGGAAAAAATGCCTGGGTGCCCTCCAAATGATCATATAAACGATTATCCTTCCCAACCTGTGGCTCAGGTATTATGCGGCGAAGGAAAGCAGGCGGCACTCCAAGGACTTGTGTGACAACTTGTATTCAAAGCATAGTGACAAAAATGAAAAACAGTGGTACAGGTATCTTACTACGACGTTTCAAGGCATAGCAGCCTTTTCATCAGGTAAGTGACCCTGGTGCTGTTCGTTTTTTGTTTCTTTCACAGCACCAGGGTCACTTACCTGATGAAAAGGCTGCTATGCCTTGAAACGTCGTAGTAAGATACCTGTATCACTGTTTTTCATTTTTGTCACTATGCTTTGAATACAAGTTGTCACACAAGTCCTTGGAGTGCCGCCTGCTTTCCTTCGCCGCATAATACCTGAGCCACAGGTTGGGAAGGATAATCGTTTATATATATATATATATATATACACACACACACACACTGGAAAGTTGACAGGCACTCCCTTACCATAAGTTAATTGACCAGGTGCCATCCAACAATAATAGAACTTCTGAAGCACAGGTAACGACATTCACAGGTCCTGCGAGACCCTGTCCTTTAGAAGTGATAGATAGATAGATAGATAGATAGATAGATAGATAGATAGATAGATAGATAGATAGATAGATAGATAGATAGATAAAATTCAGAGCCTGACTTAAAATTTAAAGCATAACTTAAAAAAAAAAAAATCCTGACTTACAAACCTAAGAGGAGAGTGTGAATGTGCCTCTCCTTCTCTGCAGTGCACCCCGCCAGCACTAATCCCCACGCTGCCAGGGAACTTCCATCCAGAGGGTGCAGCTTGACTTACGCTTATTGGGCAGCTGCAGGGGCAAACGCAGGCTTTACTGGGGGGGTTTCCATGTTGCACACATATGCACATTACACACACACACACACACACACACACACACACACACACATTGTACACGCATACATGGCACACCATGCTTACTGAATTTCTAGCTGCCCAGACACATACGTTGTACACCACATATATACACATTGTACACACAGCACCACAGACATAAACATTGCACACACATACATAGCACACCACACACACATATTGCACACACAGTATACCCCAAACAAACATAGCACACCATACTCCTACACATTGCACATACACATATACATAGCACACTATACATGTACATAGTACACCACACACACATACACATTGAACACACAGCACACCACACATACATTGCACACAAATACATAGCACACCACACACACATATACATAGCACAGCATATACAGATATTCTCACCATGTGCATTGCACACATGCATACATAGTACCACATACACAGTAACCACATAGCACACATACAAAATAAAGCTGTCACCATTTATTAAAGATCGCCTCCCACTCTCCCCCATTCCCCTTCCACCGCGAGACACACACCTGTCTCCACATGGCAGAGCGGCTCCGGAAGACACAACCCCGGGTCAGCAGGTCTCACACTGGAACTGCCTAGGAGGGGCTGACGCTGCAGCTCCCCCTACAGTCAGCTATCCTCTTTGTCAGTGTGATGAGCAGGCAGCTGCGCGTTCCTGACACAGCTGCCTGCGCTCTACATTGTCTCGTACCATTCCGTCCCCCAAAAGAATCATCAGTGAGGATGGGTCGGCCCCTGCGTGCGCGGCGCTGAGCCATCGCTCACTTCGCTCAGTAATCTCTGCAGTGGGCAGGGGAGCGCAATGCCCCGTAGTGCAGTGCCGCTGATCAGATCGGATTAGAGATCTGATCTCCGGCGAGTGGAGGGGGGCCCTTTTCTGACAGGGGGGCCCGGGGTACTTACCCCCGGAACCCCCCTGTTAATCCGGCTCTGCCCCCTCCACACCTACCCCTCCCCCACCCACAGCACCTCTGCACCCTTTCCGCCATCCGTGCCACTGCACCCACCCGCAACACCTCTGGACCCCCTCCCACACCCACACCTCCACCACACGTAGCACCTCGGACACCATCTGCAGCTGCTACAAGTGATTCCCTGAATCAGGGTGATCAGCTGCACGGATAGGCACCTCCACCTCACTGAACCCACCCTCTTTCCAAACACCCCACACACACACTGAATTTCTGTGAGTATAGATGCCACCAGTGGACATTGGATTAATTAAAAAAAGTAATAGTGTGGCCATTATGTGTCTAAGCGACACTGCTACCTGTGGCCATTGTGTATAAGTGGCACTGCTACCTGTGGGCACTGTGTGTATAAGTGGCGCTGCTACCTGTGGGCACTGTGTGTATACGCGGCTCTGCTACCAGTGGCCATTGTGTGTATAAATGACACTGCTACCTGTCGCCATTGTGTGTATAAGTGGTGCTGATACCTGTGGCCATTGTGTGTATAAGTGACACTGCTACCAGTGGCCATTGTGTGTATAAGCGGTGCTGCTAAAAGTGGCCATTGTGTGTATAAGTGGTGCTGCTACCTGTGGCCATTGTATGTATAAGCGACTCAGCTAGCTGTGGCCACTGTGTGTATAAGCGCCTCTGTTACCTATGGGAATTGTGTGTAGAAGTGGCACTGCTACCGGGGGCCATTGTGTGTATAAGCAACACTGCTACCTGTGCTCATTGTGTATATAAACTGCTTTGCTACCTGTGGACACGTTGTGTATAAACGTCTCTGTTACCTGTGGGCACTGTGTGTATAAGCGGCTCTGCTACCTGTGGCCACTATGTGTATAAGCGTCTCTGCTACCTGTGGGCGCTGTGTGTATAAGCGGCTCTGCTACCTGTGGGCACTGTGTGTATAAGCGGCTCTGCTGCCTGTGGGCGCTGTGTGTATAAGCGGCTCTGCTGCCTGTGGGCGCTGTGTGTATAAGCGGCTCTGCTACCATTGGGTATTGTGTGTATAAGCTGCCCTGCTACCTCTGGCCACTGTGTGGATACGTGGCTCTGATACCTGTGGCCACTGTGTGTATAAGCTGCGTTGCTACCTGTGGGCGCTGTGTGTATAAGCTGTGCTGCTACCTGTGGGCCCTGTGTGTATAAGCGGCTCTGCTACCTGTGGGTATTGTGTGTATAAGCGGCTCTGCTACCTGTGAGTATTGTGTGTATAAGCTGGCCTGCTACCTCTGGCCACTGTGTGGATACGCGGCTCCGTTACCTGTGTCCATTGTGTGTATAAGCGGCTCAGCTACCTGTGTCCATTGTGTGTATATGCGGCTCTGATACCTGTGGCCACTGTGTGTATAAGCTGCGCTACATACACTAGCAGTATATACTACACTATGTTATTCATTGTGCCCTGCGGCCACTCTTCACGCCCTCACAAAGGGCTACGCCCCCTTGACAATCGCACGCCCTTCCTCCTTGCAATATTTACCCAATAGCATAAACTTTTGTGAAGGTAATACTCCATATAATAACAATTATAGCACAGCTGAAGCCCGTGCAGGGGTTAACAGGTCGTAGCCTCTTGCAACGCTATTTTCTGTCTAACACATTCCCTCTCTTTTATCCTCTCCCTACCACCCTGCCTCTCCCTATCCTTTACCCATCGCGCAGCGTTTTTTTTGTACATTCCTTTTCTCCCCCCCTACACCTGTCTACCTTTTCTCAACCGGAACCCATTTCTGTATGCCCTCTATACTGCCCTGCATTTCTGGTTCTGTTATCTACCGGCCTGCGTATGTTCAAAGGCGTGCAGGGGTTAACGGGGCGTAGCCCCTAACGACGTTGTGAAGAGCGCCCGTAGGGCGCGATGAATCACCTAGTAATAATAATAATAATAAAAGGATATCTTATGGGGCTGGAGTTTTTTTTAAGGGAGCACAAACACAAGAAGGAGGAGGAGGGTCCAGGCTGATGTCAACGCCCTAAAATCCTATGGTTGTATGTACACACTACAAAAAAGATCATGATATTGCACCATCAAGACTGTATGCCAGTCAGATGGTGGATGTCCACGGGAGCACGCATCATATGATAAATCGTTTGTACACACTATGTAATATTGTATGCAATCATACAATATCAGCAATATTGTATGCAATATCTCATAGTGTGTATGCAACTTAAAACTTTTCTATGTAGTAAGTTGTGGAAACTGCTGGGTTGGTCTTAGGGTGTCATTCATACCCAAACACAGCCGCTTGTCTGTACGTAGCAGCTGCATTCGGGTAGTCTGTGCATACGCAGAGGGCCGCAGTGTGCATGCTATACTCTCTCGTGTCAGCAAGGTGATTGACAATGATGGCCATCAGGGGGCGGTGACACAGCATTTTGCTGACAGGCTAGGCTCAATGGTGGTGGGCTGGAAGTGTTTTTTGATTAAAAAAATGGCGGCGGACTGCGTGACAGTGTAGCCAGGCTGCGCTGCCAGGGGTCAACCATAATTCTATGTAATATAATAATGTCCTTAATACTGTCATTTCACTGCGCTGGCCCGTGACCAACCTTCCTTATGCCTTCTCCTTTATGACTGCACATATTGTGCCTCTTTTTAATAATTGACATCTTGTCTACTATACATATTTAAGACATGGCTCTATTCAGCTTTCTGAATATAGTAAGCCTGTAAGTTGGTGTTTCAAACTGAAAAAAAGCAGAGCTTAACCTGTATTCATATGCAAGGGCATAACCAGAACATTGTAGGCCCCATAGCAACATATTGAAGAAGCCCCTCTCCCAATGCTTCTAGAGAGACACCTCCCCACAGCAGTTATTATTTATGCACCATAATAGTGCCCTAGTTTATTTTATGAACCATTGTAGCTCCCTAGTTTACATGATGTCACATTGTAGAGCTGCCAGTACACATTATGCCACACAGTATCCCCAATTCACATTATGTCATACAGTGTCCCCAGTTCATATTATGCCACATTACACTGCCCCCTGTTCATACTGTGCCACATTACAGTGCCCCAATTCATATTATGCCACACTATAGTGCCTCTATTTCATATTGTGCAACAATAAAGTGTCCCAGTTCTTACTATGTAACATTATAGTGCCCTCCACATTACAATGAGCAGATCAGATTATGACACATTACAGTGCCCTTCAGTTCATATTGTGCCACATTACAGTAGCCTCCACTTCAAATTATTGCTACATTACAGTGTATCCTTACCACAGGGGCGCTTTAAGAGAGGAGGATGCCCATGTGCTTCCTCTTCCGTTCAGGCCCCCTCCTCTCTGCAGGCAGCGCTGGAGAGTCTGAGCACTAGAGTGCAGAACACCATGAAAATGGAGCCATTTTCATTGTGATTCCACAGTGCTGCTGATGTCGGCGCAGGACTCCGGAGGGGTAATAGCAGACACTCGGTATAGCAGACACAATTCTCGGTATAGCAGACACTATTTGTACATGGGTGAGTAATTGGCTTGATAACAGGGAACAGCGAGTGGTGATTAATGGGATGTTTTCCACCTGGGCTAAAGTAATAAGTGGAATACCGCAAGGTTCTGTGCTGGGGCCACTATAATTTAATATATTTATTAATGATTTAGGAGAAGGACTAGAAAGCACGTGTACATTTTTGCAGACAATACAAAAATCTGTAGGGTAATCAAGTCAGATGTGGATGTGGAGTCTCTTCAGAGTGATTTATTTAAACTGGAAGTTTGGGCAATGAAATGGTGTATGAGGTTTAATGTGGAAAAATGTAAAGTTATGCACTTTGGGACTAAGAATAAAAATGCAACCTACCAATTAAATGGGGAAAATTAAGGGGAAACTGTATTAGAAAAGGATTTGGGGTTGTTCATTGATAGTAGATTAGCGGCAACATACAATGTCAAAGTGCAGCAACAAAGGCAAATGAGGTGTTAGCATGCACTAAAAGGGGAATTGAGACTAGGGATGAGAGCGTAATCCTACCACTGTACAAATCGTTGGTACGGCTGCATCTTGAGTATTGTGTACAGTTCTGGGCACCCCACTATACAAGAGACATGTTAGAACTTGAAAAGGTTCAGAGGTGAGCTACCAAATTGATTAAGGGGTTGGAGACACTGGACTATGAAAAGAGGCTTTCTAGGTTAGATATGTTTACGACTAAGAGGAGATATGATTAATATTTACAAATATATAAAGGGGCAATATGCGGAGCTATCATGTGATTTGTTTACTAAGAGACCTCTACACAAAACGTACGGACACCCGCTAAGGCTTGAGGAGAGGAAATTTCGTACTCAGCGCAGGAAGGGATTCTTCACTGTAAGGGCAATATGAATATGGAATACACTGCAAGAGAAGGTTGTAATGGCGGACTCAGTCAATGCGTTTAAAAATGGGTTAGACCAATTCCTAATGGAAAAAGACATACGAGGATATAGCCTTTTACCTAAACAGAATAGGGAAAGCAATATAATTCAGGTTGCACTCGATGGACTACTAGTCTTTTTTCAACCTCACCGACTATGTTCCTATGTAAGTATTAATAAAATGGGTGCAGTGTGTGCAGTGGAGCCTCTGGACCCAGGGGCCAGTGTGCACCGCACACACTGCACCTATTATAGATATGCCAGTGCCTTACCATTATAACATCCAGTACACACACTTATCACTGAAAAGGTAATGTCACACAATTCTGTCTGGGAAATGGATCTGACCCAATTGCTTAGCAAGCAAATCTGGGAAATTTGTGAGCAACTTTATAACCTGGGTCCAGGCCCCTAAGCCTCTTGGCCACATAGCAATGGCACCCCTTGCACTCACTATAGTTACGCCCATATTCATATATATCAAATATCGCTAATTCCTACCAATATAATACAGTTTTCATCAATGCTGCTATTTCCTATGATAGCAGAACCTGCAAAGTTAGTCACATAGATGTGACCATCTTTAACTCAGAAGCTTGCACCAGGCCTTTTAGTAGCTCAAAGATATGCATCCTAAATAGCTTACCTTCAGTGTTGGACTGGGGCATGAAGGTCCCACCGGGGGAATGCAATGGTAGGGGCCCATGTTTAGGGGTGTGGCCATTCTCCAGAGAGGGTGTGTCTAGCCTTCACAGAGGCTTGGCTAACCATTAGAGAGTGCATGGTCTGGGCCCCTTGATATATTTATATAGTAAATACTGCTAGTCCATGCATGATAATGTACCAGATTAATAACAGCAATGCACTGTAGAAAATACACCATAGTCCTGTGCAGCATAAGGTAACACATGTGATGTATAATTATTTATTTATTTTTATTATTTATTAACAGTTTCTTATATAGCGCAGCATATTCCGTTGCGCTTTACAATTAGAACAACAGTAATAGAACAAAACTGGGTAAAAACAGACAGACAGAGGTGGGAAGGCCCTGCTCGCAAGCTTACAATCTATAGGGAAATAGGCATAGATACACAAGGATTGATGCTAACTATTGCATAATGGTCCACCAGATTGCTAGGTTCTTAATGGGTTGTATGATGATACCCCACAAAGTTATCCAAGTGTCAGGAGGGTGTGAGACTAAAGAAAGACAAGATATGTGATGTTATGAATACTCTACAGAGGATGTAATTAGATAGGGAAGCACTGAAGGTTATGTGGGTGGGTCTGGAATTTGATAGGCTTGTCTGAAGAGGTGAGTTTTCAGGGAACATTTAAAGGTTTGGAGACTAGAGGCGAGTCTTACTGTGCGTGGGAGGGCATTCCACAGAGTGGGTGAAGCCCGGATAAAGTCCTGTAATTTTGAGTGTGAACAAGTAATGCGTGTGGATGAGAGACGTAGATCTTGTGCAGAGCGGAGAGGTCGGGTAGGGAGATATTTTGAGATGAGTGAAGAGATGTATGTTGGTGCAGTTTGGTTAATAGCCCTGTATGTGAGTAAAAGTATTTTATATTTAATACGGTAGAATACCGGTAACCAATGGAGGGACTGACAGAGCGGATCTGCAGACGATGAACGTCTGGCAAGGAAGATTAGCCTCGCAGCTGCATTCAAAATGGATTGTAGTGGTGAGAGCCTATGTTTGGGAAGACCGGTCAGGAGACTATTACAATAATCAATGCGGGAGACAATGAGAGCATGGATTAGAGTTTTTGCTGTGTCTTGTGTAAGATAAGGGCGTATTTTGGATATGTTTCTTAGATGTATGTAACATGATCTTGAGACAGATTGAATGTGGGTAACAAAGGACAGTTCAGAGTCAAGAATGACACCTAGGCAGCGAGCTTGTGGGGTAGGGGTGATTGCAGAATTCTCAACAGTGATAGAGATATCAGGTTGGAAACTACTATTGGCCGGTGGAAATATAATTAATTCTGTTTTGGAAATATTAAGTTTGAGGTGGCGAGATGTCATCCAAGATGAAATGGCAGAAAGGCATTCAGTGACACGGCCCAATACAGATGGTGACAAATCAGGGGAGGATAGGTAGATTTGAGTATCATCCGCATACAGATGGTACTGAAATCCGAAAGAGTTGATTAGTTTGCCAAGAGATGTGGTATAGATAGAGAAAAGCAGAGGACCTAGGACTGAGCCTTGCGGTACTCCAACTGAGAGAGGTAGCGAAGGAGAGGTGGAATCAGAGAAACGAACACTGAAGGAGCGATTAGATAGGTAGGATGAGAACCAAGAAAGGGCTGTGTCCTGAATACCTAGGGAATGTAGTGTTTGTATGAGAAGAGAGTGGTCAACAGTGTCAAAAGCAGCAGAGAGATCAAGGAGAATAAGGAGAGAGAAATGTCCTTTAGATTTAGCAGTGACCAAATCATTCACTACCTTAGTCAGTGCTGTCTCTGTGGAGTGTTGGGCATGAAATCCTGACTGAAGTGGGTCCAGTAGGCTGTGTGAGTTAAGAAAGTGTGTGAGGCGAGTGTAGGCAAGTCTCTCCAGTAGCTTGGAGGGGCATGGGAGCTGAGAGATGGGACGGTAGTTAGAGAGAGAGTTCGGGTCAGAGTTTTGTTTTTTCAGAATGGGAGTAATCACTGCATGCTTGTATAGAGAAGGAAAGATACCAGTAGACAGGGAGAGATTACAGATTTTCGTTAAGGTTGGGATGAGCACAGTAGACAGAGCTTTACTAATTTGTGAGGGTATAGAGTCAAGGGGAGAGGTATTAGAGTAGGCAGATGAAAAGAGTGCAGATACTTCATCTTCATTTGTAGGATCAAAAGAAGAGAAGGTGTTAGAGGGTTCAGGCAGGGAATTGAGCAGGTCACTTGCTGTGGAAGAGCATACCATTTAATTTCGGATCTTGTCAATCTTGTCCTTGAAATAGGAAGCAAGATCTTGCGCACTGACAGTGGCTGGTGGGTTAGGTGAGGGAGGGACAAGAAGTGATTTTAAAAAGTCGCTTGGGGTTAGAGGCTTGAGCAGAGATGAGAGATTGAAAATATGTTTGTTTGGCAGTGTCCAGAGCAGTACGATAAGAGTGGTAGGTGGTCTTATATGTGAGAAAGTCACTTGAACTACGAGATTTACGCCACTGGCGTTCAACTTTTCGTGAGAGTTTTTGTAAGTGTCTAGTGTATTTAGAGTGCCTATTTAGAGTGCCACGGTTGACATCTAAGTCTACGTGGAGTGTGATGGGTAGCTGGAGCCACTTCATCAAGTGCTGTTACTAGAGTTTGGTTAAGGTGTGACACAGCAGTCTCTGGAGAGGTGAATGTAGAAATTGGTGAAAGCAGTGGTTGCAGAGAGGTAGATAGTTGTTGAAAATTAATAGCGTTAATATTTCTGCGGGTAAGAGGTGTCCTTGTAGACTTTAGGGACATGGAGTTTGAAGTAATGGAGGAGAGCATGCATGTGATAAGGTTGTGATCTGAGAGAGGGAAAGGAGTGTTAGTGAGTTCAGAAACAGAGCATAGTCTGGTGAATACAAGATCAAGGCAGTGGCCCTCCTGATGAGTAGGGGAGTCAGTCCATTGGGAGAGGCCAAGAGAGGAGGTTAGAGAGAGTAGTTTAGAGGCATGGGGAGATTGTGGACTGTCAATAGAGAGATTGATATCACCCATAATGATGGTGGAGATGTCAGAGGATAGAAAGTGAGGGAGCCATGCACAAAAATCTTCCAGAAACTTTTTGGGTTGCCCAGGTGGGCAATAGATAGCTGCAACACGCAGAGAGAAAGGGGTGAAAATCCTAATAGAGTGTACTTTAAAGGATGTAAATGTGAGTGAGGGAACAGGTGGTAAAACAATGTGCGTGTAACATTTGGATAGTAATATTCCAACACCCCCTCCTTTGATGTTACCAGGCCTGGGGGTGTGTGTGAAGTGGAGGCCACCATGTGACAGTGCTGCAGGGGAGGCAGTGTCTGATTGTGTGAGCCAGGTTTCTGTTATAGCCAGCATATTGAATTTTTTTGCTATGAAAAGGTCATGAATAGCTGTTAATTTGTTGCAAACAGAGCGTGCATTCCATAAAGCACATTTTAGTGACTTGGAGGTAGATGGGAGACAAGTGATGTTGATAAGGTTTGTTGATTTTATATTCTGTTGTGAATCAGCTGAATGTGAGCGTGGTATGTGGATGGGACCTGGATTTGGGGATATGTCACCAGCTAGTAGAAGCAGAAGAAGAGAGAGATAGGTATAGTTGGGGGAGGTGTGTGATAGTTTCTTATGGTGACAGGTAGAGGATGCGACAGTTAGTGTACATAGATAGGTTAAAAGCTCATGAGTGTTAATAAGAGGGGAGTGGATTAATTCAAGTGCACCTTGATCCCTAGAGGGGAAGGGGGGGGGGCAGGCAGTGGGGCCCACCGGTGGTTTCCCCTGTACTCCTGTGGGCCAGTCCAACACTGCTTACCTTAGTATATGTCTACATCAATATTGGACGTATGTCTAAGGGGTTTGGTGGGCTTACATCTCTATGCTCTTTCTTTACTGAACTTGTGTGCTAGGGGTGCTATTTGCTAAAGGGCGACACTTGGACTTGGTTTTATAATTGTCAGTCTGAAATTTCCTAGTTAAAACAAGCTATTTCCAATGTACTGTATGCCATCTTAAGTGGAGTATGGATTTCCTACATGGTAAACATGTATAAATAATTACAAATAAAATGTCATAGCTCATGGCTTGTTTTACTGTTGTCTTATTGTATATTCAGCTGCCAATCGCCAAATGAGGGCTTAAAATCAAACAATGAAAATTATAAAATAGAGATGGTAGTGGCCATAACTGTTATGGCTAGGGGCGCCCTGACCTGTCAATCTGCCCCTGGTCCTGGGTTGGTTTTCTTCTGGGCAGCAAAATAATGGCATATTTATCATGTTTTGGAATGTTACTATTTTATTTATCATGGTATTGTGCTTATGACTTACAGTGTCCTGGTGCAGAGTCACAGGTGACAAAAGATTTCTTCAAATTTAATGGATCTAAAGCAAGAAGCAAGACTTACATTAACTTAAGAGAAATCTCCCAGAGATTCAGGCTTCCACCTGGTGAATACATGCTAGTCCCTACAACATTTGAACCTCATCAAGAGGCCGACTTTTGCCTCAGAATATTCTCGGAGAAGAAAGCAACGATTAAGTAAGGAATTTCTACAGATTCATTAAAGCTGAGGCTTAATAATTAAAAGTTCTCCAATAATTCAAAACTTAAGGTGTTTTAAATTCTACGTAAAAATATTAGAGATGAGCGGGTTCAGTTCACAGAGAACTAAACCCCCTCCCCCCCG
This sequence comes from Pseudophryne corroboree, assembly GCF_028390025.1. Classification (NCBI taxonomy): domain Eukaryota; kingdom Metazoa; phylum Chordata; class Amphibia; order Anura; family Myobatrachidae; genus Pseudophryne; species Pseudophryne corroboree. Next base: position 598,160,860 of record NC_086447.1, read on the forward strand.
AATATCCCGTTCCGAGCCCAGATCCAAGTCCTGCTCAGAACTTCCTGCCAGACTCGTAAACCAGAATAAGGCAAAACATCATCATCCCGCTGTCAGATTCTTGAGGGTTTTGGATACCATATAAACAGGCGCACATTGCCGCCATTTTCACTCCGGACTTGGAGAGTAAGGGAGACAGACCTCTGTCTCTCTCTGTGGGTGGTGGCATCGGATGGGGTTAGTGTGTGCTCTGTAGGGGTGCTGCTGCAGTCACTGTGGTGTACCTGTGCTGTGTTAGGGGTGCTGTCCTGGCTGTCACTGGTGTTTCATGTGCTGTACATGGGTGTAGCTGTCCTGTATGCTGTGAAATATAGGGGTGCTGCTGTTAAAATAACATTACACTGGCCCTGTATGCTGTAAAAATTCAGGGGTGCAGTTGTTAAAAATTAAAAGCACACTGTTCCTGTATGCTGTAAAAATATATGGGTGATGCTGTTAAAATAACATTACACTGGCTCTGTATGCTGTAAAAATTCAGGGGTGCAGTTGTTAAAAATGAAAAGCACACTGGTCCTGTAGGCTGTAAAAATATAGGAGTGACGTTAAAATAATATTACACTGGCCCTGTATGCTGTAAAATCTCAGGGGTGCAGTAAAATCAATGTACACTTACTCTGTCTTGTATGCTTTTAAAATTCTGGGGTACAGTGAAAATAAATGTACACTGGCCCTGTATGCTGTATAAATTCAGGGGTGCAGTGAAAATAAATGTACACTGGCCCTGTCTTGTATGCTATAGTAATTCTAGGGAGCAATGACAATCAATGTACACTGGCACTGTCTTGTATGCTGTAATAATTCTAGGGTGCAGTGAACATAAATGTACACTGACCCTGTATGCTGTAAAAATTCAGAGGTGCTGTAGTTAAAATAAAAGTACACTGGTATTGTATGCTGTAAAAATGCAGGGGTGCAGTGAATATAAATGTACACTGGCTTTGTCTTGCGTGCTGTAAAATTACAGGGGTGTTGTGAAAATACAGGGGTGCTGGCACTGTCCGCGGTTACGATGTCTAGGCCTGACCTTCACAACACTGTATGGGAAGTGGAGGCTCATACCACTATTTGCATGCCCCCTGCATGTGCTGGGAGGAGCACCACCAGTCCAGTTGCTGATATTGAGATTGAGGATGTCACTGTAGAAGTACACCAGGATGAGGAGGATATTGGTGTAGCTGGCGCTGCAGAGGAAGTTGACGATGAGGATTCTGATGGTGATGTGGTTTGTTTGAATAAGGCACCAGTGGAGACAGTTGATCAATGGGATGAAAAAGCCCATTGTCATGCCTGGGCAAAATACCAAAAAAGCCATCTCTTCGGTGTGGAATCATTTCTCCACAAATCCGGACAACATGTGTTAAGCCATCTGTTGCCTTTGTCAATCCATAATAAGTAGGGGTAAGGACGTTAACCACCTTGGAACATCTTCCCTTTACCTGCAGCGCATTCATCATAAGTCATTGTCAAGTTCAGAAACTTTGGGTAATAGTTTAAGCAGTCAACTGACACCTAAATGATGTGGTTTGTTTGTTTGAATAGTATTTCTC